>NC_083457.1:12091962-12699689 GCF_023558535.2 Drosophila nasuta | reverse complement strand
TGTGTGTGTGTGGCCACTAAATGTAATCTTTGACTGGGCCATATATCTACTTTGCAGCGGCTTAGTTGGCCAGACCGAAAAATGTGGTCTACAAAAGGAAATTAAGTTCAATAAAAAAGAATTTGTAATTTATTAGGGTCCAGTCAGCCAGCCAGCCAAGCAGCTATTGACCATGGCTTTAACTTTTTGGGGCAAAACTAATGGTAGTTGCTACGGATTACAAAAGTTGGCATTTATAATTTCGAAACTAATAATTTTGACAACTTCTTAATATGCAATTTCATTACGCGCAAGTTGCAACTGTCAACAACTGGCAATTGGAAGCTGGCGACTGGCGAATGGCAAGTGGCAACTAGCGTTTTGTCGTCTGTCGACTGGCTCCTCTTAGCCACTTCAGCAGCTGCAATTGCAGCAGCAGCAGAGCACGAGTTGTTGGCCCCTTCAGGCGTTCATTTTGGTTGACTGTAACTTCTGTGCAACCGGAGCATAATTGCATTTCGTGGACAATTAATTTCTTTTCTATTGCCCATTTCGTCGTAATTTAATTGCAAATTACTTCCTTTTGTGCTTGTGTCCGTTTCAACTCGTAATTGTAGCTTCATTTGCCTTTTGCTTATGCCCCAACGATTCGCTTGGCCCAGTTCGTGCCTAACCAGGGCCAAACCAAATGGACGCCACCAACACGCAGCTCTTACGAATGCGAGTGCAGCTCGGACTCTGACTCTGGTCCCAGTGCATTTGAAATTAGCAAAAATGTAAAACCAAATTGCAAAAGTTTCTCAGAAACAACAACAACAACAACATGAGCTATAAATCTGGTCAAAATGTAGTCTCAGCAGTGCTTTCATATGATTCCCAGTGTTGGCATATTCGTCTCTCTTGCGCTATTCTTTGAGCAAAATGCAGCTTAAAAATGCACTTGGCAAAGTAATGCGTTGACAAATAGAGCACAAGTTCTGAATAGTGAGGTATCGAGGGAATATCGCATGTGATATAAGGAAATCAATGAACGATTCTCCAAGAAATTTGACGAAACATTCTCTTTATTCAAATGAGAGAAAGAGAGCTTCGAATGCAGTTTTAAAATGCACTTGACAAACAGAGTTACTGTTCTGCATAGGTACAGAAAGGATAGCATTTTGATATACAGAAGTCAACGAATGATTACGTAAGACATTTTAAGAATGATCAAGAATACATAAAATTCCTGCAAGCACAAAGTTATACTATGCTTCTACCCTATATAAATATACCAAATATAGCCTTCGGTATATTTTAATATTATTTTTGTAAATTTATTATAATTTAATAATTTAAAATAGAAAGCCGGTATCTCGCGGTCGAGCACACTCGTCTGAGCTCTCTTACTTTATTTATATGCTATCAAAGTTATAAGAGAAATATAAAGAGAAAATGGAAGAGAGAAAGAGAGAAAGAGAGATTACTGCACATTCATTTCACAATTTGAAGCTTTTAGCTGAGAATATGCAAGAGAAAAATAAAAAAGCTAAAAACAATCTTCAGCCACTTGAGCATGGCATTAAATTTCATTCGACATTTTAGCATAATTGAAGCAAAATCCAGACGGCGACCAATTGCAAGAAAGTACAAGTAGTTTTCCTTTGCTTTTGCCCAGCTTTGCTTAGTTCTGCTTTGGTTGCTTTGGCTGCTGCTGCTGGTCAGAACATGCTGGCAACACGAACTCAACAAAGGCGACAACTTTGCACTGAGCAAACGAAAGCACGACCCGACCTGGGTGGGTCATTTCAAAGGATGGGAGAAGGAGTCAGGAAGGTGGAAATGGACGAACGAAGTCGTTTGCTTGCTTTGCCAACAAAGTAGAAAATCCGAAAGAATAACACAAAATTTTGCGCTTTACGTTTACAAGTCGGTTGCATCGACTGCAACTTCTGTGCTGCTTTTGCTTTTGCTTCTCGTTTCTTCACTACACTTTCGTTCATTTGGTTTGATTGGAGCAGCACCTGTTTTTTTGGGGAAAAGAGAAGAGTGGAGTGCAGCTGCAGCTTCATCAGTGGCAATTGTTTTGCCTGCGCTTTTGGCAATGAAATTCATTTGAAATTTATGCAAAGTACGTTGTGAAATGGCGTAAAAACACTGGCACACATAATCCAATCCGAAAAACGGATTTACTCTGTCTCTCTCTGTCTTTTGTTTTTTGGTAGATAATTATCTTAATTGCAATTTCTGGCAATTAAATGCTGGCAACTGCAGCCGGGCCAATTATATGATAAGTTGTATTTAGCACGAAGAGCGAGAGAGAGAGAGAGAGAGAGAGAGAGAGCGTTAAGCGTAATATGTTTCAAGAACAACTTGTGTTTAGCCGCAAAATAAATTAAATGCCAATTAATTTGGCAAGTTTGAAGCATTAATAAATGCAAGCACATTCATTACACCTGCAGTTATAGCCAAAGTTTTTGACTCAAATGAGGTTGAGAGGTGGAAGGCCGAATGTTGAAGCTGCATCATTTCTCAAAGGCAGGCAAATGAAAGCACTTAATCTTGTGCTTGAACTTTGCAACACTAGAACTCTGACTCACAAACCGAGAACCCAAAACACTTTTGTAATTTTAATCAATTCATCTTAATTTCGTTTGAAGTGCACATTAACCTAATGGCCAGAGCGAAGAGGTGGTCCAGCATCCAATGTTCAACAACCAACTGCCAACTGTCTTAGTCCAAGTCCAAGTCTTGGCTAACAACTTGCGGCTGACTAACAAGTGCTTTTCCTACCATATTAAAATGTTATCTGCTCAGCTCAGCTCGCCAAAGAGACTGATAGACAGACAGAGCAAGAGATAGAGAGATGGTGTGCGAGAGAGAAACAAAATATAAAAAATAGTCGAGTCCTCGTTTGTGCTAACAGCCACAGTATGTGTGCGTGGGCGTCGTCTTAAAGGCAAAGGCAAAGGTGATGTTTCATTTTCACATTTCTCATTTATCTTATTTAGCCTGGCCAAGAAGAGATGCCTTGGGGCCTCTTTGGGTCGGCCAGCGAGCGCATCCTTCGCAGCAATGCGAGTATATATTTTAACTAAATGTAACTACTGGACTATCTTCCACTCTGTGTGTGTGTGTGTGTGTGTGTTTGTGGCTTGCAAATTGATGCGAAATACTTGTGTGTATTAATGAGAGCGCGGAAAATAAGCGCTGAAGTGTAGCAAGTTCTTCCTCTACAATATAAACTTGCGGCCTTGTGGCTGTTGCTCTTCAGCTGAGACGAGAGTCTCAAGCCTCGAGTATGCAAATGCGGATGAGGAACTGGAAGTGGATGCGGATGCGGATGCATTTGCAAGAAATAACAAATCATCTTTTGATTAACTCATGCGTGTCAATTTGACGTAAACCAAATATTTGTTCAGCACACACACACACACATAGACGTGTGTGTGTGCGTGTGTTGCTAGGAGAAAGAAAAACCGATTGCATGCCAAGGAAATTGCAGTCAACAACTAACAAGGCTTCGAGTATTTGCCTTACGTCTGGGTGGAAACTACGTACAAAGATACTTACCATATGCAAATGCATAAACTAAATTTTCCTATAAGTACAAATATATATACAAATATATTGATGGGTGTGCATGTGTGTGTGTAGCAAAAAAAACACGTATTTTTACGCTTCATTGCAGAGGAAAATGGTAGCATTGTTACAACTAGCAGCAGGGTTGACTGCGCAATACCCTGTAAACTGTATATGAATCGAAGTAGTTTATTCTGCGAAAAGAAAGCACAATGAAAGCATTCTTATACTCCTTTCATGCACTCATTCAATGGGTGCAAAATATGCATCTAAAGAAATGAAAAGGATCTGAGCACAGCGCCTGGAGCCAAAAGCAGAAGATGAAAATAAATATATACTTGAGCCAACTGCCAGCGGAAGTGTCCTCGTCTGATTGAGATCCGAAGACTAACAGGTAGTATAAATGCCCCAAACTCTATATTTCTCCTTCTCTCTATATTAGCCCAATCGATATGTAAATTGCGTTGGCGTTAAACAATAATCAGGGTCGAGACTTTGATGCTTTGAAGTGTTATCAAATCGTCTCGTTGTATTCTGCAAAAATATTAAATATTAGTTTAAAGTCAACAATTTGAGTCAATTGTTTAAAGACGCAAAGTACACTTTATTTTACTTGATCAAGGTGTGAAAATGAATTGGCATAAACTTCCAGCTAGCAGAAGGCTGATTGGCAGCTGTGAGCAGCAGGAGCAGCAGCAGCTCTAGGCAACAGAGTTTGTGACTACAATTGTTTGTCATAGTGTTGAAAATCAAATTAAATAAGCACTGATTAGATTGAGATTGTAAAGATAGGAAGCAGAGAGCATAAATGCTATAAGCCAAGTCAACTTGGCTGAGGTACAGCGACGGAAATGGAAAGGGAAAGGGAAGGGGAAGAGGTTGGGGAAGAGGAAGGGGAAGGGGAAGGGGCAGGCCAAGGAAAAGACAGACACGCGACGCAGCTAACGTCAAATCTAAATGAGGTTATAATTAAAAAAGTTTTCTTATTTGCTGCTGCTGCTGATGCTCAACGCAGGCAGAAGCAGCATCATCCAGCTGCAAATGAAGAAACAAGTAATTCGCCTAATAACGAGCTTATGTAATTAGCTCATAAACAACAACAACAATAACTGAAGTAACAACAACAAGAACAGTCAGAACAGCAAGTAAACAGCATGGCAATTGCAGCCGAATCATAACAACAACAACAACAACAGCAGACGGAAAATTGTACAAGTCGAAATGTAATGAAAAAGTTACGGCTACGAAAAAGTTCATAAAATTGAAGGTAAAAACGGCAAAGCTGACGCCGCTGTCAGTGCAATCTGGCGCAGTTCTGAGTCGAACTTATCTACTCTCGCAAATATGTAGCGAGGGTTGCCCAAGAAGATGTAAGACCTGAAAAGATTGCTGTGCTAGAACGTTCTTTGTTGTTTAGTGTATTTATAGCCACTATTCATATGTTAAAATTGTATTATAACATTGTTAACATTTCGAAGAGAAAATGAAAACAAAAGGCAGTAGCTCTGTCTGTCTGACCTTCTGTTCATATGAACTCTAAAATCTCTGAGATTGCATATAAGATATAGAGCTACTAGTTAATTTTGACGACATTTGATATTGTTGAACACATTTATTTCAGATTTTTCTAAGACCACATCCGACCAGAAAAATCTAAAAGGAGAGAGAAACAAGTAGGAAATATCATGCGACCAATTGGTACACGTAATAATAATTAACATAGAGTTTTTTTATACCTGAAAATATGGTTGCATTTGCATCTACTATATATATAGCAAAATCGTGCTGCAGCTGTCAACGCTTAATTGCTTTATATTGGTATATTTGGTACTCTTTGGTATATTTAGAATATAGAAGTATCGATATACTACTATGAAATATTGTAGTTATATTTGTATAATAAAACCATTCTATTTTTGCTTTCATTTATTTGCCTGACTGCATCTTTCCCCCTTATTATTATACGAAACTTTACTATGTTATTTACAACTATTTGAGCAGCCCTCTTTGGAAGCGTTAGAAACACTGCGCAGCTGTGAAAAAATACACATGACTGTAGCGTTTCCATAAGTTGATAGTTTGTCTCGCTTTAAATTTGAAATGCAGCATAAAGATGCAACGTTTGTTAATTAACTGAAGAAGAAAGCATGGCTCAGAACAGATCAAAGCCGAATGGCCGTGAAGAGGCATTAAATTTCGTGCAGCACGTAGGTCTCGTACCTCCGGACCCGGGGCACGTTTGCGATTTTAATTACAAAATTGCGCAAATACTCGTAATTGACCGTTAGAGTCACATTAGCAGAGCCACAAACATTGCTGTCAGCGATCGAGTGTATCAAATGGATGCGTTGTCGTTGTCGTTGTCGCTCTCGTTGTTGGTAAAATGGCAATGCTCGGGCCGCTGCTGTGTGTGCTCCATCGGCAATGGTCATGGTTGGTGGTTTAGTTGCCACAAACTCGTATGCGTCTGTGTCTCTGTGAGTGTGTTTGTGTGTGCCACTCAACCATTGCTGCACCGGAGACAGTCCGCGGCCAGCAACACTTCCGGTGACATTTCAATTACCTCCACCACCTCAAATGCAACTGAATGAATGAAGCCGAACCAATGGCAGCTGCTGACTAACAACAAGTGCAGCTCCTCAATTTGAGAGAGAGAGAAAAAGGAGGCAGATTCATGGGTAGTAACAATTTTTTGATTAATGTGTCTGCTGCAAATTACAAAGGGCAGACAATAACCAAATGATTCCATTCCACTTCTCGATACCGTGTCCAGTTTTAAATGCCGCCCGCTGTGCGGTGAACGCGTCCAAATGAAATAAACATGGCCACTAATGTAATGTACATCCACTGTACTTATTAAGCACACAATGAGCAGTGCAGCAGCTCGAACAGCAAAAATGAAACTGAAACTCAACTCGACGCCACTGAACTCATGCCTAATTTTTACTTAATTTATATTGGCACCGAGTTTGCAATTTACTTTATTAATTTTAGTGCCAGACCGCGAAAACTCTGGACTCGCAATGGAGCACCGCAAGTCGAGTACTGAGTGTTTTCTCTCGCTGATGCACTGCAAGTGGCAAAGCCGCAGTCAAAATCATTTTCTAATTAAATTCAAGCCAAAGTTTGGCAAGCGAATAAAAACAAAAATTTCTTTGGCTTGCCGAAAACTTTAAAATTCAATTAAAAATTATGCAATGCCAACGCGACATTTGAGACAGACTGAGACTGAGGCAGCAAGCAACTCTTAAAAGGAATCAGCGACAGCTGCAAATAGACTGAAGATGCAAAGCAGTAGAAAGAGAGATGGAGAGGCAGTAGGCGAGAAAGAGAAAAAGATACTCACACGCAGGCCATGAAAATGAAATATAAGTAGACACCAAGCTGATGATGGCCCAAGAAAACCAAAACGAAAAACGAAAACGAGTCGCTTGCGGTAATTTTGTGCAAAATTTTTACTAAAAATTACTGCTAAAGAAAATTTGCACATAATTTGATTAAAAAGTTACACGCATTTGTAGCAGTAGCAACAGCAACAGCAACAGTAAAAACAACATCAATTCTGGCTGCAACAACATCAGCGTCAACTTTGTAGCAGTTGGCAGGAAAGAAAAAATAACTGGAAAACAGATTCATGCGTGTCTTTCTTGATCCTGGGCGACTAAGAGATGCTCTCTGAAATGGTATTCAAGACAACTTGCTCAATATCTTTACAATATAAATATTTATTATTACATTTTTTCTTTTTTATATTCATCAAAAAAGAGAAATAAGTAAGCCACACAAATAAATAAAAAACAACGTAAATAATTTCAAAATTATTGTAGCTTTCAACATTTTTTTTCTAGAACTAGTTGCATGTTTGTCCTCTTTGAAAATAAGTATTGAAAAGATTTGATCTTCTAAGTTACGTCAAAAAGAGTAAGAACTATATTACACATTTATTTTCTCATAGAACGAGCTGAATGAATTGACGGAACTTAAACACAAGAATGTGTTTATTTTAAAATTTAATTTATAGAAAGAAACAATTCATATTTGCTTGATTACTTCTTTTAAACTCAATAAATTTAAAAGGGAAACTTTTATAGTTTCATTTGCTTAAAGACTATGGACTTACATAAGTTTTAAGACCTTATTTCGTTCCGTAATCTACGCCCCTCTATTTATACAGGATATTATACAAAAATATGAAATGTTGCATCGTGTGTGGCTTAAGCGTTATAACTTACCACAGAAAGCTTACTTTCGCGAATCTTTTTTTTTTTGCCACAGCGCATTTTCTGTTAACTGCAGTTTTGTTTTTCGTCGGTTGCGACTTCAACTGCGGCTTAAAAACTTCAAAACTGCGCTTTGAAAACTTTAAAGCGACTGCGAGATGCGCTTGGATTGAGGTCGAGGTGTGATGCGGTAGGACAGGATCGGATGAAAAGGGGCATGTACTTGCTGAGAGTATAGAAAGCATAAAAACAATTATATTAACTCCTAATAGGTGCTTGGCAGATGTAAATGGAAAAGGAGTTGACTCAAAGCGTTTCATGGGCTGGGGACACGTCAACTTTTTTGTGCCAAAATTAAAAAGTTGCAAAACTTTTTGCTGGGCTAATCAAATATTTGCAGCAGGAGCTGTAACTCTAAGGATGACTATGATGATGATGATGATGATGACGGTGATGAGGATGGACGCATTCGTGCGGGGCGTAGACGAAAGGACTTAAATCCTTTTAGACACGTGTGTGCACAGTACCGTTAATATGACAGAAACACCAAGCTCAAGCGTGCGTAAGTGTGTGTCTGAGTGAGTGTGTGAGTGAGAAGTGGGAACGAGAATGAGGACGAGAATGAGAATGTGTGTGACATGCAAATCTTGTTTGCCAAGTGCCACGTCACAACAGTCAGTCCAAAGCAAAGCACACACAGCAACAAACAACAACAAACAACAACAAAAACGAGAGCAAAAATGTTAAAATACTTTTTGAAAGCAGAGAGTGAAGTGCGTTTTTTAATTGAAAATTATTATAAAAAGTTGTAAATCCCTCGCATTTATGTGATGTGAGCCAGGACTTGAGTAACGGGCAACGAGAGAGCGAGTAACGAGAGAGAGAACGTGGCTTATTAAGGGGAGCTATGCGGGGCCAAAAAGGTGGCCACATGTATAACGGATTCATGTTGTTTAATTAAATTAAACCGCCAGCTGGCGCCATGTCTGTGCCCTTTGTTGTGGAATAAAGGCGTTATTAATATTATTAACATTGTTATTATGTGATGTGGAGAGTTTTGCTGCCCCAAAAAAAGGGTCAAATGTGCTGCACCATTTCAGGTACTTTGCATAATGCGACATGTGAAAATTTTCATTTTAAGTGTCAATGGGCCTCGATGCCTTTTGTCTTCATTACGCGGCTGCCGCTGCTGATGCTGATGGGATCTCATAAAATGTGTGTAATGTAAATACGGCTTATAATAACTGTGGGCAACCATCAAACGCAAAGGAAGCGGGGGAATGGAAGGATGTTACTCACTTTCGCAACTGTCGCAGTTCTCAGGATGGAACCCCAATGAGCTAGGCAATTGAGGTGACCCTGAGAGCATAAATACTCTAGATTTTTATGTATCTCTCTCTCTCTCTCTATTCATGTTTACTTTCTGTTCAATTTGGTTTTGGCATTACCCCAATATGCCTTGTCAATCGTTTGTCTGCCTCTCTCTCTATTTATTTGTTTGTTTGTGTGCTTTGATTTATTTCATTTGAAAATGATGCAGTTTGTTGCCATCAGCCGACTCGTTGTCTGAGAGTCGACCACTTGAGGGGCAACTTAACAGCATAGTATAATAGAACACAAGCAAGCAATGCGATTTCCCTGATTGCGAACTGTGAACCCCTCTACTAGCAAGTTCTATTGCTTATATGGCTTGCAGCTATTTTTATATCATTTCTCTCTCGCACATTATGCATCCCTCAAGAGTCTGTTGTGTCTCTCCCCCCGAACCACATTCAAGTCTCGTCTGAATCCCTGCAGTTGTAGTCACAATTTTCATGTGAATTTGTATTTATTTATTGTGTACTTAAAGCTACTTCACGAACATTTTCAATTTTCTCCCGAGTTTTCCCTCTACTCGTATTTACTTATTATTTTCCACAATTCTTAAAAACTTTTTCCCTAGTTGAGGTTCAATTTTTAAGCCATACACACGTAACTGGCAGACGACTAACTAAATACCGCACTTGCTGCTTGCTGCTTGGTACTTTTATTTTATTTTTTGCTTTCTTTGACCAAAACTTTTAATTAGCTTGTTATTATAACTAGGGGAAAAATATATTTGAAAGCATGTAATTTTTAATTAATGTCATCTAAAGTTTCCCCGAGAGTCTTAAACAGAATGCTTTGTCTTAGAAACGGGGACTTAAAAAAAAACTTTTTGGCTTTAAAACAAAGTTATTGAAAAGGAAATCTGGTTTCTAAAGCTGACAACCTCTGAAAAAATTTGGGCGTAAAACAAAGGTCTCGCTTAACTTGACAATTAGTTGAAAACTATTTCATATTCATGCTGCTTTAATTTCTGATAAAATTCTCGTGTACAATTAGTAATAATGCGTTTGCCCCATGGGCAAGTGTGTCTGCAACATCAGCAATGTCTGTGTTCCCAGTGCTCCAAAGACAACAAATTGCACATATTCACACTTTCATAAATTACGTTCATTAAATTGCAAATTTAAATTTAATTTGTTATTTATGCAATTTGATATTTTTCATGCATTCTCGCAGCACTGAAAATTTTATTTGTTTTTATTTGTGGAAATGACATGTAAATTTCATGACTATTTGCTATTCAGTTGAGCTGCGATTTTGTTAGATTTAATTTTAAGCGAATCCTTTTTTGTTCATTTGTGATTATACTCTGTAATCGGAAGAGAAAGGTTAGTTGAATTATAAATTAAATTTATTTCAAATATATATACTCTTAGCTCTTCAATGGAATCTTATAAGATTACTTGATTTTATTTTCTTATAGTTAAATATTTCAAATAAAGTTAAGTAGTATTTAATAGTCATGTATTGTTCGGATTTTCCTGATTATACTCGCTTTTTTTGTTTTATAAATATGCAGAAGCTATTAAATGCAGTTATGCATATTAAAATTAACTTTTTGTTGGGCGTATAAATTGTTTATGTCGCGGTTGTCATTTGTTCCATAGTCAATGCGAATGTCACTCGCAAATGTTTGTTGATCATAATTGATTTGTTTTTCCCATATTTACGTCACATGTAAATTGAAACTGGAACAGGTCAAAATTGGACAAAAATATCCAAGACAAATTTCATATTTATTTTTTAAACCGAGTGATAGCAGCAGAAAAAAACAACAACAACAATATTAACATGTTGATCTCCCCTCGCATGAGGCTGATGTGAAAATTTGTTTGCGAATTTGTAAATAAATCCGAAGCAGAAGCAGAAGCAAAAGAAGACTCATTCATTGATTCGTTCATTCATTCACTTATTTATTTTTAGATACGCATCAAGTTGATTTATTTAGATTAAACTTTTCGCCGCTTTTTCACTCTCAGTGGTCTGTGTAGTCGACGCAAAAATGATTTACATAAGAAGGACAGAAAAGAATAAATTGATTTTAAATCATTTTCGCAGACGACTTTATCGGGGGGTTGTGATGTTGACACGAAGCTGCTTGAGCGGCGGAGGGGAAGGGAGTGCGGGAATGGCGGGTGTTTCGTATGCAAATAAGCATGAAAATAAGAATAACAAAAGCCAAGTTAACGAGTATTCAAAAACAAGATTAAAATAGGAGTGTTCCAGCACACACACAGACACACACACGCAGACACATACTGCCACACACAGACAACAAGGCGTTCGCACCGCATGTTGTGATTTACCGCCCTCCCTTCCCCCTTCCTTTGTGTCCCGCTCCACTTTGTGATGTGACAGTTGCAGTCCGTGGAAATTTCCTAGCCTCGACCTCTCTCTCTCTCTCTCTCTCTCTCCCTTTCGATGGCATGTGTGAATGCGAGAAATTCCATGTTCTGAGCTATCTGCGAAACCGGGGAATCCGAGCTGGCGAATTTCAAATTTTGAATTTTGATACAAGCACAAGGCCAAGCATGACTGCGGAATGAGATGCCTGCCTGCCTGCTTGACTGCCTAACGTGTTTGCTATTTGCTTTTAGCCGTTCCATTTTGCCGTTTTGTGCAGTGCATTTGATGTGGATTTGATTTGTGTTTAGCGTTGATTGAAAACTGCGACGAAACCTCAGAAAGAAGAGAGAGCGAGAGAGACGACGACTTTGAAAATTGAGTTGTACTCGAAGAATATTTGCATATTCACTCAGCAAAACGAGAGCTCCTGCTCGTAGTCGTACATTCACTGCAAGTTCTGAACTTTACTTATAATTCACTAGTACGGATTTTTGGTCTTTCACTCTGACACAAAATATGGAAATTGCACTTGCCTCACCTCCTTGTGACACTGGCGACTCTGCCTCTAGTGCTGCGGTTTTGTGACAAGCCACATCAATCTATCAGCATTTTCGCACTATATGTTTGAGTACCAGTGCCTAGCGTGTGAGTGTGTGTTCGAGTACTCGATCTCAGTCAGCAATGCCATGCTCATGCTCATGCTCTTGCCCAGCCTCTGGGCAGCAGCGACGTGAACAAGCTGACAACGCGGTGCTTGGTGCGCCCCTCAAATTGAATAGATTGGTAGATGGACAACTCGGTCGCTCGCTCGCTCTGCCAGTTGGCTGCCAGCATTTTACCCAAAATTTTGCATATATAAATATTTATGAATTTATTAAAAGCGAACCACCACACTGCGGACTCCGGAGAGCGCCGAGTGCCGAGACCCGGACAGCGGCTTGCGGCGTCTGCCTAGTTGGATGGTTGAATGCATAAGTCAGCGAGGCAGGCTCGATGCTGGCACACACATACATGCCTCCGCCCCAACCCCTTCCCATTCCATGCTGCTGCATGCCGCATGCTGTTGCACAACAACATGACACAGCGTAGGCACACACTGGCTCATGTTTAACGAAATGTTTGGTACATTTTTGGAAAATTTGCACTACACGGCAGCGGGCGAAAAATGAAAAAAAAAACGAGGCAACCAATCCAAAATGGCAGGAAGAGCAGCAGCAGCAGCAGCACAAAAAATGAAAGTAGAAGAAGAAAATTGCACAAAATGGCGCGCTCGTCAGCTCGTCGACAGGGACATGGCCCGGGCCCGGGCCCGGGCCTGGGTCTGGGCCACTGGAGCCATTCATTTACACGAGAACAAGGCAATCGGATATTTGCGGCTGGCAAACGAGATTGTCAAGTTTTTGAGGGCCCTTCCCTCCGAGTTTACTGCGACCCTTGTAACCCTCCTCCAATGCAGTGCAGCGAGCCTGTCGCTCAAAATATGACGCACAGAGGGGCACGCATAATGCATGAAGTTGTCATTATCAGGGCCAATTCAACTGAGAATTTCGTGCCTAATGTTCGCTTTGGTCTCTCTCGCTGTATCTCTCTCTCTCTCTCACTCTCTCTGTTGTCCTGTAATGCCAAAAAGGAACACAGGAAACGACATTTGGCAAAAATTGAAATTTAGCCAACCTCTCTTCCTCCCCAAACGCCATTCTAACCATGTTTGGCCTCAAGTGTTGTGTCGTTGGTGATTGCAAATTTTGTTGTGTGCCGCTGACCATTGACCCTCGTTGCCAGTGTTGCCACTTGATTATACGCTCTTGTTTTCGCCCTGTAATGGTATGTGTGTGTCTGTCTATCTATGTGTGTGTGTGTATGTTCAAGTAATTTAAACTTCATGTCAAATTCAGCAGCGTCATTCAATTTCATCGATGCATAATTTTACAACCTGCCCACTTGAGGCTGCCAGGGCCATGGCCACATAATTACCTGAAGCACTGTAATTGCAAAAATTGTTCTCTTCCCCCTCTCTCTCTTTCCTCTGTGTAATCCGCCACCACAGTCAGCCAGCTGGCAACAACAGGCACAAGACCACAATGACGCTATGTTTTGAAGCTCCAGTCATATAGATGAGACGATGATGGTGCATGGCTTTGACGTGGGCGCGTTTTCAGAGCGGTTGCCTTAAACGCAATTTATGCAAATTCGGGTGTCTAGCTGTTTCGAAGATAGAAGACAGCAGACTGCAGACAGTAGTCGAGAGTCAGCGACGACAGCAGCGACACATGGCAATCAGCGAAATGTGTTGACAGGCGGCAGCGATGTTAACTTTCCCCCATCCCGATCCCCATTCACGACATCCTTCCGGCCAGTCGTGGCACATTTAACACGCTGGCCGCATTAAAACCCACGCGATTAGCATAAACGCATTAAAAATATGCCTGCCTGTGTATAAGGGTGTATTTTTGGATGTGTATGTGTGTGAGGGGTATGTGGAATTTTGCATATAATGCTGTTTGTTTTGACATGCTCGATGACAGTGTCAACGAAAACGCAAGCCCTGGGCCCACAATCCGCAGCATCCCAAAGGCAACTTGGCTGGGCCTCGGGTTCGTCACGAGCTCAAGCTAATCTCACAATATTTCAATTGCCGAAACATGTTGCTGTTTTATAGCATTTGCATATGTGCGTGTCCTCTAATAAAGCCCCAACCCACGCTTTAACGATTGTTGCCATATAAAAGCATTAAGAAACAAAGAGAAACCCAATAAAGCGAGGTAGTGTGGAGAGTGAAGAGAGGGGGAGGAATTTATTAAATTTAGAAAGTTTCAAAGACTTGAGAACAAACTAACAGCCTTGGGGAAGTATGCAAATAGATATAGATATAGATATAGATATAGATATAGATATAGATATAGATATAGATATTGATATAGATATAGATATAGATATAGATATAGATATAGATATAGATATAGATATAGATATAGATATAGATATAGATATAGATATAGATATAGATATAGATATAGATATAGATATAGATATAGATATAGATATAGATATAGATATAGATATAGATATAGATATAGATATAGATATAGATATAGATATAGATATAGATATAGATATAGATATAGATATAGATATAGATATAGATATAGATATAGATATAGATATAGATATAGATATAGATATAGATATAGATATAGATATAGATATAGATATAGATATAGATATAGATATAGATATAGATATAGATGTAGATATAGATATAGATATAGATATAGATATAGATATAGATATAGATATAGATATAGATATAGATATAGATATAGATATAGATATAGATATAGATATAGATATAGATATAGATATAGATATAGATATAGATATAGATATAGATATAGATATAGATATAGATATAGATATAGATATAGATATAGATATAGATATAGATATAGATATAGATATAGATATAGATATAGATATAGATATAGATATAGATATAGATATAGATATAGATATAGATATAGATATAGATATAGATTCAATCAGATTTATATATAGTGAGAGCATTACATTCCAGTTAAATTACTGCTAGTTGCAGTATGGAAATATAAATAACATCAAAGTTTTTTCACGTAATAAACATTCACATGCACATTCGAGTATGTACAGACATATATTTAATGGATAAAGAAGTGGCTGCCATTCAATAACCGAGCATACACTCAAACATACACATACACACACATGAACACACACTTACAATCGCACATTTGATATGCAAATTTTTATATTGATTTATATTTAATCGCTTTTAAGTGCAGCATAAAAGCAATAACAACAGCAACAACAATAAGACAACAACTATGAGCTGTTGCTCTGGCTGCTCTGAACCCGCATAAATATTACCGCCAGAAGCAGATGATGCCATCAAAATGTGAGCAAGGGAAACGGAAGGTTTTGGTACTCCGCCGCCAACGGCTGAGTGCAATGAGTGAGTGAGTTGTCCGTTGTGCAATCATAAATAAAATGCACGCATATAGAATATTTATATGTAAACAAGGCCAGCAACAATGCGGAGTCGAAAAAGGAAAACCGCGCGCTTTAAGCAAATAACGTGCTCGTTGGTGGCGTATACGCCTTGTGGGCCAAGAACTGTGCACTATACGCAACCACACAACAGTTCTGGCAACAATTTAAGCGCATCGCATAATGCAATACACACACACACATGCAGAGAAGTGCGCACACACATTTGTCGTTGTCGCTGGCATCGTCATTTAACATTTTGCCTTCAAGTCTCGTTGTCTGGCGAATCACTCACTCACTTAGCGGTGGCTCTGTATGTATGCATGTGAAGCAAACGCATGTGTGTGTGTGTGAGTAGGTAATACGCACTATGCCACAAATTACATTGCTGCAGCTGACGACAACGTCATACACATACTACGGAGTAGATGAGCCCGGAGGAGACTTCGCGTCGCTCACTGAATTTGTATTGCATACTTTGCGGCGCTCGAGTTTTTAACCTGTCGACGCCGCATTCCCATTTGCAGCTGCATCTGCAGCTACAGAGCTGCAGCCTTGGCCTGGCAATGTGCATTTCGTGTTCAGTTTGAGTAGCGCATAAAAAGAGAGTGAGAGAGTCGGGGTTGCATGTACTACTTATATGCCATCACTCATTTGTCTGTGCGTTGCATTGTTTATCTTCTCGCAGCTCTTGCTCGTTTTGCCCCTTTTGCTGAACTCAGTTTCAGTTCATGCCACTAACTTCTACTTTTTCGCAGTGTCTGCTCATTTTTGGTGTCTCTCTTGTCTCCTGTCTCGTGTCTGCTGTGTGGCTTTCCTGTTGTTTTAACGTGTTGTCAAATGTGACAAAATTAAGTTAACTGCCAACATTATCGCGCATACAACAAAACTTTGTCGCGCGGTTTTTCCCAAAAAACCTTTTCGTATGCCAGCACTTACTGCGACTGTGTGAGTTGGTGGCGCATATTTATGTGTGTCTGTGTGTGTTCGTGTACTAACTAAATTTGATTTGCATGAATTTTGTTTGCAATTTGAATTAGTTTAGTGAATGAAAGAGAACATCAATAAATTAATTTCTGACTTTTAGAACGTTTTCATATTTTATTAAAAATGCGCTGCTTAAGTTAAATGTGTTTGAGTTGTTAACTCACAAGCTTATGATGTCACTTTGTCCAGCGTTAGCGCTCAGTCGTATTCGCCTATCAGCGAATTGCATAATTTACGCATCAATTGAATTGAATTGAATTTGATTTTATGCATTTGGCCGTGTGGCAACCGCTTGACCAAATCAACAGTTGCAAATTCACGCACACTCAAACACAAACGCATACGCATCCATATACGAGGCATAAAATCAACAAGTCAGCACCACTGATGCGGGTCGCGACGTGGTTGCCCCTTTTGGCCAAAGCAGACACGCGCCACTGCATCGATAATAACAATTGAAAATGTGCATATTGTGCAAACAGCGCATAAACGCTACAGCTATAAACGGACACGTGGAGCTTCTGGACTATCCGAGATCATTTGTTTCCAAACATTTATTATTTATGTAGATATTTAGTAATAAATAATTTCGGTTATTGTTATTGGATTTCGAAACAAATAAAACACGCTTAAAAATAAATTTCCAAATTTAAAATTTGAAGTTATTTTAAATTAAAACATATGTATAAATATATATTTAGGCAATAATTCATATAAGGCATCATATTTATTTAATGTTACTCATAATTGCAGCTTAAGTTAGCTGAATTTGGTAGATTTGCATTTTATTAGTATTATTTTAAGATTATTACTTTTATCATCGCAATGATAAAATAATCGTATTAAACATCCCAAATTATTTGGAAATGGATCAATATAATCTGTTGAATTAAATATGTATTATTGTTTATTATTTTATAATTTGATTGTGAGCAATAAAAATATTAAGATAATCAAAAGAATATTTATTTCTTTATTTTCAACAATGTTAATAAAATTAACTTTAAGAACTGGAATTAAAAGGAATTGAATACATGACGTATGCGCAATGTTCCTGCCTGCACTTAGAATATTGTGTCGTTTCATTTGAGCTTTATCATTTTGAAGTAATACTGAGAGCATGAAGAGTAGCTAATTCAATTGAATATCGAAGCATCGACTGGTTTAAGCTTGTTGTCGTAGCGTCAATCACTTCGTGTCCCTTTGTGGCATTATTCTCAGTGCGCACTTAAGCTAGTCAAAGGGTGCTTTGATCTGTTCGACACATATGGCGAACATTAAGCTGCCACAACAGTAACCACGGCTATAACCGTTGCCCTATTCGCTTTATCACTCTTCTCTCTCTCTCTGTCTCTCTCTCACTCTCTCTCTCTGCCTCTTTATATCTGTGGTCACTAAGCAATAGCCACCCAAGTGCTTCGTCATTGAAACATTATCGCTGTTGATGCACTGATTGGTTGCTCATCACACACACACACACACGCACACACACACGCACACACTCTTGCACACAGAGCGCATCCTTTGAGTTCGGATGCTGTTCGCATTTCCAATAATTAAACAATCAGCTGGTCATTGAGGCATGCGGCTCTCGTGTCACTTGATTCAATATCCCCCGAAAACGTTTGAGCGCAGCAACATTTCGGCAAGCAATTGCTCGCAATTGCAAATTACGGCACCGTTTGAGTGCGAGTACTTGGATGAATACACTTAAGTAGTCGAATGAGTGCACCAACCAACGTACCTGACGGAAAATCCAAATTGATGAGCTCAACAAGTTTAAAACATAGCTTGAAAAATATTTCACAAAGCTCTATAACAAAACAAGTGAGATACTCGCTACCTATTACGAATAAAAGACAGATAATGCGGTATTAATTTTAAAATATACAAAATAATACATAGAAAAATACCTTAAAAATATACCAAAGGTTATTTTACTACATTCAAAATATACCATAGTGTGAAAAACATACCAGCCAAAGCAACTAAGATCCGTAGATAGTTGGAATTTTTGCCCATACAAAATGTTTGTTTAATAACTTCTACAATGCAGAATCATGAAGACTATAGTTATTATTGTATATACCAAAAATTTTTGCAAAATTTTAAATAAACTAGATCTCTTATAGACTCTGAGGTATAGGTGTTCATAAGGATGGAAGGACAGACGTATCAACTGTTGATTCTGATTAATAATATATATATTCGGAGATACCTCCTTCCGGTTAAATATATTTATTAGAGGCACAAAATTATAATACCCTTTTGCCCTATAGATAAAGGGTATACAAAGTATTTGTAAATCAAAAAACTAAAATTGAATTTGATCTGAAAGTTGGCTTTAAATCGTGATCTGTTACAAGTCAAACTGTCAGAGAAGTTTGTGGAGAAAAAAACTGTTTTTAATTCCTACGCAAACAAAAAGGATTCAGTTTGGGGCTATGTTCCTTTTTTTGTTTGCAGTTGCTAACACACGGCAAAGGAGGCGGCTGCTGCCAATTTCAAAGCAATCGCCAGCAGGACTTCGATTTGTTTTTTTCTAACATTTCTACGTCTCGTTTTTTTGCGTTTGTTGCATATTGCGAATGCGGGCAACCATTTCAGTGATGAGTGCGGATCGTTCGTTGGTTGGTTCATTCGTTCGTTCGTTCTTTCTCTTCCTATACAAATCAATTTATGGCTGACCAACGCTTAAACAATTTTTGCCCCGCTTTGTGCAATTGACGTGCCGATAATTACGCCTGCCGAACATCGAGTGCGTTCACTACAAAAATTGTGTACAGAGAAAAAAATACAAACACACAGATGGAACCCAACAAAATGGCAATCACAAAACAAGTTGAATTCCAGTTTTTGACTAGAAATTACCCTCTAGTTAAATGCGAGTTTTGAGTAATGGTGAGTAATATATTAACATTAAATTTAAAAAACAAATTAAAATAACATTTTAATTATAATATGTAAATATTGACTCCACTTTTCAAAGTCAAAGCGGATGCCCCAGGCTAAGCTCCCAATAGATGCAGGGTATTAAAAGATGTTAAACAAATTGCGCAAACTCTCGCTCTAAGTAAGATGGCCACTTTTTATGCGGCTAGGGAAAATGTAGAAAATCTATGCTTGAAAGTCAATTTCCTTGTTTATTTAAATTTCAAAGCGACAACATTTTCAACATTTTGTCAAAAGAAAAGCAAAAATCGCAGCTTGCTTTTTATTTTGTATTTTTTTTCCGGGGAGGAGGGAATAGAGCGAGCAAGGTGTTTGTCGGTCGTGGCCCATAAACTGGATTAAATTTCGTTTAAAATGTAAATGGAAAACGCCGACAAAAGGTGATAGACAAGCGCAGCTGAATTATATCCGAAATGGCGTCTTATGCGCAACATCAAAAACTAAACAAACACCTCATCAAAAACATCAAAGGCAACACTTTTGTGTTTTGCTGCAGCCTAAACAGCAAGCGCAAAAAAAAATGAAATAAAAAAGTAAGTCCGGAAAAGTATTTTTTTCTGTGGGGACGCGAAAAGCGGTGGAGGAAAGAAAAGTGACAGAGAGAAGGAAAAAAAATTGGCAAGAAAAAGCATTTTCTTGCGCAGAACGCAGAAAATAAAATCAAGAATTTCACACCTTATCAATTTTGTTAGATTATCAAAACGAAGAATGGCGCCAGGCAGCCAACGCTCGACGCTCGACTTGAAGGGAAGCCAGAAAGCTCTTAAATTGCATCATCAACTTGTGGCGCCCCAACACTGATGCCGAAGCTGATGTTGATGCTGATGTTGATGCTGATGGCATTGATGACGTCGTTCGTCCTCGTGTTCGTGTTGTGCTGGTTGTTGTCATCATCATCGCCACAGTGTCATTAAGGAAGTCAAAAACTTAGACCCCAAAACGCGTTTACAGTGAACCCTCAGAACGAGGGCAGACTTCGCTGCCTGCCTGCTTTGTGTGACAGCAGCGTTGACATTTATTTTGATTTCAGGTCGAGTGCAGTGTGTGGTGGAAGGAAGCGAACTGGGACCATCACCCAGGCGTAAGTGCGTTCTGCCCCCCGCCCACCGTCCACTTTCTACTTTCCACTTCCCATTTGCCACTTCAGTTCGCAGTTCTCAGATGCCTGAACCCCCGACCTATGTGGCGTTAACCTGAAGTCGAGCTCATGCTAATGTGCATTCAGCTTAGCTGCGTAAAAACCGAGCGATGAGGGTTGCTGCCCTTTTTGTGACTTAGCCAAGTTCTCTTCGCTTTTCTTTTTGTTGTTGTCATTGTCGTAGCATAAAAGCCACTAAATTGAATTTTATGTGACAGTGCCAAGTTTGATGTGTGCGTTTATTAATGGCTGCTGGGATCAGGTCTAGCTATAGTTGGGGTAATGATAGCTGCTGAACTCAGCTCGATCTCCAAATAATTGATAGCTATTTGGCCAGGGGTAATTGCAACTGTTGTGTGTTGTGTACTTAAATGCAATGAAATATGGGCTTACAAAAGTATTTCGCGAATGCCTCTGTCAGCACAAGTTACGTTTACAAATGCCAGCAATGTCCTGGCCACGTCTGCCAAAGTCCTCAGCAAATTCTCCGCATAACTTGTAGCAGCAAACTAGACGAGCATATGTAAAAAATGCACACACACACTCGTCCAGTGTACACTGGCATAGTTGTGGTCGCCATAAAAAAGTTGAAGAAGAAAAAAAAAGAGCTGGTAAATTGTGTGACCCTAAAAGTGTCCGGCAACACATAATGCCAAGTTTCAGTATGTTCAGCATTCGGTATTCGTTGTATGGCATAAGGGATAGACTGGCTGCACTCACACACACACGCACACACACACACACACACTCGCTCAGTTATTCGCCAACACACAAATCTGACCACGTCCCTTTTATGCAACGTCTACTGCGTGCCTCCGCCCTCCTCTGATGCTCCTCCGACGAATTGCCGCAAGGAATTTCACACAATTGCTGGAAAAATTGCAGAAAATTGAAAATGTGCGAGAGCATATAAATTTTTACTACGTCACTTGTAATGCTAAATTGTTGTTATTTATGCTCGGCTGTGACTCATGCCAACACTTCACCCCTCTTGCACTTGCCCTTGAGTCGCTCGCTTTGTCTTTTCAGTTTTTATTCACTTCAAATTCTTTAAAAAATAATGTAGAAACTTCTCTCTAATAATTTGTATGGAATTCTCCCAGAATTATTGGCAAATATCCACAATCTATTGTTCTTATATTTTGGAGAACAAAAGATTGAATAAATCTGTCGATAAATATGGAAAAAAGTAGATTTTTTAAATTGGTAGAAAGCCTTTTCTTATAGCGTAGATTCCACTTGTAGCCAGTCTGTAGAGCACGCCCCGGCCACTGGACATTGACATCGATAGCATCATCAAGTATACGCCTAATGAGATGGCGTATTTCTTCGACGCCAGCCACCTAAAGGTGGCATCCCAATCGACATAAACTCTCGGCTGCAACATCAACGCCGTTTCGTACTGTGTGAAGCTCTTGCCGAAGAACAGCAAATACGATATCTGAATGCAATCGGCATCGTGAACAATCACATGCCGCTGTTCCTCGTCCTTGATCACAAGCGTTGGCATCACAGCAAACTCCACAACCGCAACACAGCTAAGCAAGGCGCCACAGCGTGAGGCGCCCCAGCTGCTGCCATACTGACTCTGGCTGAGGGCATCGTCCACATTGCAAAAGAGTCGAATGGGTTCGTCCAGAGGCAAACAACCGACGGTCATCATAGAATACAATTCCTCCAGCTTGCCGCCATAGAAACCGATTTTCACCGGATACTGATCCCGGAGTGAAGAGTAAGCCTTGGTGTGGGCACATTTCAGACTCGGTGTTACCTCAAAGATCTGTGTGGGCGGCGTCGAGGGAGCAGATATCTTGAGATGCGTATAGAGTTCTTCGAACTCACATGGTTGCAAGGTGCTAAGTGCCACACGTTCGCCGTGCTTCACCAGCACAGCATAAAGCAACTTGAAGACATTCTTGTGACCGCTGCTGTAATTGCCGGTGAGTATCTGCTGCAGAATGAACTCGAGGCGATCGAAGTCGGCAATCACATCGAAGATGGCATTCATATTGGGACGCTGTTTGCTGTCAAGAAAGTCCTCCGGAAAGGGACAGAGTAACGACTCGCAGCGATAGCTGTTGGCAGCTGCCACAAAGAGCGAGAGGCGAGCATCGCATGCCAGGAGATCGGACTCCAGATGCTTCTGCAGCTTGTACAGTTGCTTCACAGTGGGCGTGTTCTTGGTCCTGGCGAAGGGCAGCAGGGCGCAACTGTTCGCTGCATTCGAGAGGGTTTGACAAATCGATACTTCGACGGCATGTGAATTGTCCAGAAAGGATAACAACTTCATGGCCAAGATTGACCAATGGGTAAATTTGTTAAGAAGAAATTTAGTTGGCCCAAAAAGTTGGAGTGAAAGAATTTGAATCAAGCTTACGCGGTTTCAACGTACACTTGCTTTTGCTTAAAGCTGAAATTTTATGTGACACAGATATATTTTGAAATTTGCCTCAGTGACATTTGCAAATGACAAAAGCTTTGACTTTTCCCCGAGCTGCCAGCCAGGTGCGTCTGCCAGCTGCCAGCTGAGATTGACGGATTTTCTGCGACTCTTGCGATACGTTTTTTTTCGGTTCATTCTTTTATTTGTTTTTTGTTTTGTTGGTGCTGCTGCTGCGTGTGTGGTTGCTGCTGTTGTGCAGATTGAATTTAGACACTTGTGTGACATGTCGTGATTGTCGCACTGCCACTGCAGCACTGAGGAGAGGCGGGAGGGGAAGAATGGACAATTGGGGGACTGATGCGAGGGTGTGTCTGTAATTGATTAATGGAGCTGATGCACGACGCGTAGCTTATGTCAGCTTGCATGTTTACAGCAACACCGCCATCGAGTTATTGGGGGAGGGCTGCCGTTGCAAGCCAGGGCCAAAGGGCAATCAATTGGACCCCATTGAGTTATGGTTGGACATGAAACCCACCACCAGCCAAGCAGTCACCGGGCGCAAACCAGTCAATAGCTGGTCAGTACGCATAATAGACCTGTGTCGTAGTGTCAAGGGTAGCCCTCACTCGGTCTCGTTGATCAGAGCAGCTCGACAACAATTTCATTTCAGTCTGCATTTCAACGGCCGTCGCTTTATCTACTTTAAAAAGTGCCTGGCAGCGGGATGCGTAATTTATTGATATACTCTACCTAAATTATGAGTCTCCTGGGGGGCGCGAAAGTACATTCGTTTTTTGGTTTTTGTGTTTTTTTTTTTGGCTTGGTTCTAGCTGCAGGTGTCGGTGTAGAAATCAGTTAACCGAGAAAGTTTTTCAACTTTTTTGCCATAGCTGGTGCCACACTCTCTGCCTGGCAGCTGCCCTGTGAAATCAGAAGTTTCAGTTTATTCAAATAAACGCCAACATTAAGAGAGTTGCAACTGTTGCGCTGCCACTGCCACTGCCCCAGCAGCGTACAACCAAGCGAACCGAAGCGGCATAAATCAGAGACACTGCAAGAGAAAGAGTGAGAGAGAGAGAGAAACAGAGAAAACCTGAGCTGGGCTTCAGTTTGCCAACTTTTTTCGTAGATAAACTTTTGACGCACCAAAAGCCACCACCTTTGCATCATTTAACCCTCTTTTTGTGCCACACTCGATGCGCCCGAAAGCGTTATTAATATGCGCCGTTTTCTTTTGCCAATTCCCTACGGCCCCCAACGGGAACATCCACTGAATAATTGCCTCGGCATATGCTCGAAAACGAAAACGTAATCGAAGTGTCTCCAGCTCGAAAAGATTCTTCAGCTTATTAAACATAAAATGTGCTTGCTTCAAATTCGTCCCGTTTTGCGTTATCAAAAGTGGAACACATCGTTTAATTGTTGCGTGTTTACAAATTCGTGATTAGAAACTCGAGAGGAAGAAATACGACTTGAGAGATTCAACTATTTGGCCAATGTTGATACGGCATTTTTGCAGCTCGCCAAGCTGATAACGCAGCGGCACAGAGTTCTGAAATATAAAAGTAAGAAGCCAAATTAATTGTATGAAAATGATTGCGTGACATAAGTGAATATTAATTTAAGCACATTTTGGAATCATATTTAAATTATAAATGTCAAATACCTAACAATACCTAACTAGTAAATATATTTACATTCAAGAAAACATTAAGCCAGTATCAAATCAGATAAAAGCAAATTAAATTCTTAAATTTAATTCTAAGTTAACAGTCAATAGATGGATAAATTTATTTAATTTAATTATTTCTTTCAAACTTCATTGATATTAATTTCGAAGTTACATAAAAAATGTATTCCTCATTTGAATATAGGTAAACTTTAAGTAAATAAAAAAAATTTATTTAATTTCAATTCATATTCATATTCGATTTGTCAGAAGTACAGATTTATTTTATTTAATTATGTTTCACTACATTTTCTGATAATTATACTTTTCAATTCTCTCTTTTCTTTGACATAAATAAACTTAAGGCAAAAATACAAAATCGAATTTACAATTCAAGACAGAGCTGCGTGATGAGATTAGAAGTCAACTCCAGTTCGCTTTAATTGCTGTGACTGTTTTGTGAAGAATGCGGAACGAATCATGGATATTTTTATTGCGGTTTAAGAGTTCTGCTCTCCACAAATAGAAGTGCTCAGGTTGTTTTCAATTATAGGCCCGCCATTTGGGCCAAATCAATTGGCATATTTTCACACATAAACATAAATTGCCTTCGATGCAAGAAAAATAAAAGGACAGGCATGGAAAAACATAGACGGAGAGAGAGAGTAAAGCATTAAGAAAAACACGCGCGTTTTGCTTTTTGCCATCGCGCCATTTCATAAATATGTACAGCACGTAGACCAGCTCAATTGCCAATTAGAAGAAAAACGCCTTGGCACTTGGAAAGTCTGCTTTAAAATACAGAGACATAGAGGAGAGCCTGGGAATGAAAAACTTTGCAGAAGTTCGGTGGCAAACCGCCGGAAGTTGATTTGTATACGAGAACGTATGTGGTAGTAAGAGAGTTTTTAGCTTCGCATGTATTTCAAGTGCTGGATGGAATGATTCCAGACGTACCATAATAAAGCATCGAGCCCAATAAAATAAAATGCTGCTATGATATTTTTCTCACGTCTGCTGGTGAAAATTATTAGGCAGCCGCGGTCGAGCTGCTTCCATCTTCATCTCCATCTCCAAGACAGAAACATACATACGAGTACTGCGGACGCACCTAAATAATTGTTTAAAACATATTCGAAAGGGCGCCTAGATCGAACCTTTTGAAAGTCAGCTACGTGCCGGAGGTGAGTTTCAAATGGGGCAAGGGAAAGGGAGAAGTGAAGATGAAAGATGCGGAAAGGTGACTCACCTGCAGATTGCTTAGAATTTTGGAGAACTTGGGCGTGCCAATGCTGTCGATGAGTTTCGAGAACTGTTGATCCGCTTCGATTTTATCGAAAAATGTGGCCAATATTTGATCCTGTGGCAGCGCTTCCAGCACACTATCGACCAATCCCTGTAGTCCCTTCACCTGTTCCCTTGTGCTGTTCGTTTGGGGTTCGAGGTTATCTGGGGGCAATGCCACGTCTGCAAACGAAATCAAAAAGCCAAAGTCAAATCAATAACTGGCAAAATATTTAATTAAAAGCGCCCAATGTCCAGTGCATAACTCTGACTATGAACTGATGATGTCTGGGCTTTGCCCTTGTCTACATTGTTCGTTGCTAACTGCAAATAACTCTTGTCCAAAGGTGATAGGGCATGTGTGAGCATCGATAATGCTGCAGCACGAGAGACAATTCGAAGTTATGCAACCAACAACTTGTTTGTCATGTTCTCTGTGTGTGTGTGCCACATATTGAAAAGCGTTAAGGCAGAGTTGTGCCATTCACTTGTCACTCATACGCACCGTTGCACGCTGAGCTGCTGATGTCCTCTGCAGGCGCAGATGCAGACTCAGTCGCAGACTCTGGCTGAGGCGTAGGCACTTCCGTGCTGCTCGGCCCAATGGCCCGCAACACGTCCTTTACCAGCTTGAGCACATCCAGGCCACTGGCATTCAAATAACGAGTGAAGGCCTGCACTTCCGGCAACTGGATGAGCAACTGCTTCTTTTCGGCGAAGTAGCGACTGCTGAGGATTCTGTAGGCCCGTTGCACCTCCGCGTCATTGCGATGGTAATCGCTGACAATTGCATGCACTTGTTGTGTAGGAATTAGTGCCACAAACGCAGACATGTCTATGGGGGACACAGTCGAAGTTGCTGTTGTTGTCTCCTCCTCCTCCAGTTCTTCCTCAGATGCCGAGCTATCCACATGGGCTTTGGTTTGAGTTTGAGTTGCATTTGATGTCTGACTTTTGCGTGTCAGAAAAATCAAATCGTCGGACGCATTGTCCTCTTTGCTGGCCGATGAGCTGTCCTCCTCGCTGGAGTTGGACTCGCTCATTGTGATTAGCGCCACGTTGGTGTCCTCCTTGTCACCTGGACTCAGACTCACAATGTCCTCGACCATGATAATGTCATCGCTTTTACTATGCGGTGCAGCGCAGGCAACCGAACAGATCGAGATTAACAGGCTCCCGAGGAGACACAGAGATGCGACGCGTTCCCGTTTCATTTTGCAACTAGATTGACGATCCACTGCAACAGTAGCATCAGCAGCAGCAGCAGCGGTGGCAAACATGTGCGGAGACTTGGGGAGACTTTTGTGGAGACCACGCTTATTATGGGTGATTATTTAATTGAGTTTCGTTTCGAGAGCGATTGTGTGTCACGAGATGTGCAGCGAACAATTGAAAGACGGCAGCTTGAGAGAGATTGTACAATATTTCATAAGTTTTAATAGGACAATTGATTTATGCGGCGCATAAATAATGCTTATCTTGCTTATCGTATATCAAAAGCAATTCGATTGGGCAATAAAGCAAGACCTCAGGCCTTGACCAATGCAGATGCCAGATTTAAGTCACACTCCAGCGCAGACTTCGGTGGGTGATGTGTCTGTGTCATGAAGTGCACACGGAAGTGTATGGAAATTTCACAATTTACAAGAAAAACAAACCAAAGTACGACTCTGTGTGTGTGTGTGTGTGTCTGAATAAGCATTTATCCATATGGTTGAGTGTGTGTGTGTGTGTGTGTGTGTGTGCGTCATTCACACTTTGACAGCTGTTACTGTATCACTCAGTTAGTCACTGGCTGTCACTCATTCTGGGCTTCAATTCTCGCTCGCATGTCAAACTGTGCATAAAATATATCAGCACACATATACAGACGTACACTCACACACACAGCCACACAGACATTCACGCTTGATATATTCATTCGTTCATTCAGCAAGTTAAGTAGGAATAAAATTGTCAATTTTCATGTCATTATTTCATGTCGTCGTGGCATTCGCGTTCACTTTCGCATGTGTCATGAGTATGAAATGAATATCAGTATGGGTGCGCACACAGTTATGATTTATTCACTTGGTTTGATTTATTACAAGCCTGTCTCTACCTCCCTCTTCCACCTCTACCTCTGCGTCTCTAATGTGAATGTAAATTGTGCGCATACAAACCAATAATTGTATCGTCGTCAACGCTGACAGCTCTATTGAGGCAATTTTTTAGGTAAATTATTTGACTTGACTTCAGTTTCAGTTTCAGTTTCGGTTACAGTTACAATTACAGTTTGGAGTTCGGGCAAATTGCATAACATATGACACTTTATAAATTTTTAGCGTCCGTCCAGCCAAGTCTAGCACTTGCCACAAGTGTCGTAACTTTCACGTCACGCCAAAGTTGTCCCAGGTTGCCCACGCAGCCACACAGCGGAGTGCTTGGTCCGCTGCTTTCGCGACAGTTGCGAACCAAACTTATAAATTAATTTTGCCGCACCAAATACTTTCGCAAGCTCTTGGCATACCTCAGCTGCTCCTCGCGTTCGCGTTCGCGCTCGGCCTAAGGAATTGCATGGAAGCGCGCCGCAAGTGTTGCGGTTATGGCCAACTTACTCATAATTAACTGCAGTCCAGCAACTTGTGGCGGGGGAAAGGAAAGGGAGGCAGGCGAAATGGGTTCGAGCGCACCTGCGTCTGCTTCGATGGTGCTTTTGCTTGCATACTTTTAGGGGCGCAAGTTAATTTCATTCCATGGGCAAAAGGATGTGTGCCTCGCGTCGTTTTGGGGGTTGGTTGGCTGTTTTAAAACGTTCGGCGCTTTTGTTTATGTTGCGGCACAAGAACTCGCATTTTACCACAAGTGTCAACATTTATTTCCAACTTAACACTTTGGCGTAACATTGCGCTTAATCCGACGCGCCAGAACTTGACTAATTTTGTGCAAAGTTCAGCATTAACATTACCGCAAATTAGCAAAAGTTTTCGCACAGCCAAAAAAAAAAAAAATAAAACTGAAACAACAAAACAGAAACTGAAACAACAAAAAAAAAAAATAAAATCCAGTTTCAGGCGCAAAACAAGAAGCCGCCATTTGAGTTATTCTCGTTGTTGTTGTTGCCTGTTGTCTGCTCAGTCGCTCACTTTGCCTCAGTTGTAGTTGTTGTTGTTGTTGTTGTTGGCTGTGCTATCTGCCTGGTTCACTGACTGCCATAAATTAACTTGTCCTGGCAACGAAGCAAACTGCTTGCGCGAGCATTTTCCTAGTTGTCGACTGCGACTTGCCAGATTTTTGTTTTTAATCTGTAACTTGTTCTCGTTGCTGTTGTTGTTGTTGTTGTTGTTGCTGTTGTTGCTGTTGCCCCTTTTGTTGCCGTTGCCGTTCCCGTTGCTCATGTTGAGTTTTGGGTACTTTTAATTATGTGCCTGTAGACTCGCGAGTGCCAATTGAGTTTGTTTGCCAAGTAGTGTAAGATCTTTAACTTTGCCAATTGCCAAGTGATTCTTCAGTTGCTTCTTCAAGTTTTTCTTTGGCTGTCGCTTGCTTTTAAATAAATATTTTCACTTGCATTTAAATTTATTATCAAATATCCATTTCAGTCATTGTTGTGTTTTACTTCTGCGTCATCAACTGCCTTTAATATTCCTATTCTGTTTATAGACATCTATCAATATTGTTATTGTCGCATCGAAGCAGCACTTAGGCAAGTGTCAAGCTGACATTTAGACAGTCTCAACTGTCCGCAAAATGTCAGGCATCAGCGATAAGATGAACTTTGATTGTGGCATTAAAAGTGTAACAAACACACAAAAGCAAAAAAAGCAAAAAGCAAAGAGCGAAGAAGAGCGAACATTATTGTTATTGTCAGGTGTCAAGACTAAAATGTTTTGATAATTTTCATGATTTCTTTTTTGTTGTGCAATGCGAACTGTTAGTTTTATCGCTGTTTATCACTGTTTTTTTGCCTGACCGCACACCGAACACAGGGATGCAAGGCAGCTGCAAGTTGCTTCTGGCATGCCCCAGTGACATTTCCATTCCTCTGCTTTAGTATTTCTGCCCCTTTCTCTTCTTTCTCTTCATCTGCGGCACCTGCACCCGCACAATGTTCAATCAATTGTGCTAGTTAGCCGAGGTGGAAGGGGATGAAGACTGGTTGATGCTTTGAAGCGCAAAGTTTGCTACGCTTTTGACACGTTTGGCAAATATTTGAGCACGTCTAAAAGCGCGTAACGTCCGCGGGGTGAACATATTTTGATTTTGCAGCGCAACGCAGCCTCCCATCTGGCCTCCTCCAGTTGGAGGAATTATGCTTCCTCGTTCTGTTCTCTCTGTCTCTCTTTTGGTCAGCGTTGAATTGCGTGCCAGCGCGTGCTTTGCCCTTGTCCGTGGCTTTAATTAATTTTCGCTTCCGTTAACAATTTTTATGTGCGGATTTGAAAAGGCGGACAGAACGGCTGTTTGGCACTCACACATAGCTCTATTGCTTGCATGTGCTGATTTCGTGTTTATGCTTTCTTTAATTTGCCACAAATAAGTACGAACTGTTGGCCAGTTTGGTCTGCCATATTTGTGGCACAGAATTATTTGCCGGATACATGCGATTAGATTGCCTTCTGAAACGCGTGCAACAAGTTAATTACGCTATTTCTGTTGCTGCTGCTTCAACTTAATATTTATTGTGATTTTATTTGGATTATTGCCCCAATAATTTCGGCATTGCAAAGTTTCCGCTTGCTCTATAAACAAATTAAATATTTAGTTGTTCAATTCGACAAAAGACCATCTCTCTCTATCTCTCTCTCTCTCTCTTTGCTCGGCTTTCAGTTGAATGGGCAAAACATAAGCGTGCCCTGCATGCTGCCAAGTTGAAAGTTTAAAAAGAGAGAGAGAAGAACTTGAATGTGGGGAAATAAAAACGGAAAATAAATAACAAAATGCTAGCAAAGACGTACGAAAAATAAGCTAAAAGTCTTTTGAAGTTGCAAAGTAAAAGCAACGACAGCGGCAACGATATAAAGTTGGCGCTTTTTGGCTTTGACGCACGTAGCTGCCGATTTGAAAGTTTGTCCTATATGCTGCCTTCTATCTACGTATATGTTTGTGTGTGTGTATGTGGCATGTGTGTGGCACAACAAGCCCGCCAATGCGAAGCCGCGGCTGCCTGTCGAAAAAGCCAAAAGCAATCGACAACAACAACAACAAAAGCAACAGCAGAAAGAAAGAAGAAAAGTCGTGCGACTTTTGCGAACCGCGTCCTCAGTTGCCTCCTGCCCCTGCCCCTGCCCCTGCCACGTGCCCCGCCCCTATTTTCTGCTGGTGCTGCAGCGCTTTTATTAAGCTTATACATTTTTTATTTAAGACTTTTCGCTTTGAACGAGTTGAGGCAAAAAACTACAGCGCTCATGTGACATTTATTTGAGTTTCTCGTCGATTCGATGCATTGCTCTCTGCCAGTTAATCATGTTTCAAATTTATGTCACAGGCATTTGCTATGCGAAATGTGGCATTTGCAACTTGCAATTTGCATCGTAAATTATCAAATCGTTAATGTCAATTTAAACAAAAAAACGCAAAACTGCGACATTTCATTAAATGCCCAGCGGACTGTGGATAAATCTATATGCAGAGTGAATGTTTGAAATATTCGCTAAAAAACTGACAAAATGCAATACGGCACCACTGGGCATTTGGCATTGGATAAACTTAACTCCCACTTCAGTCCCGCTTGAGGCCCCTTCTGCATCCGATGTATAATTTAATAAACTGCTGCAATGCGCTTTTGGTCGCTTTTGTGGCGGCAATTTATATATTCTATATGCATATAGATATATGTGTGTGATCAGAGCAGACACTTTTTATGCAACTAACCCAGCATCGCATCGAGTACCCTTTATGAAGCGGTTTTCAATTCAATATTTAAAAACAGTGCGCAAAACAAATAACAAATGGTTGACACTATATGAAAAACTTCTATACAAATAGAAGCTTGGGTAAGCTGGGATATTTTTGGTTTCCAATTTCTGAATATTTAAAAAAACAAAAACAGATAAACTAAAAGCATTATATTTACTAAAACTGTATTATCTTATCGATCAAGGGAAGAGGTCTAAATATTTTAGTTTTCAAAATGTTATTAAAAACATTGCATAAAAGAAGAAGGAAAAGATAAAGAAGGAAACAACACCAACAAGTTCGATTAAAAGGTACCTCTGACATTTTAGATTTATGACTGAAATATGCAACAAAGTTAAATGCATATATTTTATTTTATTATCTTCTCAGCCACTCTTGTACTTGTCTTAAGTAAATTAAATTATAAATATGATATAATATAAATATAAAAGAGAACTTGGAAAAAGCTATGTGTTAGTTTAATTTAATTAAAATTGTACAATAAGAGCAAAAGAAAAAGAAAAATAAAAAAGTACCTAAAATATGATAAACTATGCTCGCTTAGAAAATACCTCTAAAGTACAATATTTATGACTGACATATAAAGGAAAGTTAAATGCATATACTTTACTTGCTTAACTTGATTATTATTTATTCAAGTATTCTTCTGCTCATCTTAACTTTCCGAGCGTAGAAAGAAATATGCATTTGGTTCACAAATTAAACTGCTAAATAAAAAGAGAACTTGGGCGAGAGAGAAATGTCGGTTGAGTTTCCTTCAATTTGTACCAAGTGTCGCATGTGTAATATTGATAACGATTGTGTGCGTCACGTTCAGCATATAAATTGCTTAGTTTGAGCATATTTCAAAAAATGTATGAAAACCATTTTGTTATCGGAAGAGGTGCGAATTGCTTTTGTTTTTATGCTCTTGACAACTGTCAAAATAGTTGGCCAGCAAATGACCAATGCCAAACTGGATCCCATCCTCGCCTCTCACACACACAGGGATATATATAGAATATATAGATATTGGCATGCATAAGTAAGGCATGACACCAAAGGAAATCAATTTCCATATGCAAAAGTTTTTAGTGCACGTGCCGAGTCTGCTCTGCTCTGCTCTGCTCCCATTCTCTGCTGTCCGAAATCGACTTTGCTCCATAAAATATTCAAATTGCGCTGTATAAACGTCGCATAAACATTTTTTGTGCCCAGATGCAACTCAAAGGAAAACAGCCAGACACATACACATATACATTGTCGATATATTCGTGTGTGTGTGTATTGGAATTGGTGTCCCCTTATGGTCTTTACCTTTTGCTCTCCTTTTGGTCGTTCGCCTTGCACCTAGCGCATAAATTTTTATGTTAAAACGCCAAAGCCGTAGGCAGTGCGAAGCGAAGTTCGATCACTTAATATGTCCCGTGGCAGAAATTCAATTTGCAGCACATCCGTAGACGATGAAAAAACTGCAAATGGTGTTGCCTTTAATGTCCAAAAAGTGCAAATGTGCCACTGCCCCAACTGCTGCCCCAAACAGCTGCCAACTCCATCTCCTGCAGCCTGGCAAAACAAAGCGCAACCAAAAAAGAATTGCCGTTAAGCCCTCTTCGTTCTCTCGGAAATAAAGCGTACACACATATACATGTGACACACACACACACACACACACAGACTCACACATCGTCAGGCAATTGGACATTTTGGTCAGTTTGGTTACTTTGTTGCCATCGCTTTTGCTGTCCGGGCGCAGCACATGAGAAGTTTGAGTTTTGACTGTTGCCGATGTCCCCCAGCGATTGATTGAAAATTGATTTCATTATGAGAATTTGACGCATTCCAGCTCACACCTCGCCCATTTAATTGGATATTGTGAGTGGGACCTTCTCTGGGTATTATATTGTATTCACACATCCATTTTGTTTATGAATTTTCGCTTTGAATACGAATATTCATTCATTCCGATCTATTTGCAAATTAGATGCGGCATTTGTTTGCAGTCGCTTGACTGCCTCAAAAACTTTTGTGGAATTTTTTAAAAATTAATGTTAACCAACAGTCATTCCCCGAATTTTGTAGCCATCTCCCCGGCGGAATTAAGCCGCTTATAGGGCAGCCTGGTTGGGCGGTTGGGTGGATGTTTTTTAATGCCGTTGCCAGGACTTTAGTCTTTTGGACGAAATACTCGAATAACGATGTTGCCATTTCACTTAAGGCCGCTGCCCAAGTGCACTTCGGCTTGCCACAAATGGCTGTTGTTCAGAGCCACCATCTTCTCTCGCTCTTCGCTCTTTATCCTCTTGGCATCTCCCACACCTTTTTGGCGGGATATTTAGCATAAAAGGTGTGCGAGTTGGGTGTCTGCGAGTCTCTTTGCTGTCTGTCTTGGCCGTGTCTCTGTTGATATTTTGCATCAAATTTCGAGAAGTTCGTGTTGAGCAAAGTTCAGCGCAAGGATTCCGCGAGGATGTTTGAAGGTGTCGGTTTTGGGTCTGAGGTCGCCACAAAGTGCACTAGATACATTTACATAATGCTAAGAACCTTTCTTTTCCACGAAATGCTAATGAGACCAAATTAAACGCGACCAGAGTGCACCAAGACACAAGCTGTACACATACTAGATATATGGAAATATGACTTGACCAACGGATTCGCATGTCGATATAAACAATTTTATTTTGATGAAGTTGTTTTCAAACTGTAGATAAATTGACAAATTCTCAAAAGATGTATTAAACATTTTTGAAAATGTCTAAAGTTTCTACGTGCTACGTTTCTTCGATAAGCAATCATCGTTCTATGTATAAGGCGAGGTTTTGAATAAACATACTCTCAAAAACATTATTTTGAGCGTTGTAAGAGCAGATAGCTGATAATATCTATATAACTAACAACTAGCAACTAAATCTTGCAAACTTTTACTTTTAACTGCTTGCTTTGCTTTTACTTTTGCTTCTTGCATTTTATTTTTGGCATTCCATTGCATGTTTTTCTTGTTTAAAGTAAATGCATTTGCATTAAACTTTGGATTTTTATCATTTTATCATTCACTTAATCAACGGAAAAAATCGACCTAGTATTTTGTATAATTCAGAAGCAGGCTTTTATTTATAGTATACACACACTCACACTTTATAAATAGGCAGTCGAAATGCAAAATAAGCAAAAACCCGTGACTCAGTGCGTTAGCGAGAAGGACAATCTTATCAAGATTGAAGGTTTACCACGGGATACGGATAACTTTTGGCGCACAGATCTAACGCTGTCTCCCTCGCTAATGAGCGGGAAGAAATGTCTGCGTTATCGAAGGTACAGCAAGGGTTTGTCTTTTAGTCATCGAGAGCGTCAATTGCTCAACATTCATGGCCTGTTGCCGTATGCTGTGCTGACCATGGAACAGCAGGTGATGGCACATCAAAAATACTTTGCCACGCTAACTTCCCAAATGGCTAAATACATATTCCTCACGGATCTTGAGGCACGCAATCGAACGTTGTTCTACAGCTTTTTGATGAGTAATCCCGATGAGTATATGAAGGTCTTTGTAAGCGCTACCACTGGATATTTGGTGAAACAGTTTGGTATATTCTACACTGTGTTTCGCGGCATGTTTATCACTATCAAGGATCGTGGACACATCTACGATGTGCTCAGCAATTGGCCATATGCCGAATACGTTCGTTGTCTTATTGTGAGCAATGGCAAGTCGGTGCTCAGTTGGGGCGATCAAGGTGTCAATGGTACTCCAGTGATTGTCTACAAAAAGTACTCGAATGTCGTGCACGGCGGCATTGAACCCGATTGCTGTTTGCCCGTCACACTGGATGTGGGCACGGACAATGAGCAGCTCTTGCAGAATCCTCAATATTGTGGCATTCGACAGAAACGCATCTCGACAGCGGAGTTCGATGAGTTCTTCGAGGAGTTCACACATGCTGTGATACGTCTCTTTGGCTCGCGTGCCATCATACAGACCAAGGACTTTGGCTCCTCGGAGGCCATCAAGCAGCTGTCGTTGTATCGTAAGCAGCAGTGCATAGTGGACATCGATCTGCAGTATATGGGAGCTTGTGGATTAGCGGGCATCTTGGGAGCACTACAGATCACTAAGCTGCAGTTCAAGGACAACGTGCTGCTCTTCCATGGCGACTCAAGCTTCTGCATTGGCATGGCTCGGATGTGTGTGGCTTACTTAAAAAAGAACGGGACTGAATGAGAGTGCAGCGAAATCAGGCATTTGGTTCTATGATGGCAAGGGATTGGTAGTGTTTAACCGCACTTCTTGGAAGGTGTCCGAACGAATGCAGGAGTTCCAGCATGTGCACGAGCCGGTTGAGGGACTCGTCGAGTCCATTGATGCTGTCAAGCCGAACATATTAATTGGCTTCAGACTGGGCGAAAAAAGCTTTCACCAAGGATGTGCTGAGAGCCATGGAACGTAGTGCCCAGCACCCGATTATATTCGCCATGTCACGGCCACTCGAGGTAATGGAATGCACAGCAGAGGATGCCTATACATACACCAAAGGTCGGTGCATCTACATCTCGGGCATTTCGCTGCCATCGATAAAGTATGCCAACAAAGTGTATCAGCCGGGCTACTGCAGCAGCGATTACATTATATCTGGCCTCACTTTGGGTGTAATGCTCTCGGGGATGACCGCAGTGCCAGACGAGACATTCCTGGTGGCAGCTGAACGTTTAGCCAGCCTCATTTGGCCAACGGATCTGGTCAAGCGGGATGTCTATGCTCCGCATCGAAAACTGAGATCCATCAACTTGCGAATCGCAGACGCTGTGCTATGCTTTGCCTATCGACGAGGTCTCGCCACACTCTGGCCAGAGCCAGAGAATTCCATGCACTACATACAGAGCAAGGTGTACGATCTGGGCTATAACAAAGTGTTACCCGATACCTATTGCATGTACGAGCCACAGATTGGCACCGACGAATCGTTCGATTACTATAAGGAAAAGGTATAAGAAATCTTCAATTCTTGAAATTAGGTATTAACATTTAAAAACAAAATAAAAATCGTTGCGTGCCATCGACAAGTTTTTAAAGTTTTGTGAAAATGTTATCGTAATTTAATAGTGCATTAAAGCGGGGTTGTTCATACTCTTAACTAAAAATCATTGTGAACATTATGAATAGCAAAATACGTACATATCTTAATGCCAATTAGATGATTGAATATTATTTATATAACTAATTCATTGTCCTGACTAAAGCAGGGACCGACTGATTGGGATCAAAACTAATTTCGTCCAATCTTTGGATTCTTGATACTGATTTCAATTTTATGTCTTGCATTTTATTTTTAGCCTTTTTTGCCTATCGATGAGATCTGGCCACACTCTGAAGAGTATACAGAGCAGGGTATACGATCTGGGCTACAACAAAGTGTTACGCGATACCTATTGCATGTATAAGCCACACAGATTGGCACCGACGAAACGTTTGTGTACTATAAGAAAAAGATATAGCCTACGCGGTGTATTTATCGATTGAATTATTAAATAGGTTGCCCTGTAATTGCATACTGTATCTGTCTTTGCTTATTGCAATGTGACTAATTGTGGGGCATGCCACATCTTGCAGCAGTTGCAGACAGACCTAGTAATTTCAATGTGCCTCCATCGCAACTCGAGTCTAGTCACAGCCTGTGGCCAATTAGCTGCATGCAATTTCCCCTCTGTCAACCAAACAAATGTGTGTGTGCGATATATGTATGTGTGTGTGTGTGTGTGTTATTGACCTGCGGCTGGTGTGCGAGTTGTGAAACTATTAAAAACAGCAAACCCAATTGCAGTTGGATTGTATAATAAATTGAAAGAACCACCAGAAAATTGCATAAAACAAAGCCGCAAACAAAAAGGCAGCCAAATTAAATTGCATACATGCGATCCGAGTGTGTGTGTGCGTGTGTGTGTGTGCATGCGCACGTGTGTGACCGTGTGTGTGTATCGTGGTGTATATTTCTGCCATTGACAGGTACTTCACAAGGGGGCCATAGTTTTTCTGTGTGCGCTCCTTCGTCTGCGTTTTATTTCATTTATCAGTGCGACAAATGAAAAGTACGCAGCAGAACTCAAGTCAATTCGATTCTTTTTATTGTGGTTTACCTATCGAAGTTGCCCGCATTTAATTGAAAATAAATAAGGGAAATGTATTTTATGTATATCATTGACTTTTCTGCCAAAAGTCGAATCGTAAAATGGAAACATTTGGGCCAAGAATTTCACCTTGAATCGCTTTGAATTTAATGTAGTCGCGTGTATCGTAGAAATAAACATTTCTCAACTTAAATCCTGAATTATACCTCTATTAATTTCATATATAAATACAAGTGCGCACCTACACACGGAATTCTGCTTACCTCACCTTTACCTTCAACCCTTAGCTGCCCCAACACCAGCTGCGAATGTTGAACGTTTCTTAGACTTAAGCCCCTGAAACTGTGCACAACTGATGCTTCTTCGAGTTACCGCAAAGTTTGAACTAGCGACCGCAGAAAAATATATAAATTTACACGTTCGACTAATATTAGTATCTTTTCTCTTCAGCGTAAGTAAAAAAAGAATTTTCTATTAAAGAATCTTATCACATTTATTTACTGCATTTTCTTTTATGTTTACAGCTAAGTTCTTTGTTTAATTGTATGTTTTTATTATTTATCATTTTATTATTATTATTTGTTGTTTTCGAAATATTAAGATAGCTCATGATACGTTCCTCTGGGCAGCTGTGTTTTATAACTTTTTTTTTGTATTTTGTTTTTTTTTTGCGTATTTTTTTATGTTTTTCTCTTTTGTTTCGCTTTGATAATTCTTTAAATATTCAATATAGTTTATCATAGACAGAAAACTGTATACAGACATACACATATGCAAATGTATTTCAAGCGCGAATTATGTTTATTGTTTGGATACTTTGTAAAACTTTGCGATTAATTTGTATTTTTTACAAGGATTCTCTTTTGTTCTTTTGTTATTATGCTATTTTAACTATATAAAGTATGTATATATATAACTATTTATATATATATATGTATTGTGTTTATATTAAATTTGTAATTCATTACTTTTGTTTTTCGTTTTTGCGTTTATTTGCATTCTGAATTCATTAATTACTGACATTGCAATTTGCTTCATTTATACGGGTCATAATACAATATATTTTCATTTGCTCAACATCATGTGATTGTCATACAAAACATTTCACATAATCTTTAAATTATTTACAATAAACCTTAAATCAAATTGTGTCTACAAAAAGCAAAAGAAACTTGTTTGTGTATCAAGTTAGAAGCTCAGAGCATTAGTAGCTGACAAAAATACAATAAGAGTATTTTTCACTTTTTATTCATTTACAATGGATATTACTAAGTACTAAGCTAAAAGTTGTTGTGTGTGGATAACTTTTAGATGGAAACATTAAAATTGTTTTGTTTAGTTTTATTTTCATTTTGTTTTTTATTTCGTTTTTGTCTGAGAAAACCTTTAGAAAAATATTATTTATTAAATTACGCATATATACCTACAATACCATCGAATAATGTACCTATGGGCTTTTCTTTTCATATCTTTTCTTCGTTTGAAAGACGACCTTCAATGGCCTACCGATCAGAGAAGCGTTTAGTTTTCCATGTGTTTTGCATTTCAATATTGTTGATAGTTAGATAAGTTTTAAGTTTATCGCATATTGAACTATTTAATGGGGAGGAGAATAGGGGCATTTATCTGGCAGTTATCTGATGTATCTCTATGGCTTCAGAAGCTGACTCGCTCTCTCCATATCTATCTCTCAGATAGAACAACGATTGACAGCATCCAAACTTCGTTAAACATTATTAAACTGTATTTGCCACACCAACTTACTTAAATCTAGGATTAATAATAAATACGCTATACTTAAGTATTATATATTCTATATGTGTCTATGTAGATGAGCATGTTAGTCTCAATGCAGTAACTATGTGTGTCTGTGTATGTATGTATGTATGTGTGTATATGTATGCATATATTGCTTATAGTAAACATCAGGCTAACGCGCCAATCTATACAAGGACGGCCAAATATTGCCGTTAGCGTGTTCTTGTTTAGCCAAAAAACTTGTTGAAAATAAAATGCGTAAATATACAATGTAAAAACAATCCCGAACCGAAGTTTCCAGCGTACACAAAATATTCAATTTATTTTCTTGCTCAGACTAAAACAAAGGCCAAGACTATTCTAATTTTTATTGGATTTATTCGTAAAACATATATCCTTAGTGGCTGTAAATGCATTTAATCGATTATAACTAAAGCATATCATTATGTACAATACTTAACCTTAACCTTAGAGACCAAAGTTGGGCTGTGCGTGTTCAAAATGTTGGCAATATCTTGAAATTTTGGTTCCATAAAATACAATGTACGCCAGAGGCCAGAGCCAGTTGTTGTTATTGAGTAAGTACTACTTATTGATACATACTATATTGTATTTTAATATTAAGTTTTATATAACTAATGCTAGAATTATTAAACAAATATTGCTAGTTAATATACAAATTCGTTTAAGATCTTTCCCATGGCCAAGCGACACAATCTTTGTATGTATTTGATTTGCCAAAAGTTGTTTCCACAATCGAAACAGAAACAGAAATGAGAACAGAACAGAAACACGAACGGAACAGGAAACGGAAATAGAAATAGAAATCCAAATGCATTACGTAATATACTCAAAAAATAAAGGCAAAAATTCGTTGAATATTTCTATTTCATTCGTTTGCTGTCGTTGCAGCTCCTTGAAGTCCTGTTCAGCTTCGACTATGTACGAGTATTATGTCATGTAGGTGGATTTTCTTTCATTCATTTTCATATTCATATTCATATTGATTTTCATTTTCGTTTTCATTTTTGTTAAGTTAGTCTTAGCAATAATTTCGTGATACTTTCCGAAGAGTTATCGCAAATAGAAATAGAATTAGAAATAGAGACTCTGTTCTATGTATGTAAAACCGTATTTTCCATTTTCATTATGGCAGGATCCTTTTGTTAGTAACTTTTAAACGTTTACTTAACACTTGTTTAGCTAGTTGTGTGTGTGTATTTGTTGTTGTTGATGGTTTGTTGCTTAGATAATAAGATTACATTCGAATGCCAAACAAAGGAGCACTAAACAATTTCTATATACGAGTACGAGTACCTTTCTTTTTTTTTGTAAATGAAGCAAACACATATTGAAAACATATTGAAATATTGTCTTTCAAAAGCTTAAAAATTTCAGTCTTTGTAGTTGGTTGCTCGGCTCTTGTCACTGCTTTCTGGGTGCTACTTAATCAGTTATCACCTGGTCATCAATGTTCTCGTCGGCTGCAAATAGTTGAGAGGCAGAAAGGAAGAATATTAAATTACAAATCTGTCGAGTTAGAGTTTTTGTAGGCACATTTATACAACAACTTACTTTAACTAGAGACTTTAGAAACTAGTAGTACACGTGGCAAGCACAATAACCAAGGTGAAAATGTACAATTGGTGGCCGAAAGTGGAACGAACACCCGCCGACAAGGCCTCAGAGCTGAACAAGTACTCTGAGTGTGGGCAGCATGAATTTATTTTATTTTTTTTTTTTTTGTGGGGGAAAAGGCAGAAGAGGGTAAAGGCAACGGCAGTTTGTTAATTTCATTTTATTCGGATTCTGTGTACCGGGGGTGGGTCGAACATAAAACATAAACTGAAATCTATATGCACTTGGCTTACGAGTCGTATACTTACTTCTGGGTCAGACCAAGGCGTCGTTGCTGAACACATCGTTGACATGTTTGCCATTGCTGGTGGTTGGCGCCGTCTTGTCCTTCAGGCCGCATTGCTGCAATGTACAAAAAAAGCGGCAAGAGTCGCAAATTTAATTAGACTCAAATCTCAGGTAGCGCAGGTGGAAAAATCAGAAAACCAAAAATAATTTCGTTAATTGCAAGCGACTCGACTCGAATAAAATAACATGGAAATTAGGCACACAGCATCAGCGATTTGCATGAAAAATTAATTAAAACAATTAACGGCAAGCAATTAAAGGCAGCTGCTCTGCTCTCCTTTTTATTCTCGCTTAACAGCTGTGCCAGTTGTTAAATGTATATTTAATTGAAATCCGTTTCACTTACCTCCTGCTTGGCTTGCCATTGCTTCATGGCTGATTTGTATTTCTCGAACTCGTTGCACCAATGCGAATAGATCTTCTGGTAGTCCTGTTTCTGCGATGGCGGCGAACATCTGTATTGAAAAGAAATATAAGAGCAGAGTGGCACAATAAGTTATCAGCAGCAGCAGAGAAACATGCAAAAGTCGAACGACGAACGTCGAAAGTTGAAAGTTTTCAACAAATGCGCGCCAACTTTCTAATTGCACAATGGATATTTTGACGCCCCAAGCGGTAAATTTAATTGCCGCGTAGACTCACCTGTGAGCATCCACAGTAACGCCATAGCTGCACAGCAGGGTGCCATCCAAGTAGCTATCGTAACGTCCGCCATCGCCCTCGTTCACAGCCAACAAGACAAGGCCGCCCTCGTTGGTCTCGATGTATTTGGTGGGCGTGTAGCGCACCTCGTAGCTGCCAGACGACAGAATGAAACGAAATGAGACAGACCGAAAAGGCAAGATAAGCAGATTTTCTATGAGTCGCATTTCTATTTTGAGTTGCTTTTCCATTTTTCGTAGTACGAGTGGAAAAGTGTCTCTCGTTCGTTCGCTCGCTCATTGGAAACGCAACAATAAAAATCAATATAAAGTGTGTGAAACTTTGGCAGCGCCAGCTGAACAGCTAAACAGCTGAAACTTTTTTCCATTACAGACAGACTATTACTCCTGCTTCTACTCCTGCTCTGACTCAAAACTGTTCAGTTGTTGTTCTGGTGCGTAAACGCCAAAAAAGCAGACTTCAACAGCATTTTAAAGTGTCAATTTACCGCAGCATTGGCAACGCCAGAACCAAAAGTTTCGCTTACACTTCCGATTTCATTATTTGCTTTCAATTTTCATTCAGCGTTCTCTCTCTCTCGGTCTCTTAAAGACAGCTGCGTCTCCAAGGAGTCTGCCTAATATGTGCAGACGCGCTTACTTCAAGATACTTTTAGCTTCAGTCATATATATTATATATTGAATTACTTACCGTCCCTTCTCGGTGGAATGATGATACCAGCGCGTCTGCTTCTTGCGCAGCACATCGGGCATTTTGACGAAACACGACAGATGCAGAGTCTGGCCATAGGAGGAGGTAACACGTTTGCGCAACACACTCGTATCGCAGATGCCCGACGTCTCGTTGGCCACATCCTGCAGCAGTCCCAGTTGATACGGTCGACAGGCATTCACCTCCTTGTCCCAGCCGCAATACGGATCTGCCACGCAGCGGAAACAGCTGTCGTAGCGACGCGCACACATGGCCAGATCGATTTGCTTCACCTGATGATCGGTGGCCAGGTAAAGTGATCCCGTCTTCTGACTCAGGGTCAGCTCACGAATTGGCTCGTTGCGTGGCGAAGCCTCAAAAATGTCCACCAGATTGGAGTGTCGTTGGCCGTAGTGCATGAACTGCACAATCTTGTAGATCTGGCCATGACTCGTGGCCACAAAGTACACAAGGAACTCCTGGTTCAGCTTGTCGATGCGTATTCTGAGGAAGAAAAAGAGAAAGAAGGAAAGCATAAGGACCAAGGCATAATAAATATGGAAGAGTCAGTAAAATTCTTCGTTTTTTTTTGCTGGCACAACAAATCTCAAATGCACGCGAGTTGCGAGCAAGTTTGTGCGTCCTCTGTTGGAAAACAAAACGTTTAACTAAAAGCATATCCTGCGGCGCATTGCTCATAAGTTCCGGCCAAGTTATTTTACAAGTCGTTATGCTGCACACAGCAACAAAAACAAGCAACAGCAACAGCAGCAGTTGGAGAATCCGGAGCGACATTTGTGCTGTCAGTGAGCGAGTGCTCCCAGATGTCAGCATTGGGTTCTGTGCTGTGTGGCTGTGGCTAACACAAGGACTGCACTCTGTATAAACTTGGCAAATGTCAACAAGCGAATCACACACACAAACACACACAGACACAGAGACAGAGATAGATACGTGGCTTGTTGCCAGCAGCAAACGGAGAGAACTGCAGCTCGCTAATGAATACATTTACACATTTTACTTACTTGTCGACCACAAGGCGGGTGAGGATTACGTCTCGTTTGTAGAATACCGGATTGCCAAATTCATGATCGACCGCCTTGTCCATTAGCGGATGTTTGCGTATGAAATTCAACACCGAGTCCGGCAGTGTTGCGGTGTCGTTGTGGCATGTGCCCGGACGTGGTTCCGGCACTTTAGAGTTCAGCACGGGCAGCCAAGCGCTATTCGATGTCGCCTGTTCCTTGAACTTGCCTACGCAGAACACAGAACAGAAAAATAAGAGAAACAGAGGGTGAGTTGTATTTTATGTAGTGCATAAAAGTGCAGCCCAGAAAAGTATGCTACGTTAAATTTATGTGTGTCAGCGAGCTGTGTGGTAAATGATAAATTGTCGAGCTCTTGGCGCTGATTTGTGGCCACGCCAGACAGAGTCTGACCAAAAACAAAAACACCATGCAATTCGAACTACTAATTACACAAAGAGAGCGGGAGAGAGAGAGTTCGGCTTGCTGCCAAGTACTTAAAGTGTTTGCTGCATAATCATTTGTTTTTCATAATTAATTGCTCTGGCTCTGGAGCATTTTTTTCTCACACATATCGCACTGGGTGTTACTACATGCCCGCAAAACATTGCATAATGAATTTTAAGTGTATGCCAGATTTTTTCACTGCTCTCGCTGTGTCGCCATCAGTCTGTGATTCGTCTGTCTGTCCGTATGTCCGTTTGTCTGTATCTTGGTCTTGGCAGTGCTCCATACACACAATTTTATGGTGTTAATGAACTTTTCAACAAAGTGCCAGCACATTCAGTTGCACAGTTGTGTGATTGGCGCTACTTGATTTTGGCAGCTGTCGCCTAAATAAATTCATGCATACGAATACGAATACGAATTCGGATATGTATGCTGGTATATTTGAATGTCACTTTAATCCATTCGCAATCTTTCTACAAGCATGTCATACCGCACACAACTGATTAATCTTCAGCACAAATTGAATTCGAGTGAAATTGCAACGGAAATGAATTTCACATCTGTAGATGTCGCGTTTTGCTTGAATACAAGCTGTGTGTAGTTGTGCTGTGCTGACATATACAAAACTTGAGCATTTGCAACTACTATTTGAAAGCATGCACTTTGCATGTTAATAGAGAGAACAAGCATATAGAAATATATATTCGTACTTAAGTACATGCTTGCACTTGCCACATGCTCGAAAGCGACAGAGAGAGAGAGAGAGAGAGAGAGATTGCCGCTCGTTTTGCGAGTAGTTTGGATTAAATTATGACATGCGTTTGCCATGTTGCATGCCAGATTTTATGCAGTGCCAGCAGAATTCTATTTTTTTCATAGTTGTTGTTAGTGTGCATATGACGTTGCATTACAAAATGCATGCGTCGTGAGTTGCGTGTTGCAACTCAGCAGCAGCAACAACAAAGGGCTGTATGGGCGTTGTTAACACCTGTCACGCATATCTTGTTACCGTTACTGCCTGCTGCCTGCTGTTTGCTACCCTTGGCCGAGCAGCACGCCATTTTGTGGCAAATGTTAAAGCATTTAAAGCCAGCCAAGCATCGAGCTTGCCAACAGCAGCAGCAGCAGCAGCCTCCCCAGTGGCAAAGGCAGTGGCAGAGGCACATCAATTCAACTCGCGCCATTTAACGCTAAAATGCCAAAGCTGCTGTGTACGGCAGACACCCATCCAGACACACACAAGCAAGCATAGATACCAGTAAACACCCACACATTGACACACACAGCTGGCAGCACCTGTGAGCGTAATTTCTTCCGGCAGCTGCAGCCTGAAACGTAATGGGAAACGTTGGAAGAAGTCAAACATACATAGCTGCTACCACATGCACGTTCGTAAAAATGGCGCCACAGAGAATTATTGCCAATGTAATAAATCTCGTGCTTACGCTTGCCGAGACACACACTGAGACACACACACACACACTCACTCACTCCCACACATTTAAAGCTTCTTTCCCTCCACACTAACCTTCGAAGGCCGCATTGATATCTCTTATATCGTAACTGCAGACCGCGGAGCCAATCAGTCCATTCGTGTTCGTTGTAAATGTGGCATAGAATTTGCTATCGTCGTTGGGCATCTTATAGACCGATTGGATTTCGTTGAAATAGAAGGGAAACTCGCTCGATATGCTGCAGTTCATCCGCGCCTTAAGATACGTCGCCCAGTTCTGGCTGATCATGTACTTGCCACCGCGATCATTTTTGCACACGCGTGCCACACGTGAATAAACGGCCTTGCCACAGTTGATATACTCCACGGCGTGCTCCCGAAAGAAGAAGTACACAAAGTCGCCAATGTCGAAGGAGCCCACGAAATTGGGTTCTGAAATAATATAGAATAATGAATTGAATTAAATTAAATATTGAAGTGACTATCGAAATAATTTAAAAGAATTATTTGTATGATAGTAAATAAATATTAAACGAAAAAAAAAATTATGAATTGAATTGAATTAAATTGCAAATTAATAAAGCTATAAAAATTATTTAAAATAAGAGTTATACTTTATGCTAAATACACATTAAAATAAGTTGGAAAGCTACCGTAATCGACTGAGAAATATTCGCTACTCAAGTTGAATTAAAGGCAAACAATTTAAAAATTTAAAAACTTTAACTTCAGCTAATTTTACTCTATGAATAGCGGGTACATAAAGAAATAAATTATGAGCTTCACTTAAGTAATAGTTCTTTAAATCATGCAATCTAATGAAATATTGATTTCTTTAAAAAAATATTTTGCAGTAATAAATAATATTTGTATTTATTACAAAGATATTTCGAAATTTTATTTTCATTTGAGTAAATATAACAAAAAAGCTTTTGAGAGCTTCGAATTGTAGATTTCTATTCAATTTTTACTGCACATTTTGAATTGCATTTATTTGGTTTGTTAGCAGCGAATTTGTTTGCAATAAAAACCAAAAATATTTGTTAAGAGAATTGGTTGAATTTTCGATGCGAACATAATTTCTATTTGTGGAATGTTGGATTTTGCAATAAATTGTTTAAATAACGAAATTAGTTGAAGTAAATCCGAAGTACTTTTTTGTTGAGTGAAATTGTTGTGTTGTGGCAATAAACATATTCGGAAAATATGAAATGAATGTTACGATTTTAATTGGAAATTATTGTGTTTTGTTTTTGTTGATCTGGATGCCAATTCAAATCAATTCTGTACAATATTTAATGAAATGGAAAACAAAACTTACTGTCCAGTAATTTGGAATCGTATTTGACGGTCCGCTTGAAGTTGGCCTCTTTACGACCGGTTGTAAAGTTGTACAGATCCGAACGGAATATCACGGAATCAGCTTTAGTAAACTCAGCGTTCGTTCCGGCATACTAAAAAAAGGGGGAATAGAAAGAGAAAAGCCAAATGGATTTAACCTTAGTCTCTGTGTTGGATCGCTGGCAATGCAGGCAAATTAGCGCCAAATATTCGGGAAATTTGATTTTGCAAGGCAAAGGAAAGGCATAGCACACACACACACAAACACATACGCGCGCGCACTCACACAGGCACGCACACAATTACGCGTAAAGTGTAAGCACGTGCCTCAGACCCGATTCACTTCATAGCTTCTCAGTCCCTATGTGTGTGTGCCTCACTCTAATTTAATTTCAGCTGCTTTATTGCGACTCTTTTAAATTTCTTGCCATTTGGCCTCCCAGAACTTTGCTTTTCTCCCTTGCCACATGCCCCACGTTCCCATGCCCCAAAGCGACGCTGCCGCTGCCGCTGCTGCTGCTGCTCCTTGCCTACTTCCTACTTTCTACTCGCTTTCGCCTTTCGCCCTTTGCCATTGCCATTGCCTTTGCCTTTACTTTACTTTTGTAATTTTATTACAATTGACATTTTTCGTTTCTTTTTTCTTCACTTTTCTTTTTGTTTCCCTTTTATTTTTCCTTCCGTCGGCATTGCGACGACGACTTGCGAGACTTGCGAGACTTGCCACGACTTGGACTTACCAGCGCAGGCAAACCAAAGGGATTTCCGTTTTCCACATAGACGGCGGTTGAGTTGTCAGCAGGATCGTAGGGACACTTGCCAATGCCCAACCCAATGCCGGGCACGTACTGGGATCTGGGTAAATGTGTTAAGTTGGCCTGCGAGAGAAAGAAGAAAGAAAGAACACAAGAAGAGGAGAGAAGGGTGAGTAAAGCGCATTAGTTGACTTTAATTTTGAGTTTCTGTAGCATTGCTGCCAGCGAAATTAACTCCTTGAGTGACGCACACAATTAGCTGACAAAGTCTAGGACTTATTTACATACATATATATTCTTGTATAATTATGCTACTTGTCAAATCGGTTACTCACATTTATGACATAATCCTTGGGGTTGTGCGCATTAGTGCCGCAAACGTAGAGACGATGTCCATTGAAGTTCATCGGCTGGATGACACGAATATGATTCCGGCACTCGACCTTCTTGATGTGTGCCCAATATTGTGTGTATTCGATAGTGAAAACAATAGTTAAAGTAACAAAATAATAGTGTGTAGGTGTGTTTAAGGGGCGAGGGAAAATGAAGGCAAATGCATAAGTTTCAGGTAACGAGATGATGGCCAAAATAGATGCTTGCAAATATTTGCAATACTTGCAATTTATTTTGTTAAATTTTGCAAGGGATATGAATATGTGCATGAGCTCAAAGGCAATATGTTATCTAGACTGTGTTTGTATATAACACAAAACGTACCTCTCTCTTGCCCTTGGACACACAGTTGAGGATGTCGGAGCCAGTTGGTTCCAGTATTAAGACATCGCGCTGCAAAGAAATAAAGAAAACTTTAAGTTGCGTACGAAGTCAAACAATAGAGCTATTTTAAAAACACTTTAACATATTATATACGCTTTAATTTGGGTCGCTCGGTGAATGCGACACGCTTAACAAATATTCCAAAAGTTTATTGAAAGCGTGATAAAATTTCATGCTTATCAAGAAGGCGACGCGACAGTCAAAACAACAACAATGGGGAACGAGAACGAGAGAGCAACAATTGAAGATTGTTTGTAGATGCGACTGTGTGCGTCTGAGTATGTTTGTGTGTGTGTCGCCAGCACACAAAACACGTACAATCAAGACGCCCATCTCGTGTGGTTGTGTGGGTAAATGAATGTGTGTGTGTGATGTCGATGCCTGGTGAGGCACTGCTGCTGCTTTTTGTATTTATTGTTATTTGTTCTCGTTGTTGTTGTTGTTGTTGTCCGTTGTTATTTCACTCACGTTGAGCATTTGTTTATCTAATTCGATTTTCGCCTGCACTTGAATTTTGAACGCCAACGCGGAAGCAAGAAGAACACAAAAAAAAACTGAAAATATAAAGGAAAACTTTGGCAATTTTAGCAGCGACTTGGCATTGTCGCACGTTTGCGATAAATGTTCATTTTTTGTGCTCTTTTTTTTTTCTTTGGTGTGTACTTGGTCTCAGCAATTGTTCATGTGCATTCCACGGCAAATCAATAAGCAGAACTCAACTTATATACGTATATAGAAATCTGAGAAATGACACACTTTGCGCTCTGGCCATGAGGCGGAGGACAGAACACAATATCCTGTCCTGTTGACAGTTTGCCCGCCTCACTAGACACGCTTTGCACTTTAAGGCGACGCCACTCGCACTTGGAGCCCTGAGCTGTGGCTAAGTGCTTCGATTCAGATTCAACTTGAAACGCAATTTGTGCTCGACCAAAGTCTGAGCACTGAACGGATGGATCTCTGGGGCTTGGGCTTGGGAGAGAGCACAAATAATTGCTGTTGAAAGCATTTGATGCAACTGGGGCAAAAGTGGCGCTAGGATGGCTCAAAAGATGTGGCGAACGGCAGCAAATGGTTACTCCATTCGAATGCGAATACGAATACGAATCCGAAATGCGAAATGAGAGTGGCAAGTGGGAAATGCCAATGCCAATGCAATGAACTTGAAACGGAAACGGATATTGATAGTTCAAGACGAAATCATTAAAGTTCAATTGTCCGCCTACCCAACTTCTCTCTCTCTCTTTCACTCTCTTGTTCACAACGGAAGTGCAGCTGCAAAGAAAAATCCAAATTTTTTGACAGCGATTTGGCTTGCAGTTCCGAATATCGTAAATTCCCTAGACCACTGAAAGGCTTTTAATGTCTTTTGCACAGAGGAATTTGTTGCAAAACTTTCTTACTTAGAAGAAATGGTTCAACCTTTGAATAATTACTGTTTATTGAGAAGTTGTAATCGTTGAGTACAAATTTTCTTTTTCTAATTTAGTGTGTCAACTTTTCAATAAAAATATTTTCAAATAATCTTAATTTAAAATAAATTTTTCTTGTAATCTAGAAGGATCGACTGGGCCTTTGAATAATTGCTAACTATTTATTGAACAGTTTTATGATTCCTTAAAATTAGGTTGCGATCGGATAAAAATAGAAGTTATATAAGAAACACTTTCAGATAGGGCAAAAACTCCTACTTGGCATATTTTGCACCCTATGCACTGTAGTTTTCTGACTTGTTCCAATTGAATGTGATAACTTTTCAATAAAAATATTTCCAAAAAAATGCACTTTTCATGCAAACTTTTCTTACTTTGAAAGCTCTACTGAACGTTTAAATAATTACTAAATATTGTAATAAGAAAAAACAACTGAACTTTTGAACAATTTCTAAATATTTATTGAAAAACTGCAACCGTTTAATTAAAAAAACTACTTTCCTAATTAAATATACAAAATTTTGAATGAAAATATTTTACAATTTAAATAAAAAAAAATAAACTTTACTTCTATTTATATTTTCAACAATTCTGAGTTTGCTGGCTTATTGAAAATGTAGTTCAAGGAGAAATAGCTGACATGCAATTTATGATGGACGCAGATTCATGAAACATTTCTAAAATAAATAGAATATTTCGAAATGCATAAGTAAATGGAATTGAGAGCAAAACACTTGAAAAGCAGCACATTGCAAGCAAATGTTTGCATGCAGAGATGCGGAGATGACACAAAGTGCATGGAGCAGCAGGCAGAAGCCGAAAGCGGAGCGTGTAGAGACGCTCAACAAAACCACTTTACTGTCTGCGCAGGTGAAAAGCCTGCAAGTGAGTTCAGCATATGTGTGTGTATGAGTATGTGTGGGTGTAACATATGTAGGTGTGTGTCTGAGTGTGTCAACAACTGCCTGCCTGCCTGCCTTCTTGGCTGCTTTGGTTGCTTTGGTTGCCTGCCTTGTCTAGCTGTCTGGCAAGCAACACTCAAGTGGCTGAGAGTGTCAGCTTCTGTGTGTATCTTGTCCATTTACATGCGCTATTTATTTCGTATTTTCCTTTCCACCTGCAATCAATTGACATTCCACATTCCATCTCCACAACGACTTTCACTTTAATGTTCTCACTTCCACTTTCATTTCACTTACCTCACAGATGGATTGACTGATGTTGCGCAGATTGAGGCGAAATATGCGATCCCTGCAAGAGATAATGGGAAATAAATTACGCTTTGTTTTTTTTTTTTTTTTTTTGTTGTTTCGTTTGGATCTTATAAGGACATGCAAGTGACACTTGAGTTAATCCCGAACTCGTGCCGTGACATACGATAAGTTAATGCTGTGCAGCAAGGGCGTGACACAGATAGACACATTAGACATCGAGCAGAAGGCATCATCAGTTTGTCAGTTTGTCATTATAAAACCAACGCCAACGACTAAGCAATTGAAATTGTCTTTTTCGTGCCGTTCCCGTTCTATCTATCTGCCTGCTGTGTGAGTATTTTTTTTGAAAAATGGTTGCGTTGCACATGCCGCAAAACGTCGCACACTTTTAGGCTTTGCCGCACCTGCGGCGTCGCTACGTTTTGCTGCGTTTGCAATGGCCACCAAGGCTTGCGACTGATTGATTGATTGATGGATATATCGATGTCGATGTCGCTGTCGCAATATTGCCACACACTCACACAGACGCCGACACAGACACAGACACAATTGCGCTGGCGAACTTTAAGCGGCAGCCGCAATTTCAGTGGCACTTTTAGGGCCACTCCAAAGTTTCAACTGGGAAAAAGGGGAAGCCGTCGACAAAACTCGGTGCTAAAGTGTGTTTTATGTAGTTTCCGGCAGAGTTTTAGGCGCTGTCGCTGGCCCTCAACAACTCTGAACCATTAATCTTCATTTCGGGACTAGCAGCAGCAGCAGCAGCAGCAGGAGACGAAGGCCTCACTGACGATGATGCTCCGACGACCGCCGCCCTCTGACGGTGCTGTGGCTGCGTTGGAAAAATGGCGCACGAGTCAAGTGGTAATTTTGGTTACTTTGTTTGGCTGCTTTTGAACCCTCCTCGCACGTCCCTCGTTAGGCGACTCGAGAGACCGCAACTGTTAAAATGCGGCCATGTTAAACTTGCGGCAGACAAATGAGCAAACGACGTCCATTGTCAAATTGAGCTGGAGAACTAGTCTGACCTGGCTTTGCTCTCGCTCTCTCTCTCTCTCTCTCTCCTTTTCTCAACCCCCCGACCTGTCTCGACCCCTAGCCTCTGGCCCCTTACCCTACCGCATTAATTCATAATTATGTATGCCGACAGTGTTGGCAACAAACTCTCGACCGAAAATGAAATATGCAGCAGCAAAAGTAGCTGCTACGCCTGCAACCGGAAATTCGCACAGTCAGACCGGAAGCGTGTAATTATCACAGTTTGGTGTGAGGCACACACAGATGCGAGAACATCAAGAACTTGGTCTGCATAGTTTCCTCGTCTACTTATAAATCTAACACTTGGTCGAAAAAGAGGCAAATTCGTGGTTATTCCTTAGCTCGGATATGGTTATAGGATAAGGATACTTACATGGCGCCAACGTAGAGCGCATTGTTGCGCTCATCCATGTAGAAGGTTTTATAGTGCAGCGGCCCACAACTAAAGTCTCTGACATGTTCTGTAAATAATAGAAATAAGAGAGAAAGATTAAGCATATTGCGTATACGCAGGGTAAAATACAAGAGCGAGAGATTTGGTTGCTTTTAAAGGTTATTCAGTGGGTTGACTTTTTGACTTGAGTTAATTAAAGTTCATGCATCTATTAATGAAACTGTCAGCAGCAGCGTGTGTCAGGCGTACAAAAAACTAATTAAACTATTATAATTTAGGCACACAAAGCTAATTTATGGGGCGGCATAAGGCGCAGACCCCCAGACAAAAGAAGTCATGTATACTTCTAATATGAGAGAACAATGCACACACACTCAAGCGCACACACACTTGGTAAACAAGCACAACAGGCGAAAGAGCCTTGCAGATTTGACAACGAATGCGGTTAGAATGTCACGTACTAGGAAACGTCACGTGCCTCGCGTCCTCCAAAAATACATGCTTATATGTATGTGGACGATGACGACGACGACGGCGAATGCTTCGTGGCTCCACTGTCAATGTCATTAACGAAAGATTGAGGCATTTAGCTAAAATTTTTACGACATTAAGTTGTCAACTAATTTGGCGCAATTAGTAAGCAATGCGCTGATGCGCTGAAAAGTAGGCAACTTTTTATTTCAAAACACAAATCCTTTGATGGCAGCGCTAAAAGTCAATTTTGTGTTGTTCCCATTTTCCACTTTATACTTTGTTTCACATCGACTCAATCTCTTACTTCTTCTCTCTTTCTCTCTCTCTCTCTCTCTCTCTCTCTCGCTGTGTAGATGTCAACATCCCAAAATAAAACGACATCTAATGAGCTCCCACTGACAATAGGCCACCTCCCAAAAGGCAGCACGACACGACAACAACTTTGGGTAAAGAAAAAGAAAACATGCTCATTAAAATGAGCAAAGCCATAGACATTGAGTTGCCCAGTGATTTGCATAATAATACATAATGAATAATAAGTAAGCATCTAAATAGTATTGTCAGCAGGCTCAGCTAGCCAACTGACTAGTTGACCCTTATGCAAATTTCCATTGCTTGTTTCGAATTTTGCAATTTGTAATGTAACTGTGAGAACAGTCATGTTTAACAATCTCTCTCAATTGAATTAATTGTTGTCCAACTAATTTCAATCCAATCTCTCCTACAAATCACAGGAAGCTATTCAGATGACAACCTTATTTAAAGACTTTATTTTGTGTTGTATTTTTTTTTTTTTGTTGTTTAAATATTAAATTTAGAGTATGGCTCAGAGACAAGTGCTGCATGGATTAGGTCGTGGCATCGGGTGAGTTTTATTGCGACTTTTAATAGCTTTCAATACTAAATCGATTTCAGCTGGTCGATGGGCCACAAAAGGCAACCAAATTCTACCACTGTGCGATACTCCCATTGGATGCCAACGATTGCGAAAAGTGATTATCGGAAATCTGTGGACCCGAAGTACAATAAGGTGAGCTGATGTTGTGGAGAAGTGACCCGCCTTAAGCATGCTTATTTTCACAGGGCATGGGCTACACTTATGAGGAACGTCAACGTTTAAGTTTGTGTGGACTTCTGCCGCCTGCCTATCGCACAATGAAGCAACAGTTGTATGCGGTCTCTGAGAGTTTCGCTAACCAGACTTCCGATCTGCATCGCTACATATTCTTGCGGGCACTAAGACAACGCCATGAACGTCTCTACTTCGAGTTTATCTCCAAAAAAGTGAACGAGTGTATGCCCATCATATACACGCCCACGGTGGGTACAGCGTGTGTCAAGTTCAGCCTCTTGCACTATACCGCCCTTGGGCTGTATGTGACGCGATACGACAAAGGCCACGTGATCGATGTGCTGAAGAACTGGCCTCATACAGAAATTCGTGCCGTCTGCATTACGGATGGCGAACGCATTCTCGGCTTGGGCGATCAGGGGGCCAATGGCATGGGCATCTCAGTGGGCAAAATGGATTTGTACACGGCCCTTGGTCGCATACCACCTCAATTCCTGATGCCCGCCGTGCTGGATGTGGGCACCAACAATCAGACGCATCTCGCTGATCCGCTGTACATTGGCATACGTCAGGAGCGATTGAGGGGTCCCGAATACGAGGAGATTGTGCAAGAATTCATGGACGCTGTGGTCGAGGTCTGGGGACCGCAAACACTCATACATTTCGAGGACTTTGCGACACCGAATGCGTTTAAGTTCATCAATAAGTATCAGGATTGCTACTGCTATTTCAATGATGATATCCAAGGCACAGCTGCCACTGGGCTGGCAGCATTCCTAGGCGTGGAGCGTATTTCAAAGAAGCCTCTGCAAGATCATGTTATATTTATGGTTGGCGCTGGCAGCGCATGTCTAGGCATTGCAAAGCTGGTCATCAAGGAGCTGCTGAAGCGCAATGTCACCGAGAAGGACGCCTACAAGAATATCTACATTTCCGACCAGTCTGGACTGGTCACCAAAGAAACCAAAGTGATGATACCAGACTTGAAACCATTCTGCAAGGATATGCCACCGATGAATAGCCTCGAGGAAATGGTGGAGAAATTCAAGCCATCTATATTGTTGGGTGCTACAGGCTCGGCTGGCATCTTCACAGAGAAGGTACTTCGCACGATGGGAAAGCATAACGAACGGCCAGCGATATTCGCAGTTTCGAATCCAACAACCAAGGCTGAATGCACCGCCGAGCAGGCCTATAACTTCACCGAGGTTAGCACATATATTAAATACCTCTTTTCTTCTTTTTCACTATATTTCATCTCGTTGTCAGGGTCGTGCTCTGTTTTGTTCCGGCTCCCCCTTTCCGCCCGTGGTATTCAATGGCAAACGCATTGTTCCCGGTCAGGCAAATAATTCGTTTGCCTTTCCCGGCGTCGCCTTGGCCGTGATGTGTACGCGACCTTTTAAAATACCCGATGATGTATTTCTGGTTGCTGCTAAAACGCTAGCCGACTATGCGGAGAAACACTATCCGGGCGAAGAGAAACTCTTTCCGACCACAGTCGAAGCTTGCGATGTGGCATTCGATATTGCCGTGAATGTGGCAAAATATTTCTTCGACAAGGGATTGAGCAATGTGTTTCCGAAGCCTGATGATATCTGTGATTTCATCAAGCAGCAGCAATATTATACTAATTACGACTCATCGTTGCCGCCCGTCTGGGAATATCCAGAGCTGCCCTCAGTTCCGTTGCCGGACGAGTGGGAAAAGAAGACGAAGAAGCAACGCAGCTAGCCTTGAAATATTTGATTTCGTTTTTAGATTGTTCTTGATGCTAAGTAAATTGAAAGTCGTGTGTAGCCAAGTCTTTTATTTTTTTTTATGATTTTTACTATTTGATTTTATAAATGGCATTCAAAGGGATAAACGTAAATTCAATTGCACGCATCTCTCCGCGTAACTGGCTGCGAATCTGCCATCATGTGAGGCGTTGTACACACTCAGATCCCTACAGTGAAATAGTGCGAAATAACTCGGATGTCATCATGAATTCCCGCTTGAACAAGGTGCGTAAACTTGCATTCCACGGCAAATATTAAATCAGTGTCTTTGGCAGGGACTCGCATTCACTTTAAGGGAACGCCAATTGCTGGGCGTTCACGGTCTGATGCCCTGCAATTTTCGATCCATGGAAGAGGTCGTCGAAGTGGCCAAGAACAACTTTATGTCGCGCAAAGATCCACTCGGTCAGTATACGTATCTGATGTCACTGCGATCGCTGCACGAACGCATCTTCTATCGTTTCATCAGCGAGAATGCAGAGCTGGCCTTGCCCATCATGTATACACCAACGGTTGGCAGCGTTGTCAATCTGTTCTCCATGGTCTATCGCATGGGCATGGGCATGTATGTGACGCTTTATGATCGTGGTCACATTATCGATGTGCTAAAGAACTGGCGCGTGCAGAGTGTGCGTGGCATTTGCGTCACAGATGGCGAACGCATCCTTGGGCTTGGCGACATGGCAGCCAATGGCATGGGCATTGTCTTGGGCAAGCTATTTCTTTACACCGCACTTGGTGGGGTACCACCGCAAATTCTTTTACCCATCACGCTGGACGTGGGCACCAACAATCAGTTGCTGCTCGACGATCCACATTACGTGGGCGCTCGTGTTAAGAGAATCAGAGGCGCCGAATACGATGATTTTGTGGAGGAATTTATGCAGGCGGCTGTGACGTGCTTTGGCGATGACACCTTTATACATTTCGAGGACTTTGCCACACCGAATGCATACAAGTTCCTCCGGAAGTATCAGTACAAGTACAGCTATTTCAATGATGATATTCAGGGCACAGCTGCCACGGGTCTGGCTGGATTTTTGGCTGCCGAGCGACTGCTGAAGTGTCAGCTGGAGGATCAAGTGTTTCTTTTTGTTGGCGCAGGCAGCGCTGCCATTGGCATTGCGAACCTTTTGTGCAAAGAGCTGATATCGCGTGGAGTCAGCAAAGAGGAGGCCCCCAAAAATATCTACGTTCTTGAGCAACATGGTCTTCTCACCACAGAATCGCAGGGTCTGAATGAAGAGACATGTCGCTATGCAAAGCAAATGGAGCCAATAAAAGATCTAGCGATGGCTGTGGAAAAACTAAAGCCTGCCATACTCTTGGCTGCCACTGGCACAAGAGGACTGATCAATGAACAAGTGCTGCGTCTGATGGCAGAATACAATGAACGCCCTGTAATCTTTGCCCTCTCCAATCCCACATCCAATGCCGAGTGCACAGCTGAGCAGGCATTTGAACACACTGAGGTGAATATTAATATTATTGTACCCCATATAGCCATGTCCACATATGCGTCTGTCTGTCTGTCCGTTCCCCACTCTATGATATATTTAACAAGTAAGAAAGCTACAGTCGAGTGTACTCGACTGTGAGATACCCGCTACCCATTTTGAATAAAAGCAATATATTTTGCGGTATATTTCTCAAAATATACCAAATATACTACTAAAACCCAAAAAAAAATATACCAAATGGTATATTTGGTATATCGATATAGTACCGCATTCAAAATATACCATAGACAGCACAATATACCAGACTGTCGGCCAAAGCAAATTAGACCCCTAGTAAGTAGGCGTTTTTGCCCATACAAAAGTATTTCTTTAATAACTTCGACAATTTTTATCTGATCGCAACCAAATTTTTAGGAATCATAACTACTATAGTAATTATTATATATACCAAAATTCGTAACTCTAGCTTTAAAATTACGCTTGTTATTCGATTTTTTTTATTTGCGGGGGCGGAAGTGGGCGTGGCAAAAATTTGAAACAAACTTGATCTGCGTGCAAACATAACAAATGTTGTCGAAAAAAAATTATAGCTCTATCTCTTATAGTCTCTGAGATCTAGGTGTTCATACGGACAGACGGACGGACACACAGACGGACAGACACACAGACGGACAGACGGACATGGCTAGATCGTCTCGGCTGTTGAAGCTGATCAAGAATATATATACTTTATAGGGTCGGAGATGCCTCCTTCTGCCTGTTACATACATTTCCTGCCGGCACAAAGTTATAATACCCTTCTACCCTATGGGTAGCGGGTATAAAAAGTAATATTATATCAAAATACCTAATATAACCTTCGCTATATTTTGTTTATCAATATATAAAATATAGCCTCGGGTATATTTTAGTATATTCCACTATTAGTTTCCTGTATTTTGAGAATAATACCGCACTCTGTTACTTTTATTGAAAATAGTAGCGAGTATCTTACACTTTCTTACTTGTTTTTATAATTTGTTATTGATTTCATTATTTATGTATTTATTTAATTTCTTCAATAGGGTCGTGTTATCTTCAGCTCTGGATCACCGTTCCCCCCAGTTGTTATCAATGGCAAACGCCATATAACTGGCCAGGCTAACAACTGTCTTGTCTTTCCCGGTATAGCACTTGGTGCTCTGAGTATGCGAGCTCGTCATCTGCCCCATCAGGTATTCCTGAATGTGGCTCGAGTTGTGGCCAACTATACATCAGATGAAGATTTAGACTCTGGCAATTTGTATCCCCCAATTCGTGAAGTCAATGATTTGTCCTTTCAAGTTGCATTGAATGTGGCCAAATTCTTAGAAGAAAATGGTATATTTTCATTTAATTTGATTTAGTGATTTGCAAATAAGTTATTCTACTTTCGATTTCAGATCTATCCAATTTGCATCCTAAGCCCAAAGATCTTTGTACATTTTTGCACAGCTATTTGTATCGCTTGACCTATGGACCTTCTTTACCCGAAACTTGGGAGTATCCAGATTTGGAGAACTCAGCAGAAAAATGCTAAAAGGTCTGATTTAAATTTGTAGTGTAACTGACTTTGCTAATCAAATAAAACTCAATCAAATATGGTTATAGGTATATTTTTATATTTCGGTTAATCTTTTTTTAAAATTCTAATTTCGGCAGACAAACCTGTAATCAATGTCAGCCAGATTTTAAAAATAACATAAATGAAAAGCGAGAAAAGGGCAATTCAGAAAACTGAAGTGCAAAATCTGTTTATTGTTCATGTCATTTTCATATATAGACCTTGGCTCTTTATTGAACACACATTGACATTCAAAGGCCATCTTTTTTTTAGCAATTCAGTATTACAGTTTACGGGGTTCTGTTTTTCGGGGTATTTCATCGAGTGAATGACGAAGCAACCCAAATAGCGGCAGGAAAATGTTGAGCATTTTAACGTCATTATTGTCTGTCAGCGCGACATTGACATATGTATGCATGGCCATACTGTAAGTGTGTTTGTGTGTGTGTGTGTGTAAGTATGTGTATGTGCTGCTGTTTTGCATATAAAATAAGACGAAATGTGTGTGCTCACCAAAAATGTCAATCAATTTTTTAAACGTCCTGCGTACACACATATTTGCTTTGCCAGTCTTCACGCGCTATCTCCCTCTTTGACTCCCCTTTCACTCTCATCGTTTGTCTCTCTCTCTCTCCTTCAGTGTGCCAGGACATGCATGCATTAAAAAGCAATTGGTGTTAAAGGAGCAGTCACGTTGTCTGCCTGTCTATCAGCTTGGCATGCGGCACCTTCTCTCCCTCTCTCTTTCTCCCTCTACAGGGCCCTACCCCAATAGCTGGTGTGAAAGGGACACATACGCACACAAACACACACACACACAATAACCGTTAAAATACACAAAGAAGGAGGCGCCGCCCGGGCACAGCAAAAGCAAAAAAAAAAGGGAAAATGTAAAATCATTTTCTTCAACTGACAGCTGTCAAAATATTTGCTCTCTGTCAACGTGCTTCGTTGTCTGCGTCTTCGATTTTCCATCCATCTATGCGAGTGTACAACTCTGTGTGTATTCACGTATGTGTGTGTGTTTGTGTGTCCCCTGTAAATTTCATTTTAATATTCATTACTTCACACTATAATGCTGAAGGTTATCACTGACCGAAAACCCGTCAGCGTGCTCTGTTTTACTTCGAGGTTTTTGCCTTTCTTTTTATCTGCTGCTCACTCATTTTCCATTTTCCATTTGACCTTTTTTTCTTTTTGGTGTGATGGTCTGCTCTATTAAGCTTTAACAAAATGTAGTTGATCGTAAGCAGACAATATGCAAATCTCGAAAATACAACAAAAAAACGAAATGGAGACCCTACAAGTGGTCGACACACACACACACACACACACACACACACACACACACACAGAGAAAGAAAGAGGCTGTTTGGTTCCGCTCAGTTCAGTTGCCATGGCTTATAGAATTTAATTGCCTATAAAAAACTGTGTGGCTTGTGGAACGACGAGGCAGACAAGTCGTAAATTTTGAGTGCCTTTGGCGTTCCCCAACACCCAACTACTGCTGCTGCTGCTGCCATCGATAAGCGAGTGCTTGAATCTAAATATCAGGGTCAGAGGTTAAGCGCTATCCGCGTAGATTATATGCTGCGTCAGCATATAAATTTCCATCTCATCGCCGCGATTCTCCTTGGCCTACTGCTAAACAGCTACACAGGCTACAATTGAATGGAAATGCGAATGATTCGAATCAAGCAAATGCATTAGTGCCAGGCAAGCTGGTAAGCAGCTCGTAAGTTGAGAGAGGGCTTCGAAAGCGATTGCTTTTCTATGCATACGACATAAATTGTAGAGGTCCCTTTGGGCCTGCGAAACTGGGTCGCCTAGTTTAATATGCAAATGCACTTGGTTGTCGCTCCTATTACTGCTATTGTTGATGTGCTTGTTGTTGATGTTGGACGTATGTAAGTCTCGCTGTGCGTGCTAAGCAAACAAATGTGTAATTAATTGTAGAACCCTTTGCCTAAGTGTCGTTGGGCCATGCAAATGCATTGATTAATTTTAAATTGCGTATACGTAATCTGAAGACTGCCCCTCCCCATAATAATCTCGGCCAAGTCACAAGCTGAACCTCATCGCTGTATTGAGTCGATAAGTAGCCACAATAAACACTAAAGCCTAAGCAGCTCGACGATGAGGCCAAGGCCCTTGGTTGGGGACTGCTACTTCATCTTTTTGAAGATTTTCATTTATCTGCCAGGCAAAACGTTGGCCACAAAGATAACGCACACTCTCACACTCAAGCACAGAGAACACAGAACAGAGAAGCTGCTTGAAAAGAAGTACAAAAAATAATGCCGCACTTAAATCCATTTAAGCGAATTTTTCAAGCATTAAATTTGCGTTTACGTTACGTATACTTAACTTCCAACGGCAACAGCTTCCAAACTGCGAACTGCCAGCAGGTAAAAATTGCCCATGTGCCAAGAAAAATTCACGTATATTTTTCTTTTTCGCTTTCCTTTTGCCCTCGTCGGCTGTTGTTGCCTTGAAAACGTATTTGCATCATTTGTTTTACTCCTCCAAGGCGCCCCTCACACCTTTTTTTCATCTTCTTCGTCTTGCTCTGGCCAATGCATTCGGTTTAGCCCAAATCGCCTCTGATGGCCCATCTGCCTGTGTGTCTATCTGTGTTGGTGTGTTGTACTTATGCTCATATACACAGACACGAACTGGGCAAGCAGCAGACGCACTCATGCGTTTGCAATTCCCTCAACTCCCCGCTCGACAATTTCTGTTTTGCTGCGTCGTTCATTGTTGTATTTTGTGGCCATGTAAATGACTTGCCGCCTTGCCACGCCCATCCTCGTCTTGCCACAATTTTGCATGTTGTTGTTTTTATTTCTACGTTTTTTTCTCTTTTTCCACTTCTTATCTCTACTTTGCATGCCGCACTCTGTTCGGAGTTCTATTCTCTTGTGTTTCTCTGTCTCTGTTCTGTTTTGGGGCTTTCCAGACGAACTGAGTCAGCAGTTGATTTTTATTTGATTTTACTTGAGTTGCTGTTGGCTGGCTGGCAGCTTTGTTGCGGCTGCTTGCCTTTACGCTTTTCTCACAAGAAGTGCGTCATTTTTTATGGCGTTAATTTTACAATGATTGAAGCTTGCAATGGCCACCAAATTGGTTCGTTGGCAACTGAGCTGCAAGCGCCAAGTTAATGGCACAGAATGTGGCCAAATGCCAGTGTCGGAGCCGTTGAAGTCAAGTTTATTAAGACAAATGCCAGCGTGCGGCATGTGACAAGCGGCAAAGGCAACAACAGAAAGCAATTACTCTATGAAAACGGTAAAGAAAAATCAGTTGAATTTCTAGAGTGGCAATGTTGTCGCAGCGACAACACCAGGTGTTGACACATTTCCAACTCGACTCGTCTTGACTTTTGCTTGCCTTTTACTTGGCTTTTTCTTGCCTTTGGCAGTCAGAGTTTGAAGTCTGGCTACGAGTCAAAGTCGAGTGCGTGCCCCCGTGCTGCAACTTGTCAGATGTGCGACAGTCTGTGTCTGATAAGCTCATAAAAAATGAATGTCAACGGAATACCTGTTTCATTTTTCATAATTTCCAAAAAAGGAAATTTAAACAAGAATTCGTATAACATTTGCCCGAAAATTCAGTAAATTGTTTTCAAGAATTCTTTGCTTAATTAATGTCAATTACATGCTTTCACTTCCACTTCAAATCTCTGGTGTATTTAAGGTGCAGCGAGTGACTTAAAGTTTTCGCCCATGCATCAGGCTTATCTGGTCCGGCAGCAACAGAAAGTGTCGCACAAATCTCGGACCATTTAGCAAAGTCAGTGCTGGGTCCATTTGGTGGTAGACAGCAGACAGCAGCATGTGGCAAGTGGCAAATGTAGAAATGTGTGTTCGATATTTAACAGCTTCCAGTTGAGCGCGCGTCGTTTGCCATATGCAAAGGCAAAGGCAATGGTAAAGTGTGGGCCAACTGCCTGTTGGCTTAGATTTAGCTTTGCCGTTGGCAAGTTTGCTCAGCGCTTTGTTCGAGTACATCAAGTTTGCCGCAATATATAGAAATGTAAATGTATGTATACTCCGTCTCTCTCTAGTCTCTCTCGCCACTCTATCTTTCTCTGTCTGCTTTTCTATCTGTGTCGCTTTGTGTGTAAGTGCAAAAACAACAAGAGCTTCGTACAAATAGCTGGCGCACTGTAAAAATTCAGTCAGGTAAACAGTCGGCCAATGTGACGCGCAGCAGCAGGAGCAGCAGGGGCAGCAAGGACGCGCAGGACGAGCTGCAGATGTAAGCACCTGGCATTTGTGTTGAGCACGTTCGTACCTTATGTGGGATTTAGTTTTAGACTTCATTTTACTGCCACGACTATGCGCTGCGCTTTTGGTTTCATTTTGCTTTTGCCTTTGCCTTCGCTCTTCTTTCTTTATGCCATTTTATGATGGCCGCAAAACCGTGCCGTAAAAAGCAGCGACACAGAGAGAGAAAAGAGAGAGAGAGCTCAGATGTATAGTAAAATAAAGCCATAGACAAGCAGTTCGCTGCCAGCACTTGAACCAAATATACAAAAAGAAAGAGACACACAAAGAGATAGAATGAGAGAAAAGGAGCTTGCCAGCATTAAGATATAGTTCATACACATAATGCACAACAGGCTGAAGCCAAAGCACAGGCGGTGTCAGCATTCGAGCCAAAGCCAGTCACTGTGGCTGTGTTTGAGTGTCAGAGAGGCAGCAACTAGACAATGCTGTAATCTAAAAACACAAAACGTGCAATTGTGTTGCTCTAAATGCGAGTAGAGCTCCTCGATGCGACTCCCCGACACATACACGCGAATGGAATGGCGGGGGAATATATTACAAGTTGGCTGCCGCCATTAGCAGAAGTATGTCAGTGTCCTATGCCCTGCGGCCTGCAGCCTGACTCATCGTGCAGTCAATGGCAGCGGCGTCATCTTAAAGGCTGACTAAATATTTAATAAGGCGCCAAGCGAAACTGAAGCCCTGTCACTTGGCTCATTTGGCTTTCAACACAGAGTACGCCAGTTGGGCAACTGGGAAATAAAGCAAGTCAAGGCAGGCAATTAAGGACTCAGTAAGGACAACATATACATGCGATAAAAGCGCCTGCTTAACTCTCTCAAATCAAGTCTAGCAACGTGTGCAACTTTAAGTCCGTTTGCAGTTGGGCAAACAAAATAAAGAAAACAAACCCAAAAACTATATAATTCAGCAGAAAATTTTTTATATCTTCATCTTGGTCGAGTCAGCAGCCCAAGAATGAGTGCAACTGCAAGAGGAAACATTAGCAAGTCTAGACACCTACGTCATGCGTCATGGCAGCCCGAAAAACGTGAGCAGGAAGAGCGCTGATGTAAAAAAGAAAGCCAAAAATTGAGACGTCAAGCAGACAAGAACGTGGTCTGACAGTCAGACAGACAGTGAGACAACCAGCCAAGAGGCCATGGCCACGAAAGTCTCAAAGCAGCGAGAGAGAGAGAGAGAGAGGCGTCTGGCTGCAGGTTGCAAGCAGAAAGAAGCAAGTTGAAAGCAGCATGCAGCATGCAGCACGCAGCAGGCAACACCAGTCAAATGGCAAATGCATTGCGCCCAATTCGTTGGACTCAGAGGAGCGAAGCTGTTGGCTGCTGCCTGCCTGCTGTTTGAACCCTTGGCTTGTTTAATATGCTGAAAAATACGCGTCCCGACTTCCTGTAGTTTATTCCTTGTGCGCTTTTTGTGCCCCATTTCCTTATGCCTGGGTGCTGTAGTCGATGGCTTCTCTCAGTTCTGGGCTGCTGCACTTTGACACATGTAAGTAAAATGTCGGCTCAGACATGCATGCACACGCCTCAGTTGCCATTGCCATCTCTCTTTTACCATCTCACTCTCTTTCTCTCTCTTGGCAATAAATTTAGCAAAGTTTAAAATGGAATGCAATTTGAAGCAATCTTAGCTGAATGCATGCAGAAATTTCAACATTCGAGGCATGTTTAATTACATCGCATAATTGGAATTCAATATCAGACCGCGTGTGGACCACGTCGTGGCATTTTCGAATGGGAAAAACCGCTCATGGACACACGAATCTGCATTGAAAATGCATGAAAATTCAAGCATGATAAAAATTTTCCAATTACCAATTTTACATATTTCAAAACGTGAACATAAATATTTATACCGAAAATTTATGAAAACTAAACGTGTGTGCAAAGATACCACCTAACATACCCTAACAAGTAAAGTGGAAGAGAAAGAGAGAGATAGAGATAGAGAGTGCAAGTGAGATAGAGTTACAAAGTAGTGCATAGAGAGCGGACAAAAGCTTTATGCAGAGCTGCGGAGGAGCGCGAATATCCACACATGCACTCACACTCACATTTTTACATCTACTCAAATAGCTCTACACATTTGCATATATACACTGAGAGAAAAGAAGGTTGGAACTGCTCAAAGTCTACATCATTTATTTATAGTGTTATGTATGTTAATTTAAACAAGTGTGCTATACTAAGAGAAAGAATTTCTCACTATTTTTTCGCGCAGTTATTCATTTATAATGCAGAATTTAAAATTAAATAAAAAAACTTTAATTAATTAAATGAAAAATAAACAATTTTAAGTCACAAACAATATAAAGGAATTTCAACTAATGAACTAAATTGTTTTAAAAAGTTTAGATAGACTTTAATATTGACTTTTTAATTTAAAAATAATATTATATTAAGTAATTTTATCTAATACTTCAAATATAAATTAAGCATTTTAACTCCCAAACAAATATCAAATCTAAATTATTTAAGAAAGGTTTGCCCGATATTAATATAAACTATTTTTATTCACAAATAATTTTAACCAGTTATAAATAATAAACTTCATTTTTTAAAAAATTTTCTATACTCGGTTGATTATTTTAAATCTCAATATACAAAATTTTTAACTAATTGTTTTCTTTTTTTTAACTGCCGAAACTTTTCCTCACTGCATCTCAACTCCACGCTGCACCAAAGTAAATACAATGTAACTCGATGGCTGAGCATAGACCAACAACAACAACAGCAACAACTTCGACGACGTTGCATATTTTTAGGTGATTTGAATTTTTAAGAACGTAGTAAATTTTTTTATATCCCTCGGGTTATGTGTCACTGCAAAGCACAGCGCTTTCCCCACTCCGCACTCTTCACTATCTCAAAGGGCCAATGTATGTGGCTCTGATTGCTCTAGCTGCTGCTGCTGGTGTGTTTAGCCGTAAACTGTGCAACTCTTACGCTTGCTTAGCTTGGCAAATGGTGTTGCAACGCTTTTACACTTTCACTGCGTTGCACTGCATAAATACTGACTGAATGAACACTTGTGACATTGACATAAACCAACTGCTTCTAATGCTCTTTGGCCTCATTTCACATTGCATACTTTTAGGCTCAGTCCTCTTGCTTTCTCTTTCGCACTCACGTCTGAGCATAAATGAGCGTTGCACTTGTGTATTGTGTGTCAGGTTCACGCCTACACAAAATGGCATTTTAATTGTTGCAGCGACCCTCGCACTTTGCGCTGATTTCCCAAAGCTCACACACTCACTCTCTCTCTCTCTCTGTTTTTCTCTCGGTTAGCTGCAGACTGTCGCAATTGCTGGCAATTTGTTTTGTGGCACTAAACAAGCTGCTCTCCCCCCTCGTGCCTCACTGCGTTACAAGAGCTAATTAATCTTCGCCGCCAGCCATGTGCCAGGTGATATGAAGTGCACGCCCTGGAGGCACAGCCCTCAGTCTACGCCCACAGCTAGTCAGCATATATATACGCTATATATGTATATGTATATATAGCATAGTACTAAGGTCGACAGTCGACAAGCGGACTGCGTAGCCTGGCGTATTCTGGCAGCTTATTTCCGTCATTAATTAAATTACGCAAAAATGTTCAAAAGCACATAAATCAGGCGGCGTCATTCGGGACTCGAGGCTGCCCCATTTGCTTGCCAGTTGCCAGTTGCCACTAAAAACTGTTGCCCCCGTGCCAAGCTGTTTGCTGCTGCTGCTTTTTTTTTAGTGCCCTTTCGGGACGACTATAAATATTTATGCAGCATGGACGCGTCAAGAACTTCAAGTTGACGTTGCGCCGGCCGCTCCCTTGATTACCACAGTCTGCCACAACAACAACAAGAGCATACCTCACACCCCGCTACGTGCCACACCACCTTGCCACAGATAAACTCATTTAAATGTTAATGCAACGAAAGGGCCAAAGTTGCCTCTAAGAACAACTCGCATTGCATGCATTTTATTTGCCATTTCCCCCCATTTTTCTACCTTACAACTCGCTTCGAGTCAATGCCCAGAATTGAGCTCTGGCTTGACTTAATCTACAAGAGGGGGAGGGAGTTTGGCTTTGACTTTGGCGGTGGTGGATCTACTTCATATCTATATCCCATAAACATATCTGTAACACAACTTTTGCCTGTCTTGGACCAACATGTTACAAAACATAGTTTAATAACTGCAACAATGTGTTTAACCCCTCAGCGGGTGCGGGTTATGCGATGTTGCAAGCTGCAGGGTGGGTGCGGAGCGGTGTGGCACGGTCTGCATGTTAATTAAGTGGAAAAATGTTCGAGCTGGATATTCTATTTTTTTCTTTGAGGGTGGCAGCTTGTTCTAAGGGTGGCCCACACACACACACATTCAGCCCACCATCATCATTGCTCTTCTTGTTGTTGTTCGACATAATGAAAAATCATAAATAATTGAATAAAGCACAATGTAAAAAGTTTTATGAAACAATAATTACACCTACAGATGTCTACAAAGTTCATCAAGATTCTTGTTTTTGTTGTAACAGATTTCAGATACTTTGTTAACGAATTTAAAAGTCTTTAAATCGTTGGCAAGCCATCAAAATAATTTGCTCTTTTAAAATTGTTCTCAAATACTTGTAATCATTTTTGCGTGTCTTGCTTGAAGCTTTTTTTCTTCCCTTCACCTGCATTTATGAAACTTTGAAATTTCGTATTTAAACGGAATAATCTTGAAGTAAATTTTGTAACTAACCTTTCAGCTTAGTAATGACTGAGCATATAAAAACCTAATTTAGATTATCAAACATAATTCAATACCTCATTGAATAGCTTGTAAAATCTATTAATAACTTAAGAATGTTTGCAAATAAAATTTATTTTTAAATAATTCAATGCATTGATTCAACTTCAATTTTTATTTGGGCATTTTTAAATAAGTTAGTGAGTGCATTCATTGAATTTATATTTAAATACTAAATCATTCAATAATTTACAAATTCTTTAATTGTAATTTGTAAGTTTTTGTAGGTATAAAATCTCTTTTAAATTTTGAAATATTGTGTAATACAATTTATATTCCCAATTATTAATATCTAATAACAAAAAACTTGTAATTTGAATATCTCGAATATGTTGTTTGAGTAAAATTACGTTGTCTGTTTCAACTAGCAAGTAAGCTGTTTCCTACTTCATTTCCCAGACCATTAGCTCTCCGCTTACAACAACCCCAACTCCAAGGCATAATTATTCAAACAGAAACTACTTGAGGTTATTTGTTTATAACACATTTGCGCATCGTAATAATAACCCACATTTCAGGGCACATGGCAGAAACATTTCGTGAGTGAGCTGACAGCCATTAACCTGTTAATGTTGCAATTATGCGGCAGAAATGATGTGTTTTCTTTTTGCTTTTCCTTTGCTATGGAATATGAACAGCTAACTGGGAGGGCATTATTAAAGTTAGCTATAACTAAAACTGTGTGTGTTAAAATAGCACTGCATAATGATACCATTCTCTGAACAGCAACTACACGTAAGACAGTCAGTCGACTCAATCTACAAAGTAACTCAATGAGTGTGTGTGTGGCAAACAAGCTGGCAACATAAACACAAAGAGAGCACAAAGTGTAGCGTCAATGGCAACTTTAATTACCCACATTGTAGCAACGTTACAGTAAATGTAAATAAAAGTACAAGTTGCCTCCAAAAGGGCTAACAGAGACTACTGCGATCATCTCTCCTGCCAAGGCATGTCCTTAGCCTAATTGGCTGAGATACATAAGGTGGGCGGTTTTTGTGACAATTCATGCGTGTCTAAGGACTCTCTGCATGCACTCCACTCTACTCTAATTCCTTCCCCCCAGTTAAGCGACTGTAATTGCATTCTGTGGGGTCAGCCAACGGGGATTGCATGACGTCTGATTTATTTTATACAAATCGTAAAAAAAGGAAAATGGAAAAAAAGAACGAAAAATAATCATAATAAAACCCAAGAATGAGGCAAAGGTGTGCCACACAAAAATGATATTCTTTTAGGCGCCTTATTTATAATAATATTACGACTTTTCATATACTTCTTACGACTGCTACTGCGACTGGCGACTATCACATGGAGTCCACTGCTGAGCTGAGCTTGTTGTTGTCCCTGCCCACAGTGCAGCCATAAATCATGTGGCTTGTTTGGTGTTAAACTTCGCTCTTCGTTCTCTTCGTTTACTCATTAGATTTTGGCCGCTTTCGTTGTGTCGTTTTGTCGCCTTTGTAATACCAACAAAACACAGCACATAATAATAATATGCTTATTTCAGGATACACCTTTTGTGTCAACGCCAGAGAATTTTTGCTCTGTTCCTTCTCTCTGTTATTTTTGCTCTGCTCTGCTCTGCTCTGCATTGTCAGCAAATTCGGTGGCTGAGCAGAAACAACAACAACAATGCCGTTGGCGCTATCGTGCCAAGCGGCGTTGATTGGCAGCGGGTCGCGTGTGGTGTGGTGTATGTGGCATGTGGCAGGTGGCAAATGGTGGCCAGAGGGGTTAGTGGGTGGTGGGTGACGAGTGCTGCTGCTGGCCTGTTATTTTCTTAATTTTCAACACGTTTGCTTCTTTTCGACTTGATTATCCTTTTGCTGCTTCTTGTGACTGAATGTGTATATGAATGTGTATGTGAGTGTGTGTTTCTGTATGCGTGTGTATTTGTGTGCCGAAAACGGAAACTGAAGTAGCACAAGACGCGCCGCGCCACACCGGCAAACGAATTGCCACACAAAGGCGTATCTATTTCGTGACAAAAGGCAACTTTACTCGCTGCTGCTGCTGCTGCCTGGGCTGCGGCTTTGTTGCCTACTTTTCTGCGCCGGCCTACATGTATTTACACCTGAAAGTATGCTAACGTCTTGCAGCACGCACATTACGCTTTGCGCCTGCCAGCTATCCAAGGCTGCCTCTCTTTCCCCATTCCTTATTCCCATTCCCAGTTTCAGGTTTCACTTCTCGTATGCGCATAACTTTGCACCTCGACCAGACACCGACCGAACGATGAAGACGAAGCGTGGCCATTAGGGATGAGCAATGTGTATTTATTTAACTGTTATTATCAGTCACAGTCACGAGACTGTTGTTCAGTCTACATTCGATTGGAAATGTGTTTCTGCGCTAATACATTTATTGATGTCTCGATTTGGATTGATTTTTTGCCAAACTGAAATTCAAACTATTAAGGTGACTGGAAGCAATCTCTATATGTATTTCGTGCCATCTCTAGCGAGCAATCATTCAGGCATACTCACTTTTTGCCCATGTGCTGTCGTCTTATGACAGAAGTTATTCAGCTGCCAGCTGTCGTCGGTAGCCACGCCCAGGCCAACTTTAAGGCAACTTTAATGTACCACACACACACACAAAAATTAAAGCAGCCAACAAACAGCAAACAGCAAGCAACCCACACAGCTTCCTTGGCAGCACAAATGTTTAGCCAATTTAGTTTCTGCGGCGCGTGGCCTAAATTGTTTTAAATTACAAGGCGGCCATTAAAGTGAGGCCGTTAATCCTGCGGGCGCACATACACAACAACTATGCAGTACATAGCTCAGAGATGAAGAGAAAGAGAGACCGAGAGAGAGAGCAAGCGACATATGTACATCGTTACATATGTACACGCCGTCAGGTATTTCCGGCAGCTCATTTCCGTTTCACCTCAATTGGGTAAACGTAAACCCAAAAGAAAATATAAACAGAGGCAAAAGCAAAGCTGCAAAACCAAGCAAAAATAAATATAGAAAGCAAAACATAAAAAATACAACAAACACAGAAAAAACAGAGAAAGTACAAAGGGTGCCCGAGCCGCAGACGCAGCCCACATGCAATGCCATAACTAGACGCAGCAGGTTTTCCCCGGCGTCAACGAAGGGTGCATAAATTAAGGCTGAGCCAAAACGTCGCGTCGCCGTCTCCAAGTTGCAGTTGACCGGCGACAGGAGACGGCAACAGATAAAAGTAGCTTTCTTGTGGCAATGTTGAGGCCAAGTCGGCAACGGATGACGTCGTGCGGCAAAATTTAAAGACAGTCTCTCTTTTCCCTTCTCCACCCCGTTTTGTGAAAAGACGACACTTGTGCAACACCTCAGCATTTATTTGTGCGGCGTGCAGAATTTAAATTTCTAAGAGGGGGGAAGAGAAACTCCCCTAAAATTAGCGTCGCTTCCCTTTCGGTTTTATGTGTTTACCTTTTATGATTGCTAGCCAGGCTGTTGTTGTTATTATTGTTGGTTTTTTTGCGGCCATCCATACTACACTTGCGACTTTAGACATTAGACTTTATTTTGGCAAACACCCCACGCTGCAAAAGTGTGGCAAATGGCGCACTCATACCTCTGGGGCACAGACAGACAGCCAAACGAGTGAGTGTAACACACTGCAAAAGGAAATTTGGCCGAAATTGCGCGGTAATTGCAACCGCTAAATTTCACTTTTGTTTCCACACACACACTTCGTACTCCGCTCTCCGCCCTCCGCTCTCCACAGTTGGCAGCCTGAGGTGCGCCATGTGTGCCATGACAATGGCTACGACTACGACTACGACTATGGCAATGGATATGGCTATGGCTATAGCTCTGACTCTGCAGCAGAAATTGAGCAGTAACAAAAAAGAGAATTATGCGGCAACCGAGCGTGTCGAGGCTTGCGACGAGGGTGGGGAGGGGGAAGGACGGCACCGCATGGCGGGCAGTTTTCATTTTTTAAATTGGCGGTTTTATGTGCAATTGTATGTGTATGTGCATACACACCCACACACACGTATACACACATACATGCGAGGGCTCACCCTCAGTCTTTTGGTTATGCGCATTACCAAATTTTTATTGCATACTTTTGGGCGCTATTGCAATTTAATGCGCCCCCAACTACACCGACGAAGAACAGACGCTTCACATGCGGTTTTGTGCTGTTCCACGCATAATTTAAGCATGGCCAAAAACCGAGCACAAATTACGCGCCCAGACTGAGATTTATATTTTCATATTAGACCGCATTTGACATTCGAAATGTGCGCAAATTTGTTGCGCCTCCCCCTGAAACTGAATTCGTTTTGTTTTCTCTCTCTCTGTTCATTTTAAACAAATGTCTCACAGCAGACACGTGTCAATGTGGCTGTTGTTGTTTTGTTATTTGACATTTTATTGCAGTTGGCGTCTTCATTTCATTTCATGTTTTTGTTGGCTGTCGTGTTTGAAATGTCCTTGAGATGTGCTTTGTTTATCATAAAGTGAGGCGTTGTCATTGCTGTGTGTCCTCATTGTATGTCATATATAAATTAAAGCATAAATGGAGTGCATAATTCCGGCATTGATTTCGTTCGTTGGCATGTCAATTTGCATATTCGTGCTGGCAGCCAACAACTACACTGCGTATACGTAATAAACAGTTGGCATTTGCCTGGCGAGAGTTTCTTTCTTGCCACCATACATGCAACAGCAGAGCAGAGAACAAGTCCATGGCCATAAGTTGTTGGCTTTTTTGCATTTATGCCACTTTATTTATGTATGGACGTGTGGAGAGTGTGCGAATAGGTGTGTGTGTGTGAGTGGGAGTGTGTGTTGAGATCCATTGTTCCACGATTATTATTTATAATAAATGACTGCACACACACATACCAAGCGAGTGAGAAGCGCAGTCAAAGTTGACTCTGCAGTCTTCTATCTCCCACACACACCGCAACTACCAATCATTCATTATTAAATAATATTATTGAGCGTCCTTTGTGTGCGAGAGCGCTGCTATTGTTTTTAGTTCAGCAGAAGAAGAACGGAGAACGGAGAAGGCGAAGGCAAAGCAGAGTAGCAGTTATTGGTATCTGCTTGGAAACGGGTCAATCGATTTTATTAGTCGCCTGCTGGCCGGAGATCCTTTTGTAGGCGTTTCGTTGTGCTGCCAAGCCAAACACGCAGAGCGATAATCAACTTCTACTTCTTCCACCACAGCCAAAGCATTAATTAGAAATTTGTTGTTTGTTTTTGTTTATAGCACACGAACACACACACACACATACACACACATCGATATGCACATACCATCATCAGTATGATTGCTTTGTTAGGCGACTCTATTGTGTGTTTGTGTCTCTCAAATGATGTGTTAATTTTGCGGCCAACAAAAACTGAAAGACTTTTGCCCCATATTGCATATTTCTCTTTGCTTAGAAACAGATAGCTGCCATGCTCATATGTTTTGTGTTGTTTGCCATTTAACAGCTCATTCCTATGCATGACCAGACACACATCATTCAGCTCGACTCCCCCCCAAAAAAAAAGGCATTCAATGTTGGCTTGGCTGCACTTAATGCAATTATTCCATGGCCAAATTCCACGGCTGACAATAAACCAATTTAACTTTTGCAATATGCTTGGAATTACCAACTAAATGAATGGCAACCCCCTTCGGTCCATCCATCCCTCATTTCTCAGCTTCAGCCACCCTCGCCTTATGCTGATGGTCAAAAATAGTTTGGCGCATCGACAATAGCTGAGACCGAGACGGAGTTTGCCCTTTTATGATAGCCAGCAAAGCAAGCAAGTATTTATTTATGCGAATGAACTTTTGACCAACAACTACTTGCTGACTTTTCAACCACCCTGATGTGAGGGTGTTCTAAGGGCGGGAAAGGGGGTCAATCGCTAGCGTGTTTTGTGCCATTTGCCTGGCATAACTTGGCCCAAGTGCTTGAATTGCCATTTGCCATGAGACGAATGCGAATGCGAGTGCGAATACGAGCAAGTTTAATGGCCAAATATTAACAGATAATTGAATTAAGTGTAAATAAGTGCCAGGTACGCAGATGAAGAAGAAGAGGTGCGAGGTGGCTTAATGTATCTGATGGGCCTAGCAAATAGTTAATTTATCTCATATCTAAAGCATTTAACTGTCAGCTTTAAGTCTTTAACTTCACATTGATAAACTGTGTGCGCTGCGCTGAGCGTTTAATTAAAAGCACACAATGTGTTTGTACATCAACTACATCAATAACAACAACAACAACGACAACATGGAGAAGCATTGTCGTGTTGCTGTCGCTTCCGTTGTTGCTGTTGCTGCTGGCGGCATTCGTGTGTCAGAACAAGCTGATGGCCCAGTGGCCGCAATGGCAGGCCGTGTACAGTTAATTAAATCAAGCGACATGTGTTTTAAATTAATTAAATAAATGCACATTACATTTTATTATTTTTAATAGGTTTTGGTCCGCAAAACTCGCAAAGTCTGCGAGAGTCCATAAAGAAGAAAGAACGAATTCCACAAACCCAAGCACAAAACTTTCATAGTAAAAAGGGAATATTTGCTTTAATTAATTTGCAGTCATTAACTGTAGCTGCCTTTCAAAGCCCCTGTCTCGGTGTAACTGAGCTACAAGAATCCCGCTGAATGTGTCCTCAGTGTCGTTTTGTGAGTAGGTGTCAATTCACAACACACAGCACACAAACAACTCTTCAACTCAGTCAGCTTTTGTTTAGGTCCACCACACAACTCTTCTGTGCCTTGCCTTTGCTTTTGCCGCTCTCTCTGAGAGGCTTCTCTTGTGTGTGTGGTGCACCGAAATGTATGCCACATGTGATGCTAAGCAGCATATCGAAGCGTGTGTGTCTGTGTGTAGTACGAAGATATATTACATTTTGTGGCCAGCAAAATGTGTGAGTGTGTGTAGAGGCATCAGACAAGCATTTGTACTTGTGGCTTTCGACTGTTACGTTACACATAACTTGAATTATGGCATTGCCGCCACTTGGCGCTAAGTGCAAAAGCATCTGCAGCTGCAACAGCAACAGCAACATTTGCAGCAGCGACAGTTGCAACTACATTCACATCTACTATATATCCAGAGCCTGCCTCTAATGAAGTTGTTTAGCCAAGGCAGAAAACAGAATACGGATGCGAACAACATGGGAATTTGGGTCAACACAGCGTTGTAAATTATAGCTTAGGCGAAAATTTGGCGACACATTTTGTACGCAAAACTGCGCTAACAAGCAAGCAAGCGGCAGCTGTAACACGAGATGCCAAGCAAAACGGCTTAGAGCTTAGAGTTGCGATAAGAATTCCGGGCAAATGGTCGTGTTTTATTTTTAGCACAAATCTCGTAAAATGAGCAACAGGCCGCCAGCAATCGCTTACAGCTTAGAAGCTCCTCGGAAGGCGGAAGGGAGTATTGATTTTATGTGCGTGGTGTGACAATTTGTCAGCTTTTGTTAAATTTACGTTGCCTACTTTAAGGCGCAGACGTAAATTGCGTATACGTAGCAACGAACAATCAATGCCTGCGATTGTGTGTGTATGCGGAGTTTTGTGTACGTGAATGTGTGTGTGTTTGTATGCATCAACAAATACCTGACTCAAGATTATTTGTCGTTGTGGCTTTTGTTGTTGCTGCTCCTACGAATTTACGAGCATCGTTTTGTATCGTATGTGTTTAGGCATTTTGGTTTCGGCTTTGGCTTTGGCTTTGCCTTCAAATTGTTTTTCCGCACATCAACTTTATTATACCTTAATAATTGATGCTCTGATATATAAGACGACGTCCACAGCTTGTGACGTTGAATCCTTGTGGGCGGCCTCAAATTGAATTGTGTAAATTTGCTGATGGATTTATGTAATGCAGCCTCAAGAGTTTCTCTACCTGCAGATGCTGCTGCTCTTTCACTTGTCTTGCCAGCTATTTGCGCTGGCGATTACAGCTGCAAAATTGTTGCTTAATTGCTGAGACCGAGAGGCGTGCTGAACGGACTAAATTACCCAGAGCCATTCACTCGACACAAGCCAGAGTCAGCGTCAGAGTCAGAGGCAACACAACCCACATACTTACCTGGCGCCAAAGTTTTGCTGTTGGTTGGCGAACAAAAGTTTTTCGGGCTCTGCTTTTGTAAAGTGGGCAGCGCTAAATGCCCCAAATTCTTTAAGTTTTACAAGGAAAACATTTGTGCGCAGTTTTCATTTTTCCCTTTTTTTTTTTTGTTTTTGGGCTTGCGTGCGTGCACGAAATGAGGACCAAAAAGCAAGTAGCAAGTTTTTTGTGTATTTTTACACCCTTTTTTTTGGCCAAGCGTATTCTTTCAGTCTGTGTTTCTATTTACGCAACGGCCGCAAGTTTAGACTGGCATTTGGTTTTCCGGCTAGCCACGAAGTGACGAGGAGACGGGAACGGGGACCGGGGGGAAAGAAGTGCTTGGCGGGTTCTCGCTAATATTCGCCATTAAACTTTTGCTTGTTTTTCTTTAATTAACAACGCAAACATCTGATATGCTACTTTTTGCTGTTGTTGTTGTTCTTGCTGTTATTTTTTGTGTATTCTACTTTTCCTTTTTTTTTTTTTGTTGCTTACTTTAGCCATTCGCTGCATACCTTTATTAAGTTTCGTTTTTGCTTTTGCTCTCGCAACTTTGGTGCTTAAAATTTGTACTTGCCGTTTGTTTTATGTCCGCAGTAAGCAAAAAGGAAAAGGGTCATCGCCTCTATCCCGCTGCTGTCGGCAAAAACACAAAAACCGGACTCTTCGTCGTCGTCTTTAACCACACGACGCGCCCACAAATCCGACCTAAAACAATTGCGCTTTGTCTTTGATTTGATTGCATTAATTGTTCAAATGGCTGCGGTTTCCTGTTAGACCTTTACCTCAACTATGCAAAGGCAAAACTGTTTACACTTATCAAAATGCCAACTATGCAAGAAACATTTTCATTTTCTTCACTAAACTTTAAACTATATTTAAATTATAAATTCAATTTCTAGATAGAACAATTTTTATAAATATTTTTAAAATAGTATTTTATATTTTATTTTAATAACTTAGTTAATCACAACAAAGAAATAAATTGATTTCATTTTCTTAATATCTGATTGTAGATTTAATTGTAATTTATATGAAAGAATTTATACTTTCAAATTTTGTTGAAATCAATTACCATTTTCATGTTATATTTATTTGGTAATAAAAATATAAATCTTCATTATGTTGATTGAAATATTCATTAGTTATTTGATAGCCAGCAATTGAAATTTAAACTAAAATTGTCACAATAATAATGATAAAATGTGGAAATGCTTGTTTTACTTTTGTCAAAAATAATTGTTTAAATATTCTCAATCATTATTTATGTTTTAATTCTTTTTGTACCAGCTACGCATAAAGTTGAAGGGTGTGCAGGAAATGATAAAATAAAAATTGTAGAACTTATCCAAGAAAAACTTTGGCATGGTAAAAATCTTGAATGTTGTACTGTGTCAATATATCAAATATTGGTTTCGGTATATTTGAGATATAATTTTGGTATAATTTAAGTAAATGGTTTTAAAGAAAATGTGTAGCAGGTATTTCACAGCCGAGCAAACTCCACTGCAGCTTTCTAATTTGTTTTCATTGTTTTCTCAAGCTGAACAAAATGAAAAAGCTTTAGCAAAAAAAGAAACAAATATCGATAAGTAAGTTAAAAATAGAAAAACGAATTAAATCGTGAATAATTTGAATTGCAAAACAGCAAAATTGAACATGAACTAGATGATGCTTATTTCAGCTCTGGGCATCCCAGTGTGGTTGTAATTGTGTTTTAAGCGAAATGAGGGCGATTGGGACAACGGGAATGTTGTGTGGGGAGCAGAGTGCGATGCAAATGTCATAATTCCACACGAGTGTTAACATAAAAATTAAAACTTTTGTTCACAACTTTTCATTTACTGCTGCTGCTGCCGCTGTTGCATCGCTTAGTTCATTTACAGCAGCAGTTGCTGTCTTTCGGCAGCTGACTGCAAACTTCTGCCTTGCACTGTATGAGCGGATGAGCATACGGAAATCTCTGTGTGTGTGTGTGTGTGCGTAGTTAAGGAGGCGTGGCAAGTGTGAGCAAATTAAAGCGGATTACTTAATGTGAGCTGCATTTTTGATGCACTCGTGCGTAATTCACATGTTTGATTTAGCCAAATGGTTTTAAATTATTAAGCAAACTTATTTACGAGAATGTGTGCCACTAATGAACGGAGTCAAGCACGATTACCACCATGGGCAATCGCTCCACAAATCTGCACAGGCATAAGCCTGCTTTAAGTCCATAAAAATACCACTTGAAAACTAATTAAACACTAATAGCAAACAACAAAAAGCTGAGCAAAGGCAGCTCAAGTGCCGGAAATGCCAGACGGCCAACTGGTCAGTAGCAGCAGCAGCAGCATCAGCAGCAGCAGCAGGAGCAGCCAGCAATTAAACCAAACAAAAGCAAAAAAAGAAAGTAGAAGAAGAAGAACAACAATGGCATAAAAGAAATGTTGAGCAAAAAAGCAAAACTTTTTAATTTCGCTCGAAGAGAGAGCGAGAGAAAAGAGCGAGCAGGAAGCACAGGCTGCTGGGCGCGAATGAGCGAATGAGTCTATAAGTTGAACTCGTCGTCGTCGTTCAACGTCTTGCCAAGGAAATAAAACAATGAGCAGCAGAACAACAACAAAAGCAATGTGAATCCAGTTGGAGAGTATCGGGTGCCAAATGGCCGCAGCGAAAGGATAACAAACAAGCTTGGAGAAGGACGCCGAGTGCGGAAATGAAACGAAATGGCAAATCAATGGCAAGCAGCGACTGCGACTGCGACTTCGACTGCGGCAACAAAAGCAAATCGGCTTAAAGTGCAAATTATTCCTTAGCCAAAAAAGGGCGAATCTCTGTCGTGCATATGTACAAAAATGGGCTAAGCGTCTTCTATCCCGGCCAACTTCTGGCCATTCGCGGCTGTGTAAGCCCTAAGCTGTTGACTTATTTGCCAAGCTTCGATTTGCTTGCGTTTGGCTTTGGCTTTGGCTTCGACTTTGGTTTTGGTTTCCCCTATTGTGCTGCCAACTAAGCTGTTCAACGATTTCTTTTCATTCTTTTTCTTTTGCTTTTTTTTTGGGTAGGCGTTCCAACACGCATTTAGTTTAGCCAGATTGCGTGAAATACATGCGGCCTCCCAAAAAAAACAAGCATAAAAAAGAAATGTACAAGTTGATAAATCTATACACAAATTCACTTGCCTAGCGCAGCTGAGCTGCCAAGTGGAGGAATGCACTTACTTAAAACTGAAATTACACCATGAAATATGCAAAGTTGGAGCAGCAACTAACTTGCTATAAAATAAATAAGAAAACAGAAAAAGAACTTGCAACTTACCTTTGTGATGCCGCAAGTGATGGCCAACAGATGCTGCGCCCGTGCAACAAGGTGGCTCGTAATATAAATTCCAAGTGTTCTCATAATCCGCCCGAGCATAATCCACATAAATTATTTGCGCGCCGAGCAGCAACAGAAGCCAGGCGATAGCGCCAAGCAGGCTATGCCCCAACTTGGCCATCGAGCACATGTCGGTGGTTCGGTGGTCCTGGGCGATAGCTAAAAACAAAACACACACACACAGCACTCACAACAACAATAACGAGCAGAGCACTAATAACACTCGCTTCGTTTTCTTTTTCTATTCTACTTTCTTTTTTTTTTTAAAAATGTAATATTCAACGTTGCCAACAACAAAAGGAATGCGACGATTTGAGCACGGCGGTTACCATTGAGCCAAGGATTAATACTGATCGAACTGAATCGAACTGTTTCTCACATTGTCGCACGCGATTTGACGCGATAACGTTTTTCTGTCTGCCGACACAACTGACAACTTGGCGATTGCAACTTCAGAGTGCGTGTTTTGTTGGTGTGTTTGTGGTGGGTGACGACGACAACGAACGGAGCGCACGGCACGAGATGCGGATACGAACTGACTGCTGAGGACACGAGGAAGTGTGTTAAATAAACACACAGCACGAACCCGAAGTGCGTTCGGCTGTTCAACTGTTCACTGTTCGGCTCTGCCAGACACCTGTAAAGAGAGAGCGTACGAAAAGGAGAGGAGAGAGAGTTAATAAGTGATGCAAATGATGCGCATGCGCATTGTGAGAGAGAGAAAGCGAGAGGAAGTTACCGTGTGAAATATCCCTGTATATTTCCCAGTTTTGTTTATGTTTACCAAGCTCGGCCAAGTGTATTGAACTCATTTACAGCTTGCAACGTGCAGCGTGCAACGTGCAACGCTATGCAACAACAACAACAACAATAATAACGCACACATTTTCAAGGGTAACTGCAGACTCATTCAAACTGAAGTGCACACAAAGCCAGCCAAGTTCTCCACCCACGCCACGGCAATTGAAATGCAGCCGCTTTAAGCTTGGAGAGCAGACGAGAACGAAACGAAACGAAACGCAACACAACGCAACGAGACGAGACTGTTGCCATTGCAGCTAACAGACAGCACAGACAGGACACTGGTAGAAGGTCGCTGGCAGAGACAGGAACAAGCCAAGTTGGCCTAACAAAACTCAGACTCAGGCCCAGTCTGTGTCTCAAAGTCAGACACAGACACGGGCACAGACACAGCTGCACTTAAAGCATTTTCGTGCATTATTATTTATGCATATGCTTGTAATTGCAGTGGATGTTTGTATGTGTGTGTGTGTGTGTGTGTGTCGGTGTGTGTGCCCAGACTCTTTTTTCTTCTTCCTGCTGCTTTGTGGCATCGCGTGTTGCCTTATGGAGCACATTTTCAGCTCAATTTCAATGCTGCAATTGTTGTAGGCTGCAAAAAGTTCTCTTAAGGCCAGACATAAGTCACTCAGACAGTCACGCAGACGGCATAGGCTTCAGGGCAGACAGTCAAGCACACAAAGACAATTAAACACTATACGCTGTCGGTGTGAGGCGGCTTCTGTGTGTGTGAGAGGAAACTACACTGGCAGAAATGTTACTTTTCAAATTGTTGAAATTAAAAAATTTACATTTACTGATTTTGTTCAGATATCGAAATACTAACAGATACAACACAAAATATAAAATGAACTAAGTTCACAATTTATTACTTAATTTTCAGTGGTCCCCTATTAATTTACTGATAATTAATAAAAAGTGGGATTTGATTTTCAATTCTTTAAGCTCTTAAATAACTAATGGATAAAACACAAAATGTAAAATTAGCTGAACTAACAATTTCTAAACATTACAAAATAATTAAGAATATTTATTGATTTCTTACTAATTTTTTTAATTCACTATTTAATGTATTCCGGAAAGAAATAGCATTTAATAGTTATATAAATAGATAAAATATTTAATAGTTATATAAAACACTAAGTATGAGCATAGCCAAGCTCACCATTTTAAATATTCGAAAATATTTCTTAGTTCCTTTTTCAATTCATAAACTTAATGATTTAAACGTTCTTGATATTATATGTTTTGATTTCAACTCCTACAGGCCTTTAAAAAGAGTTTAAAATACTTTTTTAAATAGGTATCAATTAAATAATTTACTTATTAATAACTTAAAAAAATAAAATATATAGTAAATGACTTTAAATTCTTTCCACTCTTTTTAAAGAGTTCAAAGTACTATTAGAGCCAACAAGTCATAACAAATAAAACATGCAGTTTCATTTACAGCAAAGCTAAGCACAATATTACATAAACAACTTGAAATTATGGGAGTAACCATTTTTTTTTTATTAATTTTTTGTTTATTTAGAATTTGAATTTTGCCAGTGTAATATGCTTCAGACAGTCGAATAAGTTTGAGCATACTTTTGCTATTTATGGCGCGCTTGGACTTGACTAAGGAATGCTGATCAGAGCCAGAGGCCAGCAGTCAAAGCAGCAAAGACAGCGGCACCAGCAGCAGCAGCGGCAACAAACTGTCTGGTCGGCTGACCGCAAGTTCGCAAAGTTTTTGGGCATTTGGCGTTCTGCATTTGGGCTCAAGTTTCTTGCATTGCCCGAGTATGCGTGTGTTTGCGTTGTTTGCCAGCCAGCCAAGACAATTTGCGGCTACTTTGTGCGACATTCAAAGGCATATGGCTTTAATATGCCCATGCCCATGCCCGATCAAAGGCAGTATTGAAAGCCAGCATATTTGAGGCCAACTTGAATCCACCAAATGCCACAGAAACCCGCACCTGCCGTGTGCGCTGAACCACACACAAAAACAAGCTCAACAATTGCCTTATAAATGCCCTCAAAGTTTTGACTAAAACGAAAAGACTTTTTGAGCAAAGCAAAAAAAAAACATAAGAACGACTTTGATTAATGTGCGCTTAAAGAGCCGGCAAATACAACGCAGGCAACCGAGCAGCAGCGGGCACAAAAAGAAGGACAAAACTTTTCATAACTTTAACACAGGCAAACAAAACAGGACGTTGCTGGTGTAGACCGCGTGCAGCCAGCGGCAGCCGGCGGCTTCTTGGCGCAAAGCGCAACAAAAACTTATGCAATCAAGGAGGCGCAACGGAGGCGGCAACCAAAAGCTGGGACAGGAACAGGAACACGGACCAGGGACAGGGCCATGGCCACGACCAAAGCCAGAACAACTATTGCCAGGAGCCAAAGAGCGATGGGCGCAATGCTGTTTTCAAGGCGCCGCACAACAATGTCAGCAGCAACTGCAGCGACAAAACAGAGAACGTCGACGACGACGACAGGCCAAGCGAAGGAATCACAGCGAAAAAGCGTTAAAAAATGAATTGTAAAACAAACGAGCAACATTTACTGGGGGCACACCCACAACAACACACACACCCACACACAACACACAGCCACAAAGTAGCCAGCGACCCGCAGCGAAGCAGCGCGACGGGCGTTCACTAAACTCCTGGCCAACTCCTGCTGCTGCTCCGGGTCCCGTCAAAGTCAGCAGACCGGCTCAAGCTTACCCGCATCTCTGCTGTGTATCCTTGCAGCTCTGGTTAATAGAAAACGTAATTCGATGCATTTAATGTTGGCAACGCCAAACGCTGCAGGTTGCCCTCCAGGACAAGTCGAATGCCTGTGTTACTTGTTTTTTTTTTTCGTTGTTGTGAGTTTGCATTTGGTTGTTCGTCGTTCATCGGACGTCGCTGCTGGGTTGTTGTGTTTGTGTTCCTTACCTAATCCTTGCAAACAAGCTAAAAACGTTGTAAAACAAACAACAAACAGCTCGGAATGAGTGGCAACTGAGCACCGCAGGCGGCACCGGCTGACATGGCTCTCAAATGCGCTGCAGCACGGCAATCAAAGGGTTTAACAGGTAAATGTAAAAATCCGTTGCATACTTTCAGCTGTGACTGTGATAACGAGCCAATAACGAATTGAACTGGCTATCTTTATGAAGTATCAAGCAGACTTCATTGTGTAACTTAATTAAAACATATTTAGAACAAAAATTTATTAAGAAAAGAGCTTTTGCCTTAGTCTTAAACACAATAAAAACAATTGTTTTAGAATAGAAAAATGACAACTCTGTATTTCAATTGGAAAAAGCACAGTTAATTTCGTAACTCAATCAAAGCATATTTAAATGAAACAAATTATTATGAATTTTCGCAGATCTTAATCTGTTTTGAACATAATTTAAATAACTGGTGCAATAAATATAATATATAATTAAAATGATAACAAAATAGTTTTATATTTACTTAAAGTAATCTAAACATTAGAACTTTTGATATTGATTTGAGATTTTTTGTTCTGGGTTCGTTTCGTGACATTTTTGCAAACAAAAATTTATTCTCGAATTTCAAGATTAGTCAATCTAGAATTATTTTAGAATGTTGATCTTGATTTAAGTATTTATCTTCTAACATAGGTCCTAGGTTTTCACATAATTTGAACATGATCTAAGAAAATTTTCATGTAGACAGCAGTTATTTTCGTGTATATATAATTGTGGAAATTTATTTATTTATAGTTTTAATACAAAATAGAATACAACAAAAGCAATGTATCATTAATTTTGATTAATATTTGTGCTTCAAAACTGTTTTATGTTATAATGATTTGCTACCTAAATAAATCTAAAATCTACATTCAATCTCGGCTTTACATCTTATAATTGAATATTGTCAAATTTTAATCATACATTTTATAAACTGTAATTTCTATAGTTGTTGTAAGTAAAATTATTAGCAGTATATAAAATATTGTATTTGAAATATTGTAATTATCATTACTTCGATGTTACAGCAACTGCAATCAATATTTATTCTCCTGAGACTTGATCAATAAGCTGACATTTCTTGATGATCTTTTGCTTGGTTGCAAAACTCGTTAGTGTCGCAAAATGCCTACAACGTTTTCTGGGGAGCTAAACAATTTTTGGTGAGTTCAGCAAGCCAGACGCAATGTGCAAATGGAAATGAATTTGACTGACATCGAGTGCCATGAGAAATACAAACAATCATCGCAGGCAGGCAGGCAGGACCTGTCTGTTTACCCCTCTCCCACTCCCACTCCCTCCCCCAACCCGAAGTTAGACACCCTCATGCACGTATGCTTCCTCGCTGCCTGGCGATGGTAACCTCAGTAACCTGCGCCGCGTGCCACAGCAATGACAACGCGACGCGGCAGCGCTAATAGAAATTAAACGAAAGTGCTGTGTAGTGGAAGGGTCGCTAGGTAGATTCATCGGGTGGTTGCTACCCACCTTACTACCTCACTAAACTGAGCCACCCTTCAGCTCTGCTGCTGCAGGACGAACACCGTGTGAAGGTCGAGCGCAGAGCAAATGCAACAGCAGTTCACTTGAATTCGCTTTCATTTCATTTCGTTTCGTTTGCTGTCGTTTTTTGGCTATTTACATTTGCTTTTATTAATCATAAAAAAATGCTGAAATTGCCGAAATTGGCGAAACGACAGCGTGCTGGTCGCAGGATCGTGCACGAAAGCGCAATTTGATTTTAATGGCGGCAAAATGTTGAATGTTCTGCGTCGCACTGGCAATGCAAACACACAGAGAGTTGAAATAGACAGCAGCAGCAGCAGCAGGACAGATGACTGAACGAATGAATGAATGAATGAGTGAGTGAATGGAGTAGACAAGCAAACACGCAGACAAACTGCTAGCAGGATATTTTTTGTTGTTGTCCTTTCCATGCAATCAGACGCCATTTGTTGACGTTTTGCCTGTGTGTGTATTTGTTAATCTGCACACTTGTGCGTGTCTCTGTGTGTGTATTCATGTCTGTATGTGTCCGTGTATTAGTATTAGCAAGTGCAAGCCTCACGCACACGTCGAAGGCTGTTTCATTTTGCATACAATTGCCTTAGCTTTTAGTTGCAATACGTGCGTGCATCTATTTGTATGTTTGTTTGCTTGTGTTGCTGCCGCCGTCGCCGCCGCTCATCACTGTCATTAACGTGACTGTTGTGTCCTGGCGAGTCCTCCACGAGAGTCACGGCCAGTGTCAGTGACAATGGCTAACCACCAGTGCCTCGCACTAGATATTTTAAATATTTAAATGTCATTGGCCGCACTCTATTCGACTCTACTCGACTCTACTCCCGCACACACGCAGAGCCTTTAATTAATGTGACATTGTGTCTGCGACAGCCCCTAAAAGTATGCTTCGAAAACTATCAATTATTTATTTGCTGTCATTTAATCAAGCAGCCATTTCAGTTCAGTCTTCGCACGCACAAATGTCATTTTCACTACAATATACAGATATATACATTAATCTATATATAACAACTAGCTATGTAGTATATAGAAACATATGCATGCAGTTGGCTGTAAGGTAAGCTGACTTCTTGTAGAATTTATTGCTGCTGTGCGATCATTGATAAGCGCAAATAACAACAACAGCAGCAACAGCAGGAGTAGCAGGACAAGGAGTGCAGCACAATAAGCGATATACATATATATGTATGTAAATCGACGTTAACAGACGTTCTGCTGTGCACAATCGCCAAACGATTGCGTGCCCAGAGGGGCAACGGACAACGCCGGCTGCTATTTGTTTGCCAATGTTTGCAGAAAGTCAACGACAAGTCATCATTCCCTTGCCCACGCCCACCCCCACCAAGCAACGTTTCCAACGCCTGTTCGGGCGTGTGCCGCTGATAAGGGTCGCATAAGAGTAAAGGGAGAGAGAGAAGAGAGGAGGACAGAGGCAGGGCAGACTGGCTGCAGTGTGTGCATGGGATTTACTCTAGTTTATTTGTTAATGGTTTATTTATTAATTCCTGCGGATTATCACGTCAGACAAGCCATCACAACATAGCGCACAGCGAGATACAGCACGGCACAGCCAAAAGGCCAGAGGGCAAAACAGGAAGCGAGCAACAGCAACGGCATAGGAAACGCATATGCCAAGGCTACGAAGGGGTGGGTGGGCGATGCAGTGTTTTGGATGTTGCTGCTGCTGCGATAACGCTTATCGTGTTGTTGGCAATTGTTGCTAATAGCTAATGGCGATTGCCAAATGGCCAGCTAATGGCAAAATGGTGAATGCAACATGAGCCCTAATCTTAAGGCTTTCCATTTGCTACTTCCGATGTGTTGTGATGTGTGCAAAGTTTTGAGCAAATTGAAAATTTGTGTTCGCCTTGAAATCATGCATTAATAATGCCAAAACACTAAATAGTTCAACCCACCCAAGCACAAGTTTAAGGAGAAAGGACTCATGCAAAGTGCCAGGAACATGCGTAGACAATTTCCTAAATCCTCCTTGCAAGTCATGGCACGTGAAACGTGCGGTAAAACCGCCCGGAAATTTGAAATTTTGTGCAAGTTTGAAGACTTGAAGAAGTGTGTGAGAGAAATGTTGCTCAAGTTGTTGCTGCGTTTGACAGCACGCATGTCCTTGCAAGTGTTCAGGCGTGTGTGAACTTCCGCATATGCACACAATCAGAGCAGAATACAACTGAACTTAACAGTAGCAGAGAACACCCTAAACTAAATGGAGAAAATCAACGAAATATAAGCAATTAGTGAAATAAATTTCAAATAAATTCGCTGGAGACGAGCTTCTGCTTTGCTGCCAACTCTGACATTCATAGACATCAACCCGACACTTTTGTTGTTGCCAGACTCCCTCAAAAAACCTTTTAAAGTATTCAATAACACCGAACTGAAATTCTAACCCTCTATGTTCAGCCTCCTTCGTTGGCCGAAAAACTGCTTCTGCTGCTGCTGCTGATGGACTATTGATGGACATGCTTGCAAATTGAATTTCTCACGCCGAACTAGCTAGCCCCTCAGAAATAGATCAATGTCGTTGCCAACTGATGAAAATTTTCCTAATTTTCACTCTAATTTGATCGGGAAAATGTCAAGGAGTTCATTAGTCTGCTGGCATAACAAATAATCGACTGCCACTGACTGAGTATTCAATGCCATCTAGAATGTCATCTTAGTCTAAGGCCGTGAAGCGAAGAACCCGCATCAAATTACTCATTTAACTAGCAAATGTATTCAACATCAAATGAATCAAATTTCATTCGGTTGCCTTGAAAGCAAAGTTCAAGTGAAACATTTATTATTTTTCCTATACCCCTTCCTGCTGGTATTTAATTTGAATGAGATGGAAATGTGATAGGACATTTGGAAATTCAAAGAAGAAAAGTCAGATGCGGACATTAATATGTTTAAAACATTAATATATCTTATTGAAAGACATATTTATATAAAAAATATTTGTATAAACAATTTTGTTATATTACAAAAAAAAAAAAAGAAATCTTAGTTTGAGCTTCTTGAATAAGTTAGTTTAATAGAAATTGAATTTAATTGAAAATATCTAATTGCTACTCAGTCGAAATTTTCTTGATTAATAGAAATGATGTGAATTAAATATATTTTTGAAAATAAATACAATCAATTACTATACTTTTAATCATTTGACAACACCTTTTTGCGAATAGTAGCATAAAAGAATTACTTAAAAATAAAGAACTGAACAAATTTTAAAATATTATTGGACATTTAGAAACATGAACAACATTTAGCTAGGCACATAATGTAAACATAAATATCCCTTTTATAAAGAAATCTTCGTTCAAGATAGACTTAGAAATTCTTAATTTACGCAAATTACTTTTCTGTTATAAGAGCGCGATCATATTTTAGTATAATTTAGGTATTGTTTTAGTATAATTGAGATTTTATTTAATACATTTTACTTGCCTTTCAGTAAACACTTTTGTTAAATTATATAAATAATTTGGATTCAAATAAAAAAATAAATTGAAAATAACAGTAGTCACTTAAATAAACAAAACAAACTTTTAGCTTCGAATAAGACGATATTAAAAGTATTAGTCATAATCTATTTACCACATGTAGTTAAATGTAATTAGTATGCAAACATAATAAGTTTCATTGACAATGCATAATAATTCGATTGAAATTAAGAACTCAAACGCAAATCCTGTTATAATGGAGTGTGGGTTTTAAACTGTCAACTGTAATCGTAAAATGTTTTCAATAATAATTGCAGCGAAGTGTATTTAATAACTACAACTGATGTATTTTCCTAGTCCCTTTCACCCCCCAAAAAGGGGGCAACATCAAAGCGACAGCTTAAAATGGAAATAGCTTAGCCTAGCACAGAGTACCGCTAAATAAAGCCACTTAGCATTGAGTTGTATCACTTGTCACACACACACACCAAGTACTCACACTCACACTTACACCCTCACACACTCACTCTACACTCGCATTGGAAAATTGAATGTCAAATTTCATATATATACACATTTTCATATGCGGCTTGAATTTGACATTGAAATTTGCATCAATGTTTACATTTTTGCATTTGTTTTTCTGCCCCTTGCTGTGGATGTTTTCAATGTGGTTGGGGGAAGGGAGGATTGTGCAAAAAATTGGGGAGGACAGACGCTGGGCGTGGCACGTGAGTATGTTTTGGTAGCCGCCTTTGAAGTGTGCCAGCATGGCGCTTAGCTGCTGATAATCCTTTTTAAATAAATTTGTTGGCACAAATCGTTATGCCGCCCGCCGGCTGTGGCACGCACCTTTTTGCAACCCCACCGTTGAATGCCACATCTACCTTAGAGAGGAGAGGGGAGAAAGGGGAAGAGGTGCGTTTGAATAGCCGCCTGTGGGGCTCGTTGCTGCGTTTTTCTCTGTTTGCTAAGCATGTTAATACACAGGAAATTAAACACTTATGCGGAAGTCATTGAAAAGCCCTGTATATATGTAGTACTTGTAACTCTCGTCCAACAACTCAGTTAGAAGCACACACAAAAACATCACAACACACACACACACACATGCTCAAAGTGTCTGTGTCTTCAATTATGTACAGTGGAGACACAACAACAGAAGGACAACTTAAAACGGCACAAAAGGTGTGAGTGTGTATGGTTAAGCGACTAAATGACATCCTGTATGCGAATTCAGGAACCCTTTCGGCATTTGCCAAACAATAAGTCAACCCTGATGAGATGCCCTCAAGAGCTTTTCCAAATCTGTGCTCGCATTAAGTATTATATTATCTACTAAACAAATGTATTTCGATTATTTCTATGCTCGTATTTCAACATAAGACAAAATGAATTGAATTCTAAATTAGTTACGTAAAATTGAATTATATATTAAACAACTTTCAAAGATAATATCATATGTGCTACCATTAAGATTTATCTACTAAACAAATGTATTTCGATTATTTCTATGCTCGTATTTCAACCTAAGACAAAATGAATTGAATTCTAAATTAGGTACGTAAAATTGAATTGAATATTGAATAACTTTCAAATATGTGCTAACATTAAGTTTTATCTACTAAATAAATATTATATATTTCGATTATTTCTCAGCTCGTACATATGTCAGCATAAGATATTCTATTTATAATCGATTTATTATTCTTTATTATTGCTTAAAGCCTACAACAAATCTCTACAAACATTATATTTTATTTATCTAATTAAAAACATATGTTATTTATTTCAATTCTTGAGCTATTATTATACAAATTATTTTAGTGTTAAATTTAAAGAATGTATTGTAATCAATATACATAACATATTTAACAATAATAGCATTTATTACATTTATTAAAATGAACTCTAAATTTACTTTGAGTTCTCTTTAGATGAATGCATTTTCCAGCCACCTTTTGGCAGTTTATAACAGGGTAGAAATGGCAGCAACTAGCAAACAAAACACACACAGGCATGTTAGTAAGGTTGATTATTATGTGAATGTGAATTTGTTGAGGGCAGACGATGATGATAATGTTGAAGTTGATGCGACCCACCAAAATACAACCAAAGACACACACACACACCCAAACACACACGAGTATTAATTGTGAGTGTGTGCCTCGCATTAGCACAGTTAAATGAGTGCAGCAGCCAGGATGGCTGGAAGGACGACAGGACGACAGGATGGCGGGCGTTCTGGCATTCTGACATTCACCCAGCCAGACGTAATCCCAAATAAAAACGCACTAACCGAAACAAAAACCCACAGTCCGTGGAGAAATTCATTTAGTTTGCACTAACACGCTGTCAACAAAGGCTGAGGGTTAGAGCGGGGAAAGGGGAGAAACGGTGCTGCCGGGAATACACACACACACACACACACGCAAACACACACTCATTGAAGTGGAGTACAACAAGGGCGGCTTTTGGAGGTGGGCGTGCCCACAGCGAACTTAAGCGATTTTGCATTTCATTACGTTTTTGCCTTTGCACAGACGGGTTTTCCGCAGCCACGATGAGTGGAAGTGTGTATGTGTGTGGGTGTGTGTGCTAGTATTTTGGAGGCAAGGACGAAGGAGACAACAACTCCAGGGAACTCCCGTTGCTTTCAGCTTGAAGATAAACAAAATACATAATCCAAAGGCGCACAATAATGGCAAAAGGGGTTAAAGCTTTTGTCAGACAGATGAATCTTTTGCTGCTTTTGTTGTTGTTGCTGCTAATGCTGTTGTTGTTGCTGTTGTTGTTGGGCGCGCCTTGGCGTAAACGGCTTGAGGTACTTAAATACTTTGAAAGCGCATTGTAGCGCAAAATGAGGCACAATCGGCACGGATTGACCCCACGGATTGCGTGTTGTGTTATAAGATAATTGCTTAAAGCAAACCGAAAAGCAACGCCAACTCCAACAACAACAACGAAAACAACTAAACATTTTTGGGGCGTTTGATGATTGACACGCTGCCAAACAAACTTAATGAAAAGCATAAATATTTAAATCCCCATAAAAGTGCCGGCTAATAAAGGTACTTCAACGGGCAGAGGAGGAGAAAGAGAGCGGAGGAGGAGGAGAAAGCAAAGTTCCATTAGCTGTGATTCAAACAAGAGTTTCCTTCTATTTTGATTGGCAGCCCATTCTTTGGTTTGCTATGATAGCCAATCTCTTCTATATTTAATCAGCTAAAAATAGCCAGCTCTGATTAATATCATGAATAATTTGATACTAATCTAACACTTCAGACTTCATTTCAGCTGAGCTCTGACATCTTATAAAAATTATTCCAGCGAACAAAATGTTTTGTTATTTGCAATCTAGGCGAACCAAACACACTGAGTAGAAGACCAGTTTCTAAAACATTCATTTTCAAAATTTTGTTTTCGAAATAAGAACATTTTAAGAACAAATTCTTAAAACTAAAAACGGTAGACTAAAAAATGAAAAATTCTCAAAGTAAGATTAAAAATACTAGATGTAGGCTATAAAATTCTGTAATCTATCGATATTCCCATAATGTTTTTTTCAAGCTTTGAGTGTCTTATCTCGTAGCTCAGATAATCGAGCTGTCTTCAGTCCTGGGTTGAAATGCTACGCGAATCGATGATAGGTATTTCATAAGCAGAGTGATAAACATACAACTAAATAACTTAATTCGGAAATTAAATAATGGAATATTAAAATAGCAAAGAATGAAATAAATTATAAAAATAAAAACTAAAATATTTTTTCCTCTTATAAGACTTGAATCTCATATCAAATGTTCTTGAAATCAAGACGTTTTTCGAACTAAAGATTTTAATGTTCTTGACGAACTTTTAAGACAACAATTTTGGTACTAAGAGCAAAATTTTGTTTTTAATCAGTTAAGTTTTTTTTTGTAATCAACTTCAACCACATTTAATCACAGTTCATTGTTTGTAACGTGTTACAAAGATAAACTGTAACTTAACTATGGCTTTTCATTTCCGTGTATCACAATTCTACAAAACAACTTTTAATTCCAAATATCATTTTAAATGCCGGAATACTAAAAACAATGCTGATTATGGTAAGATGAGATGACCACTTTAAACTGCTCTCGCAATGCTGTAATGCAGCAATGAGCATAACTAAATGCGTATCTCCCATTTTGCCCTGTGCACAGCGTCCAGGCTCTTCAATTGTGCACGCTCATTAAGCTCTAACTGGCAATATTATAGCGATTTACATTAGCTGCGCTTTAAAATCAGAAAATCCAGATAGATTCAGAATAAGAGAGAAAAGGGAAAAGGGCAGAGAAGAGCGAACAGACATCCACATCGATTAAATTGCACAACAGAATGAAGCAATAAACTTTTAGAGGGACAAGCGCCAGCCAATAGTCAAGCACAAACACACACATATATACGCTAGGGAAAATGCCAGTCTGTGTATCTGTGTATGTGTGAGTGTGTGTGTGCGTAAAAGCGGGTTAAACGTGTGCGCTTCAAATGACCAAGCGACGTTTAGCAGCCGATAAAGTCATTCAATGTGGCAGCAACAGCCACAGAGCAGCACGTGAATGCCGTCGGAGTTGCCTTCAACATCGAGTATGTATATGTATGTGTATGTTTGCGTATACGTAATATTGTAAACGTGTGTGTGTGTGTTCGGTGCTCATTTTACGCTTTTGTGATAAAGTAATCAGTTGATGTTATTTGACAAAGGCGAAGATAAATCGATAGATTGGCTGACTCTGCTTGCTGTCTTGTCACTGACCAGCCGCAAGAATTGTAGCAAACGAAAGAGAGAAAGAGAGATAGAAGCATAAAATATATTTATTGAATCCATGCATTAAGCATACGCAGTGTATGTTTGTTTGTTTGAATCGATGTGTCTGCAAATTGCAATTGAATTTTATTTGTGCACGTTTGTGGCAAAATATTTACGAATTTTGATGTAAAACGTATACTTTATTTACCTGAATACCAAATGAAAATAACTCATACGCACAGGCTAGCAATTGGTCATAACCGTACATAACAAAATTCCATCAAAACAACATGCGAGACGTAACCAAACATAACAAAACAAAACAAAAATAAACAATGCAATAGGCAGACTAAAACACACACACACACAGAGTGAGGCACAACAGACAAGCAGACATCATCCTCGCCGTGTGGCTCAGGCCGAGCGTCTAGACGGTCGAGTACATGGCCAATAAAGCAAATGCGAAAATAGCCGTTCATAAAAATTAACAACGGCGACGACACGGCAGCAAAAGAGTGCGAAAAAAGCATAAGCCAAAAACTGGCAGACGTTGACAGACGGAAAACTAAAACAGAAACAGCAACAGCAACACAAATGGCAACAGAAATAGAAACTGAAATAGAAGTAGAAACAGAAACAAACACACAAAAATACAAAAAAAAAAAACGAAGAGAAGAGAAAACCCACTCGGACTATTCAGTGTTGTCTGAACTGAATGAACTGACTTTTGTATGAATGAAAATCGGAAAATTCGTAGCAAATAACGCTTGAAAAAAAAAACAAAACAAGACAACACAAAACGGCAGCAAATGTGGCCGCAAAATGGAGGCTAAACAAAGCTCAAAGCCATGGAAATGGAAATGGACTCACAGTGTGCAGGTTATTTGGACTTGGACGATTGACCGCAGCAGAAGTGCATGTCGCTGAGAGTGTGTGTGTGCGTGCAGTGAAATAAAAACGCAACAAAGCGCAATCATCATTATCGTTAAAAGAGGCGCTTACAAAACTAGACAAATTGCCACTTTAGAGGCCAGAGGCAAAAGCCAAAGGCAGCCAAGAGCCAGCAAAGAGCAGCAAACGGAAGTTGGCGGCCTTTGGGCAACGTCGCGTATGAGCAACGGGCGAGGCGTCTATAATGACCTCTGGGCAAATGTGGCAACACACACACACACACACATGCACACACAGAGAGTGAAAGACACTCATACCAATAGATGTACGCTTAAAACCAAAATGGCGCACATTAGAGACCACAGAGACGCACAAGAGTATGCTAGAAAAGTGTGCGATGTGGCAACAGCCGAGCAACAAAAGCAACAAGCTCATAATCAACTCTCCCTCTGTGTATATGTGTGAGTGTGCTGATAGTCGTTGGATGCCACAAGAGGCGAGCAAAAAGAAATATAATAAAATAACAGAGATTTCAACATGGAAAGTCAGCAAGTTCAAGGCAGAAGCTTGGGACAGTTGGGGTCATAAAAAGCATAGGCCAGCACTTTTAGGCTTAATTATAGACACGCACAATGTACACACACACACACACACACACTCACTCATACAGTCGAGGGCAGCCCAAATGAGCGATTATGTGTCGAGCTTTGCCAGCGAATTCTCTTGTTCTGTTCTGTTTTTTTTTGCTTTGCCTTGCGTTGCGTTGCGTTGTTTTCATTGTCGGGTTGCTGGTCAATTTGCTGGCATCTAAACACTTTACGAAGAGCATTCATTAATAGCCTTGATGTTGTTGGCCAGCTGCTCATGCAATGGCGACAGCAATTATAGTTACAATTAAAAAACCATTAAGCGTAATTTCGTTTCTTGTTTTTTTTTTAGGCTTTTGCTATTTTGGTCTTTGCTGGCAGCAAACAGCAAAAAACAGGACACGACTTTTCCGGCAAACGCAATGAAAACATTAACTCGAGCATTCAAATTGCGTTCGATAAGCTCAACTGGGGTACAAGTTTAATTTGAATGGTTTAACTAGCGCATATTTAATGCCACGAACAATTGTCAAAAAACAAATAAAAATAAACTCAACTCTAATGCACTTTGCTGCAAAGCAGAGCAAATATAACTTTAAGCACTTTACTACAATTCAAAGTTGTTACTATTGAAGACATTTATTGTTGATTCACTTAAATCAAATATGCGCGACAACAATAAAGTAATTGCTTCATTCGTTTAATGATCAGAAAATGTCTTGCTTCGCCGGCCAATAATTGAATGTGAAATTATTATTATAAGTGGCGCTGTGAAGCAATTTAGTGGCAATCTTCGAATAGCACGACGAGGGGAGTTTCAATAATAAAACTATAGTATAAAAACTAGACTGCGTGTACTTTGAAATAAAGTAAAAGTGGAGTATAAAAAACTAGACTGCGTGTAGCTTAAAATACGAAAATGAATAATTATATAGCTCTCATTAATTTGTAATTCTAACTAGTATTTAAATAGAACACAACTATAAATAGTTTGTTGGAAAGTAAAAATGGAATTTAAAATAGTTGACTATGAGTATCTTACAATTTATAATTAATAAAAACATAAATGAGACTATATGCATTTATAAATGCAATCAGAATATAATGAATCTAACTAGAAAACATTAAATTAAATTAATATTCCGTAAAAACAAAGTAAATTTTGAAATTTATTAATAAATATAATAATTGATTAAGAAACCTTTTGATATCATCAAGTTAATTGATATAATCATTAAATAAATCCAAAACGTTTGATATGAATAAAGCTTAAATTCGAAAATAAATGTTTACATAAATGACTATGTCAATTTAAAGTTCCAATAATTTATTTAAATAAAAAGCAATTGTAATTAATATTGATAAGAATGAAAGTAGCTATAATATGTATATTCAAATGTATTATGAAATCTAATAAATAAATAATAATAACCAGATATAAATTGACTAACAAGCCTGTGTTGCTTATTAAACTACTAAATATAAATAATAAATAAATCCCAAAGTGTTTACATAAATAAAATACCATTTTATTATAATATGCAATAAAATTAAAGAATACAGAAATTAAAAAAAAATAATAATAAAATAAAAATAATACAAAATAAATTATAAGTAAAAAAAATTGTTATTTCTGTTGAACCAGCAATTAACATGTAAGAAGACATTTGTAGCATTAGATTTGAATCTGTAATCAATGTACTCCATATTCTGAAATCTAATTGTAATTACTCTTTGTTACTTTTGGAACTACCCTCAAATAAGCAATAATACATATAGAGAACTGTCTATTTTTTTGTGTGGCACGTTTTGGTGGGGACTGAGAAACTATCTGATTATGTATGCAAATAACTTTGTCCTATTATCGCACAATTACAGGCACAACAACAACAATTTGGTAACATTCGAGTGAACTTTTTGTTTCTCTTGCATTCCGCTCTCGCATTGTGTTGTTGGTATGTGTTGCCTACAATTGACATGCGATGGCCAAAATGTTCGTACAAAGCCGTTGATTGGCAGCTGTCGCATATGTAAAAAGTGCGGCAGCAGCAGCGCGGCGTCAATTTGCCCGCACCTTAGCCAGTGAGATCCTAAGCCCAAAAACTCAAACTAGCTTGCAGGACATGCTGGCTGGCTGGCTGGCTGGCTGGATCGTTGGATGGTTGGCTGGCTAAATGGCTGGCAGGCCGGGTGTCAAAGGAGCTTAAATGCTTTGAGGAGCATGCCGCACGATACACGTTTCACATATTTTTTTTGTTCGTGTCTTCATTTCTTTTGGCCGCATTGCAGTTTTTTATGCGAATTTGCAGGCGTTCAATCCATTTCTTTTTTCTCGGTTTTCTGGAGAAAGAGTCGCGCTTTTACTGCCGCATATTTTCTTTTCATAATGACCAAAAACAGACGACGCAGTTTCTGCAGAGCCAGAAATGCTTTTGAAGTTCTTTGTCGCTGCTTTGCCGCCGCTCAACAGCTGCGGGAATGGAAATGGAGACACACAGAGAGAGAGAGCAAAGAGAGGAAAGGGGAGACCAAGGGCAGCAGCAAACATGCAATGCGATGAGTTGCCTCGCGATTTTTTTTTTTTTTTTTTTGTCTGCCTTGCATTTTGACCGTTTTTTCGCTGGCTCGTTTTCTGGTTATTGTTGCTGCTGCTGCTGCTGCTGCTGGGTTTGAGCCACGTTCCGCGGTACCCAGGTGCAGTAGCTGCAGATTCTGCAGTTTTTATTGTGCAATTTTTTTTTTTGTTGTCTTTTGGGCACTTTTTTATGTGTGCATTCTGGCCAAAACAAAAGCAATGCTGCGAGCTTGGCTTGCTAAGTGGCTATAACAATTTGGGTTTATGCATATACAATTTATGTTTTGCATTTCCTTAGCTGGCAAAGTTTTCACAATCTCACGCTCAGTGCAGCTCAGCTCAGCGGCGAGCCCAACCCATTTGGCGTTCGTCCACAGCTCAGCTAATTTTATGCTCTAATAGCAATTGGCATTTATGTGCAATTAGCATGAGAATTGCGAAGAATGATGGCCATAATAAACAGGCAAGAGATGCAGAGAATGATAGAGGAGGAGAAGGACAGAAGAGAGTGCAAAGAACTGGTCATCTGAAGGGGCGCAGCAACGAGCATAATGCAAACGACTTGACCAGCAAGACATAAAAACAAGCTTCGCAGAAGGCAGTTCACTCTGTTCACTGTTCACTGCTGTTGGTTAAAATGCAAACAGGTAACAACCGAACCGAACACACACACACTCAGAAGTCAGAATTGAGAACTGACGCTGCAAGTTGCAAGTTTGCCAGATGCCAGTTGCCAGTCATTGAATGCATATATAAAAACAACAAGGGACACTTGATGTTGCCCAAACGAATTTCAGGTTGTAGCACATTAAAATGCAACCTCACACACACACATACACACATAGATATATTCGTTGTGTATTCACATGATGCTGTATTGAGATTGCTATATACATATATAGATTCGTATATTCACCTTTTATGCGTAACTGGAATGCACAATTCACAATTTGTTGTTGTTCGTTGTTTGTCAGCTAATCAACTTGACACTTGGCTAAAACACACACACACATAGACACAACACAAAATACACACACACAGTGACAATTAGTTTAAGGCTAATTATTCATGTACTTCAAGCACATACAATATGCATAGATATATATCAATTATTCATATATATTTGTGTGCCTTTAATTCATTTATTCACTTCGATACGAGTTGAATTCTGGTTTTTGCGAGTCGTTGCACAGTTCTTCAATGCGCGCCACATGCAACTGGGTACCGTTCAAAACGCGTTTGTAGCACAAACTGAAACAGTTTCTTGTTTCTGTCGCCAATTCTCGTCGCCATCGTCAGAGCTTCGCGTTTCGTTCACTCGTTCTCCAAATGCTCTTTTCTCATTGCAGTCTCCCGCTTCGTCAGCATTCGCGAAACTTTTGGCATCGTCGGCGCCACGCTGAGAAAAACCAGTTTTTTTTTTTATGTTGCCTCGCTCAATCTCCTTTTCTTACTCGCAGCTGGCAACACTGCTCCGAGTCTTCTTACTGGGTACACTATTGCCGGCATTTGGTTTAACATTTGTTTACGTTGCACAGCGCAGGCGTCGACTTCAGCCAGCTGTTAACCCAACTCACAACTCTGTTAACGGCAGCCAGAATGCTGATGCATCTGCAATCCGATGTATGTAGATTAAGTCGACTGACAACTGCAGATATTTTGCTGTTTGGCCAATCACATTTTGTGAAACCACCAGCTAACCTTGAATTGCCATCACAGCCATCGTTTTTTTTTTTTTCTTTTCAGTTACATTTGAAAATCTTGCCTCTCTTCTTTGCACACTTTAAGCTTACACCGAGCATACTCTCGGTTTCAGTTTCGCTAACCAAAAGCACATAAATCTCACAAACAGCACATAAATCCTTTGCCGAAAAACCATGCACTGTCAGTTGTCTACAGCAAGACGCAGCAGTTGGGAAATGGAAAATTAGAAAACAAAAAGCCGCACAGCTCCAGCTGTAATTGTACAAGCTGAAGAAGACGAGTGGCTAAGACAACAAATTTTTAAATAGTAATCAAAAGGCATACGGGTGAAGCTTAATTAAACTACTTTTTAAATAAAATAATCTTCATGAAATTTTAGTAGTTCATATAAGAAATATTGTAGGCCAACTAAGCTCCATTTTTTCATCAGAAAAAGTGAAGATTAATATTAAGAAACTATTTAGAAATTATGCAAATGAAATAATCAGAAAAGTGAATGAAATAATCCAAATTCAAAGTTAGAAAATATTTAAGAAATACTTCTTTTTTTTTGTAGTATATTAACTTGGTACATTTTAAGTATAACCCTAATTTTTTTTTAATTTAAAATCTGTATCGAGTATCTCACAGAACACTCCACTTTCTTACTTGTTTTTTTATGTAAATAATAATTTAATTCTGGGCACAAAAAGTAAGGCAATGCAATCAAATCCAGACGCATTGATTTTTGTCAAATTAGAAGCAACTCAATAATTTTTGTAGATGTGATTAAAAGAAATGTGACTCATTAAACTAGTATTGAAAATTGATAATTATTGTTTAAGTCGAAGTTCATGATCATTGTTAATCTTCTGAGTATATAGGTTTAATTTTAAAGCTCGACTTTGAGATACTCTCTACTACACATTCACAAAGCAAAACAAAAAAGTACGGTATTATCATTTCGATATACAAAATTTGTTTACCGCATATAGATCTAAGAAGAGGTGACAAAATATAGAAATAGCTCTTTTTCATATTATCTTTGAGATCTACAAAAAAACGGAGTGACCGACAGACGATCATGTCTGTATAGCCTCAGCTGTTGACTTTGGAGTCTAAAATTTCGCTTTCTGTATGTTAAATACATTTCCCGTTGACACAAAATTATACGTAGTACGTAAATTTATTTGTTTTTGTTTTTATTATTACAATTAATGTCAAAAATTCAACACGCAAGTGTTTTTTTTAATGCAAGAACGTAAATCTAAAAATAATCAAACGGTTTTTTGACCCACCCGACATTCCGAAAATCTAGCTGATAACGCTTTAAAAAAAATTCGATTAGCGCGAGGCATTCTGAGCAGAGGCAACAGTTTAAATCGCGATGGCATCCAATGTAGTTGTGCTGCTGCTTCTCGGACTAACACTAAAAGGAGGGGAGACCTCTTCGGTCGATTCAAACGACAGTGAAGTGCTTGGAATGAGAAAAGATCAAATTGTATGTCCCTCAAACACAACAGCTGGCAGTCCTCGTAACCTGACGGCCATTATACGTTTCATTGTTATAAGTTAGTGCTGAAGATGGCAAGAAATCAACGCACTTCGACGATTAAAAATGAGATAGTTGAAGCAATATCGATGGACTTCGAGACGTATGTTACCGAATTGGTAATACCGATCCCATCAAGATTCTAGATTTCTGTAATGCAATCACGTATATGGACGATATTTTACAAGAGAAGTTCTATCAGGCCCTCGTGAATCGCAGCGCAAGGATTCTCGCAGATTTAATTCTAGCCAACAATTCATGTACCGAGTCGCCGATTGATTCTGCATTGCCGAATAACTTGCATCTAATCCCAATTAAATATGTGGAAAAAATTCTGGAGGCTATGTTTGACATTGTACTTTCCTCCGAATCCCCACTCAAAGTCGCTGACTGCTTTTACAATATCACCAATAATTTTAGGCAAGGGGCAATAGCCAACTTGCTTTTGCTAAATCGCGCTGAAGTGAAGACCAATTCGAGTGAGCATGCTGGATTGCTGGCTAATCTTCAGAAGTTTGCGAGTCATAAATATTTCCGAAATGTAAATGTCTATTTGCGTCGGAGAGTGTAGAGATTGCTCCCGCACTACATTGATTGGCTTTCTACCACCAATAATGTGTGCATACGGCATGTAAACAATAAAAGAGATAACCTTGTTCACTGTTATGAGGGCGATACACGAACTCTGTGCACCAGTGAATACCCATGCCAAAATCGCAGAATATACTACGATGTAGTCAAAAAAAGAAGTAAGATCGCTATAGGATATCTTCGCATTAATGGATATATTGCTATGAACGCCACCCAAGAAAGAGGAAAAAGAAGACCAAATGTATCCAAGAACTTGTTCAGAAGCAATGAAATCTTCTGGTGGCATGTAGTGCCAGTGCCAAACGGTTTGGCACTATACGATGATAAGACATCTAAATCGGTGCTCTGCGGCGGCGATCCAGCACAATGGGTTGACAACAAACATTTTGCATACACGCGGCGTGCAGAGGATTTTGATGCTCATCGCGAAGAATGCACCTGGTACTTTGACGATTGCTACTATAATAATTGATTAGAAATAAAGTGTTTCTGCCATAAATTAAATCATACTAATGGACTATTTTAATTCAATGGTTGATTTTGGGGGATCATTTGCTTACACGACTACTGCGGTTTATTGACAATGATGATGTGATCTTTCACATATACCCAAAATATCTGGAAGACGTCGAATTGAAGGAACTTCTACACTCTTGCGCAGCATGCAATTAAAGATTGGTATGCATTCGCTAAATCTTAGCGACTTAATCCCCTCATGGCCTTATTGTGCTTTTATTGGAAAAGGGTTGCGGCTATCTCACAGTCGAGCAAACTCTTATTAATTTCACTTATTTGTATATGTAATTTACAATTAAATTCAAGGCACAAATACCTGAAGCATTAATTTTGTGTCAAATTACTTCAACGATATACAAAATATTGCCTTTGGTATATTTTTAGTATGTTGTGGTATATTGTTTGGTATTTTGCTTTTATTCAAAGTGGGTAGCGGGTATCTCACAGTCGAGCACACTCAAATTAATTTCACTTATTTTTATATGTGAATTCCAATTAAATACAACTTTATCGCACTTCATCGATATACCAAAATTAGACCGTTGGTATATTATTTATATTTATGTGGTCTTTTGTGTGGTATATTTTAAAATCATTTCCGCAATGCTTTACTTTTATTCAAAATGGGTAGCGGGTATCTCACAGTCGAGTGTGCCTATTTGTTTACAAAATAAATCCAATTACTGTGAGGTTTAATCAGTTTTAAAATTGTTTATGTAAATAAGCATGAATTCAAGTACATAGGCGAAATTTATTTGATGACATGATTAAGCAGAGCTCGGTGTTTTATGAAACGGAAATGAATTCGTGATAAATCAAAGGCAACCCGTTCTAATGAGCAACAAATTGAGGAAATCGAAATAGAAAACGTGCAGCATTTGAATGTGTGTGCGTGTGTAAGTGTGTGTGTGGTTGCATGAATATTGAAAAGGCAATGCAGAGCAATGGCTGATTAATTTGTGGGCAAGTCGAGTGATTGGCCATAAAAAGGAAATCATTAGGCATTAAGACATGTGCATAATTTATGCGCAAATTAATAATGGCACGTAGCCAATCATTTGAATGCCATTTAATTAATTTTGCCACGAGCCGCCCTCACACACACACACAGAGAAAGAAACACAGACAGATAGACACCTACTGTGATGGTAAGTTCTCGGACAAGTTCAATTACATATGGCTGGGAATCAAACTGAAACTATTTAGAATGCTCGGCCAAGTTAATGACAAGACATAAGCCATCGAGTGGGTAACCATGACGAAAATACTCGAGCTCAGCTTGCAAGAGAGATACAGATACATCAATGAAATCAAATAAATATCGTCGTTTGAGCCAGGTGAGATGGCTGCCTCAGCAGCAGAAGCAGCAGCCGCCAAGTTGCACGCATATAAATAACCAATGATGCGGCATTTATCTGGCTCTGAAGCTGAAGCTGACTTCGAAGCAGCATCCCCACAATCAGTCTCAGCTTACTGGCAGCAGCAGCAGCTAAACGAGCCATTGAAACTGAAGACGTCCATTGTTGGCCTCGACCGGTTGCTGTGTCTCTGCTCTGCTCTGCTCTACTCGGTATCCTTGGGGCTAAAAGGGATAAACGTTTAGCATGGCCTGCACGATTTTTATGTAAGGCACGTGTTGTTGTTGCTCCAACTGATGCCTGGTCATAGAGAATGGGAATTCGCATTCGCTTTCGCCCACAAATTTCTGCTGTCCATGTCCGTGTGACTGTTTCGCGTCATTTGCTCTGGATCCCAGTGGTAATTTTGTGGGCCGAACCGTACCGCCTTCGACTGTAACGCAACACCCAAAAAAAAACCAACGGACTTGGCAAATGCTCAATGGACAGTCGAATTTCGTTTCCTTTTATTTGACGAAAACGTTTCTCTGTCTGATGCTTTTGCCTTTGAGACTTTGTGACTGTGCACTGTTCAGTGTCTAAAGTTGTCAAAACAATACGACAGCAGCAGCAGCAGCCAACACACAATATACAGCGAGAAAAATGATGGGATGAGTAGACAACTCGACAAGCTAACCAGCAGCTATCACCTGGCAGCAGACCAACTCAGTTGTAGCAGCAACGGTCCAACCCACTTGAGCACAGCACACAATGGATTATTGTTGTTGTTGTTGTTGTTGTTGTTGTTGTTGTTGTTGTTGTGTGTAGTAACCTTGTCAAAACAGAATATCGCTTACCAAGTCGTTTGGCAATTTTTCTCAATTTTCACATGGCGCATCGAAAGGCTGCGAAATTGCATCTCCAAGTGCTGCAACTTGATGTTTCGGGCATCCAATTCTGAAGTGCACGTCCAGGCACAGGCGACACAAAAGAGAGCGCACAAAATCTAGCTTGATTTCCGCTGCCAACCGGAGGCAAGAAGCAACAACAAATAAGCGGCAGAAATAGTGCTGCTCTGGTGTGGTCTGCGCTGGTGTTGCACGATTGCTCTTTGGTGATTTGGGAGCTTGGGGCGGGGAAGCAAGTTCTCTAGCTTCTGCTTATGCTTCAGCTTCAACTTGGACGTGCACAGAAACAAAGCACAAATTGTTGTATGTAATTGTGCGTTACTCATACACATCAACACGCGCCACACACACACACACACATACACACACACACCAACACACACTCACAGACACAGAGCTCACCTGCTGCTGCGTGCGGCGAATTCCATTGCATACTTGCCGGCGCTCGTTGGCTGTGCAAATAAAAAGTGATATACGCGCGACACTGAATGAATATTAATCGCCTTTTTTGCCTTGGCATCTGGCCATGGCCAAAAACCCAGCAGCAGCCACCTTAATGCCATCAGCTTGGCGCCAGCTTTGGCCCAGCTGGTTGGCTGATTTGCCCAGCTTAAATGATTTCCGCCGCAGCTTCTCTCCTATCATTGCGTTCTGTGTGTGTGTGTGTGTGTGCTTAGGTGGGCGTAGAAATAAGTATGTGTGATTTGTTGAATTTGACAATATTTATTAGTTTCAGCTCTGCCTATTGTTTATCGACGACGACGACGACGAGCTTCTTTTTTTCCAGTTTGTTCTTTCGCTCGTTTTCGCCGTCATTTCAAATAATACTCAACGTTTTATTGAATTTCATTTCAATTGTATGCCATTTTGTGTAAATTGCTTTTAGTGCCCTCTATCCCTCCACCCTCATTTTTAAAGGCTCTTAAACTCTCAACACTTTTTTATGTACCTTCCGCCCGACCGTTGTTAATTCCTGGCACAAAAGAAAAGGTGATGGTCATAAAATGCGTCGAGTGTCGCAGTTGTCGCGACCCTTTCAAAGCACAGCAGCAGCAGCAGAAACAGCAGAAAAAACATATATAAAGCAACACTCATTGAAAACAAAACATGTATTACTTATTACGGCTTGTCAAAAGGGTTAACAACACGCCTTTGCCTCCTCCTCCGCCTCCAGTTTTTTCGGTGGCAAGTAGTTCGCACCTTTGTGGGGCTTCAACACAAATTTTCGGCAATTCAATTTGGTTTTTTATTTCGTTCCACGCTTTGGTATTTTTTTAATGAATTTCTGTATTGAATTTCAGTTGTCGCCTTCGGTTGCGGCCAATGTCCTCACAGCAGTTGACTGAAAGTGGACACAAACTTTCGAGTTTGGCAGACAGGTTTGCATCAAATTTATAGTTAATTTTCAATTCAGCTGAACAAGCTTACACGTTTCAATGAATGGATTTTGTTTTCACATCTAGCATACCTAAACACACAAACGCACTCAGGTAACAGCGATGTGTCAAAGGCAAACTTTGCAGACAACAAAAGCTCAGCGTCGACAACCCGACAACAGTGGCAGCCATCTAGAAAAGGGGAATAAAATGTGTTCTTAGCTCCCTTTTCAATAAAATCCAGCATGCGCCTCTGCTGAAGTTGGATCTAAAAACGCAAATAAAAATTCAAAACGAAACTAATCTGCAAGTGAACCCGATGAGCTCAACACACACACAGAACGAAAGAGAGGGAAAGACAGATACGAATACGAGTATACAAAAGCAATTTGTTTGTGGTGCTCACTATTGTTGCATTATTATTGTTTTCTGGCTGCGTCTGGCTGGTGGAGAGCACAAAAAAAAGCAACAAAAAAAGCAACTGTGGAGCTGATGGAGACAGTTGCAGAAGCAACACACAGCACATGTTTGCCGCCTTGTCGGGCCGCATTTGCCACTTTATACTAACTCGTTTTTCCCGCTTTTTTCCACTTTTCAATGCGTGCATGCAAGTGTGTGTTGGTGTGTGTGTGTGTGTGGCCTGTCCTTGCGGTGTATTTAACCTGTCTGCTCGTTGGATTACGAGCCACCCACCCACAGACAAAGCGACAGACAGACGGGAGACGGGAGACATTCAAACAAACAACACACACAGTATGTATCTATTCATATGCCACTTTGGTGCACAAGCTTGTGTGGATGTGTGAATGTGTGTGTGTGTGTTTGTTTGTTGGGTAATGCAATACGCATGCATCGAGCGGCAAATACCCCGCAAACGCGTGCCTGCCACAGCCAGAGAGCAACCGCTGACACCAACACCAGCCTGACGCATATGGCTGCAGTTCTTTAGCAGACATTTTAACGCTTATTTTAGTTTGGGCTACGCTTTTGGTTACACACTCTCACACACTAACACACACTCTCACTCACACATTCACGCACTCACACAGACAACCGCAATGTTCACACTAATTTGCACAAGCGGCGTCAACGCGTCGACGCGACGTCTCTTTGCGTGTTCTTTTCCAGCTCAATTGCATTTCACACTTTGCTGCTGGCATTGAAGCTCTGCCCCCTTTTGCAACGAAGCTTGGCTGTCAAGCGTCAATGCAAGTAGCGTAGAGTGCTCCCCTCTTCATTCCGGCACCTTTCCACAACTTTCGGTTTTGATTACTGCATTACTTGTCAATGCTTTAATGCGTTTTAAATTAACTGCGATGCAAAATAAAGTAGTACATTAATGTATATGTTTTAATATTGGTATTATGATTATCATTCTTGAATTATTTTCAATCCTAAGAAGACACACATTCGTAGATTTAACAGATTTAAAAATAAAAAGTTAATGAAATATATTGAAATATGAAAAACAGATTCTTAGATTCTCATGCATTAGCTTAAATTTTTAGTCAATGACTGAATTTGCAGTCAAGTATTTTATTTACGGGTAATTATCTGACGAAAAACGCTGCATTTCCATTATTATCATTATTAGTTTCGCACTGGACTTTTTTTTTTATATAGCTACTTCTTGGCATACTTTAAATCGTTTAAAAAACACTTAGAATCGCAATTATATCAGATATTGAGATATTTTAATTATAGAAGAGAACTTTCTTGTTTTTTTGTTAGATGGTTTTCGATTCTCTTAAAAGCTGGTACCTCTTTCCCGGGACATGCAACGCGTTGCATATCCTGAAAGTCTGTCAAGACAGCGTATATAAAATACAACCAGCAACCTAAGCAATAAATTTCATATAAGTTGACAGAATTTCACCGGTACTCTTTAGCTTACCTGCTATCAAATAGAGCCACAAAATTGCAACCAGGGAGCCTTTCGTATCACTCCGCAGATGAAACCAATAGAACAAGCTTTTGTAGATCATTGTATAAGTAAAGAGAGCTGCTACCATCAACCAGGGCAAGAATAACCACCGATTAGACTAAAAGTAAATTATGCAAACTAACAAAGTTTAGTTGAAACTTCAAGTTTTGCTTACGTTTCTGGAACCGATGAAAAGTATCATACTCGAAAATATCTGAAGAAGACAGATATGATTGATGATTAGTTGATCTGTAATACATATATAATGACGATTAGGTAATTCACAAGACTTCCGATACAATCTCAACAGTCACCCTCTTTGTGCGAACGGGAAAGACCTTCGACGAAGATAATGACAGCCATTGATAGTATTATCGATATCACCGCAATACCGTTTCGCGCATTTTTACTTATCCATTCGTAAAACATTCTTCCGTTAAAGTCCCAACCGAATGCGAGCAACTCACTTTGAGAACTGATTAATATTTCCAGTTTAGGCCCCAGCTGGGGCAACTGAATCATTGAGTATTGATAAGTTCTGAATTTTGCAATATCTTCGAGCAATATAATAATAAATAGCGATATCGGCATTTCCAACCTCGAAGGTACATATTAGAATGTGTCATACGTTCACAGTTTTCCTGTTTTTATTGTATTTATATTAGATTTTATATGAACGTATGATATTTCTCATATCGTATCGCACAAAGGCTTATAAGAAAACGATATAAATATCCCATAAACTTTATGAATGAATTTTAAGCTTTCGTTTTTATTTATTATCTCATGTTTTACCTTAAATTCATATTACAAAATTTAATTTTTTGTCGTATTATTGTTTGTAAATAATTTTAATTGAATTTTAAAGCCATGGAATTGTGTCAACATTCTCCTTCTTCATAGTGACATGGAAGAACTCCAAGAAGACTGAAAAAGACAATGGGAAACATTGATACGATCCAAGGCAGCGCGAAAAAACATTGTTGCCTTCCCCTATTTCCCTGATTTGGGTTAAATGTTTACTTGGTCTGACAGATAGCAGCTAATATCAGAAGACACCCAAAGAAGGCACTTAAGTCATATCATATTGCATATACGACGAAGCATGTATGAGCCCGGTGTTTAATAGCGAAATATTCGCAGTTTATTTATACATAATTGTTAAATAATATAAGTTATAAGCACGCGATGATTTATAATTTATATTATATACAAGTAAATATTATGTACTTGCATCAAAAAAATTATACATTGTCATTATACATAAAAGTTCCATTAGGTTTCCAGGTAAAGTACTTCAGAGGGTGCAAATGTAATCGTAATGTGATTGAAGTGAAACAGCAAGAAGGAATATGTGAAAAGTTTTCTCAAAATGTCGATAGACGTGTACTTAGCACACATACATACATATACGCACATACATATACACTCACACACATACACCCACGCATACACGAACAGACTGCATAAGTTGGAGTAGAACGCGTTTCGCGTAAATTAGCCAAGTGTAGACTTCATTAAGTAGCGCCAGTAAATTAAGTGCTAATGTTGAAAGTTTTGACCGCCAAAGTGCGCAATGCAATGTAGTTGTAGTTGTAGCCAAAGCTTCAGCTATTGTTGTTGTTCGCGCCACGCTTCCGCCGGAAACAGTCAACAGCAGCAGCAGCAAAAGCAACAGCAGCAACCGCAACAACAACGATAGTACAATAACATCAGCAGCAGCAACGGCAGCAACGAGTCCAAATTGATGATGGTTGCCCCAACGAAAATTGCACTCACTTTCTCTAGTCTCCAGGGTACACAGCTTACAGGGTAACTGAAATTCCTGTTTTTGTTGTTGATGTTGGAATTTTCTGCTGCTGGTGCGTTTGCCACGCAGTCTGCAAATTTTTAATGCTTTAATCTTGATGCTAATAAATCTTGAAGTTGCTGGCACTTCCACATTACTTTCAAGCCAAACACAGAAAAGAAAGAGAGAGGGATGCGGGGTGTAAGCGAAGGGGTTAGTCCTCCTTTTTTGAGAGAGGCCACCGGGCCAAATTCAATTAGACAGCTGCACGCTTAACCGTCTTAGTTTAAGCCAATTTGAATGCATTTTACCAAGCGGCGACCGCTCACTAAAGTGCTGCCTCCCTTCACTTCCACTACTTTCCACCTTCACTCCGCTTGTTGCTGTTCTTGACTGGCGGCCCCCCGCCTTGGTCTTGGTTCCTGGTAATTACAACTGACGCTTAAAGAGTGCGAGAGAGAGCTCTGTGTGTGGAAATTGCCGCTGACAGTTTGGCAGTGTCGGTTTTACTAATCGAATTAAGACTTTGGCCTTTTGCGTGCAGCACTGCTATTGATTAGCAATGTTTTTGTTATTAATAACTATACACAACATCAAAGGTATACAACAAATATTAAGCAGTTGTCTCAACCTGTCAAAAGACATGCACGAACAGCGATCATAGTAGAACAGCTCGGGAAATAAAATTTAACCGCTTTTTTCTCTTTCTAATTTGCATGCAAAGCAACTCACAGCTTTGTCCCTCGCGCATATTGGTTGGAATACCATTTAATTCAAGTTTATACATTTTTTAAAAAATATTTAAAATTTTAGTAATATAATAAATATTTTCTGAATTATTAGGATAAAGATTTATTGCAATTTCAAAACATCGTAACTAATTTGGCCGTGAACAAGCATGAACTCTGTAAATTAGAGTCAAATAGGAAGTTATTTTACAGACTAAAAAGATTCAATCGTAGTATCAAAATGTATATTTGCATTACATTGCAATTTACAGCTGTTTCTTTTATTTTGTTTCAAAATACTTTATTGCAAAATTTATTAGTACAAAATATTAGTTAATTTTCTTGTTTATCAGAAAAATGTGATTAAATAATATAGTTTGATATGTCAGGCACTATCTTACTTGTATAACGGACTAAAAATATTAAATCATATAAAAACAATTATTTGCATTGCAATTTGCAGCTATAGTTTCCATTGGACTTCAACTTTTTTGTTGTATTTTTTTACCACAAGTGAGTAATTTAATATAATAAATATAAAAAATGGATACAGACGAATTTTAGAACTATAACAGATTATTAACCTAAAACTAAAGAAAACAATTTCAAAATCATAATATAATACATATTTGAGAAAATAATAATTGATAATTTAAGGGTAAATACAAAAACCCTATTTAACTATATAGATATAGTATTCATGTTCTTTACCTTTTAGACCCAAATTTTTAGTTCTAAGACTAAAATCTTTATTTTATAACTTCATAATTAAATTTTTAACCCCAACTCTATCTCATTTCAATTCCCATTTCGCTCTCACCTTAAACCTAAATCTTGACCCACTGTGCTTTGGGTCGCTGTCGCTGTCAGTGGCAGTTGGCGTTTGCTGACACTGTGGGTGGATTGCGGTGGCTTTCATTGTGTCCCACCACATCCCCGTCTGCACTTTAGTGGTTTTGTGGCCACAAGTGGAGCCCCGAGTTGTGACACACAACTGTCAAAGTGGCTCGTGACAAATTTGTTATTAGCACAAAGGCAAAAGAAGGCTTCAGGCTTCTGGCTGCCTTCTGGCTGGCTTCTGGCTTCTAGCTGACAGCTTGGCTGCTCAACAGCTCAACTGTTCAACTGCTCAAATGCAGAATGTCCTCGCTTCCTCGCTTGTGCCATCAACTTGTGTTTTATTAACTCAGAATTTATGGTCCGCCATTAGGCACTGGAAATTAATCAAATTTTTTATTTGCCATTCGCGAACAAAAATTTAACAACATAAATTTGTATTTAAAAATGAGTTAGCTACGCAGCTTGTATTGTGTGTTGAATCTTCTCCTACCCCGAACACAGCACAGTTTGGGTTTTTGTGTTGCTCAGACTTTGAGTCAATTTCACGCAGCCTCACCTGCCAAATGAATGCCATTTTTCTTAGCCAACGTCTCTCTCTCTCTCTTATTATGTAAGAATTTGTCATTTTCGAGCATGACTCGACTAGATGAAATGCAATTTAGCTACAGCAAAGCAAGGCATTTTAATGTTCTTATTTAATGGCTGGCCTTAAAGCGAAAGCATCCACAAACCATTGAAGCATGCAGTCCTGCTGCCATGCCAGAGTCAAGCTAGCAGCTGCCTCATCAAGCGAAACTTTGTCCAGAATAAACAGAGCATATGTTGGCCAGTCTGAGAAGTAGACCCCACTATGGGTTGTTGTTGTTGTTGCCTGTTTTATGCCCAGAAAAAGTGCAAAAATATGTTGCACATAAATTTGTATTAAGTTTGCCGCTGTCACTTTTTCGTTCGCCTAAGCAATGTGGGCAGACAGCATAACGACATAATCATAAATTTAAATATGCAACCCAGCGAACCCCTTGCCCCTCTCCCTTCTTCTAACAGTTGTACTTATGTCGCAACACACACACACTCACACACTTTACATTTCTTAGCAAGCAGGCAAAAAAAAAGCAGCATAAGAGCTGAGCAGAAAGAAAAGCGGTAAAAACCTTCGCAGTGACAGTTTCACTTTGCCTGGCATAAGGAATTTCAGCTGCCGCCACACACACATGTTGCCCTGCTTTATGCGTGTTAAATGAAGTTGTTTCGAATGGAAATGGGTGGGAGTATGGTTGGGAGAAGGGGATTGGAAATGGAACAGAACAGACTCTTGGGTCTACGCCTCCAAGGGATCTGCTAAGTGCTACACGCCAAACACACACACACAATATACATACATATATTCAATGTGTTCTAACATTCTAACTATTGGATGTTTCAAGCTAATGTCCTAAATGATTTCTACTTATCTGTTCTTATTTAGATAATGTGGACATTATTACGAGAATCAATGTTAAATAAATATGATAGACAATGTAGCAAATATATAGAAAAACCAAAATTCTTCAATTTAGAATATATTTATAATAAATATAATAATAAAAGTAACATCCAAATTGTTTAATTTTTTCAAACATTGCGGATTGATTAGATTAAGAAAGTAATTTAATTGGATTTCTTATTTTAAAAACAATATATATATTTTCCGAATTTAGTTTCGTTTAATTCAATACAACTTAATGCTTATCGATTACTCAAATTTTTCGGACTTGGTTCTGTTTGAAAAGTTACAATTTAATGCATTTCAAAACTCCTTAGATATATTGCATTACTACTATATGATTTCTCATACATAAATATTAAAATAAGAAAATATAAATACTACATGATTTATTATGATTAATTTATGAATTGGTTTCTATTTCAAATTAAAGCTCTTTAAGACTTCTTCAATATTATCACCTTGAATATAATATAATATAAATCAAATTCAAATAAAAAGGTTCCAATATTCAATAATTATATTTAATAGAAATCATTTGTTTACCTTAAAGGTCTTTAAAATGTCAGTTAACTATAAATTACAAGATGCTCTCTATGGAAAGTCCCAAAAAGTTTTAAGCCAAATGCCAATAGTAAATCTGCGTAAAATGTGCTGCCTACACCTGAGCACAGAAGTTCGACTAGAAGGGGAATGGTTATTTCTATGAAACTAGTCTAGAACCTCGTACTCTATTTGGACCACCCTCAAATTGGGTAAACATTTGCCAATACGTAGACGTAATCCCAAAGCAACGACAACAACACCGAAAAATGCTTTGCAAATAAGCCTACAAAGGGCAATGGCAAACAAACTATGGGCCAACTGCCTTGTAATAGATTTAAGGGCAGTCCGGACTGCCCCAAAAAGAAGCATTAGTTTATTAGAGAATTTCACTCTCTGTATGTGTGTGTGTGAGTATGTGGATGTGTGGGAGTGTGTGCGACTTTAATAGTCGGGTAGCAAAATAAACAGAGTGCTTATACAATGACCGAGAAATCTTTGCTGCCATTGTGTTTTCTTTTATTATTACATTTTTTGTTGTGCTCGTTTTGGTGATTTAGAAAAATATTTAAATGGAAAATCTTGGGGAGAACGAACCCGTCGGAAAGTTACTGTTACGCTTGTAAAACATACAAGGTGCTTCCGCAAAGGATGCGCAAATAATGTCTGTAAACCATTTTTATTGCTTTCTGCATGGCGAGAGCTCAAACTCGAACTCGGACTCGAAATTGAAATAGAAATGGAACTGAATCTATGCTGTGGAGGAGTATGAGGATGATACTCAAGGATCAAGACTCTAGGCATGTTGCCTGACACAGCCAGATTTGCTTAAAAGTAAAAGTTGTTGATAGAAATCACAAAACACAATAACATAAATTGCAAAATGTGACAAAGGGTTGCCCAGCAGAAGCAGACACAGAGAGTGAGTGAGGGTTGACTCACTCTTTGGAGTGTCATGTATTGTGGGTCAGCCTGCAAAAGAAATAAATAACAAACAAAGAAAGAGAAGAAGATGTTGTACTGCTGATGTTTGTTAAGTGCGGCAGCCTCCCGAGTTGTGTTGTGTTCTGTTTTGTGTCGATGACATCAGCAAACAAGAGCCGCAGAAATTGAAAAACTAATCCAAGGCATATGACGCATTCGCCAAACTAAAAGACGAAGCTTAACTTTACCCAAGTGATTCGCATTAAAAGTTTAAACTTGCCAAATTGCCGGTGCACACACACACACACATATGACGCTTTAAGCCAGGCCACGCACACCTCTTGGATGAGTACAAGAAAACCAGCTCAAACGAGAGGTGTTTCTCTACCCAACGAGCTTGTGCTCTGCAGCTTTGGCAGTTGGCGAGAGGAAATTGCTTGCTTTTCATAACTAAAACTTGGGAAATTATGAAATTCATACAGGAAGACAATTTTCTTGCACATCTAATTCGGTTGCCCGTTCCCTCCGTTCTTTCCTCCACACCGATGCTCTGTCCTGTGTCTGTGCAACATTGCAGCATGAAATTTGTTTGTGGTCTTAGCCATAAGTTTGCCCGTCGACAGGCAACTTGCGGCTGCTGCCGGTTAGCTGCTGACTTCTGACTGCCGGCTGCCGACTGTCGGCTGTCGGTTGTCGGCTGCCTGCTGCCTGCTGTTTGCCCCAGATCCCCACTTTCCACTTCCAACTTCCCCACTCTTGCCAATTCCCATTTCCCGTTGCCCTTCACCCTTTCCCGTTCAACCATTCAACCCTTATCCGAGAGATTTGCAGTTTTTAAGCCCGCAATCCCCTGCACTGCGTTCACTTCTAAGCAATTTCGGTTGCTTTTTTGCGGCACTTTTGACGGAAATCCTATCCGTCTGGTTCGCCTCCCTCCCTCCCACACACACACATACACACACACGCAGAGTAAAGGAGAGAGCGGGAAGAAGAAGTTGGAGCAATTCGTTAGCTTTGTTTAACTTGCAATTTGCTGGCAACTGATAGGTAGATAGCCAAAAGCCGCAACTTGGCCAGAACTGACTGGCATCTTGACTTTCATTAGAGAGAGCGCAGTGCATATTTTTTGAATGCCTGCCACAAGCTTCAGCTTCAATTTGTATATTGCAAATGGCTTGTGATGGTTGTTGGACTTGGCAACAGGTTTAATTCATTTTTTATGGCAGCATAAAGCAAACCATTTATAAGCATATAAAAGCACAAACAACAGATATACCACGGGATGGATGCGAGATACGGAATGCGGGAGACCAAAACCAATGAGCAGCAGGAAATCTAAAAATTACATAAGGGATCTAGGGACTTTTCGATAGCACCGGCCTCTCTATCCCTCTATCTCTATCCCTCTACGTCCCATGCTTTTGCTCGCTTCCTCACTCAAGATTGTCGCCACTGAGACAGCACAGAGCAATGCTCCTTTTTTGCCAGCTCCATTTGTTATTATGCTTGGCGTGCCAAGGATGCCACGTCCTGGCCACGTTTGTTTAGTTTACGTCCGATTCCCCATGCAATAACTTAAAAAACACACGAAGACAGCCCGACAGGCCGACAGCTACGAGGCGGCCCAGTACCAATAAATGCCAAGCAAAGCACCTTGGCTCGATGGCAGTGGCACAGTCACAGTCACTGCCACTGCCACTGCCACAGCGATTGCCACACATAACAATAGGCAAACAGCCGCTGGGCACGGAAGTGCCGTCATGACGAGCATAATTCTAACATGGCCAACACCCCATTCGAGCCAAAAGCAACAGGGCCAGCAGCTCGTTGTGCTCGCTTTCAGCTTTTTCGGGCACGCACAACCACTAAGAGGAAGACCAGGACCGGGAAGAGCTGGCCCCAGCACGGCAGGAGGAAATCATATTTTCTCAGCTTATTGACAGCGTAATCAGAGGCAATGTTTGACAATACTCATGGCAACAACAATGCACAGACGCAATAATAAAATACAAATACAATTTATAGTTAGAGTATTTTTACGGGTTTGCCTTCTCTCCTCTTTCTCTCTTTGCTGGAATGCCAACAACAAAACTGGTAATTCATTACTTTATCGATGCCATAAGTTCGCTTCGCAGCTGGGACTCCACCCCTTAAAATCTGTATGCACTCTCTGTATGCTCATGTGTGTGTGTGTCTCACAAGTGTAAGTATTTTTGTGTACACAAAAGCTGACAATTTATAGCCCCAGTCGGGTGTCGTCTGGCCAAGTTAAAACCCTTTGCAATAGTGCAAAACAACAACAGAAACACACAAAAAAAATACATAGAAAAGAAAAACAATATAAACAAGTTACCACAATCGAGTGTGGGTCTGCTGGTCTGGTCTAGTCTGAGCTGTGGTCCCCACGGCTGCTACTTAGCTGACATTTTTTAATTATCCTCAACAGCTGCAACAAAAGTCGGAACAGAGCTGCATTTAATGAATAATTGGCTTCAACTGCGTGACGCTATATTTCGAATTTATTGCGTATTTACAATTTATATCACGTTGTGAAAATAACGTATTTATTTGAAAAGGAAATTTATTAATAAGTAGAAACAAGCACTGCAGTCACATGTAACAAATTCTAATAACTTATTCAAATTATAACAAATTTAAAAATTAGATATGTTGGTAAAATCACATATTTATTTATTTATTTATCTATTATCGATTCTAAGCAACCACGAACCTTAATAATAAACGACTCAAATTGTAAGGAATTGAGAAAATTATAAAATAATTAACATTTATATTAATGATTATTATTCAATATACGGATTTTTGAGTAGTAGCAGTAGTAGTAGTTGTGCTGTTTGATGAACTTAAATACTGTTTCGTGCTGACGACTGATTTCGCTAAGACTGACGACTACTGCTAATGTTCTACTTTGACGACTTCAGTTTAACTTCATACTGATGTTCTGCTTCTAACAACTGTTGATCTACTACTGACCACTGATGATACCGACAGCTTCGTGCCTATCCACTTGCTAATTCCTACCGATACCGATAGGGCCTTCACCGCTGTTATATCTCTTTTAAGAAATTGTAATCACCTTAGCTCTTAAACGTCTTTATATATTAAGTTTTTTATTATTGATAGTTGTAGTTTGCGTATTTACACTTAATATCATCATTGAATTCGAAATCTATTATTAAATCGGAAAGCAAATAATAAGTAATACATTTTAGTAATTAATATTTAAGAAATTATAAATTTTGTTTAACGTTGTTTAAAGGATTTGTTTATTTTTAAAGAAAATCTATTTTTTTCGTAGCAAGCACTGCAAAAAATAAGAGCGAACTTTACAAATAAAATGCCCTAATAATAAGCTACTCAAATTGTTGTAAATTTAAAAATTATATAACATGAAATATTAATGTTTTAAGAAATTCAAATAAACTTTGCTGTCGATCAATTCAATGTACATGTTTCGTTTTTATTCTGATAATATTGTATATTAAACAAAAACAGTTCACACAACACATTGTGTATTGTCTACACCACATGTAGGGACAACAGAGTGTTTTTCTGGTCACACATGACTATAAAAATATTGACTTGCCACACAACAAGCACTAACATTAACACGGTGACAAAGCGTTGCCCCGAGACGGCAAGACACAAAAACTACAAAGCACAAGCATCGAAAGTTAGCACAGCAATAATAATACCAATAATAATAATCACACTATAGTTATTACTTTTACTATTATTATTGCTATACTCGTATTTGTGGTAGCAAAAACTTTACTCATTTCGCACGCATGACAAATTCGAGTTTGGGCAAAAAGAAAAGAGCCGAAAAGTATGCTACATAAATCGAGAGCTGTGTTGACAGTGCAAACATGTTGGCAAATAAAATAAATAAATAGGCAAAAATTGAAAATGCATAGATTGCTCGTTAGCAAAACATGTTGGAAAATACTCGCTTGCTGGCATAGTGAATGAAGTGTGTACACACACATAAATGTAGATTTATAAAAGCAATTTTTGGCCACAAACAAGAGAGCTGAAGAAAAAGTTGGGTACACATTAAAACAAGGCCAACAGCTGGGACTATGTTGTCCACCAGCTGTGTATAGCATGAGCCTACGACGAAAAAGTGGAATTTTAAAATGTCGCCCACAGCAAATTGAAAATTAAACGAAAAACTTTAAAATAACTATATTAAAGGAGAGTGCTTGGGATGTGGGAGGTGGGATGTGGGATGTGGGATGTGGGAGGCTAGCGAGCGTCAAAGAAAAAGTTGTATAAAATGTTTTTACTTCTTGCTGACCCCAATTGTAGGCCCGGCCAGGAACAGACGCTGCTCTACGTTGCTCTGCAAGTGTTGCCAACTTAATAAAATGACGCTCAAACATGGAAAGTTGACCGGCACACAACGAGGACCTGTGCCCAAGACCAGGACAAAGCCTCAGTCTGATAGCCACAATAACAACAACAGCAACAACAGCAACAACAACAACAACAACGAAGCAATGCGAAGAACAACGAGAATGAGAACAACAACGAGGCCAACACCAACACAAACACAACCCACAGCAAGTGCATGTAAAAAACTTGTGCCAAAAAATACATTTCCCTTTTTTGGCAAGGCAATTTTTTACGAGCACTGTCACTAAGTTCCTTCTATACAGAAACAGATGCAAACACACACACACACTATATACATACATATATATATATAAAATATCTGTATAAAGCGAGCATATAGCCAAGTTTTGACCGTTGAGCTCATATTTTACAGTTGTTGCCGCCATTGTTGCACGTTGTGTGTGTGTGTGTATGTGGAGGGTTAGTAGTGCCACAAGTCTCTGTGGAGTGCCTAAATTGAATATCATCAAGGCTCAAATTAATGTCTTCAGCACAAACTTTGCCACTTGAAGCATATTTTGCCTGCCTCCCTGGCGTCATCACTTCAGTCCACAGCTTCGCGTAGTTTTTTCTTCAACTTTTTTTTTACTTTACTTTATTTTTTTGCGTTGCTTTGCCTTCTTTTCTGTCCGCACTTGGTTGTTGTTGCAAAGTTTTTCGGCAGTACTCTGGCTTTGCAAAACTTTTCTGACCCGCAAATTGAAATACTCGCACATTTCGTTGCTAGTAACGCCGGCATTTTAGCTAATTGCACGCACGGCCGGAAAAACTTCGGTCAGTGATTTGATTTTGTGATTTACCAGCACAATCTCCCCTTCCCTCTCCACAACTACCTCATTTTTAGTTCTTGTGGCACGCGTTGTACCGTAAACCACCGTGTGTTATGCATCCCCTGAGTCCATCCCAAATGCACAAATTCCCCCTCATAAAAAAAGGGAAACAGAGCAACCCACATCGCAACTAATATCACTGCCAATAGGCCAACAAATGGGAATACTGCGATATGGGAATAGATTATTCGAGCATTAGATACCCTGCACATATTTGAAAGATTAGCTAATAAACGTTTAAGTATAGTCAATATAGAGAAAACAAAACGAATGGAAATTACTAAGAAGATTCGCTAATAGGACCAACATTTCAAAGCTGTGAAGAGAAAAACAAGGTAATAAAATTGTATGGTTCGTTAATATCATAAGATCAACATTAAAATAAATTAAAAAAAAAGGGAATATAGAAAATATGTGAAGTAAATAATATTCTAAAGATATAATATGATCAACATTATTTAAAGATAAGAAACTATATGAAAGATATCTAGTTTTGTAAGTAAGCAAACAAAATCGTGCATTTCTTATAGAATATCTTAAATATATTCAAGAAAGAGGAATATAAGCAAGGTAATAATATTATAAATATTCTCTCATTAAAGTATAACCAAGAAATATAAAACTGAAGAATGGCTATAATATTCTAAAGATCGATCAACATTCAAGTATAGTTAAGAAGAAACTAACATAATTGATAGGAATAATCGTTTTCTGAATCGGTTATAAGATCAGCATTTACATATAATTATTCAAGAGAGAAGAAACTAAGCAAAGAATCGTTTGAAAATAGCATGATCAGAATGTTAATAATGCTCTAAAGATTATCTAGTACGATCAACATATAGTAAGTATAGTCAGGAGTGAAAAGAATCAAAGAATATTCGAGTGATTGCCTAAAAGGATTATTATAAATTAAATAGTAAGAAAAGAAGATATAGAGAATAATATCTATTATAGGAATTCGCTAGTAAGTTCAGGAATATTTTGATTATTTTTCTTTTTACATCCATCATATCTTATACCTAAATCCTCACATCCTCCTCATGTTCACTTAATAGTTACAGGGTAGAGAGCCAAACACCCACCGCGTGCGTGTTATTAATTCGAGCCAATCTATTAAAAATGTAAAATGCATGAGCGGCAAACACAATTGCAGTCCGAAACTTCATAGATGTGCCACTGGATATTGATGTCTTTTTGGCTGGGAAATGTGAAAATGCAAGAGGGAAATGTCTGGCCATCTCACTGTCTGCCTGTCTGCCTGTCTGCCAGGCTGTCTAACTTGCTCGATGTGTGGCTGGCAGAGATCGTCTGGCTGCCAGCCACGTATGCTCTAAACACAGGACTCTATCTGTCGTCTGCTTTGAAGTTGCGTTGTGCGTGCCCCGTGGGCAAGTCAAATCGTGAGACAACCCAACCCCAACCCGAACTTCAACCCCAACCTTTCTCCTTACTGTTGCATTATTTACGCGACGCTTCTTGTTTATTGATGTTTGTCTGTGTCTGTGCTAGCTCTGTGTGTCGACTGCAGGTTTGTCTCTGCCATCGCCTTTGCCTTTGCCTTTGCCATGTTACCTGGGCGCTTTGTGGCTTTCACTAACGCCATGTTCCCCCTTAGCACCACCGGCGGCAACCACCGTTTGTCGACAGAGCAACTGCTTACATATTCATGAGGGTTGCGGTAGTAAAAGTAGCCGAAAAAAGTATATATAAAAGAAATGTCTTCGTCTCGTATGAGCATTGCCAAAAAAAAAAAAAAAAATTACGAAACGAAACTAAAATTGCGGTTCAAGTTCGTTGGGTTCGTAACTCGGAATGCTTTCGAGGCTTACATCCCTGTTTATCCCAGTGATGCACTTACTCTAGGGAATTGGGCTAACAGGCTGGGTGTTAGTCCGGGTGTCGGTACAGCTACATCTACAGCTACAACTGCAATTTGCCGTTTAAATATGCGGATTTAATTGAGTTTAATTGTATATGAAACGAAAGATTTGTATTCCCATTTTTTGCTCCGCTGCATCACCAGAGCAAGAGACCATTCCAGCAACCACATTCTGTCAGCTTGTTTCGCGGCATTTTTTCGTCAGATCATGAAATCCGAAAACAAGCTGATTGTGTTCGTTATTTTTTCCATTTGCAGAGAAAGCATAAAAGTTGATTACAAATTCCACGTTTTTATAATACAACTGGGTTTTGTTTGAAGTTGATATGGAACGTGAAAATAATGGGTTTATGTAGTACATGATTTTTCTGAGCAACTATTGCGCATTCATGGAATTTAACAATTTGAAAATGAATAAGGTGATTATACAAACAAAAGCTGTCCCTTTAGCCAAAAAAAAAATTGTTTACATATTTTTACCATAATACAAAATAAAAGAATCTGATTTGTGCTTTTTCTATACTGTTGATAGTATTTATTTAAATAACTTTAAATTGAATATTTTTCAGTACATTTTTCTTAGCGTTTAGTTAACTTTAATTTAATGATGAATAAGAATAATATGAGTAAAATCTGTGGCAAAAAAAAAATTCATTTTTTACGTGTTTTTTTAATAATATAATATCAGAGAATCTAATTCTTTACAGTTCACAGATTTATTTAAATTACTTTGATAAAAAAAAAACTTTAATATGTCTTTCAAATAATAATAACAAGACTTTGACCTTAATCACTATGAATGATCGAAGTAATAAAAAAACTTTAAGTTTCAAATATATTTATATCTATTCTTGTACAATTTAACAACTATTTATATTACAGGAACATTTAATAATTGATTTTTTTTTTTTTTTTGATTGGTTAACTGTAACTAAATATATAAGGAGCCATAAAAATGTATTTTTCGAGTAGTGCTCTCTATAAAATAGACAGACAAAAAACTTTCCATTTTGTTTTATTTCTTGTAGAACTTTAAAATTCATTTTTTTTTTCTTTGCATAAGGCTTTTTTTTAATAAATCCTAAATAAAATGAAAAAGAGTGAAATAATTGAACATAATATTCTTTTTTTATAATTCGTCAGCTACATATAATATTCTTATATGGTTTATTGCCTGTTTGAAAGGTAAAGCTGACAATGATTTTAAATTACCACGTTCACTGCTCATAGAACAGCATCTTCTACTACTTTCACATAAGTACATGTGTACACTTATATTTTTGAGGGTGTAAACCATAAAACAAAGAAACACTATGCAAAAGGTCGAGAGCTTATTAAAATTTATATATTTAAATAGCATTTACCGCAAGGCGCTTAGCTCTCACCCCATTGTTGTCTATCACTGCCACGCCGGCGGCATCATAGATGAAAGTTTCAAGTGCCCCACACGCACACACACTTGTTCACACACTCACATACATACATATGTAACATAGAGGCTGGCGATACTTGGGAATTGACAAAAGGGGTAGTTGGCGCAAACACAGACTAGAAAAACAATTTCACGGTTATTCCTGGCAAATATGAAAAGTAAAATGTAATAGCTCCACTCCAATTCCCCCAACTTCCCCGCTGAAATGGAACCACCCCTGCAGCGCTTTGAGGCAGCAACAGCAACAGCGTCGCATATCAAGCGGAAACGGAAGTCAGACACTTACATATGCGCGCGTAACTTTACGCCCACCGTCTTTATATCCAACTTGTTGTTGTTGATTTGCTTTTCACAATTTTCGTTTTTTTGTTGTCTTCGTTGGTCTGTCAGCCCTGCGGCATATTTCAACAGTTGCCAACAGTTTCTGTTGCCGTTGTTGTTGTTGTTGTTGTTGCTGCCATTGTTGTCATAATATTGGCATGCATATATCATACTGACGGTCTATAAAAATTTCTACACCAAATGCCGACATAAGGGTTGATTCCCTGTGTCAACGCTGTTGCACTTGTCATAAATCTGTGGACAGACGGTGTGATAGGCGGTGGGAGGAAGTGGGGGAGTGTCAGTCGCTATTTCGTTTTTAGAATGTAATAAGCCTCAATGGACTATCGCTTATTTTGATCCTAAGTGGTTGATAATAAATTGTTACTGAGTAATGTTCGATGTCATTTCAACTTGAAACTAAGGGTTGTTGTTCCTTCCAACCCCTTTGTTGTGCCCCCCCTCTTATTCTGCGTATCAATACGATTTTGTCAATTGCAGCAACATGAACAAATCAAATGTCGCCGAATTGCGAAGTTCGCTTTCGTTTTTATTTTTCGTCTTCTTGTGGCGTCTGCTTATTTATTAAGCATGTCGCACGTCCAGAACCGGAGGAGATCAGACGCACACACACACACTCGACTCTGACTTGCACGCCTCTCTCTCCCCCTTAACCCGCTTCTCTGGGCATCTAAGCCAACTCACCTGCAACTCCCTTCGGCAACATTTTTATTAATATTTAATGTGAGTTTTGCAACTTTTGGCAGCCCCTGTTCCTGCCAACCCTCATAAAACGCAACTTTTTGCACAACTGACAACTCAATTCGGCAGCTTTGCTTCCCTTTCTACCCACCTCCCTTTCTCCCTCTGCTCCACAACAGCACGTGCCAAATATTTTTGTCGCTCTCCATGGTCCTTTGAGTTGCATGCAAAATGACGCAGCCCGCGACTCCTGGAGTCCATTAGACGTAGTTCTTCGACTACGTAGCTTCATAATGAAAAAATTTCTACCGCCCAGAGACGCAGACAGGGGTTGGCAGTGATTTGGGTGTGGGCGTGGCGTGACGTGGGCGTAACAGAACGAAGAGGGGAGAGGAGTGAGAATTGTGGACGTAACTAACGCTTGACGTAACATAAATCATAAATATTTTAAAGTTTCAAATTACCAGTGGCAAAAACAATCAATGTGGCCGTTTCCCTTCTACTCCCCCCTTTCAGCCACGAAGACACAAAGGGCGCTGTCACAGATGTCAGCATTTGCAGAGCCCCAGGGTAGGGGTTGGTGCCGCCTGGAATAAGACGCACATCACAATCAACTCTAATCTAATTAGAGACATTGCCGCATTTGATTCTTCTTTAAAGAACCAACCAAGTAGAGAGTTGAAAACGCAATTTTCAATTACATGAGTGGAAGATGAGAAAAAGTTTACATAAAAGGAACAATGAAAACACTGAAGTGAACTTAATAATATTATACCTATTGCTATTTAGGATCCGATCTGGAATATACATATGTATAACTGAAATTCTAAAAACACTATTAAATTAAAAAACTTTTCCAATTGAATTCTTTTTAGATAGCTGAAAATATAAGAATATCTACTGTCATTTATGCTATTAATTGTAAAATGTTTCATTTAAAAAACATAATAACTCGATTTTGATGCCTGATATAAATAATAAATATTAAAACTTCTTAGGCATGTAAACTATAAAATAAATATATAAAATTTATTTACGTTGTGTTTGAAAAATGTATAAATTTTGCAGACAGATTACAATTTTTGAAATTAAATGAGGCTCCAAAATAAAAATTTGTTTAAGTATTGTTTTAAACTATTAAGTAACTTTTCCAATTCATACAAGTAATTCTAAATTGGTTTGTAATTCTTAAAACAGCTTTTCCATATAAATAACTTTAAAATAGATTTTTAAATAACTAAGATATTGTATTATCTAGTATAATAATTGTAATTCATTACGTAAAGTGAGACTGTAAAATAAACAGAACTAAAAATATTATATTCAACCAAATAATTAAACTAAATGAATTCTTTTGAAATATACTATGTGTATATTTCAAATATATCGAATTCCATTAATTTTAAATGTTGGGCTTCAAAAACTTGTATATCTAGGCGACGTAGGCCATAATTTTAAGTGCCAACTCGATTGTAATTCTTGAAATGAAATGAGACTGAAAATGTAATGTTAAAAATAAATATAAAAGGTGTGCTGGGCGTACTTAATGCTCGTTGGTACTTAAATTTGCAGTACAGCAGAAGGATGTGAATCGCATCTGGTGAATGGACAGACAGAGAGACAGACAGACAGTCAGACAGAGAGACAGAATGCGTACTCACTTATTATTCACTGCTTGGCAGTTATGAATATCACAGAATGCCAAAATGTCTTGTAAGTTCGCACACAAGTATGTAATATGCGCGTACTTTTCATTTGGCAGTTACAGTAACTGGTAACGGGTACCGGGTACCGGGAACTCTTAACGTTACCGTTACCGTTAGTGACAGCACAAAATGGCGTCATCCTTCCGCTTGCCTGCCTCGCGTTTGTGTGTCCGCTCTGTCCGTTCGTGTTACGCTTACGGTTAACGTTGCAATTCATATAAAAATAATTGTTTGCAGGCGCAGCTCTCGCATTTATTATTTGCCATGGAAAGGCTGGCAACAAAACACTTCAACCACTGCGGCAGCCTCTTCAGTGGCAGAAGTAAATGATATTAAAAATGCAATTTGGACAACAAAAAACTGCGTGTTACTTCTTCTTCTTCTTCTGCACAGAGATCCATTGGCTCCTGCTGCGACTCAAACCTGTCCCAACACACAACAACAACAACAACAACACCAGCAGAAGCAGGAGCATCGTCAACTTCGCTCGACTGAATCGCGCTACGCACTTGGCAATACTACCGTATAATATGCAATACGGAATACGTATTTGCAAATTGCATTTCCAGCTGGATGCGCAGTGTCCTTTTGCATCTCAAGTTGCTGCTGCAGTTGCATTGCATTTTGCACAGGACATTCGTGTCGCCACTGGTGATGATGTCCTCCTCGCTTGGACATGGGCATCAAATTAAACGCCCGCGCGCAATAAACATTAATAAAAATTACACAAAGATTGCCATTTGCTAAAGGTGCTGCAGCTGCAGCAAACGAAAATGGAAATTGCTCATAAACAAGTCCATCAAATAAAGTGCACACAACTGAAACTGCCCAAGCACAATAAAACTGAACAAAAACCAAAGCGAAAAGCTCCACAATCTTTGACATGCGACGCTCTTCATACCCTTTCAACTTTACCAAAACAAAAAACAAAAGAAGAAATAGTTAAAAGGTACAAATTGAGCGTAAAGTTGGATGTGCAGTTATGAAAGAGCTGATACACTTTCAAATTTAAAATGTAATCTAGAATTTAACATTCTAATTATATCTTTTTATAGTAAATAACTTTACAATTTTTATAAAATTTCTTTGTTAATTTCAAATCAAAGTGTTTGTTTCTTAGTTAGAGTATTTATAAAACGCAGCCATTGGTGACTTTTGGCGTTAAACCGCAGCACAATATTAACAATGACGCATACGAGCGTAACAAATACATACGCACACACATTTATAGTGATGGAGGGGAAGGGAAAGGGAAGAGCAGGCGACCACAGCAGACTATCAAATTTTAATACGCCACCAGCTTGTGCCTTTATTTCATAAATGTTTAATGAAATTAAGCAGCAAGCTTTTTGGGTGAGCTGCCCCAGCAGAGTCTTTGCCCACCCTTCCCTTTCCCCTCTGCTGCCCAAACCAGGCAGCCATTCGTCTGTCTGGCTGCCCCGAAAAGAGTATTTCGAAATAAATCATAAAGAGTAAAAATGCATAAGTAAGCCAGACAGTTGGCCAACGAGGCGGCAGTCAGGACATGCAGGACATTCAGAACACACTGGGGACAGTGACAGGGGGAGAGGGCAGAGGGGCATTACATTGTTTGCATACCTTTTTAAACGATTTTCAAAGTTTTTCAACTGTGTATTTTTGTTTTGTTTTATTTTTTAATATTTGCTGCGACTACTTTTAACCACAACTAAAAGTGCGGCTGTTAAATTATGTAATAAGCGGTTTTTTATGTGCTTTTCAGTTTAATGAGTGCGACGCGAACGTCTCTCGCTCTCTCTCTTTCTCTCTCATTCTGTCTCTGTCTCTGCCTCTACATATTTGAAAAGGTCAACTAAAACAAGCATACAAAATATGAAATACTTCCGGCAAGCCAAAAGCATTCATGAGTCAGGCGACCGAGCAACCAAGCAACGCCCCAAAAAGTATGCTACACAAAAAAAACGACATAGCAAATATGTTTGAGGGAGGAAGAGAGATGAGAGAACGAGAAACATTTCCGTATTCCGAAGCGTATATGCGAAATCAAAAGTTGTTTATGACTCAATTTGTAGTTTTTGAACATGAATTATTGCAGCTGAGCGAACGACGCCCAAAGTCGAAGCACACAGAAAAAAGAAGCAACAAATTAATAAAAATGCAAAAAAAACAGAAAAGCGAAATAAAACTGAATGAAGCAAATACAGATGCATGTGTGTGTTTGTGATTGTGTGTGTGTTTACCAAACAACACGAAAAATGTGCAAAAATATGCTCGAAAACTAATTTCGCAAAGAGGAAATTAAATATGGCAAAGTTTGACATGTGACAGATTTGTTATTGCTGCCTTTTGGCATTGTCTTTGATTTTATTTCCATTTCTAGTCGAGCAGCAAGTAATTGCAACATTTCGAGCTGTTGCACATGTCTCTCTCTATCTCTCTCTCTTTATGAGAAGTTTGTCAACAATTGTTGCAGACAAACACTCACTGATATCATTCCGCATTTGACATTTCATTTCAATTCCTTTTGCTTTCAGTTGCCTTTGCTTTTGGCCAACAACAACTTTTGCCACTTTCCACTTAATTTAGTCAATAAGATGCAAATGATCCCGACGCGCGGGTCTAATTAGAAACGCAGCCGGCAAACAAAAGACAGAAAGGCACAAAGACAGCAGCAGCTTCATCGCTTCAACTCAAGTTCGTTAGTTTCGCCTTGTTTTCCATATTAAAAGCTGCGGTGCTTGAAAACTAAGCTTAATCCACGGAGAATATTCGCTGTCAGTCGCAACGTTATCTTGACACTGATGAGTTACAGCATTTCTGCATTTGCTTTCGCTTCTCTTCTTTCCACCACCTGCCACATGGGTTTGCCATCACTTGAGACTTAAAGTAGCACTTCTTCAAGGGCGTAGAAATCTGCGTCTGTAAATATTGTATTAACTGCATCAAAGTTGCTGTAGATTGCATATAGAGTGAAAGAAGCTAAAGACGGCATATTTTTACGTATTTGAATTTGAATTAAGCTATACTCATTAGTAACTTTTGAAAGCAGAAACTTACGTTAAACATCTACATAGAAAGGGTACATTTGAAATTTTAAACATAGTTTTAAAGCTTGAGGATAGAGCCGTAGTAATTCTGTGTTTTTTTTTTGTATGGATATGATTGGTTAATTTGTTGGCATGTGAGCTACAAGTTTCTGGAATTCATTTAAAAATATAGTAAAATGTTCATTGAAACCATTATTTTAAAGAAAGTGAAACTTATGTACATCTGTAAATATTGTATTAACTGCAGAAAAGTTACAGTAAATTCTTCAAGATCGAGACACACTAAATATTGTATATTTGTATGTACTTGCTTTAGTTTAGCGAAAGTACATTAAGATCTTGAAACTTTGCTTGTATTTCTACCTTTAATATAGTGAAATTTTTATATAAATATTTTTAAGGGCATACAAATAATAAATCTATAATTTGATCATATAATTTCTAATTTATAGCGTGAGTTTTAAGAAGTCAATATAAATTTCGAAATGAAGCTGAATTTGTGTTAGAACTTAATTTTAAAATAAAGTATCATAAAAATAAATAAACAAAATTGATAATAAAAGGTTTTTAATCAGAAATAACAGAAATCGTAAAATGAACAAGGGTTTAAGATTAATTAATAATTTGTTATATTTTTATGATTCAACTCCAAATTATTATTAAAGTTGTAAGAAACTAAGCTCAAACATAGTAAACTATGAATAAATAAATAAAAATATTAAAGTCAAATAAGAAGTTGGATTTCACATAACTTTTTGATCAATGACAATAAGTGGAATTTAATAAAGAAACAAATATTTCAAAATGAAATAGCCATGTTATTAGCAATAATTCTTTGATAAAAGCTAATAGAAAAATAAAACGCTTCAACAGAGAGTCACGAGAATGTCACTTCATAGATTATGAGTCATAATAGTAGCTCAACTAATGAAATGAAAATCCAGTTCCCCTTTGTGGATTTGCCGAGTACGTCTCTGACTAGCTTAGAACGTGTGTGTGTGTGAGTGTTTGCTACACTGCCATATGCAGGCATGCCGACCATGAAATGATGTGCACATATTTCATCATCAAGTGTGCAGCAACAACAGCAGCAGTTTGTACGTTTATCATTCGACTGCGGTTGCTCTCACGCGTTTGTCCCTCATCTATTTCTCGGTCTTGGTTACGGCCATGGCTACGAGTGCGGTTACGAGTGTTGGTTACGAGTTGTGAGTTGCGGGCTTCGATTTCATCCGAGCTCAACTACGACCGACCAACCGATGGATGGATGTATGGATGACACATTCGCTGACAAATGACCGAATGTGGATAATTGGATAAAAAGTGCATTAAATGCTCGTTTGGCACAACGGGGCGTATGAACTTTTCATTTCGCATTCAGTTGGAAAATTCAATCAAATTAGCAGAAAAGTGCACAAAACCCACAACTACAACTGCGATACGTTCATTTGTAACAAGTATTTATGCATGTGCAGCGACTAATAACATGCAATTGGCAAATGGCGAGTTTCATTGCCAAAAATATTTCATGGCTGACTACTTATCGCTTAATCACATCAGTGCCATCCCATCGCATCGGAACTTCGAAGCGTCGACCAGTGTTTTGGGATGGCCATAAAACATTTAGCAACATGAAACTGTTACTTTTACTGTTACAACCGCTACTCTCACTTTCCCGCCAGACATCAAAGCCAATCAAAACGGCATTTCAATAATATCAGAACGCTACAATCGCATCAGCAAAAAGGGGGGAGACAGGGAAAACTCCCCAACCACACACCACCCCACACACACACACACATATATAGAGCACACACACACATATAGTCGAGAGACAGGCGAACAAATGTTGTAATGTGGCACGCGTGTTTTTGGTTGTGGCAACATGAGCAGAGGGTGGCACATAAACGATTTGTTCGCAAATATCAGCAGCAAGAGCTCACTCCCATACACACACAAACACACACCCAGAGCCACACACACAATGGCATGGTGGGTGTGGAAATTGTGTCAAACGAGACTTTCGCTTTTCAACAAATGTGTCCTTGTCCAAATGCTTCGAGATATTACAACATGTCCATATACATTTGTATGTCTTTCTCTCTCCCTCTCTCTCTCTCTCTCTCTCTCTCTCTCTTTCGCTCTTTCTCTCATCCTCTTGGCCATAACAGAAAGATATTGACAGCTACATAAAGATAACCATAGAGAGCAATGAAATGGAGTGAGCCAAGTGAATGTGATTTCAGAGGAAGAAATTATCAAATTTAATGTGATTTTTGTGCATCATTTCGTGTCGTATGTTAAATGAAATTGTTTTATTTTGAACTGATAGCAAATGCAATTTTGTTCCTTAAACCTTTATATTCTTCTGTATTTGCCGCGATATAAAGAGACTTAGGAGTAAAAGTAGCAGGAAATTATGAAAATTTCTTGCAATTGCATACTAAAAAAAATTGAGTATGACTCTTGCTACCGTAAACCTTTCTACTACTGACCTATGTAGCTTTAAAGTAGTTAATTCTTACAGCTAAGTAATGACAGTCAGCCATCGAATGTAGTCGTATTAAATTCTATGAAAGGAAAAGAAAATAATCAACATGTAGTTGTGATTTTATACAATGTTATCATGTTGTTGGTTAAATAAATAAATGTGAATTCTTGATTTCATAAAACTCTATATACTCCTTATATACATCTACTTTCTTTCTGTTGTACTTTGTTATATTCTTTTTATACCCGCAGTTGATTAGTAATAGTCACTATAGGCCATTCCAAAACTCCGCGTGTGACTCATTTATTTATATCTTTCTTAATACTTACAGCTAGTGATTAGTGATAGCCATACGTCGTAAAAAAAGTTCTATCAAATTTGTTGCGATGCAAGTATTTTGATTTCTGAATGTAATTATTTTATTTTAACTGATAGTAAATGCAATTGTGTTCGTAATTTTTATATCTTTAACTTATCTACACATGTCTTGACAATAACTTAAAGATACTTGCAAATGTAGTGGATTAAATTCTCTGTTGGATAACCAAAAATGATCAAATTTGTTTTGTGCAGTATTTCCTGAAGATTCGTAAATGAGAACTATTAAATTTTGATTTGACCGAAAAATGCGTTCAGCTTTGGCTCCACAATTGCCTTAATTGCATTCCTTTTGGTTTTCCGCACGCGCATCCGCTTTAGCGCGACAGCATATGCAGTGGTCGTCATCGTCGTTGTTCGCCTCCTGCGGCTTCGCATCGAAGCAATTTCCCGTCGTGGAATCGGCCAGCGGAAAGACCTTCCTCAGCATGGGATTAGGTGGAGCAGGACCAACACTACAGTCGGGTGCAACTGATGGACTTTCGCCACAATCTTGTCCATCCTCAGCACTTCTAGCCTGTGCTTCGGCACAACCATCGTTGACCACTTCAGTATCACACGGACAAGCTGCAGTTGCTTCCTCTAGCTGAGACGGTGTCAAGTCAAGCAGACAGTCCACATCTTCCATCTCGATCTCAATGGGTTTCGGCTCACTGGCTTTGCAGGGGTCAGCACACTCTGCAGCCGAGGCAAGTGAAAAGATCGGTGGCTTCTCTCGTTTCTCCTGCTTATCGCAAACTTCATGACAAACTGGACAAATAGCAATCGATGCTCTAGTCTCTGCTGTAGCTGTTGCCACATTAACTGTGGACGTTGGACACTGTGCCTGTGGCTGTGCTTTAGGTGGACACTGTGCCTGTGGCTGTGCTTTTGGTGGGCACTGTGCTTGTGGCGGTGTTTGTGGTGGGCACTGTGCCTGTGGCTGTGCTTTTGGTGGACACGGTGCCTGTGGCGGTGTTTGTGGTGGGCACGGTGTCTGTGGATCTGGTTTAATAGGTTCTTCGCCACACTGACATTCTTGTTCGCTTGTTGCGAAACTCTCAATAAGCGCGGGTTCCTCTTCCTCCTCATAGACCGTGCGACAACACATCACCGAACAACCTGTCTCAGTCTCCTGTGCATTTGCGGCATTGCCAGCATTTCCGGTGTTGCCAGCATTTCCGGTGTTGCCACCATTTCCGTTGCATTCCGCATTTACTGGCGTCGCACAAGCAGCTTGCGATTTCTCTAGCTTTTGCGCCAAATAGGCTTCGCTTGTTATGGGACACTCTTCATCTACAATCGGCTTGCCAGTTGATTTATCATCGTCTTCTGGGCACACACAACCTGCAGCATCAGCTGGATCCTTCGCTGTCAACTCCTGGCCATACTTGGCCAGTAACTCGATGAGCACTCCATTTGTCCAACCAAATCCGGTCTGATTGACGTACTCACCCGAACCGCCGCTGCCGAATACCTCGCAGTTGTACTGCATAAAAAGGATTATACGTTAGTTCAATTTTGATCGGTTAACCAGATCGTTCGTTAGATTAAAACGAACTAAAGATCAAAAGTAAACTGAACAACAAATAAAGATAAAAGTGAACTTATTCAGTTCTTAAACATCTTTTAATTTACTGAACAAGCTCGATTGAAGCTCGATCGTTCATTTTTGAACCAGTGAGCTAAGTCATCAGAGAAGTAGGTAAATTTCTATTTGATCGGTCGCACAAGAACGAACTAAAGATTAAAAGTAAACAACTGAAGAAGAGATAAAGATGGTGATGAAATTATTCAGTTACATTGTTTACTGAACAAGTTTGATCATCATCATTTTTGATCAGCAAATTAGGTCACTCAACAAGTTTGTTCAATTAAATACAAACTGTAGATGAAAAGTTAACAACTGAGCAAGAAAGTACGTTCAATTTACTCAAGTTCGTTCGTTAATTATGATCAGTAAACTAGGACATTCGATTCGTAAAGGAGAAAGAACAACGAAGCTACACTTAATTAGTTCTTTCACTTTTCTTTGTCCATTCATAAACGATTCGTACTATTAGAATTTTCTCACCTTTTCGTACATGAATCCGGTCTTCTTGTAAGCCTCATAGTTGGATCGCACCCAACGATCACGCCAGCGTTGCGACATCTCCTTGGCCTGTGGCGTTCCTAGATTGTTGAGGCCCTCGATCAGCACATGCATCATCGGAGGCCACACATTCGGATAGTCCCATTGTTCTCCCGTATTGCTTAGTGTGTGTGGAACGCCACCCGGAAACGAATCCAGCTTATTCTCCTCAATGTAACGCATTAGCGACTCGGTGATCTTGTCAGCATTGTTGATGGGATATGCACGCGCCCAAAGTGGCGACAGATTTGTGGCAACAAAATAATCGCGAGGCACCTTGTTCTTCAGATCGTAATCGAACCAAACGCCACGCTCCTCATTCCACAGCACTGCGGTTATAGCCTTGATTAGATTGCCCGCAATCATGCGATAGTTTTCCGCTCTGTCCGTGTTGCCCATCCACGAGTTGAATTCGGCGAGTGTCTTGCAATTGCGAAACAATATGCAGTTCAGATCAACAGGCACTATCCAGGTGGTCTTGATGTTGGCCAAAGTACCCACATTATTTCCACAGTCGGAGACAAACCAACGTGAACTAAAGTCCATGCCCGACTCGCAGGCAGCCTTCAGATGCGAGTAGTGCTCCTCCTTTTCGGTGTTCGTGGCAAAGCCTGAGGCACTCGCCACATCCTCGCGAAACGATTCGGGTCGTGGTCCATTCGATTTGTCGCGATACTGATACATGGTGCGTCCCTTGACCTGAACCGCATGATTGCTCAGGAAATTATCGATCTCCATCTCGAGTATGGGCAGCACTTGCACCGCATACTTGCGATCATTGGTCATCTCCACATACGACTTCACCATGGGCACCAGCAGCGGTGGCTGCGAGCGACCCCAATAATATATGCGTCCACCATTCGGCACAAACTTGTACTGCGACACAATGTACAGCAGGTTATCGATCATACCACGTGCCGTCTGTGCCATGCCATTGTACAGCAGACCACGGACAATCCAATACGTGTCCCAATAGTAGAACTCATTGAATCGTCCACCAGGCACTATAAATGGATTCGGCACATAGACAAGCGAGTATTGCAATGGATTCGAACGCACGCAGTCCTTGATGTGTCGGCCGAGGCTCTTCCACATCTTGTTCAGCTCCGAGGCAAACTTCTTCAGTTCGGGATCTTTGACTTGAGCCAAGAACGCGGGTTCGCAGCGCCAATCAGGTGGACACCAGGCCTCCAACTCTGTGCCAGGTGGCTCGAAATGATTCTCCACGAAATTGGTTAAATGCTTCACCGAGTTTTCGTTCTTTTTGCAGCTGCAGAAGAGCTGCCAATCGGCCAAAATTCGATCAGGCGAATAGCGACTGGCCATATCCACAAAATATTTCGAGTCCTTGAACATATTCGACATTTGTACTGCCCGTAGCAAGGTGCCACAGCAATAGATGGCACTGAGGGGCATGTTACGAGATGCAGTTGCAACAATTGGAAGCGAGCGCAGTTAAGGACTTACCCATTGGCACCTGCCAGGTGCACTTCGCCACATTCAGCGCATTTGCGAGCAGACATTTTGTCGACAATTTTAAATGCTAAGTATTGTTTGTGGAGCCTGTGAAACTGAAATTTGATGAGACGAGAAGTTGAAGCAAACTGTGTGAGCAGACAGCTAAATGATAGTTAACTGCTCTCAAACTTTTTCATTTCGAAAAGCAACTCGAAACGAAGACGTTTGAAGGTGAGAAAGAGCAGGAGAGAGATGGAGAGAGAGAGCTGGATAGATAAATCAAAAGGCAAGCATAACATCCATTATATTGACCATTAAAACAAATTTGTCGACATTTGCCATTAAGAGTCAACAATGCTGCCGCCATAAATCAGCGTAAATAGACAGGAAGCGCCTTAAAATCTGCTACACAAATGTGCCCCGCTCTTCGCCATCGTCTTCGCCTTAGCGTTCAGCTGCCATACATTTATTTGAAATTACCATAAATGTTTTGGGTCCCCCCCTGTTGTCCGTCCTCCATCCTCCCGCCCCTCGCCTCGTGTCTTGTGCCTCAACTGGCGATTCCCTAAAAGCTATTGGCCTCTTGTCCATTTGTAATTTCCAGACAATTTATCAAACAAGCCAACTGAACTGAAGGCAAAAGGCAAGAAAATGCTGAATTGAAATGGCGCAGAAAATGCGCTTCAAGTGGCTTCGTGTGGACCAAACACAGAAGAAAAAAAAAACACAAAATGAAAACATAACGAAAGAGAAAGCAAAACTCAATTCGTTGTGAGCCGCCCGCCAAGCAATGAATGGACAATTGAAATCATCGTCGCACCACTTCATAAATTTCATAAAAAATTCTCAATGCAATTTTCTTTTTGCAGTTTACTTTCCCTGTGCGAAATTAGTTACGAGTTGTCTGCAAAGTTTCGCGACAACGCAAAAGCAAAAATAAATATGTAATATTAAATTGTTTTTTTCTTTACGCAATATTATTGCGTGACTCTTTAAAGTTTTTCTGCCAACTGTTGTGCGTTTGATAAGTCTCAAAAGGATCAGCGAGCCTGTCATTTGCCTGATGTCAATAAAATGCACTGAATAATTAATGCAGCGTCCTTAAAAGTGAGCAACGCAGTCAACGCTCAGCCTTTCACACGTTCTCTCACTGTTCAAAAATTAAAAGACATTCCAAGAGTTAAAACTGTGCATACAGAAACAATATTTTTGTTTATTTATTTTCGTTGGTATAATTTGCAAAATTTCTTAAGAATTAATTTCTGGAGTCTCTTGTTAAATTTGTGTCCCATAAACGATTTATATTATAAATGGATTAAGACTTTCAACAGTCTGCTAAATAACTTAAGGCAAATTATGCAAAAAACACAACAATTATAAATAAAACATTTTATAGTTCGATCCATGCCAAAAGAAAACATTTTGATTTGTTGCTGAAATTAAATTTTGTACAAAATTTAAGCATAAATTTAGCCTACAAAAACATTTCTTTATTATAAAAAATTAAAAAAATTTTAACAATTTTCAATAGTCTGACATAATTTAAAAATATATTTGTGCAAGTTTTGTATAGTATTTTTGCAGTCAATAAATTAAAAGTCATTTAAGAACACATTTTATTTATTATTATTGTAGGAATATAATATAACTTAAGAATATATTTAAGGATATAATACATACATATATAATATATAATACATTTAAAAGATACTCAAGGGATAAAAATTTGCCAAAAAAAGATATCATGTTCTTTTATGTTAAGCATTTATAATTTCTTTAATTTCTAATTAGAATTTATGTAGTCTGTTACAATATATATTTAATCAAACTTCTTATTTGATTTTCACTGCGCCAAAATAAAAAGACATTCAAGTTTTAATCTGCGCCAAAGGAAAGCGCAATGACTTTATTGTTAGAAATTCAAAATTTTTTTAAACTATAACTATAAACTATAATTTAATAAAAAAAATATATTCATGTAAACTTCGTAGATGATTTTTCGCAGTGCGAGGCATGCGGAGGATGCGATGTTGACACTTGGAGCAAGGCGATAGCCACAGGCGGGGCATTGATCAACTTAACGAGCCGAGCAGCACAGCCTGGGGGCAGTTGGCGTTGCAGTGGCAGTGGCAGTGGCAGTGGCAGTGACAGGGGCTGCGACAGCAGCTAATTGAGTATTCTTCTTTTAAGTGTCCAGCAGAAGCAGCAACAGCAACAGCAGCAGCAGCAACAGCAGGGGCATGCCACAGCAGCGCCGACGACTGCCCTGTTAACACACTTCAACTTCGTTTGCATGTGGCAGTTGCAATGCGTATGAATGTGAGTGTGTGTGTGTGTTGCCTGCGGTCAGCTGGCATTGCAACACACTCGCACACACTCACGTCCACACATAAATCAATAAGTTGGCATAAATTAATTAAAATGAAAAAGAAAAAGAAAAAAGGAAAAAACAACAACAAAATGCAACTCAAGGTAATATCGAAGTCAACAGCCTGCTGCTGAATTACGACTGCAGCTCTCTTATGGCTTATAGCTTTAATCACCGCTCAACCGAAGCCATCAATCAAAATTGCAGTTGCCTTAGGGCCAGACGATCCTAGGGGGACAGAGGAAGTGGGGTAGGGAGAAGAAAAGGAGTGAGAGAAACTGAATCACGTAACGCACCATTCCAGAGCGCATGATAAATTGTCAACACGCTGACGTTTGTCTGCAGCGATTTAAAAACTACTTAAAATGTAAATGTTGTTTCGCCAAAGTTGTTGTTGTTGTTGCTGTTGCTGTTGTTACTCTTGGGGAGGTTGTTGTTGGGTGGGTTGTTGACTTTTATGCACACGTCGCAGCGCAGACTGCGAAAATCATGTTGTTGACTTTGAAAAAAATATGTGTAAAAATGCGCTATTGTAAATAACAGCACATAAACACGCGTTCTGCTGCGAACTGAGACTGAGACTCTTGACTGACTGACTGCCTGTGTGTCTGTCAGACAGATTGACGAACTGACTGTCTGACTGACTGACTAAGGGACTGTCTGCCACCACGGTTGAGAGACTGATGACAGCGCATTGTCAACAGTCAGCAGCAACAATCGACCGAGAGAGAAACACCGTCAAAGTGCACATTGTGTAGAGGCAACTACGCCTTTTTTTTTTTGTATTTTTGTTAACAAATACATTACATTTGAAGTGTTAAGTTTGCACTTGGCATTCACACTCGCTCGTTGTTTGTTTCCACACTTTGGCAGGTGAATGTACAAGTGTACAACATAGTTACTCTCGAATGCCATCATCCAAAGCACACAGCACAAGCACAACTTGAGTAGAAGTCCTTTTCCTGCTTGTCAGTCAGTCAGACAGTCTCTGATATTTTTATCTTTCGCACACAAAAAAATAAAACTGTCCCGAAACTGATATCACCGGAGACCTTTTGTTATCACCTCGCAGAGCGCTAAATAAATAATTAACCAAGTTCAGTTGCTGTCTGACAGTTTGTTGTGACAATAGATGCACAGAAGTTGATATGAACAACAACCTAACTTTTGTGTCAAAGTCAATCTCATTCTGCTCAGGTGTTGAATGGCAGCGGACACATGTGACATTAACTTTAACACTAGAGATAAAACAAAAGCGATTCATTTTTTTGAAGATATTGTATTATATGAACAGATGAGTATTTTTAAATCCATTTTTTTTAAGTTTATAAAATACGAAGGAACTAAGTATTCCTTCCCTTCCCCTTAACAAATGTATTTTAATATAGTATATGCTTAGTATAACTTTTATTGTAATTTACTTTCCCGTATCTAAAAGACGTATGTACTTAATGTCAATTTAACTTATAAAGGCTTTCAAAAATGTATCTAAGGTAAAATCTATAGATACGATATACACTTCTTGCATTAAGTGTTTTGTTGGCATTTTAAAAAGATTACTTGATTGAAATAAATTCGTTTGAAAGTATAATGAATTGTTTTCCCCTCAAAAAATATATTTACATTGTTTTTCTTCAACTTTTGTAGCTAAAATTTTTGTTTTTGCCCAGATTCCCTTGTTAAATATTTATATTTTACTAATAAAACATTTTAAAACATAAAAAAAAATTACAAATTTTATATTATATAATCATGCACTCAATATTTCTTTAAACAGCATATAAATATTTTTGCCACTGTCTGTTTTTTACCATTGAGATTAAAAGACGAATATCTTTCACATTTAAACAAGATGTAGATTTGTTGGCCGTTAAAGTTTCTTTATCTTTCTGAAATGTATCTAAAAGACAGTCAAATCTGGAGCTATAACATGGAAGATAAAATTGATATTAGCTGCTGTTACAAACAGTTTACGTACTTCTAAAACTAGGCAATAAATTGATAACTGAAGCAATTACTCAGAAATGCACCCTTCTGTCTATTGTACAATCTTATAAAGGATATGGTTACCTCATTTGACAGGCACGATTTGTATGGGAAGCAACTGGAAGTCTGTGAAAGCATTGAAGCTAATCGAACATAAAGTTGCACCCTAATTGCGTGGAGCTTGGCCAAATGAGCTATAAATTCATCTGTCAAAATACTTGACAATTGATTAATTGAAATTGACTTTGAAAGTTGTTGGTTGTTAAGCAGCCAGCAGCAGGCACTTGCCCCCGCCACGAGACAATATAACATACGAATAAGACAGAGATCAGGGCATTAGACGTCGGCGGCGTCGTCGTCGTCGTCGTCAGGGGAAGTGGGCTGTCAATCAGCTAAAACCACACACACGACCAACTCCGACAATGCGTCATTTGTTGATGAGCTAAACTTTGACCAAGAAGACATGTCTGGCACTCACAAAGTCCCATCAAACAAAGGGATATTCAGTAGGAAGAGAAGGAGAAGGAGAGTTCTGAGAAGACGTTCAAATTAAGCAGGACTAGTTAAACAGAAAAGTTTTTCCTGGGCTGACGATAAACATCAGAATCAGAATCAGAAACAGAAACAGAATCGAGTTCGAATTGTATCTGCTGGATGGTGGCAGGCAACTCATATCGAGTTGACAACTTAAATTGTTAGTTGGCCGATAAGCGTTGAACGTTGCCTTCGCTCTGCGAGGTTGCCACCCCATCACCCCTTGCCCTATCACTCTTTTGCCCTTGATGTTGTGGCCGTTGTCAGGCCGGGTTGCGGGGCGTGTATAACAATTTTATTTATTTCACTATTTTTTATGGGCGATGCGATGCGATGCGAACGGGACACGCGCCACATGCCAACGACAAACAAATAAATAAAAATCCAGTTTCGACTGCACCAAAAACTTCCGAGGCGAACCAAGTTGAGTTGAGGTCCTGCTGCTGGTCCTCGTCCTCGTACTCGTCCTCGGTACTCGGTATTCGGGGTCAGCGTGTGGAGCGTGTGTTTTACAAGTCTATTAACTTGAAGCGCTTATCTAATGCTGACAGCAAGTTTTTCACTTTGCCAAAGTTTTTCTGAAGCTGTAGCTGAAGCAAACGCAACTTCCGCTGCTCTCTTCGCTTCTGTAGCGTTTCCGCTGCGGGTGGGCGTCTTTTGGCATTAAGTTGCCAACTAGCAGGCGGCAAACTGGCAACAGTTCAAATGTTGTAGCAAATGCCGCACATGTCAATCATTTGTTTACCATTTTTCTTGCCACCAAAGCTGAAAATAATACACCAGACAGACGAGATACACAATGTCAATGCTATATGCATAATGTATGGCAGCTCATTTCCCCTTCAATTTGGCACTGGACCCACTTCCCACTTTGGGGGTGTTGATTTACGCGTTGCGATGCAGAAAAAAAAACATAGCATACATATATGCTGCTACTTTATGCATGAGCTCTTAAAGCATCTGCGTTTTAAGGCAACACACACACAGACTAAAACTGAGAGAGAGTTTGAGTGTGAGTGTGAGGGAAAGTAAAAGAGAAAGTGTTGAAGGCAACTGTAAAGTTTCGCACCGAACGATGGCCACAAATACGTAGCAAGCAATTTCTGATTTGCTGGCAACAGATAAAGCTCAAAGGATACAACTTGTTGGCCACGAAATGGTCAAGTGAACACAACTTGCACGAAGAGCAGAGCAGAGAGAGAGAGAGAGAGAGAATTCTCGCTTCATTAAACACAAAGTGCTTTGCAGCCGCACTTCTTGGTCAAGTTTCTGCACTGTGCTAAATAATATTTATGAGCCGGCTAAATGTTTGCCTTGGCTTGTTCTACCCTGCAACATCATCTTAACCTGAGCAAGTTGCAGTTGGAATCCTTTTGCGAGAGTGTGCAGGATACTTTTTCAATGAACGCTGCGCATTATTGTTATTAGTTTCAGGTTGGGTCACATAAAAACTTCAACATCCCAAAGAGTTCAGCGAGTGGCAGTGCTTACACTGTTGCATAACAAGTAATAGCAACAAGACGTCATCACTTGTAGTGCACAGTAGAAAGAGGAAAGGGAAGGAAAGAGGATCACATCATAGTGTAGTGGGACAATGCTTTGCTGATGCTATCTGAGATGGCATTGTCGCTGCCATTTTGTTGTTGCAACTGTTGCAGCAACATGTTGTTGATGATAATGCTGTCGTTCGACTATGTTGCCATTGTTGTGAGTGGAGTTGAGCGACAGTTGTGGGGTGGCAAAGGCGAGGGGCATCAACAATAACGTCAGCTTAACTAAATGAAGGTCCAAGTGTCATGGATGCTTCTCAACTTTGACACGACGACGACGCTGGCGACGAGTTGCTGCTGCTGCTGCTGCTTCTGTTGTTGCCTCAGTCCCTTGCTGAACCTGCCTGACTTTGCCTGTCTGGCAGGTTAAGGGTCTCGGTCTCTCGCTCTCGCTCTATCTCTCTCTCTCTCTCTCTCTCTCTGTCTCTGTTTCGGTCTCTATCTGGCATGCGGGTGCTTTGTAGTGATTGCAAGTAAGCAAGCAACTTTTATGTCAATCTCTAGTTGTAAAACTTACTTACAAACTTAACTCGAGGCAATAATCGCATGCCAACGGTTAACAACTGCCTGCAAAACTCGCAACTGGCTGGCAACTGGCCCCATCATGTTATATAGATACTAAAGCATAATACTACTACTACAAATAATATACAATTACAATTCTATTTATAGCACTGAAATAAAGGATATTCAGAGTGAAGGGAATTTCCCCATTCAATGCAGCATCAAAGTGTCGTATTTCCTTTTTATGAGTAGCGCTTTTCTTTTTTTGTATCTTTTTAAATGTTATACTAAATTGGAAAAGGAAAAAACAGCGCTTTATATGATACAATTATGAATTTGATTTTAATCAGCTTGTAATTCAGCAGAATTTTATGAATATTCTCAACTACGCACAGATTACTTGTTAATTCCTTTTATATTTAGTATATTTCATTTTATTTTGATCTCTATGATATATATAGAGTGTAGTAGCATAAATATATTTCAATCTTTACTATACTTTTAAGTATATTTCAGTATTTTTAGTATGTTCATTGCAATCTTGTATATTTTGTATATAGTATATTTTAAATGTAGCAGTATAACGATATACCAAATATACATTTCAGGATATTATAGTATTTTTCGGGTCTTCTTTGTTTCGTTTGACAAGCTGGTATATTTTGATCTCTATGGTATATTATGAATGCAGAAGTATAACAATATACAAAATATAAATTTTGGCATTTTTTAGTATGTAATAATTGGGTATATTTTAAGGACAATACCGAAGCACACTGAACTGTAGCTACATAAATGAAGTTAATGAATAATTAAAACTGGCAAGTAATTCACCCTAGAGTTACTTTGATATTTCAACACACAGCTCATTTACTGCTGAATAAATTTCCAAGTATTCATAACTGAATGTAATTCTATTTAATGTTGTACATACACAAATGGAAGGCAACTAATTGACGTTTGTTTTGTTTTTCAAAGGAATTGTCTGATGTCTGCATTTAAACTCATTTGGCGCCAAAAAAAAGGCAAAAACTGGTGCAGCAACAAATTGCAGTGAATTTCTCAGTGATTTAAATGCAGTTTTATGGTCATGCAAGGGGCGGGGCGTGTTGAGTTCATTTCCATGTGCAAAATGCTGCGCATATTTCTGTGTCATTTACAGCAGCAACAGCAAGAACAGCGACTTATTAACGCGCAATGGGAGCATTGAAATTGACCGCAACAACAACAGCAACTCGAGTTGAAGTAACAACGATGACGATGACGATGAAGCTGATGGCAACAACAACAACAACAACGTCAGCGACGACAAACGGAAGCGGAAACGGCAAATAAACGCACGAGCGCTGACGTGAGTGCTCGACTGTGCTTTGCTCTGCCAGGTGAGGCACGAACACAGTGCTGAGACGGGGGAAGGGAGGAACTGTGTGGCAACGGGCATTTATCTGGCGCTGCAGCAGACCTGCCACGCCTCGCCGCCACACGCTGCAGCCATAACATTGTGGTTGGTTGTTGCATGTTTGTGTGGCGCGTTCACTTCTTTCTTCTCCACACGTGAGTGTATGAGTGCTTTTTTTTTGTTGCTTTCGTCGACATGATGCGGCGCCATCGGTTGCATGCATGGCAAGGATTTCTCTGCTTAATTTGTGGTTTTGCAAGCAAACAGCCAACGTTGCCGACATTGCCGACACATTTGTGTGGATGCCACGAAGAGAGAACGATGCAACACACACACATAACATAAAGCCGCCTGGTGGCAACTGGCCAGCCAGCCAGCCAGCCAGCAGCAATTGCAATTGAGGTTGCAGTTGCACGAATATTCCGAGAAACTGTTAAATATGATTATGGCATACATATGTATGTGTATGTGTGCCACATCACATGCAAACACACAGAAGCTGCCACTGGCAGCTGCAGCTGCAGCATGCCACATCTGCTGGCATCTGTTCAATAGACTTAGATGCATTTGATTTCGTATCGCGGTGACGCCGGCAGCAACTGCCAAAAAATGAAGCCACAAAAATTCAATTTAATTGTCGCACATTAAGAGCACATTGCATTACATGTTGCATATCCTCAGTTGGCCATCATGCAATGCACAATGGCGCCCACAACTGGCAGCCATTTGCAATTACACAGAAAAATGCGCCCGCAGCGGAAATGGCAGCAATGTAAAGTACGGGTTCTGTGTCAGCAGCAGCAACAGCAACAGCAGCACCGACAACGACAATAACAATTGCTTGTAATGCAACTGCAAATAATAACAAACTATGTGGCAGTGTCCTTTGTGATTGCCACCGCGTTCCCCCCTCGCTGGATGTCCGCTGCTCAACTGCTGAAATGAAATGCGCCATTTGCAATTGTAGTTTATTTAATACACACCACAATTAGTGTACATTGTGCACGCGAACAAACACGGCGGCGAGCACAATTCCTCTTCTTGCTGTTATCGTTGTTGTTGTTGCTGTTGCTGCAGCAATGCTGCCATGTTGCCACACTATTTTGAGGCACACCGAAAGCTGCAATTGCAGTTGTCGCAGTTTTCATATCATTAAATGTAAACTATTTGGTTTAATTGGTATTAACAAGTGAACAAAACAACAGCTACAACCACAATAACAACAGCCACCAAAGATATGAATCAAGTTTAATCTACATTCAAGATATGAATTCTATTTGTTGTGATGAAGAAATAGATTATGGTGTAAAATAAATCTTATTATAATAATATAGATATGCAAATAATAGAATAATTGGTAAATAATTATAATAATAAATATAGATATAACATAATCTACATTCAAGATATGAATTCTATTTGTTGTGATGAAGAAATAGATTGTGGTGTAAAATAAATCTTATTATAATAATAAAGATATGGAAATAATAGAATTGGTAAATAATTCTAATATTAAATATAGAAATAACATAATCTACATTCAAAATATGAATTATATTTGTAGTGAAGAAGTAATAGATTACGGTGTAAAATAAATCTTATTATAATAATATAGATATGGAAATAATAGAATTGGTAAATAATTCTAAATATAGAAATAACATACATAATAGTCATTATAAGAAAATTATTCTGTATTGAATAAAATTAAGTTATTTTAAATAGAAACTTTAACCCAAATAATGTGATTAGTATATTAATTTATATGTCTATATGTGTACACATTTGTAGAAATATGAGAAGGGATATTTACAAGGGAACTTGTAACAAGGTAACTTGGAACATTTGCAGCGAGAGCAAGTGAGAAAGCTACAGTCGAGAGTGCTCAACTGTAAGACACTTGTCACCCATTTTAAATAAAAGCAATACAGTGCAATACTATTCAAAATGAATTACCAAAAAATACTAAAATATACCGAAGGCTATCGAAAAAGTACTTCACTATATACTCTAGTTTTTAATGTCAGTACCAAAAATCTAGCACATAAATCCATTATTTCCAAATCTAAATTGAAATATTTCGGAACAAATTAAAAACAAACCAAATTTTTAATCAGTAAAATGTTTAAGCATTAACACTAACATTAGCAGCGATATTAATCAAAATGGCATAATGCACTTTCAGCTTTCATTGAATTGAAAGCATTTGAATCTTAACTAGATTATACGCTCATTGCCCGTTCAGGTTCTTTGAATGAAAATCAATTATGAGCTCATTACTCAATACAGTCTATATCAATTTTTACGAGCACCCTACAGTCATTAATTGATTTTTAAGTGTCCAACAAACACACAGCAGACTAACAACAAGCACTTCGCAACGGGTTCAGCGGATTCAGCCGTTTATCCCGAACTGTATAACAAATATATACATATATACAAATAGTTGTAGACACATTCACGGATGAGCAATTATTGATATCCATAGTTATACCATTCTATGACGAACATTCTCAATATGCACAAATATCTTAGACTGTAGACTATATTCAATAAATCGGCTTAGAATTCAAATTTGAGAATTAATTATTAATTTTAAAATATATTTTCCTATCTCATTAATTATATTTTGTTGACTTCTTAATTTATATATATTTACTTGTTCTTAACAATAGTTATATTTATTTATCTCTTTATCCAACTATTTCTGTTTACTTTTACATCAATCCAAGAAATGTTTGAAATTTTTTATTTATAATTAACTTATTTGTTTTTTATTTAAAGTATTTTATACCGAAATGGTATTTATTTTCATTTCTTGCTATTGTTTTGAATTGTTAATTTATACAGAAACTTTTGCTAAACTTTCTCTAATGTTATATTACGATTATATTTTATACAAAGTTGTATTTACTAATTTACTTATCTTTAAGCTAAAGCTTTTGACTCAAACCTTCATTAAGTTCCGCCTGAATGTCTGCATTATCATACTTTCGTTTCTGGTGACCATAAAAATACATTAAATGGACGCTTTACTGTGCATACACATTGCTGTTTGCAGATTGCACATAGTTCTGTTTGCCGTATAGTAGAGTGCTCAGTGTGTGTGCATGGAGGCCATAAATAAAAGCGTTAAAGTAATCAATAATAAAAGCAGTTTTTATGTTGAACGGCACTTAATTTTTTGCCTCAACTAAATGCCAATTAAAATTCGTAATTATTTTTTTAATGGCATTTTGTGGTCAATATCCGGGGAATCATTTCAAAAATCGCCTTTCGCTGACGTCTGCCCGTCATCATCGTCATCATCGTCATGAGCGTCATTCATGACCATCGCAATTTACGAGTGCAACACTAAGAATGGTGGATGGGAATGTACCTAAGTGCAATGACGAGCAAATGTCAAATGGCCAATAGACGTGGTCGTATCAATATCAATGGCAATAGTAATAGCTAGAGCAATAGCAATAGCGATGTCAAAGTGGCGCCCAAGTGTCAGCCAAGTTGCAAGCAATTGCAGCACAACAAAAGTACACATGCTTTGAAGGTGGGTACAAGAAATCGCAATAAGGACCATTGTTCTCAGTGAGGGTCATGTTCGTCCTCGAGGCACTTGTTCAATGAAATTTCAGCAATCATCGCCTCCATCAACTATTCGTTTGAGGATTGAGTACATACATCGAGGACATGCCGCAAGTGACAATCATTTATATTTAATAAACAACAAAACGCATGCAACACAATGACACGCCAAATAGAAAGTGGGGCGTAACCAGCTACCCCTTTCATTGGGTCTAAAGACGCCCCACAGGATAACCAGGAGTTTATAGCTCGAGACAATGGCCATCGTCTCAATACACTTCAAACAGTTTATCATGCATTTTGTGTTCTTGCTGTAAATCGAATCCTCTGAATAATGCAGCAGGTACACGCAGTTGGAGTCGAACATAGTGATGGAGCTGGCGTTGAAGCTAGAGGGGAAAACGATCAGCAGCGCTACACAAAGAAAATAAATAAGCAAGCATGAAAGCGAAGCACGAAAACTAAGAAAACAAAAACAGAAAAACTGCAAAAGCTTAATGCAGCACCAGAAGATACCCTGTGAGCAATATATAAATGCAATTTGCCACTCAATGTGATACTATTTACGATAGCATTGTTTTACAGGGTATGCCAAAAAAAAGAGCACAATAAAAAGAGTATGCAGGACACAACAAAACTGTTTCGCTTCAGGCGGCATTCAAATTGAATATTGAAAGGAGAAAACTGCCAAACGCTTGAATTATGCATTAATGATGTGTCTCGCTCCGTTAAGCGGTAGCCGTTGTTGCCCCGTGGCCGGGTGAAGGGGTAAAGGACGAAAGCGTGGCAAAAGCAAAAGCAAAAGGACAGCACAAGACACAACACAATGGTCACCGCCCACTGTCCACATTGTCTGCTTGGCCAGTGGCTATTGGCTGCCATCGTTGCTTATTAATTTTTTATGCGTCTGCTATTTTTATGGTTGACATGAAAGCGCTTTGCCCGTAACATTTTATGCTTCCCTCCAGTCACTTTAGTTTTCTTTTTTTGGTTTTTGTTTTATTTGTATTGCGGTTGATTTGTACAGTTACTGTGTACTTTTGTATTTCGGGTGCAATACTTTCTCTGACATTTGCATGATAGTTCGAAGAAAGCACCAGGGATGGGAATTGATTTGCGGTCAGTTTGCATGGTATTTATTTGGCAATTACACTAGCATATCTATTATATGAATCATAGAGATATACAATCATTAGTCGTACACCTATCAAATATGTTTTTACTTACCTCTGATGAAATTTACCAATTGTACTTCAAGCAAACATTTTTGCGTGCAAGAGCTTCAGAATAATGGTGACTAGGAATACCGCATCCGGCTGTTTGACTTTTTTCGCTTAAAGATATTCACTAATTTAATTATCGTTAGGTTTGTCGTTTAACCACTATAACTTTACAAATTTACTTTACCTTAATAAAAAAATACGTAATTACGCACGCGCAAAAGCTTTTCACAAGCCCGATCACCAAAAAATCGTTGCAAAATATCGATAGACATGCAAGTGCTGTCCATATTTTGCTCATAAATAAAAGTGTGTGCATATTGCCAGTGAACTGCAACCTGCAACTCTGCGTTGAGCATCGGTGTTAAACTCATTATGAATTAAGCAGACTGCATTTTACCTTAAGTTTGACTAAAGATAATAAAATTAATAATGAACTTCAATTAAAAAAATAACCTCAATTATATTACGGGCGCACAATCCGATCATAAAAACTTCGATTAAAATATCGATAGGCGTGCAATAACTATTCATATTTGCCAGCTAAATAGCAGTGTATACACACTGCATGCAGAAATATGCAACACAGTCGTGCATTTTCATCAGTGTGCGCACCTGAGCGAAAATAAACCAAACAATGGAGCCGAGAGCCGCTGAAATCAGTTGACAAAAGACGTTAATTACCGGCATTAGCGCACATAACACAGGTCGGCTTATCGGCTCTATAAATTGAGCGCCGAACAAAAATTGTCAGGAAAAGCATAGACGGGGTGTAACCTACGGCTCTACCGCGTAAAACTCATTACATACCACAGAACATCGCCCACACATACACACACACTCACACACGACCGCAACATGTTGTAATGCGTTTTACTCCCCATGCCGCCATTTTGCTTTATTTGAGTTTGTGCCCGTATTTTATTCTGGACTAGAACATCGGTCTATGCGGCAGTTTGGGTCAATGCTTTAAAGTTTAAACAATCATTGTACCAGCAGAATGTTAACACGCTAATCTGTCAGTCACTGTGATTGGAAGCAAGGATATGAGCGAGCCACTTAAGGAACTGTGGTGCTCCAAAGTTGCGGCTCGTCGCGCAACAGCTGAATGTGGCAAGGGACTATTTTCGTTATAATGTTGAAGATGATGATTATGGCGTGGTGCAACAGCAAGCGCGCCATATCCTTTGAAATGACAAAAATTTGTTGCTTTCAGTGGCGCTTGACGGGTTTTGCTTGCTCCACTTGACAGCTTCGCCTTAGACTCGCATGAATCCCAGCAACCATTGCCATCAACAGCAGCAGCAGCGGCAACATCACGAGATGAGGACGCGCCTTATCAACTATGCGAGGCTTTGTCTAAATGATTATATGCGTGCGTATGTGTATGTGTATGTGAGTGTCAGTGTCAATGTCTGTGTGTTGCCGTCAGCAGAGCACGCCCCATTTTGGCTGCTGCAACCTGTTTTTGTTGGCGTCTTTTGTTGCGCTTAATGAATTTTACGTAAATTTTACGAGCGCTGATTTTCTGTCAGAGCGACACCGAGACACCCTCCCCACATTCTCCCAAAACCTTCGCAATCCTCACACTCAACACCCAAGCTATTAATCTACACTTTAGCGTAAAGTACCAGCGCAACCCCCTTGCGTTAGTTTGTTGGAAGCGTAGACGAATATGCGTGATGTGTATGTGTGTGTGTGACAGAGAGCGAGAGAGAGAGCTTATAATGACAAGTTCAACAACAACTTAGCATTGTCTTGTGAGGACGTGACACCCCGACATTTGTTTGCTCAAGTTATGCAAATATTTTTACAGTCAAGAAGTTTTTGTTTAATTGCATATTTTGACTCGAATTACGCGTGTCATAAAGCAAGGATATGAAGCTTACTACGGTTCGCCTGTCATGTCGTTGACAATTAACCTTCCACAATGGGAAAGAGTTAGTTGGCAGCTGAGTTCGTTAGATATGCATGCTCATCAAAATTACACGCACACCCTGTCTATCAGGTACTACAAGCGACACAACCAACAAGAATATTTCAAAAACTCTGCATTTGGCGCCATTGCGTAATTTTTACTCTAAATCCCGCAGAGTAACATTGTTGGTATATCACATTTGAATTTCGCTGTTAACGTATGCCAGTTATACTGGAATTAACATTCGGTTAAAGTGAGCATTTTGCGTTTCAGTTTTGCGCAGCATCAGAAAGAGCTGCCAACTCATTTATGATATTGGATGCCGTACTTATCGATAACATTTGCGCACAATTTGAAAATGTATTTACTTAATATATTAACAACTATAATTAAATATCTGCATTTATTTAAAGCAATGTATTATATTATACTAGCAGCGAAAGTAAGTTTTATGTTTAAAGTAAACCTAAATTGATAATATAAAAGTCTATAAGTTAATGATAATATTGTATCTCAAATTAAGTTGTATATCGATTACCACAACAAAAATGCAACATTGAGCGCACAATTTAAAATATGAATTTTCAACAGCCAACTATTTATACAAATAATAAAATGTACAACTAAAATGTGATAGAAAATTTAACTAAAAACCTTAATTTGCTCGTTTTATTTAAATTATTTAATAAACTCGAGGGAAAACTAATTCGATTTTACAACATCACTTCAGCGTTGATCAACGGAAGCATCAAATTATCGATATGAGAGGAGCCAGTCTAATTAAACGAACACTTTCCAAGATAAGCAAAATGAGCACCACTCTAAATCCCCGAGAATCCGGCGAGCACATTGTGCGCCATGCGAAATATTTAAAAGTATTGCCCTCCGGCATTGAGCGTCTTGTTGAAGAGATTGTTAGTGGCGTTCTTGGTAAGTGAATAACAAAATAAACACATCACATGTTTTAATTTATCTCTTTTGAACTCTACAAACGATAGATAAGCGCATTGCTGTGGCCAATTTCTCACAGCATGAGCTTCATCCGTCGCCCAATGATGATTATGCCGCCAATTGGATTTTCATTGTGGACACCCTCAACTTTTGCTTCTGGACGCCACGTGAGTTTCGTAATACCTAAGTTATCATAACATATATTTATAATATACACATTTTAGATAACTACACCAAGTACAAGGTGAATGGATACACCGGCTACTTTGCCCTGTGCGCAGCTATAAATCGCGCCATGAAGGATGGCTTGGATATAACGAATCCCGAGTTTTATGCTAAAATCGACTTGGCAACGCTGGAGAAGATCTTTCGTCCGGATGATGCTACCACACAGATTCCCTTGCTAGAGAAGCGTTTGGAGTGCCTTCATCAGGTGGGCGAGTGTCTGCTGACCAAGTGGCAGGGACGCTTTGAGAATGTGGTGAAGGAAGCCAACAATTCAGCCGTAAAGTTGCTGCAACTCATTGTGGATGAGTTTCCCTGTTTCAGGGATCAAGCTGAATTTGCTGGCGAACGTGTTTCGATTTTGAAGCGTGCTCAAATCCTTGTCGGTGACTTGTGGTCATGTTATTGTGGCGAAGGACTTGGATACTTCGAGGACATCGAAAAAGTAACCATGTTTGCGGATTATCGCGTTCCTCAGGTCTTAGTGCACTTTGGCAGTTTGGAGTACACACCAGAATTGCTGGAACTGCTTAAGAAGGATACCATACTGCAGAACGGCGATGCCATGGAGGTTGAAATAAGAGGCGCCTCCATTTACATCATCGAAGAAGTCAAGGATGCTGTGCTGACTATCCTTAAGGAAAAACATCCAGAGGTGGACACACGGAGTGTGAATTCCATTTTAATTGATCAGTATCTTTGGGATTACAGACGTGAGCACGCCGCCGAATTGGAGTATATTCCATTCCACAAGGTGCTGAGCATCTATTACTAATGAACATGCCAAGCATGAATAAAGTTTGAATACTCAAATTAAATACTATGTTGTTATACTTTGATACCTTCATATTCTAATAAGAAGTTTCACAGATGCAATTAATAATTTGCTTCAGATTATGTAAATTCGTTATAGTCTAAATTTACTGTACTGTCACAATCTCTGACAATTTAAGAGTTTAATTCCCTATTTTTGGTTCAGCGCAAATAATTTGCAGTATCATGAAATCAGGTCAAAAACACAGTAAAATTTACGATTCTATACGAATAATTTTGAATTGAATTAAACAAGCTAAAGAATTTCTCTATAGACAAATCCAAAGAGGTAATTAAGCAGGCGATAAACCGTGAGGATAAGGTGCAATTATGTAATTTCAAAAGTATTTAGTGAGTACTAACCTAGGTCTTAAACTAGAGAGATAATTAGATGATGTATATGAGGATAATTACTGAACAGAGATAGCGCAGTCATTATTTATTAATTCGAATACTACTACTTCACCTGCTACTACAAATAGATTAAATTTACCACAATATGATCTGTGCGATTATGCGATTGTCTATTAGTTCTACTCTATTCCCATTTTCTTTAGCGGTGTATTGGCCTTCAGACTGTGAGCACGTTAGTGACATGATTTAATTGAATTGTAAACAACAAGACTGCTCTGTCTCCGCCTAGCCAGACACTTCTTCAATGGGTCTGGGTTGTGTGAGCTTAGACAGCGCGAGACAGAGAGAAGAAGGCTCCTCCGTCTTTGTTTGTTTGCCGCTGAGGTAGTCAAGAGTCAATGGTGCATCTGGTCGGAATTCTATAAATGTGAATTGATAAGCGACAATTAGCTGCTAAAACCAAAATGCGGTCAACAGTTTAATGTTACTTACGGGCCAAATGCAGCTGGGGGTAGAAAACCACGTTGCCATCAACGACATGCCACAGTTGCCGTCGATTCGTTGTCGCGAACGGTTCGTTGTCTGCCCTCTCGGATCGGTTTTGAGCGGCACTTTTGTGAAGCGGACGGAACAGTTACAGATTTAAGGTTTCCCTCTGCCTCCGGACTGAAAGTGGATGTAACGTGTGAGCCAAACAGACAAAATGCTAAAGCAAATAGTGCAAAAGATAAGATAAAAATAACTCGAGAGTGATAAGCGATAAGCGTGGGTGTTGGATTAGTATCGGATGCTGTTCCCACATCGAGTACAATAACCCAAAAAATCGAGATAGTCTTATTTGTCGTGCGTTGAACTCTTCAGCTGCAGCTGCATCTTTACGATGTCCGCGGAGGATTTAAGTGCACAGTCGGGACTATGCCTGGAGTGGAAGCAGCTCAACTATTATGTGCCTGCCCAGGAGCAGAGCAACTACAGCTTCTGGAATGAGTGCAAAAAGAAACAGGAGCTTCAAATTTTACATGACGGTAAGAGTTCACTTCGAATTGTGGAATTTTATTGCCCAATTGAAAAATAATTGTGGTGCGATGTGGATGTGGTTACTCTCGCTCTTCGCAGTCAGCGGTCACCTCAAAACCGGCGACCTCATCGCCATCTTGGGCGGATCGGGGGCGGGCAAAACCACATTATTGGCAGCGATTTCGCAACGTTTGCGCGGTAATTTAACCGGCGATGTGGTTTTAAACGGCATGGCCATGGAACGGGATCAGATGACACGCATCTCCAGCTTTCTGCCACAGTTTGAGATCAATGTTAAAACCTTTACCGCCTACGAGCATCTGTATTTTATGGTAAGACTTCCCTTTTGCCTCTTAGTCTCTTTGGCATTAACAGCGCCAAGTTGTCTACTCCTCCGAATCAGTCGCACTTTAAGATGCATCGCAAAACCACAAAGGCGGAGAAGCGTCAGCGTGTCTCGGATCTTCTCTTGGCTGTGGGACTAAGGGATGCGGCACACACACGCATCCAGCAGCTGTCGGGCGGTGAGCGAAAGCGTCTCAGTTTGGCCGAGGAACTCATCACTGATCCCATCTTTCTGTTCTGCGATGAACCCACCACGGGACTCGATAGCTTCAGTGCCTACTCCGTCATCAAGACACTCCGTCATCTCTGCACACGGCGACGCATTACAAAACACTCGCTGAGCAAGGTCTATGGCGAGGATTCATTTGGCACGCCCAGTGATGGTAACAGCTCGGGCAGCAATTCCATCGAAATGGAATTTGTGGAAAACTCCCATGAAAGTCTGCTGCAGTCCATGAAGGAGCTGCCCACGTTGAGCGTCCTCAACAATAGTCCCAACGGCACACAGAAGAAGGCGGCCATCTGTTCGATTCACCAGCCCACATCGGACATCTTTGAGCTCTTCACGCACATCATTCTCATGGATGGCGGTCGCATTATCTATCAGGGTCGCACCGAGCAAGCGGCCAAGTTCTTCACAGAGTAAGTAACACGGGTTTTTAATAAATACAGAATTTCATTATAAGATAATTCTCACAGCATGGGCTTCCTGCTGCCACTGAACTGTAATCCCGCCGACTTCTATCTGAAGACCCTAGTGGACAGCCATGGCAAGGAGAACGCTGGCGAAATGCTTCGCATCAGGTATGAGCATGAGACGGATGGTCTCTATACTGGCAGCTGGTTGCTGGCCAGGAACTACAGCGGTGACTATCTGAAGCATGTGCAGAACTTCAAGAAGATACGCTGGATATATCAGGTGTATCTGCTGATCATACGCTTCATGACTGAGGATCTGCGTAATATTAAGGACGGACTGATTGGCTTTGGCTTTTTCATGGCCACCGCGGTGACGCTCTCTCTGATGTACTCCGGTGTGGGTGGCCTGACGCAACGCACCATCCAAGATGTGGGCGGCTCCATATTCATGCTAAGCAACGAGATGATCTTCACCTTCAGCTACGGCGTCACGTACATTTTTCCATATTCATTGCCCATCATCAGAAGAGAAGTGGGCGAGGGCACATACAGTCTGTCCGCCTATTATGTGGCTTTAGTTGTGTCCTTTGTGCCGGCGGCTTTCTTCAAGGGCTACATGTTTTTGTCGGTGATCTATGCATCCATTTATTATACACGTGGATTTCTTCTCTACGTAACCATGGGCTTTCTGATGAGTCTGTCGGCGATTGCCGCCGTCGGCTATGGCGTTTTTCTCTCCAGCCTTTTTGAGACCGACAAAATGGCATCGGAGTGTGCTGCGCCCTTCGATCTGATCTTTCTCATCTTTGGCGGCACCTACATGAATGTCGATTCGGTGCCCGTGCTCAAGTACTTCTCGCTTTTCTTCTACTCAAACGAGGCATTAATGTACAATTACTGGATTGACATTGACAACATAGGTGAGATCACTACATCATAATCAAATTTTGCTTTCTAAAACTGCTCTCTCGACAGATTGTCCCGTCAACGACGAGCACCCCTGTGTCAAGAGCGGCTTGGAGGTGCTCCAACAGGCCTCCTTCCGCACCGCCGAATACACCTATTGGATAGACTGTGTCAGTCTTTTGCTGGTCGCCTTGGCCTTCCACATAGTCTCATTCAACTTGGTAAAACGTTACATTAATCGCAGTGGTTACTATTGAGTGAATCTTTATTTTTATAGTATGCTATTCCATTTACAATTTATTTTTATCATTCTAAGCGCGGCCAGTAAATTGTTCAACCTACATTTAGCATCAATTAGTAGTAGTATTAAATCATTTCATTTGTTACCTTTTACTTCAGCGAAAAATATTGCAAATCATATGTGTTTTAAGTTAATGTTGTGTGTGTAGTCGTCCTCTATTTCCATTTGATTAAAGTACCGGAAATTTCAATAAATTACGCTAAAAACAATCCGTGAAATTTGGAACATTTTGTAAAAATAAATAGTTTATGATCCTGGTACTTTTACCAATAAAGAAATAAAAATAATCAAATTAAAAAAAACTTTTAGCTATCAAACGATATTTGGCGCTTCGCTTTAGCGCTGGACTCGCCGCTAACAACAGTTGCTGTGACGGGCAACTTGCGCCCAGATCCGTTGCTGTTGCTGCCGCCACCAAAGTACGGACTGATGTTTCGCTGATCCTTGCCCGTGAAGTTCTTTTGTGCCGATCTTCGCTGCTCGCAGTGCACATTCTCTCTCAGCGCCAATCCGCCCAAATTGCTCTTCGACGAGCTGTTCTGCAATGACGAATTTGGCTGGATGGGCAGTTGCTTGCTAAAAAGATCCTCTGAAATGCGTTCCATTAAACTGGATTGCGTAGCAGAATTTGAGGTTGCAGCTCCTTGACTCATTTGACTGAAACCGAATGAATCGATAGAGTTCTCGCTGCCGAATAAATTCTGCATTGATCCATCAGTCTTGCTGTGCGTAAGCGACATTTGCGATAGCGAGTGCGATGAGTTCTGCGACAACAGCAGCTTTCGTTGTGCAAACTCCTCGGGTCCAATGTAGCCTGAGAGTCGTGCACTCGATTGCAGCTTGGTTTCACTCTCCTGACTACGTGCCTGCAGGTAGATGTCATCAGGCTGCTTGCCCGCTATCACGCTAAACGCATACTTCTTGGCTAGCCTGCATAAGTTAAACAAAGTTATAAACAGGTAATAAAAGAGTACGAATAATTCCAATACTAACCGAAGCAATGTTTCACTGTTGCTGGTTGTGTGTCCCAGGTAAAATTCTTGAAAGATGCGTTTAACAATACGCGCCAAGTCCGCCGCATGTTGCCGGAAATTCTCATGCTTCGCAGATATTTTCTTTTCCTGTAGCGCCTGGGAAACGGCCCACAGCAGTTTCTACATAAAAATACAGTAAAATGTTAATATTTTAAGACTGTATATTATGGAAAATTCAAAGCGTACCTTCCGTTGATTGTCTGTCATGGCGCTCTGAGGTGTGGCACTCATTTCAGAATGTGCGCGATGCAGTTTACTGATCGTCGGTGTTGTGCTGGAGGCCAAAGTGCTGCTGCTGCCACTCAGACCATGGCTTAGTCGCGGTGTGTTGGCAAATGGTGATGGCTGCATGTTGGCAGCAACATTTTGTTGCGATGTTGTGGAGGAACCTGCTCCAATGCAAAAGCTTTGACTCTTGATCTTGAGAGCGCGTGGCGTGAGACCGCTGCCAAAGGCGCTGCCAGCGCGGAACAATTTGCTACTCTGACTGGCCAGCTCAGCAGCATCTTCATCGTCGCGGGCATTGCGTTTACGCTTGAGAAGCGATTCCAGCTGATTGCTAACGCAAGTGGCACTGCTGGGAGTGCTTTGCTGGCAACCATTGTCGGGCGAGAAAAGTGCACGCTTCGATCTCTCCACGCGATTGGCAATCTCTGGCTTGAACAGGGGCTTGGGCGGGAACAACAGCTGCTGCTGTTGTTGCAGTGACTTGGCTGGACTTTGGAATAGGGCGCGCTTCGAGGTTTCACGCGATGGTCCTGGCTTGATGAGATCAGTGCGAAACAGACGCTTGCGTGCTGAAGAGGACGGAGTTTTTCGAGCTGCAAATATTCAACATTTAATATGGATTGTTTTCACAACTTACATTTCATTATATTATACCTTTCTTTTTGCTGCCGGGCGTTTTACGTTTTGGTGTTGCTTTGCGCTTATTACGATCTTTTCTGTTGATTGTATGATTATGGTTAATATATGTTAAGTTAATATATAATAAATGCGAGCTATATTTACTTTTTATCCAGAAGTATTTGCGGCCCTATGGAGCTGTTCAGTTTAATTGAGTTTGTCGCCAAATTGGCCGAGGAGAAGATGGCTCGTCGCTTGGCTAAATGACTAAGGCGATTGCCTGGCGACTGAGTGAGCATTCTGCAAAGAAAAAGTATCAGTTTAGCTGCTCAGTGACGTTGAGAGCCAATCACAATACTCACTTCATACGCATGTTGCGCTTCTTGGCACTGGATGGTGAACGCACATAGGAAGTGGCCGTCTCAGCGCCCACATAACGTTCCACCACCGACAGACTGAGGTATTCATTTTGCTCGGCAGCTTTATTCAAGTTGAAGCTGCAATGGTGAATTAGGTTATTTGTTACATTGTCACAATTGAAGTTGTTTGATGATCTTACCTCAGCCCGTGATGACGTACACCCAGCACCTCGCGCCAGCTCATGTTCTGGGCCTCGACCAGACTATGCGTAGGCTTGAACAGCGAAGATGTGGCACAGATGCCACTATCCTCAATGCTGGATGCTGGTGTTGCATCGCCGACATTGGTCTCACTGCTGACCAGAAAGTTGATCACTTTGGATTTCATGCTGACTACAGCACTGATGACATCGGTGTCCGGTATGGTCACTGTGGGTGGCGGACGCACACCCTGCAGACAGCGACGTATACGCCTGTAGAGCTCACGTTCCCGTCGGCAGTTCTCTAGAAAAAGAGCGCGTGGATCGCCACTCGTCAGTTGCACATCTTGCGTCTGCTCATCGCACACAAAACTAGATTCCGTTGGTGCTGTCAGTGAGTAACGTGCGCTGGCATTGCGACTTGTTGTGGGCGCTTCGCTTACGCATTGGCTCTCCTCGAGGGCTTCGGGTAAATCCTCCAGCGTTGTGCCCAGACCCTTGTCCGTCTGGTCATCGTCATCATCATCATCGCTGTCGGCAAACAAATCTGGCGAGCGTTCGTTGTTGATCTTCTTAAATATAAATGATTCCGACAGCTGTTCTTGTTGCTGCTGTTGTGATTGTTGTTCTTGTTGTTGGGGAACAGTCTCTGAGGAGATCGTTGCAATGGATATGTGAGAACTGCTTGGCATCTCAGTCAGACTTTTGATTTTGCCATTGAAGGACAAGCTGTCCGTTGGCGCAGCAACCGCTTCTGCTTCTGTTTGCGCAGATGTAGCTGCCATGTCGACGGCATTGCAACTATTCTCTTCAAGAATGCTATTGTAGAAGCGAGGAAAGACAACCATGCCTGGCGATGATTTTTGTTTCGCTGGGGCAGCAGCAACTGTTTGGTTGCTATTCGTTTCGGGCAACTTTAAGTTCTGCAGTTGCGAGCCGTAAAGACGCTTATTAACTTGGCCATAGGGACTGTCACCAAAGCCACGAAATTGCGACTCCTGGCTGCCAAGCAAACTCAATTTGGTGGCATTGTCATTGCTCAATGGTTTTGGCTTCAGCAGATATGGTAGATTCATATTCTCCTCGTCAGATATTGGGCCCTCATTGTTTTCACTGAGCGAAGACTGCAGCACATAAAACATGACTCTTTAACACTTTTCTATTTATAATTAGCTAATACGAACTTACCCCGCTGCCCGTTGATGGCTCCGAATCGTAGCTGTTGTTTATTTTATGCGCTGTATTCAAGGAGGTTAATGGTTCCATTATTTTTCAACTGCTAAGGTTCAACTGCAATGCGATTAAAAAACATTCATACATATGATGTTAAAATTAGATTTTTTGGTACAGGCTCGCTTTAGTACAATGGGCGAGGCTTAGTGCAAAGCTGGCACAATAATTGTATAACAGTATTAGTTACTTTCTCATGTGAATTGACCGCAATTGAATCCAAAGTTAATCAGGATTCAATGGGCATTTACCTTTTGAAATGTGGCACTTTTCACAAAACGATGCGGCGGCAAGAGAAAAAAATGCGCGCGCATTTGATGCACTTTCTTCTTTCACACACTATTTACGCATTCACAATTTAGATATATTTGTGAATGCTAATTAACACTGTATAGCATAGTTTATGTGTTACGACGCGATTTTAAGATTAATTGCATTTTTAAGTAAATATAGATGAAAATAAAATATTCTTTTTACAAATTGCGTGCTCCGAACATCTGCCACTGCAGTGTGACCGCGACGCTAATGATGAATGATACCATACGGTCCACAAATAAATACTAGCTTATATCGTTGTAGCCGAAGGAAATACTATGAAAAAATACCAACCATTCTCAGGCTCTGGAAATACTATTATTATACCATTATAATAATGTATTTTGTAATTTTATTGACTATAATATGAGCCCATAAATATTTAAATATATTACTAAGCGATAAGTGTTCTACATACTTTTAAATTGCAAAAAACATTTCAGATTAAATTTACAGTGTATGTATATAATTTTATTACTATACTTTACTATAATAAAATGTGCCTACTAAAAACATTGATGGGTTTTTGCAAAATATTACCATATACTCACAAAAATAATACACATCGCGTCATCTCAAACATTGCTAAAACCATGTTTTTAAAACCTATCTAAAACATTTTACCTGTAACACCAATCTTTTAGATATTAAAATCTTCCCTCCTAAAAAAGTCGGTTTTAATAATGTAATATATGATTTAATCAGATTAAACAAATTCGGTTACTGAACATTGTGTTTCTGCAATACAAATATTAAATGATAAAATTCATAGATGAATAATGATTATTATAAGGCTTTGGTTTCTTTTTGAAGCCAATTTAGAGTGAAGGCATCCTGCGACAAGAGCGGAGAAAGTGTCTCCCAAACCAACTTATGATAATCATTAAGCAATTTAATCTCCTGTTCGGTAAGCAGATCCTTAATAATCATCTTTGTTTGCTTGGGGCACATGGTAACTGTCTTAAAAGTGAGTGCACCGCGATCAGCAAAATTGTACTTCACCTGGGCAGGCACAATTTGTACAATGTCCTCTATGCGAATGCCAAACTCGCCATCCTTGTAAAATCCAGGTTCGTTTGATATAAACATGTTTTGTTGAAGGCCAGGATCGTCGGGCATTAGACGGAAACCAACTCCCATTGGACCCTCGTGGACATTGAGGAAATGCCCAACACCATGACCAGTTCCATGACCGTAGTCCAAGCCAATGTCCCATAGAGATTTTCTAGCCAGTACATCTAAAACTTGACCCTTAATCTTGGTGGGAAATACCGTCGAACCGAGTGCCAATTGACCCTTTAGCACACGGGTGTAAGTCTCCTTTTGAAAGTCCGTAGGTTGGCCAAAGTGTAGGGTTCTTGTTACATCGGTTGTGCCATCTAAATACTGAGCGCCCGAATCGCATAAGTAAACCTCTTTATCGTTGATTGGACGATTGGTCTCCTTTGCCGGGTGATAGTGAATCACCGAACCATTTGGACCCGATGAACTAATTGTGGTAAAGCTGAGGCCCATGTAATGATCCTTGGTCTTGCGAAACGATTCCAATTTGTCGGCACCGGACATCTCATCTACCGGCTGACCTTTCTGCACAGCATCCTCCAGCCAGGCAAAGTACTGGCATAGTGCAACACCATCGCGTATATGGCTATTAATGAATCCTTCGATCTCCTGCTGGTTTTTAATTGCCTTGAGCAAAGCAATGGGCGTGATCTCCTGATGCCGCAATGACTTTGGTACTAGCGAATTCAAATACAAACTGCTTGTCGATGATATCCATATTTTGCCCTTGGCATTAGAAGCAATTTTCCCGGACACCATCACCAATAGCCTCGTAGGGCTGTACGGTGATCTGCACATTGTTTTCGCTTAGATGCTCCTTGATGTTATCCGGCAATTTTTGGCCATCCACGAAGAGCACAACATCGTCATGGGTAATGATCATGTAGGCGAAAAATACTGGATTATAATCGATGTCGGAGCCACGCAAATTCAAAAAACCAAGCGATCTCGTCCAGAGCACTAACGATAAGAGCACTAGCATTTTGCACCGTCATCTGCTGACGAACTTCATCCCATTTTTGGGCGATCGTTTTGCCAGAGAAGCGCAGCTGCAGCGTTATGATTTTGTTTGAGGTGCGAGCCGGTTGATCTTCACCCCAAACATCATCAATCAAGTTGCGTTCGATGCCCACCAAATTGCATTCTGCTGCATTCAAGTCCTTCTCTATGGTCTTGCCCAATCGGAAGGAGAAAAGACGTGGATCAACGCCAACAGCGCTGCCCTTGGCCAAATTCTTGCCCAGCCAGGCGCCAATCGATGGAGTTGTGGCCAATCCATCTCGCATCAAAGTCCAATTACTATCGAGCTCCTTCTCCGCCTGCTGATAATACCGTCCATCCGTCCAGAGCAGTGCCTTATCATTCGTTATGACCGCCGTTCCCGCCGATCCCGTAAAGCCGCTAATGAAGGCACGTCGTTCATCGTGTGCACACTGATATTCGCTCTGGTGGGCGTCATCCGAGGGCACCACATATGCGCATATTCCTGATGCTTCTGGTGCAGTCGCGGCGCGCTGCATCAGCTCGCGCAATTTCGATAATTTTTGCGTTGTGGCCGCTTGTGTCATGATGGTTTTGAACGATGTACTGAATTTGTGCGCCAGTTTTCTCCACTAATCTATAAGCGTTGATTCTTGAACAAATAAAGCGATAAGCAATCGCTGAGATAAGTAAGAAATAATCGCGAGAAATAATTTATGTATTTATTACCAAACCGGCAGTCATAAAATAAACTCTGATTTGGCAATTTTGCAGCTGACTTTTCTCTTTGTTTTTACGCACATTAAAAGTGTTGAAGAACACACAAAAACTTAATCGATAACACATGATAATTTAGAAAGATAATTTGAATAGAACTTATTATTGGATATATTAACCCATAACTCGCAAAGTTTTGTATTTAAGTACTCAAATAAGTCTCTACATGATTTGTAAGTAATTTAATATAGTTTATTGAAAACCGTTAAAATAAATTACAATGTATCGAAAGCTCTATAAGATTACGCGCCATTTCCAAATATACCAATTAACGATATACAGTGTAGCCAGGTGACATTCATTCATTGCAAATGTTTGGCATTAAATGGCATATTTTGGAAACTGAACTTGCTGCCACACTGCATTCCCAAACCGACCGAGTTGTTCGATCGAAAAGTTCTACAAGTTTCTCGTGTTATAACTTAAACTCTGCTTTCAGTAGCTAAAAGTCAATAATGGTGGTCAAAGCTGTTTGCGTTATTAATGGCGATGCCAAGGGCACCGTTTTCTTCGAACAGGAGGTAAGTTACCGCTAGTACAGAAGAAAACAAGATGCAAAGAAAAAAAATATGGCAGACAGCAATTGCTAAGGTCAAAGTGCCGGCGTTCACACCGCACCACACAGCTCTCTAAAAGCTAACACACATACATATGTATGTACATATGTGAGATGTGTTGTTGTTGCGCTGCTACTTGAATTTCAATTGGCTACTTAGATATATTGTGCTGTGTCATTTAACAAATGCAGAATTATATAATCAAAACAACAATGCGCACTTGTTGCGGCTTCACATACACACACATTTATAAATGAGTAGCATTCTGTAGTCATGATTACACCTAGTTTTGCTTATCAAATTTGTCCAGAGCTTTATCTGATACCTCGTATATCTCTCTCTCACTCTCTCCTTGATCTATTTCAATTTCAGTCGTCTGGTACACCCGTTAAAGTAACGGGAGAAGTTACTGGTCTGGCGCAAGGTCTGCATGGATTCCACGTGCATGAGTTTGGCGACAACACCAACGGATGCATGTCATCAGGACCCCATTTCAACCCTCACAAGAAGGAGCACGGTGCACCCACAGACGGTGAGCGCCACTTGGGCGATTTGGGCAACATCACGGCCAGCGGCGACGGTCCCACTGCGGTCGATATCACGGACAGCCAGATAACTCTCTTTGGCGAGAACAGCATCATTGGACGCACTGTTGTGGTCCATGCGGATGCCGATGATCTTGGCAAGGGTGGCCACGAGTTGAGCAAGACAACTGGCAATGCTGGCGCACGCATTGGTTGCGGTGTGATTGGTATTGCTAAAATCTAAATGGGACACTTAATGGTTATATTACATATATATACATTTAACTTTATGCATATACTAATATATGAATGGAATTTAGCTTACTAATAGCAGGTCATTATCAAACGATTCCCCTTGATTTGTTATTTGTTTCAACTTTTAAAGACAACCTTTAAGGTTTAATAAATGGTGTTTTCAAATTGGAAATAATGTCTAACTTTACACTGGCAACTAAAACCACAACAATGTTGATGATAAGGGTAGCTGATAATAAATTACAGAGAGGTAAAACCACAACACTGTTAAAGGGTAGTTGATTATGTTATATTTAACAGCGGCAGTTCAAACCAAAACACTGTTAAAGATAAAAGCAGCTGGTAGTTAACAGCGTCTGTTATAAGACACTATTAAAGGTCAGCGTGACTTAAAACCTCAACGATGTTGAAAACAACAAAAAACACGCAATGAGTAAATTTGAAGTATTTACTTGTGAGTGATTAAAAATATGTTTACTAAAAACTTAGTAAACAAATGTTCATATATAAATTATTATTATTTACAAATAGTACAGCGTACGTAGAAAAAACCAATTAGATCAACAGAGCTAAGGTTTGACTATCAAAAACAATATCAACGAGTTCAGGAGAAACATGAATTCTAGATTAATTTAGTACTATATGTATATGGGTGGTGCCTTTGGTGTGAATTTGACTTTTAATGGCTTCAATTAGGTCTTATTGAAATACGACTGATAGACGATGCCCAGCGATGAAGTGGCAAAGAGGGTAAAGTAACTCCACCAGGTGGCAAAACCCAGAAATCCCTTATACACTTCCGTAGAGAACACCTAAAAGTATTGTAAAATAATATAAGATTGTAAAAGTATTGAATTCTCAAGTTCTTACATTTTTTAGACTAGTAAATGAAGCCTGCAACGACTGTGCCGACTCTAAAATATTGAATTCCTGTTCGACATTGGCTTCCAGAGCTTCGGCGGCACTTGGCAACGTAGCCGCCACATCCGAATCGGCAGCGCATTCGTGCTGCAAGACAACACTCTCTTTAAATATGCCGGCCCAACTGAATCCACCGAGACTCTTATACATCAGCGTCAAATAGAGGCACAAGATGAGCGGGGCAGCAAACTGCAAGGTTACCACACAAAGATAGTAGAAGATTGAGGATATCTGCGGAATTTTGAATTTAGTTTGAATTTAGCAGACGCATCATTTTGGAGTTCACGTTGAGCTTGCCTTCTTTTGAAACTCGACATTGGTGATTCGACCAGCTTCCTTGCGCAAATCGAGTATCTTGTCATAGGCCAAATTCAGGTACGACTGCAGATAGATGGGCATCAATGCGAATCGCACAATCACCACAAACACAACCAGCAACAGACGCAAGGTTTCGAAAACATGGGGCTTTAATCTGCAGGAAGGGAAAGTTAACACAGCCATACAGTGATTAGCAAATATGATCCTTCATCTCATTACTAGTATTACTCACAGTGGCTGTTGCATGCCCTCGAAAACGCGCACCGTCAAATAGTCACGACTAATTGGTCGAATCCACAATATGACTAAGATGAAGGGCAGTATAAAGCTGAGATTCAATAGCACCTGCAATATGCGATTGCCGCGACAGTATTTAAGGGAATCCCAATGCATTTTGGCCATTCGCAGACCAGGAAACGTGAACAGCGAGCCCAAGAGACCGCAACTCAAAGCCAAAAAGAACTTGACAACAATTTTCGAGGCGGGTCCGCTGCAAAAATCAAAAATCCTATGATATATGAAATAAAACACAAAAATATATACTTACGATGAGGGCAGACCCTGTTCGGTTAGGAACTTGGAGGCGCTTGCATTGAAGCTGGTGTAGGCATCTTCTAAGCCCGTTTCTAGTATACGTTCATCGATGATGAGTACAATCATGGCAATCAATAAATAAACCAGACAAGCAACTATCACCATGGAACGCTCGCCGATTGATTCTTCACTTTGGAAGTACAACACAGTAAGGGAAGACAGTAATTTCAATGCAAAGAATATGACTAGCAGACACCACACCATGCTCAGATTGATTTCCTGCTTCAACGGATAGAAATAGTGAAAGACTTCCGAGCACACATAAACGATGCCGGCATAGACGCTGAAATCCACTAGCCATTGGTATTCGGTAAAGTAACGCAAATGAATCACATCGCGTTCCAGCACTGGCGACGTCTCCAGCTCCACTTCTATGCTCCGGGGCACATGAAATTGCTGGGATCCTGCGCCATTACTAATGCCATTCTGCTTATGTTTCCCCTTGGCGGGTCGATCCTTGGGCACGCCACCTTTAGTGCGCAGCTCGTCATCCGTGGGATGCAGATAGCGAACGAGCCCAGTGCGGCATAATATCCATTTGGCGAAAGAATAATGTGGACTTAGCTTCTGAATGACGCTGACCATCACCAGCGTGATAACCAATTGGGCTCCTAAAACAGCCTATATAAAAACACATTAACATTTATTAGCATGCGACAACGTGTGATTTTTGTTCATATGTAACCATTTTTGGGTCAAATCTATTTTTGGTCCAATTATTATGCACATTCCATTTTTCCGGGCACGCCACACTGACGATCTGTTTTTGTTGGCTTTGCGCTATCACTTACCATTTTTTAATGCGGCAATGGATTCTATGTTGAACGGTGGCTGAACTTTGTTACAATTTGTGCTAATTAATCTGTTAATTAATTCATGTTTCCTGCTTAAAAAGATTTGTGTAAATCTTTGTCCAATTGTATCAATTGCTCGTAACAGTGTGACCGCAAGAGGTGAAAAAATGTTGATAGCAAAATAGAACTATCGATTACTTTTAAGGCCAACCAACGATATTTTTTTAAGTACGCAAATATTGTAATTATGATGGTTTTTAATGTTTATGAATTTATATCTCAACTATTCATATTACTTTAATAAATAAATTTAAATTATGAATTATTTATTATACATATATGTGTTGAGTTTTTTCCTTTTTGTTTAATTTTATATATAAAAGAAAATAATAAAATGATTTTCAATATCATGAATGCCGTGCTTCGATAAGTTTCAATGCATACGATTGCACTATCGAAAGTTATGATTGTGCTTGTGCGGCCCTGATTGAAGCACGTTTTTAAATGCCGGCACAAAACAAAAACGACAATTGATTGCTCGCAATGTTTATGAACGCCAATTTATTTGAACCGGGTAAATCCAAACCCGAACGTGTCTTTGTACAGAGTGCTGCGAAACAAAACACGCGCTTCGATGGCCGCAAAACTAGTGAATTTCGCGATGTAAAACTCAACTTTGGCGCCGAGTGGGGCACAGTCACAGCGTCTATGGGTGACACAATGGTGTTGGCGCAAGTCAGTTATGATATCGGCACGCCAACGAGTGCACGACCCAACGAAGGCACGCTGCACTTGAATGTGGACATCAAAGGAGTGTCATATCTCGACGAAGCACAAGCGACGTACGATCAGCGCTCCCTGACACTCAATTCACTGTTGGAACGAACATTTCGTAGTTCCCGCTGCCTGGATCTGGAGTCGTTATGCATTGCCGTTGAGCAGCATGTGTGGTGTGTGCGTGTGGACATCAACGTGCTCAATCATGATGGCAATCTTTATGGTGAGCACTAGTTCACTTCATACTTATAGCACAATTGTGATTTATTGTTATACTTTGCAGATGCTAGCACAATTGCAACGCTGGCAGCATTGATGCACTTTCGACGTCCCGATGTCTCGTATATTGACGATCAAATCCGCACGTATAGCGAAAGGGAACGGGAACTCATGCCGCTACTCTTTCTGCATTATCCCGTCAGCGTTACGTATTGTGTGTACAAAAGTACTCCACAGCCGCTGGTTGATCCCACGCTGTTGGAGGAGAATGCTGCCGATTCTATCATTGTCTTGAGCTTCAATTCATACCAAGAGCTGTGCACACTCAATGCGGGTGGCACTGCACCCACCAATGTACGCACCATCATGCAATGCGCACACAGCGCCGCCAGAAGATCAAAAGCTCTCGTGCAGTTCGTGCGCAAAGCATTGGAGCTAGATATGGATAAACGGCAGCAATCCAAGCATGTGGCCGGTTTGATTGATCTACTTGACGGCTCGTCCAGCAAATTCAGCTTCAAACGTTTGATGGAGCAAGAGCAACCGATGGAAGTGGATGCAGTGCAACAAAGCCAAGCCAGCAGAGCAGAGTCTGAGCAAAGGCCTGAGAAGATGACAATTGAAGAGCAGTCGCAAGTCGGTCAGAAACCAGCTGTCAAGGATGACAGCAGCTGGCTGCCAGAAGGAAATGATGTCACACAAGAGCAGCAAAATACTGAACAAATTGTTGCTAAAGAAAACGCAGCGAAGAACACCAAGGCTACTAAATCGAAGCCAAATCGGGGAAAGAACAAAGCTGGCAAAAAACAAGCTGCGGCCAAAAAACAAAGTATGCTTAAATCATTCCTTGTCTTTCCAATTAACACATTTAATTAAATGCTAATCTTAATCTCTTGCAGATCAAAGCGATTCTGAAGAGGAGGCCACACATATCATTTGATAAATGATTGTTGCTCCGAAATTGTAATTATTACGTTTTAAATAGTTATAATAATGTGCACATTATGATGAGATGAATGTCTATTTAAGAATAGTGTTTTAAGAGTAAAAGTTACTTTATTCAAAAGTCCAGAATGAATAGTAAAATATATTTGTTTCCAAAAACTACTATTTGAAACTAAGAAATGTAGATTATTTGCATTAAATGTACTTTATTTCTTGTAATCATTTTCTTTAGTAATAATAGCATTTCCAGATTCCAAAGAAGGGTTTACATCTTTGAGTTCTGGTTGATCCAGACAAGTTGCACCAGTTGTTTCCCGCCCAGCAGAGCTTCAATTTAACCGGAGCCGCAGTTGTTGTTGTCGACGTTGAAGTTGACGTTGATGAGGTTTTCTTGTGCGTTGTTTTTGCATTGGCCATCACAATGATGGAAAAGACAGCGATGATGAACACTAGAGAGTATTTCATGATGTAATTGTTGCTAAGCTGAGACAATTGTACTATATAGTTTGAATTAATTTTCGTCGGTTTTATAGCGATTTGGTATTCAATTTGTTGTTTGTTTATCGACAAGTGTTCCAAACAACTTGAGTCCGAATTCAAGGTATAATCAAGTTTGGTGCTTGCCCTCAGCCAAATATTAAGTGTAATGAGTAAATAGAGAACAGATATTGATATTGATTTTCTCGCAATGTGTTTATCTATATACATTGTACACAAAAATGTTGTTTTATAATCACATTGATTTAAAATTCATTTTTACTCAATTTTATACAAGCTGACAACCTTAACTAAACAAAATTCTTGTGATAAAAAATTTAAAAAAATACAAATATGAATAAGCAAGGTCATTGTCAATCATCGAAGATCTTGGATCTGGGTAAATGGGATACCAATGCCATAAGACATTACAGCACCTTGCCTCGCATACAGAAGCAACTGCGCAAGGGCAACTGGGCGTATTTGAGCGAGCATCCAGAGGTATGAAAGACTTCCACACTCCAACTGGAATACACAATGTAAACTACATGCGTTCCACACATATGACCCACATTCACAGAATACACGCACGTAATTAAATTTAAATTTTTAATGTTTTGTTCAGTAGGCACTAATTTAATAACTAGTAAACACAACGAATATAATCAATTGATTTTATTTTTAACCATCCCAAAAATATATTTGCGCGCTTCATTTAACCTAGTTTATTTGCCATTTTATGATCATTTCAGATACGGGCAATTATACGCGTTATAATGCACCAGGTGATTAATGCGAAGCCCGAAAACATTCGACAGTTTATTGCCGATTTCTTCAATTGCTGCCACACTCCTCTGCTGGTGCCCATGGTATGTTGGCATACTATTTTAATTGTTTACAGCATTCACAATGCATTCCAAATAGATCAATACACAATTGATGTACGTGAAGGAGCAGTTGAAACGTGGACGTTGGAGCAAATTTGATGGCGAAATGTTATTTATGGAAAGTCCATCAACACATTCGCTGCTCTCGACGGCATCAGCAGAAGCCAATGTTCATCCCGTGCTCACTTATGCCCTGGTCTTCAAGAAACCAGACGAATGTGGCATAGACAGACCGCCATTCTAACTCATTTGTGGTACTTTAACATTACAATACATTGAAAATAAAGCTATGAACATTTTGTACCGTATTTTAGCGTCGGTACTTGGGGCGAAAACGGTACATTTTATTGCTGTACCAAGTACACGCCTCAGCCTCAAGGCTGCGTAATGTGTCTAGCCTAATTACGTTAACAGTGTAATGTTAACAGTGCGCTGTTATGTTATGCTACTGTTGCAGCGCTTGCATCGATTGCAATAAGTTCGGCAGTTTTATTGTGAGGCTCGTGAGGATCGCATGTTCGAGATATTGGCAATCAGATCGATTGAATGATTCGATGAGTACTATAATTTCTCATTCTGGCAACGTGATAATATAAGGCAGACGCTGTGGAGCTGCAAAGAGAGAAAACACTTGAATTCCTGCGAATTTTGACATTCGTTTTGTTGTTCTTAATCATATCCCTATATCTATATCGTTTCGCATTCTAAACGCCTAAGGATTGGGCGTGTGAAGAAACGAGACAGGTGATTGGCTGCAGGAGGGAGGAGAAACTCGAGTTTTAGGTAAGTTATGCTGAGATTTTGTTGTGTAACCATCCAAACACAAGCTAACATTGATTTACATCTCATTTCTCGATCAATTCACTCGGAAACTTGGGCGGACCTTGACATCGCTTTCATTGTGTTTGTGGTCTAATTAAAGCCACAGCGAGAATATGCCCAAATTACCAGCAGTTGGCATTGATCTTGGTACAACATATTCGTGTGTCGGGGTCTTTCAGCATGGCAAAGTTGAGATCATTGCCAACGATCAGGGCAATCGTACCACGCCCAGCTATGTCGCCTTTACGGAGTCGGAGCGTCTTATTGGCGATGCGGCCAAAAAACCAAGTGGCCATGAATCCGAATAACACAATTTTCGGTGAGTTTGCAGCCATTCCCTGCCACCATCCACCACCTTGCAATCAATTTACTTGCCACACGTTCATGAATGAAAAAACCGCGCACAATTCGCATTTGTTTCTGTTTTTTTATTCCGATTTATTTTGGGAACTACAAAATGTATGTAGTATATCTAGTTCTGCTATTCGGGCAGCTAAAAGTAGTTGCCTAAAAGAATTTTTTTTATTTGGCTTATTCCTCAAACAACCCCCCCGCCAACACCCACTTTTGTTGCTGCTGCTTGCCGCTGCATCACCCGTGGCGTGTCTGAGACTCTTCTGCATTCATCTGTTTATTAGCATAATTTGTGTCAGCTCGTTTCTGTGTCGACATTTGCACCGTTGCACCCAAAATGAGTGAGATCTGAGCACAAATATTTACAAATAGCATATTTACATTTTATTTTATATATTTTGACTTGCCAACTGAGTCAATACCTTGAGCGCCATCTACCGTCGTGTGGATGCGTTATCAAGGGAATGCTTCTTTAAACATTTAAACGAAAGTCGTTAAGTAAAAGTATTTAGGAAGTTCCTAAAATAATGCACTAATATAAGACTAAATATTAGATTACACAACTAAAAACGAATAAGCGAAATACAAATTATTATCAGGCAATTTCTTTATTATTTCTGCGAATTTCTTTATTCAGTAAATTTCCGTTTTCTTACTTAATCATCTCATACTCGATCTAACCACTATCCAACTATTGACGGATTGTATCTAGAATTTCTTTCAAAACTCTTCTGTTTTTTTTATTAAAGATTAAAAGATTTCTTATCAGAGCAGGTCTAATGCTAAGACTTCTTTCTTTTTCTTATACTTTCATTTCAGTCTCAGAGTCCACATAAATCTGTCCTGAAAACCCGTCCCGACCCATTGACGTTCCATACGTTTAATTCTTAGCACAATTGTGTAATTCGATATCTATATAATCTGTTTCCCGTCCACACTTTATTCGTGTTCGTAGTTAAAATAAAGATAAGCCCAACAATATTGTGCCTACACCACCTGCCCGGAGTCTTTTTTTGTTGCCTTCTTACACGTGGTTCCAATTTGCAGATGCTAAACGTTTGATTGGACGCAAATACGATGATGCGACGGTGCAGAGCGATCTTAAGCACTGGCCCTTTGAGGTCATCTCGGATAATGGAAAGCCACGGATTCGTGTGGAGTTCAAGGGCGAGAAGAAGAGCTTCTACCCAGAGGAAGTCTCCTCGATGGTGCTCACCAAAATGAAAGAGACCGCCGAGGCATATCTGGGTGGCGTTGTCACCGATGCCGTTATCACGGTGCCCGCCTATTTCAATGACTCGCAGCGCCAGGCGACCAAAGATGCGGGCGCCATTGCCGGACTCAATGTGCTGCGCATCATCAACGAACCGACTGCGGCGGCCATTGCCTATGGCCTGGACAAGCAGGATAGCAGCAAGGGGGAGCGTAATGTGCTCATTTTTGATTTGGGCGGCGGCACTTTCGATGTCTCGGTGCTCACCATTGAGGATGGCATCTTTGAGGTGAAGGCCACCGCCGGCGACACGCATCTGGGCGGTGAAGACATCGACAATCGTATGGTGAATCATTTTGTGCAGGAATTCCAGCGCAAGCACAAACGAGATCTCACCCAGAACAAGCGGGCAGTGCGTCGTCTGCGCACCGCCTGTGAGCGTGCCAAGCGGACGTTGTCCTCATCCACCCAGGCGACCATCGAAATTGATTCGCTGTTCGAGGGCATTGACTTCTATACGTCGGTGACGCGTGCTCGCTTCGAGGAGCTCAACGGGGATCTCTTTCGCGGCACAATGGAGCCGGTGGCGAAGGCGTTGCGTGATGCCAAAATGGACAAGGGTCAAATCCATGATATTGTGCTGGTTGGCGGCTCCACGAGGATACCCAAGGTGCAGCGATTGCTGCAGGACTTTTTCAACGGTAAGGAGCTTAATAAGTCCATTAATCCCGACGAGGCGGTGGCCTATGGCGCTGCTGTGCAGGCTGCTATACTGCATGGCGACACCTCGGAGGCTGTGCAGGATCTGTTGCTGTTGGATGTGACTCCACTGTCGCTGGGCATTGAGACAGCTGGCGGTGTGATGACAACGCTGATCAAACGTAACTCGACCATACCCACCAAGCAGACGCAGATCTTTACCACGTATGCCGATAATCAGCCCGGTGTGCTCATCCAGGTGTTTGAGGGTGAACGTGCCATGACCAAGGATAACAATATTTTGGGCAAGTTTGAGTTGTCCGCCATTCCGCCGGCTCCGCGTGGCGTGCCCCAAATCGAGGTTACATTTGACATTGATGCGAATGGCATTTTGAATGTGAGTGCAGCGGAGAAGTCAACGGGCAAGGTGAACAGGATTACGATCACCAATGACAAGGGTCGTCTGTCGAAGGAGGACATCGAACGCATGGTCAACGAAGCGGAATCGTATCGTCAGGCGGATGAACAGCAGCGTCATCGCATCGATGCCAAGAATCAATTGGAATCCTATTGCTTTCACATGCGTTCCATGCTCGATGACGAGCAGCTGCGCGGCCGCATCAGCGACTCGGATCGCAACACCATTCTGCAGAAGTGCAACGAGACCATCAGCTGGTTAGATAACAATCAGCTGGCCGAGCAGCAAGAGTTCGAGCACAAACAACAAGAGGTGGAGGCCATCTGCAATCCCATCGTGAACAGACTCTATCAAAATGCTGGCATGTCAGCACCCTCGGCTCCAAACGGCGCCAATGGTGGATCAGGAGCAGGCGGTGGCGGTGGTCCAACCATCGAAGAGGTCGACTAGATATCGCCTTTGCTTTGTTATAGCCCTACAAAATTCTCAAGTTGTTATTTTCAATAAAACATTTTGTTGTTCAAAGTTGTCTATCTTTCGTATGCTTTTTCGACTCTTCTCGTTTTTGCATAATAATTGGCTAAATTGAAAAAAGCCCGTCAGTTTTGGAATAGGTTCATATATATGAACTTTGATGAAGATTACCTCTAAGCTGCCTTTCAAGTAATATTCTTTTTGCTTTCATTTTTTCAGCCTTCTTATTTATTATGAAAATAGGAAGAGGTCGTCTTTTAAATTAGATAAATTGAAATAGTCAGCCAGGAAGGTTACTTCTAAGCTTTTGTTTTGGCATTCTCATTTATTATAACAGTAATAGAAGGTTATCTTCTATTACTGTTATTAAAGAACCATATTTTCCAGTAATAAAGAAGATTTCTTCAAGCTGTGCAAATAGCAGTCAACAACTAGGCGGGCAAACAAACTATTTTAGTCCAACTCTGTAACTCCCTAACATTATATGTACTCTTGTATCTTATTATTCTTTAGCATTCTTTATTCAGATCTTAATGTTAATTCACAAATATACGTAGTCTGTGTGTATATGCTGAAGTATGTTGTGTGTATATGAATGCAGTGATAAATTATCAGATATAAATCGATAATTAACTCAACGTTATGTACAGACTGCTTAACATCCTAATATTATCCACGTTTTTTTTGAATCAGATTATCATTTGCGATTAAATTCGCTGCTTTAAAATCAATTGAACATTTGTAAATGATAAACATGAAAGTTTGCTATAAAACTTTTGGATATGTTCTTCTACATCTTGTACAAACAGATTTCACAATAAAACATATAGCAACATTACATTAATACAACAAACACATATCCGTTAATATTGTAATATATGATTATAGATAGTACTATTTGATTAGGGTACATTTCCATTATTATTGTATTCGCATGAAACTCCAGTGTGGAAAATGCACAAATGAGTTTGTATTACACTTATTGTAGACGATACTTCGTCATTAAATGACACATCTGCTTTTGTTGTTTATGAATATAGAGTATAGAATTCAGTATTGTACAGAAAACACAGCTATCTCTAATCGCGTTCTAAATCGTTCAATCAAGTTCTACAAATGTACAGTACATACAATAATTTGATCTAATTTCACGCATGCCTCGAATGATATTCGAAATAACTGACCACAGAACAGATAAATTTTGTTTCTTTTTTTTTTATCGAGCATTAGTCCTATTATAAATACTATATATTAGGTATAATTATTTTCATCGCACTCGCTAGGTATACGTATACCATAGAATTATGAATGTATATGTATAAACTGTATATAAACCGATTTTATAAATTCATTTGCGTATATTTAATCAGTACTAAACTTTAGGGTTTGCACTCCTAAACTCGCATTAACAATTAACTATTATAATTCATTTATTACATACATACGTGTAAATATAATGCTTATTCCTAAATCGAGTGTATATACTCTCGGCATATGTGTTGTGAGTTGTGCGTGGTGTGTGGCTTTTGATTTGGATGTGAATGAGTCTATACTATATGATAGATGAGTTTGGATACATTTACCTTTCGAAAGTGTTCACAATTTTTCAAGGAAAAAGGTAGTTGTATTGAGTAAACCAATAAAAAAACAATGTAATTAAATTTATATCATCTAAACTTAACTCAAACAAATATTTATTTAAATTTTCATTAATTTTAATGCAGTTAAATTTAAATTTCATTTTTGTAATGAATATATTCTTTGAATAACATTTGTAAAAATTAATCAGAAAACATTTAAATTATCGAATTATCTCTAGAAATTAAAATCAACTTTCTCGGTATTTCAAATAATTATCAATTTCTTAGAGTCGCCATTTTTGAAATATAATATAATCTGTGCTTGTTTATATTCTGATGATGATTTAATGTTGTATAATTTCTACAAAACTGCGTGAAAATACGTATAAAATGTGTGGAGATGCGTTTGATGCATTTATACTACAACTTCGAGCACGAATTTTTATTAAGAATGGCTTGACTGATAGGTTGGTTAGCTCTTGCCTTTGATTAGGAGAGACGCTTACTATGTTACACATAATCTAATTGGCTAAAACTAAACACGTTTGACGTTTAATTCAATGAACTAACAATAAGCTTTAACTGAACTCCAATACTATATGTATATAACGCTAGACTTTCGATAGATTTCGTGCCCATACACTATACTATACTATATAAGTAATATACTATATGTTATGTGTGTACTATGTATACAGGACTTGTGGATCGCTTCAACGAGATCGCGTTCAATTTTAGAGTGCCTCAGTCGATGAGCTACAAGGACCATTATAGCCATTAGTATTGGTTGCTGCCGTTGCTGTTGTTGTTGCTGCCGCTATTGCTGCTGCTGTTGCTTTGGGTTGGATAAGCTGCTTGTAAGTGGACTCAATTCTGGGTGGATACTAAAGCGTCAAATGTGTGTGTGTTTTAGAGCCACATGCTGACATCATCTTCATCAATTGCTGGCATTGGACTCACCTCCTGGTTCTCATCGAGTGACGGCAGCAGCTCGTCCAACGAATTGGGCGTTAACGGACTGGGCGTGGCCATGGTGACGCGACTAATGGCTCCATGTTGCAGCAACGCTTCGCCAATGATGATCTGCGGCTTGTTCTGTGTGAGATGCTGCTGCTGTTGGAGTCGCGCCAATCGCAGCTTCATCTCCTGCCGTATCTCCTTCTGTTGCACCTCCTTTTCGAACCGCATCATGCTGTAGCTACGCACCGAGGAACTTGTGCTGTGCACAGACGCTAGACTTGGTCTTCGAGAACCTGCAAAGTGATCACAAAAAGAGAGAAATTATATTAATTGAAATTAAAGAGGACAATTGGTATTACTTAAAGCTAAGCGAGGCAGAGGCAGAAGCAGACATAGACAGAGCAAGATAGTAATATAGAGAAAGAGTGTCAGAGAAAGAGCGAGAGAGAAGGGGCAGGAAGAGAGAAAGAGAGCGTGACGCGAAAGAATCGGTGAATCGTGAAAGGAGAGCTAAAGAATCAAACGCTAGGCGCAAAGCATTATGTCTCAAACATTGTATGTTAAAAGCAGTTCGAATTGAGCAAAAAATCAGGCAATAAATTACGTATACGTAATAAAGAAAAGAGAGAGTTAAAGAGATTGGAAAAGTCTTTCAAGAAATTTGGTAATAAGACTAGAAATTGTTAACAAATTTGTATTAAACGTTAATTGTTAAACATTTTAAATTTGAAAAATATCCTTTTTGCTTGTTCTCTCATATAAAATTTTAACAAGTGAATGCAAGAATGGAATACTAATAAATATATAGAATATTTCGAAGCATAATGTGAGTATTAAATGTTATCCAATATATTCAAAATATTATTTTGTATTTTGCTTACGTATTGTAAAGTTTTATTTTGATATGCTTCAAAGAATTAAAGCGATAGATATTGGAATTGAAATGCAGAAATGAAATACGAAAATAATTTTGTTTGTAGGTTAGGAATGAGCGAGAATTGAAAGAGATTTGTTGACCAAACTTAATTTAATGGAAAGCATACAACTTCAAGCGCTAGCGAAGCGTTAGACTATGTTATACAATACTATAACGATATATGACATCAAGTAAATATTTTAGATGAAAGTAATTTGATTTATATATACACAAACAGCTTCATTCAAATAGAGAGAAAGAGACAGAGAAAGAGAGGTAGAGGATAAGAGAGAGCACATATTAAAGAAAGTCAGCGAGTCAAAAGGATTTGTGGAGGGATTTGTTATCGTCTATCGATAGCTAGGGAATCGATTGGAGTGTGCATGGAAAGGAAACATGCAGTTATAAATTTTAAATGTGTGTAAGTGTGTGGAGTGTTTGTATTGGTGTGGACGTGTATGCTATATATATTTAGTTAATTAAGTTATGGTGATGTTAAATTTCTAGAAACAGGAACATAATCACCGCCATATTGCTTCAATATCACCTTGTCAAGATTACAGTTCTTCATTATCATTATTTAAACGGTCGAGAGAGAGGTTAATAAGTCGCTATTTATCAGATATAATATATGTATATTATCACTTAACACTTGGGTCTGTTGGTGTATGTGTGTGTCTATGTGAGTATATTATTGTCATTTCAAATTATTTAAGACAATTTGTTAATCACTTTCCCTAACGCTTTTCTTAAACTCTATTTTGTCTGTGTGTGTGAGTAGCTGTGTAGTGTGTGTTCAGTATTTATGTAGTTTTTTTCATCAACCAAAAAAAAAAATATAATGAACAAAAAAAATAAACGAATTTGAAACAGAGATTTGGAAGCACACTGAACATCAATCAATTCAAACATAAAAATTTATTGTTACAAGTTCAAGAGTTAAAGTTTTCGACAGTTTGATCAAATTTACGCTAATAATTGAATGCAAATGTGATGAATTTGAAATGAGCCAATGTACACAACAAAGTGAGCCAATGAACCGAACAAATACATAGCTTCAAGTTTATTTATGCTGTGGATCTTTCATCTTGATATATATAACGCTAACATGCTTAGCTCAAAGTCCAGAACATAAATATCTTTGGCTGTATCAAGACAATAACTTGGTTGACAGTGTAACGATGTTATCGAATGAGAAGAGGTTGAGAAACACACAAGTCAAACGGAATTTGTTCAATCGAAACACACAGCAAAATTGAACTAGGGTTACACACACACACACGCACAGACGCACACACGTACAAAGACAGACACACAAAGATCAGGATTACATAGTGGTGGGGCAATGTGATGGATGATTGATGATGCTTGATGTGTGTGGAGTTGATTTACCGCAAATCTGGGCGTTTCACTCGCCGGCGTGGGCAGGGCGCCAATATGCAAATGATGCAGGTCAGCATCACAGTTGTAAGGACCACCACCAAGACCAAGACCACCACTGCCACTGCCATCGCCACCGCCAAAGCCACCGACACCGCCACCGACACCGCCACCGACACCGCCTATGCTATTGATATTGCACCCATCATTATCATCAACATTATGCTCATCATAATCATCATCATCATTGTCATGTTCATGGTCAATGCCATTCATGCCCAAGAGGGTCCTAAATCTATCCTGATTCTTTGATTTCGCCGGCGACAGCTCGAAACTGAGCAGATGCCGTTGATGATTCAATTGCTTCTGCAGTTGACGGTTCATCGACAGCGTGCTCTCGCAACTGCGACAGCCGCTGCCACCGCCAACGCCGCCAGAGCCGTTGTTATCGTCTAGAGTATCGCGCGAATGCTGGCTGCATCCGGCGCCCGATGTTTGACGCGATGAGGCGCGTGAATTTTGCTTAGACACCGCCGTTATGTGACACGATATGAGCAATATGGCGGCCGATCTAGCCGCACCTGTACGCGATGTCGACACAAGTATGCCCTTCGAACCGCCGCCGCCACCACCGCCACCACCTGCATTACCGCCACCTGCGCCGCCTCCACTATGATGACCGCCGCCAGTGCCAGCGTTGCCGGGCAGACCGCCAGACGAGGCGCGCCGATTGCCAAAGGAGCCTATCGAACCCGTCGACCGAATGCTGGAACGCGACGACGGACGTGCCGAGTGCACTGTCAACGGAATGCCTGCAAACAAAATCGCATCAATTAATCGATATCGATAACAGCAACTCCATAAAAGTTTAAAAATATACAATAGAATAAAAAAACCTTTATGAAAATTATGATAATAATGATGTTACATTCAACAAATTGAAAAAAATACTATTGAAAATTATAAATAGTATAATTATGTTATATTTTAACAAATAAACAAGTAAGAAAGTTACAGTCGAGTGTGCTCGACTGTGAGATACCCGCTACCCATTTTTAATAAAGGCAAAATATTGCGGTATTATTTTCAAAATATACCAAAAATACTAAACAAAAATACTAAAAATATACGAAACGGTATGTTTGGCACAATGTACCAGATTGTCGCCCGAAGTAACTAAGAGCCCTAGTAAGTAGGCGTTTTTGTCCATACAAAAGTATTTCTTTAATAACTTCCACAATTTTTATCTGATCGTAACCAAATTTTCAGGAATCATAACTACTATAGTAATTATTGTATAAACCAAAATTCGCTGTAGCTTTAAAATTACGCTTGTTATTCGATTTTTTTTGATTTGCGGGGGCGGAAGCGGGCGTGGCGAAAATTTGAAATAAACTTGTTCTGCGTGCAAACATAACAAATGCTGTCGAAAAAAAATTATAGCTCTATCTCTTATAGTCTCTGAGATCCAGTGTTTCATACGGACGGACGGACAGACACACAGACACACAGACACACAGACGGACAGACGGACATGGCTATATCGTCTCGGCTGTTGACGCTGATCAAGAATATATATACTTTATAGGGTCGGAGATGCCTCCTTCAACCTGTTACATACATTTCCTGCCGGCACAAAGTTATAATACCCTTCTACCCTATAGGTAGCGGGTATAAAAGTAAATTTTTATTCCATGTCTTGTATTGTCTACATTACATTTTGCAGTTTTTGAATAGAATCATTTGCATATGTATTGAAATTTAAATAAAAATGTTAGCGTATACCTATAATAGAGATGTTTACCTAAATTTTTAATAAAATATAAACATTTTCTCAAAATTTAAGAAAGTTGTCCATTATTCCTAATAAAATATAATAATTTGCCTATTTTTAAATTAATATGTAAGAGTGCTATTGTACATTTCAAAATATAAAAAAACTTTTCCTAAATTAAAAAAAAAAAACAATAAAAAAAAATTCAAACTAAAGACCAAAAATTGTACTAAATTTGGTAGCTGTGTTTTCGAGGTGTTTTGTACCTGTATCACTGGAGTAGAGAATGGGTGGCGGTATGTTGGCATCGCCGAAATTGCGATGCCGCGGATACTTCGTTTTACTGAACAGATGCAACACCATGCAAATGAGACCCGCCAGCACCGCAATGCCCGTTGAGACGCCCAGCAAAGTGGGCAAATCTGAGCTTAGTTCGCTGAGATCTGCAAGAAATTTATTGGGCAATATTAGAATAAATAGCAGAGTTAATTACACTTAATGCTGCTGACCTGGTGTACAGAAGATGCGCCTCGTTGGCTTCGTATAGCTGACCGAATGGTAGCCACTGGCACATTGGCAAATCGCATTGTGCCGCACCTGAACACAGAGTGAGTTCTCATCGTTGTAGAGGCATGTCTCATCGTAGAAACATTGATCGCCTAGTTTTTTTAGCTGCAGTGGAAACCAATAAGGAAATTCACAAATAAATAAGGTATTGTAAGTGTTAGCTATTGCTTATTTATTTAGTTGTGGAGTTTATTCAAGTCACATAACACACTAGGAAATAAATGAGTTTAAAAGCGTGGAATTTTATTTATTTGCTAGAGGTGTATATAAAAACATAGCTTAAGGGATATCTTCTATAAAACTGCTGAAGAAACTGAGAGGAATGAGTATTCTTACAAATACATTAAAATATATATAAATGGAAAATATATTGGTAATATCTTACGTTTGGCGCAACCTTTCACAGGTCCCAGCTGCACGGGATAATTGCGCTCACAGCTGCAGGTTTGTGACTCCTTTTCACAGGTGACGTGCAACAATTTTGCATCACATTTTAGCTCGTTGCATGGCGCTCCAATGTATTTACCTTTCGCTGTAATTAAATGACAAAATCAGAATTGTATTTCTATTGTGCCCTCAATTAAATACAATTGTGTGAAGCGACCTTTTGCCGCAATTTTAATTATATTTATGTATTCCTTTTTGTCTAAAAAGGTTAACTGCAATATATTAGATTTCCTTGACCTTTCGAGCTGTTTGCCTTTTCAAATTGTTGGCTGATTTTGCGGTCAGTTGCCATGCCCAAAAAAATTTAATACCCCAAAAGATCATAATTCTCATAAATTGCACAACAGCTGCCGAGACTCCTTCGACTTTCGTCCTTTGTGTTCTTTTTAGAGGATTTTCGGACTGCATCTCAGCAATGTTGCCATGTTGCCATGACACCAAGTTGCCATGTTGTTGCTCTGCTACATTATTTGCCAGATTCCAGTTGCCAGTTTGGCGCACTGAGCCGCAATGATTCATGGGCTTATTCAATTTATTTTGGTCAAACTGCGGAGCTTTCAGGTGCTCTCTTTGAAAGGTCAACATAACAGTTCATAAATGTGTGCGGAACCCACAAGCTTAGTTATTAAATGGCATTGCGCTTGTGTGCCTTGCAAAAGGCTTTAGAAGTGATTATCCCAAAATGTATTACATTTTATAAAATCACATTAACCAAATTACGTTTTTAGCAATACAAGTTGATTTTAATTTCAACTAAGTTGTCTATAGCAAATATTTAATTCAAATTCAATGTATCTAAATACAAATTGTATTACAACATTCTATAGGGTAGTTTTTAATGCAGACTATTTAACAAGATATCTCTAATAAAAATAAATATCTCTAATACTTAATGAACAGTAAGTTTCTACAGTTTTCTATTAAAAGTGCTTTAATATTTATTTGATTTTTTATTCTTTTTGCATCAGTAAAGTGTCTTATACAAAATGAATGTTACTTGTAGTAACTTACTACAGACGATATTTCTTGATAGTGATGTAATTGTGATTATATATTTTCCAGAGATTTTCTAGTCTATAACTCGAATAAACATTTCTACTAGAAGGACTCTGGAATAGAATACTGTAAATATTTCATATGAAATTTTAGAATTACTAACCCAATTTAATTTTTATTTTCACACATTGTTTACTGTTCTTTAAGCTTTATTTTGTAAAAGAGATTTCGTTGTTACTTATTTTATATTCTGATGCAAAAATAATCTTACTATAAAAGATATTTTTAAAATGTATATTTCTCTACTTAATATTCTCTACTTAATATTTCTTTACTTCTGAGACTCTAGATTAAAACCTTACAGAAATTTGCATAGAAAATTCTCTAACAATCTTTCCATGATATTCTTTTGTATTAAATGCATTCCGTTGTTATTTATTTATTCATTTTGTTTATAAATGAAACTTTTATAAATTATGTGTATATCTCTACTAGAGATTTAGAGTAGTATTTCTTTAAAATAGAAAACTCTATTACAAACATTTTTAACTTCATATAAAATTAATATTTTAAATTTTGTTGTATTAGTAAACAATTTTTAGTATCCCTTTAGTCTTCTTCTCCTATATCACACTCTATCGCTGTTTACTTACCTGACTTATTATTAATCAAGGCCTCAATATCGTCTATATCATCCGGATAACTGGCATCGTATTCATCTTCAGGCACGTGGGCGACATCACGTTTCTCAATTTGTGCGTTTTGTTGCTGTTGCTGTAGCTGTTGTGATTGGCTTAAGGCTAAAGGTGTTGTTAGATTGGATATGGCGGGCGTGCTGGCTGTGGTTGCAACGCCGGCTGCAGCTGAGGCATGCAGCATTAGATAGCCATAGATGAGCACAGCCAGCGTCAGATAGTGTCCATTGCCTTGGCACAATTGCAGCCATCCCCAAAAAGCCATGCGAGTTCTATTACTACTACTATTGTTGTTGTTGCTCTCAAGAAGATGCTGCTGCTTTAGCTGTAGTGGTTGTTGTTGTTGCAGTTGCAGTTGCTTGTAAGGCGTGGGCGAGTCAATGGCCAGCTGCAGCGCCGTCAGCTGCAAACGCTGCAGTAGACGGTGTAACGTTAACTTCGCCATTTTGTCATCTTGTGGCAGCTGCCTCAACACGTTAGCAACTTTATGACAACTTTTGCCATTTGCTCTGCTTGCAATGATATGTACTTCTTCTTCTTCTTCTTCTGCTGCCACTTCCTCTACCGCTTCCTCTTCGTCTTCCACTTCCACTTCGTGCTCTTCCTTTTCCACTTCTTCTTCGTCTTCAATGTCTATGTGTGATTTTCTATGTTCAGTTTGCTTTGCTCTTTACTATGTTGTTGTTGTTTGTTTGCTTGCTTTCTTTTGGGTTTGTTTTCGCTTTTTCCGCTTCGTCTGCTTGGCAAATGGCCACAAACTAGCGCATATTACGTATACGTAATACGTATATTACGTATACGTCATGCAGTCCGCACGCAATGCCGTTGCTTTTGCTGTTGCAGTACAAGTTTAGCCTCGCTGCTCTTGTTCTTGTTGTTGCTGTTGCTGTTGCTATTGTTGTTGTTGCTGCTGCTGCTGCTGTTGCCTTTGAGTGGCAAACTTGGCCGCTGCCTGCGCTGCATGATAATTTTATGTAATTTGCTCTCACGGCAAAATTGTTTGTGATGCGGTCATCATCATTACGGCTTTTTGCATGGGCTTACGAATTTTGTGGCATGGCACCCGCTCAGTGTTTTAGCCAACAAACATCCGCGCCAATGCAATGCGTTTGCCGCTGTGTTGCATGCGCCGTTCGCCTCGTTATTTGTGTTTTAATTTGATGCAAGTTTAAGATTTATTACACGAAACTTTCTTCTCTTGTTTCCAACTGCAAATTAGAACAGAAAAAAAGGTCAGCTTTATCAATGTGCCAAATACATAAAAATAGCTTGACGTGAAAGGTAAATAAAAGCATCAAAATCTTAAAGCATGCCACGTCTTGATTCTTTAAGTGAAAATTCCTACATAATGCTTTAAGTAAATATATACAGACAGTCACATACAAAATAATGAAAATGAAATATATATTTTGAAATATTTTAAATTAATATTAATCCTTATGCGTAAGTAAAGACTTTTTATTGCAATATAACTCTTGAAAAATAAATCATTTCCCTCTGTGCATAACTACATAAATAATATGGCTGTCGTTTTAAGCTTACCCTGATAAATCATAAATGACATTATTTATATAATTATTCACATTATGTCAGGCGTTTCCTACATCTTTATCACCAGTCGTTCATTATCAATAAATTACGAATTTTATTAATTTCGTTTTGACAAGAAAGTATAGAATTTTTATATACGCTACCTATAAGACAAGAACTTTCAAAACGAAATGAAACTTGCTTGATTTCAACAAAGAAATTCTGAACATTTTCTTGCCATTCTATAATAATATTAAAGTTAATCAAAAAACAATTTATTAGATCAGAAACTCAGACGACAAAACGAATATTGCATTGTATATCTATATTCTATATGTTTCTTACTAGTGGAGCGATATGGAAGAAAAGATTTCAAAAGGAATCTTAATATAAAATTCTATATATATTCGTTTCTTAGCTATCTCATTCGAGTTATTCTTATTTTTCATAATTTATTACATGATATTTATAGTATAAACTAAATTCTGAATTTCAACTTCGTTGCTGTTTAAATGGTTTTGCTTCAATTAACCAATGTTAATAAGTAATTTAATTCCAGTATTAATAGAGTGCAATGCCGCAAAGTAACCTCAGTTCATAATTGTACAATCGATATGAAAGCATTTAAAATGATTTGCGGTTTAATTGCAGTCGGACATTCGGACTCCAACGATGTGCTTCAAACAGAGTGAAAATCCTTTAAATCGGAGTACAATAATACTTAGTGATATTATAGATTCAAGTGTATCAAAAAAGACAATCATCGATCACAATCGTTAGTATGAGGTTGGCCACGAATCCTACAAGATAATGAATTCACGGTCTTGTTGCAAGAGAAACTCACAAGTTTAATGATGGGCAGTCGAAACATGACAGCTCACCAAAGCGACTATAGCTATTCCCCAAGTGAAGCTGCCAGAGAGTGAGAATGGTTGCATTAAAGGCGCCGTCAGTGCCGTGAAAAGTCAGAAACATTGCTGCTGCTGGGCATTAGCTGCAGTTGCCAACATAACATGATTAAAAGTCAAAAAAAGATGGTTGAGTTCTCGGAGCAAAATCTGCTGGACTGTTCCACTATAAGAATCTGGGCTGCAAGAATTGTAGTCTCCATGAAGCTTTGCAATACGTTGAAGAGAATCATGACATGACGTGACACATGCGGATAAATGTCGCTTTAAAACGAAATCACATTGAAGTGGTCATCAAAAGAGACGTGCAAGTCAAGTTGGGTGACGAGGCAGCTCTGAAGGTGGCCTTAAAAAGTTAAATTTATGTAACCACACATCTACAGCATTATCACTTATGTGTCTACACTAAAGTTTGCAGTGGCAAACCTTGCATTTATCATTCGATTCTTATGCTGCTGAAGAATTCCCGGGGCAACTGGAAAAAACCGCATACTTTCGTATGGCGCCAAGAAGCAACAACTTGCGTAGGATCGCTCATACGCAGTGTATCCATAGCTTTAACGATACTAATACCTTAAAAGGTGAGATTTTAACTAAGCGATAAATAACTCAAAGTTCAAGAACAAGCAAATTCAAATCTTCTTGAAGATTCATTTACCATGCACATGAATTAGGTTTACCCGCATATTTTTCACGAGTAACCGCTTGAAGTACATATATCACATATTTAATTATTTCTGTAATTGTTTTTTCTTTATTAATTTTATTATGGTTAGTCATCGACAAACGATCAATGCTATTAAAAGTAGCAATAGTTTTTTTTTTGTTTTGCGTAAATTCACATTTAATGGAGAGGCACTGAGTAACGAATACTCTTGTATGTAACTTTATGTATCAATTACTATTACTGTATTACTATTATGCTGAGCAGGTAACAATAAGGCAATCATGGCCCTAAGCAACCATTTTCTTGTAAAAAATAAATTAAAGTACGAAGTCTACAGACGAGTGCCATCGATCAGCTATCCATATTCAATAAAAACAAAGCAGCGCGGTACTATTCCTAAAGTATATCAAAAATATAATTTGTTATATTGTTGTACTACTATTTTAATATGCTCTATATATAGTATAGAGTATAAAATATACCAGATGGTCAACCACAGCAATATTTCTATTCGATTTTTTGTGGGGGCGGAAGTGAGTGGAGCATATATTTATAACAAACTAGAACTCCGAAGAACAATAAGAAATTATGTTAAAATAAAGTTATAGCTATTTCCAGCTGTCATAGTGCTATAATACCCTTATACCCTATAGGAAACGAGAATAAAATGTGACACAAGATAAGTAATCAGAGCGGTGACAGCTTTGTTATGGTCATTGAGGAATTTACGAGATTTAGATACTAAGCCTTACGTAATTAATAAAGTAGATTGAAAAGAAGAACAATAGAAACAGAGGAGACGGTATTAAAAGATAAAACTAAATGCGAAATGAATAAACGCTCAGAACACTCACATAAATGCGAATACTATCAAGAGAAAATCTAACAGAAGTGAAAAAGAAAATCGCAAAAAAATAGAAAATAGCACAATGAACTGACAGAAACAGAAACTGAAGCCAAATGAATGAATAAAATGTCGGAGATAATACAAGTAATAAATAAAGTTGAGCACATTATGCAAATGATGTGAAAAATAATAAAATTTAATTGGATGCCCAGATAAACTAATGAAAGAATAATGAAATGCATAAACGTTCTTATCACATTTAGCCGTTGGATTCTATATACTGGTATCCCATATCCATAAATAGCAACTAGGAGGCGACAACAACAACTGCTGGTAATTATAATGCTGCATAGTAGAAGCAACAACGTGAGCCAACAATTGTTTAATAGCAACAACAACAACATCGGTTGCCACAATAGTTCCATTGTTTTCCATTCAAAGCCAACATCCTGACATTGCCAATGCCAACTAGAAATCCACTGCGCTGCGGCAAACATAAAAGCCACTTCGTACCCAAGTGTTTGTATGACATGTAGTGTTGCACAAACCACCCAACCTCCCACCCACTCAGCAGCCGCCAGTTACAGCAGCTCGCTTTCTCTCTCTCTCTCTCGCTCTCCCTCTACGGACCACCGCTACCATCGCAAACTGAGCGCACAGACACCCAGACAATTGCATAGACACTTCCACCAACAGCCACCCGGCGTTGAATCAGCTTAGCATGGCAAAAGTGTGGCAACAATCTGAATCATCGTTTTAGTTGCCTCTTCATCCTGCCTCTGCCGCCTGCCGTCTGCCTTTGCCTCTGGCTCTCGACAACAGCTGCGGCTCTGTCAATTTTAATATCTCTTGCTGATGCCTTAAGAGGAAAATGTGATAATGTGCTTGTTCTAAACAATGCATAAATGGCATAAAAATAGCCTGCTCTCGGATATGTGAAGAGTCCAACGTGTGTGCTTTGCAGCACACTGTTTTCTATAGATAACGAAAATCACACTCTCGAAAGCTATTCATTAGGTATCATCCTACGTATCTATTTCTATGAATATCCTAATTGCTTTACGCTTTTATTTGCACTGACTTAGAATAGCAAATACAAAATGCAAACAGACAAAAGAGTCACAGAATCGCATTGTCAATATTAAACCATGTTCTGTATTATATACGAGAAGCAATAAAATAGCAAGACGTTAGTAAATATTAAACTCATAGTCAAGGTATCAACCCTTTTTTGAAATATTTGCCTAACTTTGAAATTTGTACAGAAACATCCAACTTTGTAAATCAAATTCTTCTTCAAATATTTGATTAAATGGGAATGAATATAAGCATAGCAACGTTGTAAAAATGCAATACAAAATGTTAGAAATATTTTTAAGTTAGAATATATGCCAATCTTTCTTTTTTAAATTCCATCATAATAAAATACTTTTTACTCTGAATCACATTCCATAACTAAAATTTGTATTACTCTGCGTAAATTTCGAATATAAATATTTCTGTTTAACTATTCAACTAAGACCGAAAAGAAGGAACTTGCAAAAACTTGTATTTAAATCAAAAATAAAGCCGTATAATTAATGTTAATGTAAAGCTCTTAGCAAATAAAAATCTTTGATGAAAGCACACTCATTGGTCATTTAATTAAAGCAGTGAATAAACTGTTTACATAATTGTACCCACAAGAAATTGCAGAAAGTGAGAGGACAATTATTATAAGTGCAAGAGATATTTTAACGCCTCGACAAGCCATTAAATAGTAGTAACAGCAGTGCATAACCCGTGACGCTCTTTGAGTGGAAATTCTAATGGCGTAGGAAAAGCGGAAAAAGGAAATTCAATGCAGCACGCACAACAATAAACAGCTTGGGCAAAGGCAAAGCAGGTGAGCAGGCAAAAACAAGGTGAGATGAAGGGCCGACTTTTGCTTTACTGCTTTACTGCTTGACTGCTGTCCAGCAACGCTCCCACGTTTAAGATAGACCGATGGGAAGAAGCAGAGTGTGCGAGACAACAGAGAATGAGAATGAGAACGAGAACGACAACGAGAATGAGAGTGAGAGCAAGCTTAAAATTTTTTGGTAACGGAAGCAGCAAACGCAACGAACTCGATTCGTATTTGGCGACGTTCGTCTCGTGAGAGTGCGCGTCGTGCCCATGAGAGCAGCGACTGCTAATACATATATATATATATATATATATATATATATACGTATGTATGTAGTATATACGAATTTGTGAAGCATGCATTTCTGTGACTGTGTTTGTGTGTGTTTTTGGGCACTGATAAAAGTAAATTTACATGTGATGCCGACGCTGCTGCTGCTGCTGCTACTTCTACTGCTGCACACGCCTCCCATCCCCGCCGCCTGCTACTTACTTCAGCAGACGCAGAGCAGCGACTTCGGTCACGGATTTGACTTGTTATGTGTACATGTTTGTACGTACGTATGTATGCGTTGTATTTGTCGTTTAAAATGTAGGTTACACACAGCGAAATGTCTACTTACACACAGACACACGTACACACATTAGTCTTGCATACATTTTGCGCTGTTTTTACTGTGAGTGCACTTCACAAAACATGCCTTTCAGTGGAGTTACAAAGTGCTCTCCAAGGAAGCAGTCTATCTATCTTTAGACTAGATATTTCTGTCATACGACAGCATGTAGCTCGAGGGCACTAATATTTTCAATTTACAAAGGACTATTGCATAATTAAGTTAATTAATTTGCCTCTACGTCTTTTCTCGCTGATACTGAGTACTGAAATTTCAATAAATATCCAAGCTAATCAAAACTACACATTATTTAATAAATCACAGGATACTCATGCGCTTTTCTAGGCACATCAATTCAGTGTCATCCATCAATCAGTTATTGATAACTTCAATCAATTTGAAAACGTAACAATAGCTTCTTGCTACGCCAACATCATCATAGAGAAGAGGTCAGTTTATGTAAAAATGTATGTAAAATATGTATTCGCTAGCTATACATATGTATGTAAATTGCCTATAGAAGAAGACAACAACAACAACAACAAGGACTACTAGGCACGCGCTTACCATAGAAAACTCGAATTTAATTTTCGTTCAAATTTCCGGTCTGCCACTTGGCATAATGATAAGATGCGCAACACTCACGAAACATACAAATCGCGTAAGTATGCGAAAGTGCGCGTTTGCGTTTTAATCGCAGATTAAATTCATTTTTCTATTCCACTACATTACGGGACACTCCACAAACACACGCACACACACACACCCACTCACGGTAGGATTTTACAGTTGAGCGCAAAAACAAAATGCAATTAAATCGTAATGCAATTTTATTTCTTTTTTATATATATGTCGCGCACTTGTACGGTCACAACAGTCGTACTTTAATCCACAATGCACATCCACGTCTTGCTGCACGTCGTGCAATCGCACTAAATCATTTATAGCACACTTTTTGGGGCTATAATACATACATTTTGCGCGCGCCTGTATGTGTGTTTCTGTGTACTTTATGTATAGTTGTGCATTTTTCATTCGTGTTGTGTTGTTGGTTGTTCGCTCGGTACACTGACACTGCACGTTTGGTCACGACGACCCTGTGATAACGACGCTGTTGCTCGCTTGGTGGTTGCTTGGCGTCTGTTCAGCTCCTAGCGCAGACAGCGGCCCAAAGGCTCGCTTCTGCTCAAAGTGGCCAGCAATGAGAGTGCGCCATCCAACAGCGAACAGAGAGCAACATAACATAGCTATGTTTACACTTCACTTTCCGTATGTTCTTTTTATATTGTATACGTAATTTTAAAATTTGTCGTAGATGCCGTTACTTTTTCAATCCTTTCACAAATTCTCCCGCCATTTGCACTCCTAACATTTGAAAACTAAAGCAATTTGGTCACACGGCCAGTTAGTTAACAGCTCTGTTAATAAGATCATGTTGAACACTGACAGCTGTTAGCAACAACAGCTGTCGCGCTCTCTCTATCTCTCTTCAGCTCTGTGCGCTCTCATGCGAGCTTTCGTCGTTTGATTTGCACTGGAAGCAGTCCAATTAGTATTTGCCCTTCTACACGAACGCATTCAAATAAGAAACTAAAGTGCAATTGCAAAATAGTTTATAGCGCAAAACAAAATGCAATTGTGGTTAAACTTGGCGCTGCTGGCCGGCCTAATGCTAGCGGGTGAGTAGTACTTTAGCAATATTATATGAACAATTATTGCTCTAACCAAAGAAAATAATTGTCTCTGCTGTTTGTGTGCGTGTCTAAGCGGCTTTTTAGCTGTATGCATGGGTGAACGTGTGTGTATATAGAAAGTGTGGCGTGAGTTGAATATTGCAATGGCTGCCGGTTACCGCTTCAACATTTTGCTAAACTTGCCGCGTTTTCTTTTTTTTATTTATTTTTCTCTACAAGTCTCTGGCACCAAGCCGCCTCGCTGGGATCCCAACTATATTGTGAAGGGCACACTGTACATTCCCTATGCCGAAATAGCTGAGCCCTTCTATGCCTGGTACGATAAGAACACAAAACGCTCCCGTATCGATTACTATGGCGGCATGGTGAAAACATATCAATTGGCGGGTGAGGGACAATATGGCACCTCGCTGAAACTGGCACCGGTTACCACACAGGATGCCCTCAACAAGCTGAGCTGTCTGCAGGTTAATGGCACCGCCAATCAGACTGTGGAAATCCAAAGTGTTTTGCCCGATGCCAAGCCATTCCAACTGATTGGTACTGAAACGTTCCTGGGCTTTACATGCGACAAGTTTAGGCTGGAAGAAACAATTGGTCAGAAGAAGAACGTCTATACATTGTGGGTGCGCTACAAGAAGTCACCACATTATCCAGCAAGCCGTATGCCGATTCCCGTGCGCTATGAGATGCGTGGCTATAATTCGTTGTTGGGCTCCCATTATGATCATTATTATCTGGATTATGATAGCTATGAGCATGACGATATTCCCAATGAAGTGTTTGAGATTGATGAGAATTTGACATGCACTGGTTTCCCGGGACCGGGTACTGGACACTTTGCCACCTTCAATCCCATGCAGGAGTTTATCTCAGGCAGCGATGAGCATGTGGATACGGCATTCCATCACTTTAAGCGCAAGCATGGTGTCGAATATCAGGACGACAAGGAGCACGAGCATCGCAAGAACATTTTCCGTCAAAACTTGCGTTACATTCACTCAAAGAATCGTGCCAAAATGAGCTATACGCTGGCTGTCAATCATCTGGCCGATAAGAGCGATGAGGAGTTGAAGGCACGTCGCGGCTACAAATCTTCGGGTGGCTACAATTCCGGCAAACCCTTCCCCTACGATGTGGATAAGCTCAAGGATGACATTCCCTCGCAATACGATTGGCGTCTTTATGGTGCCGTCACCCCCGTGAAAGGTACATTCTCTGGTATTCATTTTGGGCTGCTGCTTCTATTAATCTTTTATATTTTGCAGATCAATCGGTGTGTGGTTCATGCTGGTCCTTTGGTACCATTGGACATATCGAGGGCGCTTTCTTCCTCAAGAATGGCGGCAATCTGGTGCGTCTCTCGCAGCAGGCTTTGATCGACTGCTCTTGGGGTTATGGTAACAATGGCTGCGATGGCGGTGAGGATTTCCGTGTCTACCAATGGATGATGCAAGTTGGCGGCGTTCCCACCGAGGAGGAATATGGTCCCTATCTCGGACAGGATGGCTATTGTCATGTTAAGAATGCCACACTTGTTGCACCCATAACCGGCTTTGTCAATGTCACTTCGAATGATCCCGATGCCTTCAAGTTGGCGCTGCTTAAGCATGGTCCACTCTCCGTAGCCATTGATGCCTCACCCAGGACCTTCAGTTTCTACTCGCATGGTGTGTACTATGAACCAAATTGCAAAAACGATGTCGATGGCCTCGATCATGCTGTACTGGCTGTGGGTTATGGCAACATTAATGGCGAGGATTATTGGCTGGTGAAGAACTCTTGGTCCACCTACTGGGGCAACGATGGTTACATTCTAATGTCGGCTCGGAAGAACAACTGTGGCGTCATGACCATGCCAACCTATGTGGAAATGTAAAATCATATTCGTACGATATTAACAAATATGATTTCAATTGCCCCAAGGGCTTTAAATAAGCAATAAAAACAACATGTTTATACTCTTTTTTTTATATACATACTATAGTTTAATTCTTCTGACTCTTATCGCATTCGCCATTCTATCTATGTGACCCCAACTATTGCCAACTGCAGCGATAAGCTTAGACGACAATGACCAGACGTGCGCTGCACTTTGATCGCAGCTGCATTTTCTATCTAGAAATTCTTCGTGGGGCAATATCACGTACCGCTTGTAGTTGCAACAGCTATTCCAATGATTGCAACTTGAGACCAACCAGTTAATATCGAATTTTTTACAATTAACTTAACTTTTTTAATTGATATTACAGAATATATTCTGAACTAATTTTTAGTAAAAAACACATTTACTACAAAAATAGGCATTTTAATACTTTCTCTTTATCCCATTCAAATAGTTGAATAGAGAATTTCTTCATATGTTTATTTAATTTATATATTTTAATTTAATTGCTTATGTTATTATCAATCAACTTGGGACAAATGCTTCGCAGTTCTTAGGGGAACAAAATATTAAATTCAATTATAGAATTTTTGTAAAGCATCATTAACCGATTTGAGCCAAGATTAATCTGTACAGATCTTCGCCAGAAATTGTAAAATAATCATAATGTACCATTTGAATAGCTCCTTTAAAACTTCGCGTGTGAAACTCACACTGTGAATCAAACTTTAGGAAAAATATGGGACCAAGTCCCTATTGAAATCCTTTTTCTTATCTGAATAACTTTCCAGTGGGGACCGATTATTCACTATCGCATAAAATTGAGAACACTTCAAGGGCGGGCAATTTCAATTGTCGTATTCTTGGAGAATCGGCAAAGGAAATTAAGGAAACGCTGCTAACTAGCGGCGACTTTAAATAACAATTGTATAAATCCAGATTTATCTGTTAAAGTTCATTTACCTCCACATCGTTGGACGAAGCTCCGCAAATAAATACCATACTTACAAGTAGACAAATCTGAGTTTTAATTTTCTTGGAAAAATAAGATAGCAACTGAAAATTTAATTTGACAAGACATTAAAAAAATCGCAGCTGATAAGCCTCTAAATACGTAATGTAGGTCAGGAGTTTACGTAGATCAAGTTTTTTAATATTAATTGCAATCAGTCAGCAGCAGCAATAATATTAGGAAAATAAAACAATCCACCAAATCTGCCAGTATTCAAATAAAAACAAATTGTGTTTAAAATGTTATCATTTTATTTTCGTTTTATTTGTGTTTTTTTGTTTATTTGTAAAGAATCTTACGAATCCAATTTTTAATGTATTTTACAGACGGAAGTGTTATAAACATTCGCGCATGTTTTTTTTTATTTTGTTTTGTTTGTGTATGTGTTTTTGTATTTCGTTTAGTAAATAATTAACATATTTAATGTACATCAGTTAAACCAAATTTTAAGGCTAAAAACTCTACTCTTATTATTCAAAATTCGCACTTACAAATAAAGTAAAAATGATTATATTGAATTTCTCTCAAATAAGTTATAAGTAATTTATCTACAACTATTTTTTTTCTTTTCTTTTCAATTTTCATTACGAACTTGTTACAAATTTTCGGTATAGTAAATGTGTGTATATCTAATATTTATATAACTAGCTTTTATATAAGTATCATACAAATCCTAAATAAATTAACAATAATATTTTATATAAAATCGACTTTCTGATTATGTACAATATTTAAAAAAAGCCCATAAAGAAAAACAACAAATTCTTAATAGGTACAAAATCTAAAATGTATATCTTCTTTTGCGATTTCAAAGTTTAACAAGAGCTTTTGTTTTCAATATAATATTTCATGTATATGAGAATAATAATTGTTATGGTTGTTTTTGTGAAAATTATCTTACTTCGGGATGAACTTTAAATCTCTGAAATTCTAGCAATTGGTTTGAACTGATGCAAAAAAATATGCTTATGATTGATATAAGAATCAATAAAAAATTTACTCGATTTTCTCAAATTAAACCAAAATCTCAAACTTGAATATACGATTTGTAAGCAATTGTTTGGGGAGAATTAAGTCAGTTTATTTATTGATCGTATGTGTGATTAATCACACAGTTGAAATCATATCTCAAATGAAGAATCTCTTGCTTTCGGATTGAATAGTTTAAAAGAGAAAAAAGATTCGATTAAACTTTTGATTGATCAATCATAATTACCAACGGATTATTGAGTTTGCATCAGTCAAAACCATAATTTCATGATCATAATTATGAACTTTTGGGATTTGAATATTTTTCTTAGTTTAATTATATTTAAGTTAAAATTCACTTTGCTTACAAAATATTGTATGCTGTTAATTATTAAATGTAAATGTTCTTGTTATATACATAAAGTTTTAATTTCAGTGAAATGAAGTGGGGTAAAAAGTAAAAGTAAAAGTGTATACTTAGTTTCACGTTTTCTTTTAATTTGTTAATCTTAAAATATTGAATTAGATATACATATTCACAGGGTCAAAAATCGTAGTTGTTTTTGTATATTTTTTGTTTGCTGCACTTTCCCATTAAAGGATAGAAAATGTTAGTAAGACAAATGTAAAAAAAAAAATAAATAAATGTTATGTCGAACCCAATATATGTATTTTTAAGGTGGTGGGTTGAATAGGAAGGAGTTATGGTTAAGGAGCAGCGTGTTAGATAATAAACTTAGATCTAAATACGCGACGGCCTCATTACTAATCTTGTTTATATACAATTTTTTGTAACTTTTCCTGGTGTTTTTCCTTTTTTTTTCGTTAATTATAAATTTGTTTTAAGGTTACTTTCTTAGAATTAGATTACGTTCAATTAACTCGCGTTTTGTACTCTTTTTTCAATGTTTCCAAACTTACAAACTACAAGTAGCGTTTTCTATTTATTGTTTTTGTTTTGTTGAACAATAAACAACGCTTGTTTTTTTATGTACAAATATTTAACAATATGCACTTGTTTTTTTTACAATTTAATATTTACATGTTTTATGTACTGTTTTTCTGGTTTTCATTTTGGTTTTTAGTATTGCTTGCGTTTTAAGCCTGGTTATGCTGTTGTTGCAGTTTCTGTGTTGTTGTTATTTAAATTAATTTGTTTAGTTAATGCTTTGATTGTTGCCTTGAAGTATATGTAAATATACTCGCAGTGGCGTTACTCTTTAATTACAACTATTACAGAAAATGTATAAAAATCATCATAAACTTATCAGATTAATTGCAGAATCTCTCATGCATATTTCAGTTAAGTGAATTGAATTTAAATGAAATTTACTTAATTTTATAGTTATGACAAAGAAAAATGTAGTAAAATCTACTATGTTTAAATTAGGAATTTAAACTAACTGTTTAGCTAACCAACATGAAAAGATTTCAATTTGTTTGTTTATGTGTGTAGTTTTTCGATCTTTTTCGTACATCTAAGCATTTCTATATAGATATATATAATTATAGCGCTATGTATAGTATATATTTGTATATAGTAGCAAGTTGCTTGGTTGGTTACGAAAAAAGCGACTATCAAATAACTAAATCATTTAGCAGAAGGCTCTTTTGAAATATATTGTTACTGTTGCTGCTTTTTGTTGTTGTGGTTTGTTGTTTTTTGTGTTTCTCTGCTCAATCTCATATCGTTAATGCATATATACATATCTAAATTCTAGTTGTATGTGTAAGTAGTATAGTTATAGCGAGTAAATAGCGTTTACAACAAAAATAATAAGGATTTCATTTCCTGGCTACGATAGAGCGCGTTTTTTTCTATTCCGATTTTCTTTTCGCACTACATTTTTTTTTCGTTAAATAAGAAAAGCGCCTTCAATTATAATAGTTTATGGGTAAGGTTATTTTTTGCTTTCGAAGAGCACTTGAGCCAGGTTGATCGGTCGAGTTTCTTGTAGTTGTGATCTGAGTTATATTCTGGCTTTAGACTTGGATGTGTTACTGTAGTTAATTTATCGACGAAGCTGTTGAAAGAATTGGTAAATTAAATTAAATTATCATTTCACACTTTAGTGATTTTATTGTCCACTTACCTTAAGCGCCATCTCGCCTGGCGGTCGCCGAAGATGACTTTTCACCAGGTGTTCCTGATGCTCCAACGCCCAGGCGTTCAATCACACGCGAATCGCAAGATATGGTTCGTTGCATGAAACGTGATCTCTCGCTCATCTTCTCCTGTTGCTGCTCCAGCAATGTGGGCGCCGCATTAAAGTGGCCAGCTGGAAAATATATGAATATACATTAAAAACTTTAGATCAAGTTAACAAGATGTGTGACGTCTTACTCTTGGGCTTGTCGTCGAACATGTGCAACTTGTGGGCTGTGCTTAGGATGCTGTTGACGGTGCTCAACGTGGCTGCCGCCGAGTTTATAGCAGATGCATTAGCGGACTTACTCTTAAGCGACGACGCAGACTGCGCATGATGCGGCGATTGTTGCTGTTGTTGCTGCGCATAGTGCTGATTGCTGCCGCTGCTATTGCTGCTGCTGTTGTTGGTGACAATGTTGTTCTGGTGCACGCTGATCGAATTGCGTCGCTCCCGCATAGCTGCCTGAAAGCGTTCCGGCGACTGCAGCGAGCACTTGTTGATCGTCTGCGGCTTGGCAAAGCGTTCCATGGGTTTCGGTGGCGTTGTCGGTGTTGTGGGCGCCGTATCGACGGATGGACGATGTCGCATGCGGTACTCACTGATCGACAACTTGCGCTTTGGCATGGGCGCCGGTTCCGGCACCGTGAGCATGGGATTCAGACGCGGATCATGGCTAGCAGTGCGTGTGTAGAGTTTCAGTGGCGTTGTCGCTGGTGGTGGCATGCTGTCCGCGGCTGCAATGGGAGTGGTTGGCGCTGAAACAGTAGCGGAGGCGGCGGCAACAACAGCTGCTGCTGCAGCTTTTGCTTTTGTGGCCTCCAAATACTCGGCCAAGCTAGGCATGCTGTTGCTCTGCAGCTTAGCAATTGGTGAGGCCAAAGCAGCGCTGCTTGGCGGCTCCTGCAGCTTGCCGTAGATGGTATTGTAGTACGGCAATTGCTTGGCAGCCGAGGCGAGACTGTTGCTGCCGGGCACTACCATTGGCGAGGGTACAACGGGAGCAACTGCTGCTGCCATTGTTGGCGTCGGTTGGGTGATGAGCACAGGTATGGGAGCTGCTGAAATTGGGGGTGTGGGTGCGGGTGTGACTGCGGGCGTGGTGGGCTTGGCCAGCACTTTGGGCAAAGCGTTGACTGGCGGCGTAGCAGCTGCTGCCAGCGGCTGTTGTTGCGGCTTCTGTTGATTGTAGCTTTTCGCTTTGCTGTCCTTATCCTTTTCCTTCTCCTTGTCTTTGTCCTTTTGCTTCTTCTCGCGATCTTTTTTCTTGCTCTTCTTCTTCTCCTTCTTTTCCTTCTTAATCGCCGCCGCTATCAATGCCGCCTGCTGTCGACTGCCACACATGGATTCCCTTCGCCGACTAATCGCCGTCAACTTGCCACTCGCAATGGCAGCTGCCAGACTCATCGAACCAGGCAACTCCTGCTGCTGCTGTTGATGGTGATGGTTGTTCTCTTTGCGATGTTGCTGCTGATTCGCAGTAGTTGCTACGACACCAGCTGCTACTGCAGCTGTTGCTCCTGCTGTCGGTTGCTGCGGAGCTTTGCTGCTGTTGAGCAACAAGCTGCTGCTTAGGATTTGGCTGTTGGGCTTTGTCAACTCCTGCTCAAAGTTTGTCTGACGCTTCTTTGTGGTTGCCATGGGCGTGGTGGGCATTGCAGTTGGCGTTGGCGTCGTTGCTGGCGTCACACACATGGACATGGTGCGACGACGCAGCGCCGACTGTTGCTGCTGCTGTTGTTGTTGTTGTTCAAGTGGATGATTGCTATTGTGCTTGGTCTTGCCATTGGCTGTTGCTGTGGGAGTTGTTGCTGCAACTGCTGCTGTTGGCGTTGCTGGCAACAATTGTGGTTGCTGCGGTTGTTTGCTTTCTTTCGGCTTCTTTTTCAATTCAGGCGCTGGCATTGCTCCCAAGGTTGCAACGGTTGCTGCTGGCACCTTCTGCTTGTCCTTGTCCTTGGACTTCTTTTTCTCCTTTTTCGATTTCTTTAGCTGCTTGTCACGTTCACGCTTCTCGTCCTTCTCCTTGCTCGACTTCTTCACTATTGTCAACTCGGGCGTGGTGTTGGCTGTACTGCTGGTGCTGTTGTTGTTGCTATTGCTCTTGCTGGAGCTGGTGCTGCTGCTGTTGCTAGTGGCCTTCTTGTTGCGTGACTGCAGATACGAAATGTTTGCCGCATGGAAGGACAACAAGCGCTGTTGTATATCCAGCTCGGTTAGATTCTTGCTGCTGGCTGCAGTACTTGCTGTTGCTGTTGCAGTACTTGCTGGTGTTGTCGTAGTCACTGCAGCTGATGCCGTAGATGCAACTTTCGTGGCTACTGTTGCCGCAGATGCAGTTGCTGATGTTGCTGCTTTTGTTGTGACTACAGTGACTGCTGAGGTCACTGCTGCCGTGGCATTAGATGCCACTGCTGCTATTGCTGTAGTTGTTGCAACAGCTGCAGGCTTGGGTGTTAGCAATTCCAGCTTGGGTTTCTTCTTAAGCGGCTCTTCTGACTCTTCCTTGACAGCGGGCGCACGTGCCTTGATGGCCGCTTTCACCGAATCCACCAGCAATGTGGTGCTTGTTGCTGCTGTTGTTATTGCGTTGCTGGTTGTTGTAGCTAATGCTGCACTTGCTGTTACTGTTGTGCGCAGCAACGATTCACCTGGCTTGGGCTCTGGTATCGGTTCTAGTTTCGCAGGCAACATTTCCACATCTGGTTTGATCTCCGCTTTGGGCTCCACTTTAGCCAACTGCTGCTGCTGCTCCACTGAGTTTTCCAACTTAGGCTCATCAATGGACTCTTGCTGCAGCTGTTGCTCTTGCTGTTGTTGTTGCTGTTCCTCCTGTTCGCGCTTTACCTTCAGCAGCTCCTCGAACTTGTCGCACGCCTGACTTTCCTCACGCTCCACATCAATTTTGACATCTTCAGCGGCAGCGCTCGTATCTTCTGGCTCAATTTTCACCAAATTGTCCTCGGCCACAATCTGCTGAGCACCTGGACTCGGTGATCTCAAGATATCCACATCGTCGTCCTGTTCAAAGTGTAGCAGCTGTGTTTCCACCTTCAGCTGCTCTGTCTTGGGCTCCACTTTGTGATCTTCCTCGCCAGCGCTGCCAATAACATCGATATGTGGTTCGTCAGTGGCTGCTGATGTCTCAAGTCCGCCATTACTCATGACCACCAAACGACGCTTCTTCAACGGCGTGCTAAAGCCATTTGACAGCTGCTGTTGCGGTTGCTGCTGCTGTTGTGGTGGCTGCTGCTGCTGTTGCGCTTGGGGCGATGCTACGCTGCTTGGCGTCGGTGTCACCGGCGTCTGGGGCTGACTTTCGTCCGTGGTCTCCTCGCTGATGGCCTGACGTAGCCAGCGCTTCTTCACCGACGAATTGTTCTGTACTGATGGCGTCTGCAAACGCTCCGAGCCCTCAACTTGATGTATAAAGTGCTCCACTTTCAGTAATGCTGGTGCAGGTGGATCCTGCAACTGCAACTGTTGCTGTTGTTGTTGAAGTTGCTCACGGGAACCGTTGATTTCACTCATTGCCGCCTGCACTAGGCTGTCGAGGCCAGAGGTTTGTTGTTCCTGCTCCGATTGCTGGAACCAGCTGGACATGAGTGTTTTCTTCGTTTTAGCGCCACTGGGCGGATACTTAAATTCACCCATCGAAGGCGATGGCAATTGCTGAACTACGACTTGTTGTTGCTGTTGCTGCTGTTGTTGTGGCTGCTGTTCCAGTGGTCCCATGGCTGCTTCAATCAGCAGACAAGCGCTGCTCACTGCTCCAGTTGCGTTTGCTGCTGGTGGCTTGAAGGCGTCGCAATTGTTGTGCGCCAAGGCGAGCAACAAACCAGCTGCCTGATCAGCAGATTGCTGCTGTTGTTGTTGCTGCAGCATTAGGCTGTTGCTATTGTTAAGGCTGCTGTCGTTGTGTTGTTGTTGCTGCGATGCTGCTGCTGGCGACGCGAGTTCCGACTCCGTATGCGACTCATTGTCCGACTCGTTCATGCTCTTGCGTCGCTTGCTATTATTGTTGTTGTTGTTGTAGCTGCGACTAACTTTCCGTTTTTTCTTGTTGCGTCGCGATGCGTTGTTGTTGTTGTTATTGCTGCTGGTGGGCGTGGGGCAACCGCTGGCATTGGCATCCGTTGATTCGCTAATAGAATTGCTGCTGGCATTGCGTTTGCGTGGCGATGCCGGCGAGTTGCTGCTACGCTTGTTGCTGCCCGCTTGCCGACTGTCGCCACCTGCAACCGTAGCTCCCGTTGCTCCTGCTTTCTTACCGCGTGCCTCCTGCTTCTCCATTTTGTCGATTGCACGCAGTATGGCCTCCAATTTGCGCTCTTCGCGTGACTTTGGCTTGTCCTTTTTAGCTGCAGGTGTTGATGTGGCTGGCGTCGCAGTGGTTGACGCTGCTGCTGCTGTTGTCGGTGTTGCTGGCGTCGGAGTTGTTACTACGACATCTTCCTGCTTGGCTTCGAGCACAGGCGTGCTTGTTGTCGGCGTTGTGACAGCTGCTTTTACCGGCGATTTACGACTAGTTGGTGTTGCATTAATATTGCTGTTGTTGTTGCTCAGATTGTTGATAGGCAACGATACTGTCGATTTAATAGGCGTCTTGGTAGGCGATACTACAACAGGTTGATAGGGCTTTGGTTGTTGTTGCTGCTGCTGTTGTTGTTTCTGTTGTTGCTGCTGCTGCTGTTGTTGGTGCTGCTGTTGAAGCTGCTGCTGGTGTTGCGACTGTTGTAGCTGCTGTTGTTGTAGCTGCTGATGTTGTTGCGATTGTTGTTGTTGTTGTGCTTGCTGCTGCAATTGTTGCTGCGTCTGCTGCAGTTTCATTTGCTGCGTTGTAATTTTTATGGGCGTCACAATATGTGAAGTGGGCGTGGCATGCAGCGTTTGTAGCGCACTTACTGCCATGCGAGCCTCATCCGCCAGTTGTTGTTGCTGCAGGAAATGTTGCTGCTGCTGCTGCTGGTGTTGTTGTTGTTGCTGCTGCTGTTGAGGTTGCTGTTGTTGCGGCTGCAAATAATAAGTTGCCATGGGCCTCTGAGCAGCCGCTGCAGCTGCAATAACAGCCAATGGCTCCTGCGGCTGTTGTTGTTGCTGCTGCTGCTGCTGTTGCAGCAATGAAGGCTGCTGCTGTGCAGGCTTCGGCAACATCTGTGGGGACAACAACATAGGCGTTGGCAGCGCTGCCAGAATTTGTTGCTGCTGCTGCGTTGGACTGCGCTGCAGCAGTGATGTTTGCGGTGTCTGTTGTTGCTGTTGCTGCTGCAATGTGGGCGACTGCAGTTGAGTGGGCGTGGGCGATGGAATGGATACTGAGGGCGACGATGAAGATGTGCAAATGCCTGAATCGTGCAGCACACTCGACATGGAAACGGAGCACGAGTTGTTGCTGTTGCCGCCATTGCTGTTGCTGTTGCAGAGCATTGCTGCCGCCGCTGTGCCAACTGTTGCCGGCATCAAAGAAGCCGTCGCACTAGGCTTAAAGCCCAAATTAAGCTGACTGAGCTGTGGGCTATTCAGGCCCATGTGGCTACTACTCTCGCCGCTCGAGGATGTGGAACGATTGCGTGCCGTCGCCGCGGCTGCTGCAGCTGCAGCGGCTGCCGTCATGCTGTTGCCCAGCCCCATGGTCAGCTGTATGGCTGCCGCACTGTTCACAGAAGCGGCTGCGGCCGCTGCTGCTGCCGCCTTGTTGCGATGACTGCTGCGCGGTTGCGTGGGCGGTGCCTGCAATTGTTGTTGCACCGCCAGAGGCAATGCGAACAAACAATCGCTGCCCAGATCGCAGGCACAACGTGTGCTCGTCGGCTGGATGACAGCCGAATGTGATTTCTTATGCTCAACCGCCGTCAGATCATGCGGTTCATGTCGCACAGTAATCTCCGTCTGCGCCCGAATGTGCGTCAATGCCACAATGTACAGATGTAGTGTGCCCTTCTCGAAGTAGTGCTGCAACTCGGCGTTGGGTCGACAGGAGCGTCGCACGAAGCGTGCATCGTTGCCATAGGTGCGCGTATCCACGCAGACTTCGGGTCCCTTTAGGTAAGAGGGCAGCGGTTGCGGTGCCAGCTGTTGGTTGGCTGTCGTCTGCATTGGAGCCTCCACGCCCGGCAGTTGATAGAAGAACACAAACTGCCCGGGCGTCTTGTGCACCTTGAAGCTGTTGAGATAGTTGCTTGGCGGCGGCGTATTCATGTTCACGGTGGGATTCTGGGTGCGAAACTGGGTCGTTAGCATGTATTTGCCACGCAGCTCATGGATGGGCGAATGCGGCGCCAGATCAATGCTGCTGATCAACACCTTGGCTCCAGCATAGGGTATCAATTGAGCACGCTTCTCCAGTTCGCTGGCACAGCCGGCGGCAATCAGACGCAACGCCTTGTTTTCGGTATTTTGAATGCTTTGCAGCAAACTCGGTTGCTTCTGTATGGCATGCAGGCGGGCGCGCAACTCGGGCGAGTAATGATTGGTCACGGCGTATTCGTAGTGTTCGATCCATTGCCGCAGATTCGCTGCGTGCTTCTCAGCGGCAGTCAGAGCTGGACTGCTGCCACCGTTGCCATCACCACTCGATTTCGTTTTGCGTTTGCTGCTCTTCTTGGTGCCCTTGGCACTGGTTGAGCCACCACCGGCAACTCCAGCTCCCGCAGCACCGCCTGCTGCCAGCTTGTCGCCTCCTTTCTTACTCTTCTTCAGCGTTGTGGCGCCATCTTTGGTTTTCTTCGATTTTTTGCCCATGCCGGCAACAGTGGCGTTATTAGCGCCAGTTGCAAAGCCACCATTGAGTCCACTGCCCAGTCGTTGATGTTGCTGCTGCTGCTGTTGTTGCAGCAACTCCTGACTGCCGTAAAGTGAGCCACCCGGCACAGAAGCTGCTGCACCCAAAGGATTGCCCGCTGCAGCGGCTGTTGCGGCAGCGGCAGCTGCAACGGCGGCCACACCACTGGCTGCCTGACTGGCCACCAAAAGCATGTGCTCCTTGCGCTTTTGACGCTGCAACGCACGCGCTCTGGCCTTGTCCACTGGACGTGGCTGGCAGAGTTCGCACTGATACTCCTCCGGTATGTTGAGGCGATCGATGCCCATGCAGTCCACGTGCTGCCAGGCGCTGTAGAAAGATTGGGATTGTGTTTAGTAAGAGTTCCTTATTAGACAGTATGTCGGGTTTATGCAACAGCAAGAAGTATATAATTCTAAATGGCAAAGGAGACTTTTTCTACTTATTGCATACAACCGATATTATTTTAAACTTACGAGCACTTGTCACAGCAAATCATATAGCCATCATCATGCGTTAACTCGCAAATACAGCGCGTCACAGAATCATCCTCGGCCTCGGCTTCAGGCGCTGTTTCTGTCTCCTCACCGGGATCGATGTCAGCGCTTGCCAAGCGCGAACTACCGCTGATGGCCGAATGTGCATCATCGTCAGTTACATGGCGAGCAACTAGAAAAATAAAGTGTTTTAGTTTTGGCAGTCTATATAATTTACTTGAATGTTTTCACTTACTTTGTGGCGCAAAGTAGCTGCTGTAGCTGCCGCCTGGTGTAGTCGCTGCACCTGCCACAGTAACGCCAATGCCGCCCAAAGACCATTGCTGAGATTGCTGGGCTATCGCCCCAGTTGTTGCAGTCTGCTGCTGCTGCTGTTGTTGCTGCTGTTGTTGTTGTTGCTGCTGCTGCGAGGCGTAGGTGTGATCCTGCATTATGGCGTGTAGCTGCTGCAATCGCAAGTCTTGGGTATGCACTGGCACTGGACGCACTTCCTCAATGAACAACTCCTCCTCGTTGGCGCTCAACTGTTGTGGTTGCGTTGCCACTTGCTGTTGCGACTGTTGTGGCGGCTGCTGCTGCTGCAACTGTTGAGGCTGCTGCTGCTGTGTCGGCTGAGGCGTATGTTGTGGCTGCTGTTGGGGCTTCATTATCAACGTGGTTGCATCCACATGCACTGGTGTCAAGTGCGGCGTATTTGTTGTCGTATTGTTGTTGCTGGTTACGCTTCCACGCAGGCTGCTTAAATTGCTTGTGCTATTGCTGTGGTTCAGGCTGCAAGAAAAATCCCCAATATTAGTTTTTCTTCGATAATATTTGCTTTTTATTTGTTATCTGTATTTTACTATTTATTTACTATTTATTCTGCTAGCAGTTACAGTCCAAGCTGCATGAAGCCCTGAAACTCAGGCCAACTTTTCACATCGAAACAATTGGATCTCTTGATTTTGTTTTTTAATACTTGTCCACTTGACAATTATAACTTTGACAAAACCTACTTGGCTAGAAAGTGCATTTCATAAATAAATTCAACAATTTGACGATGTGCTAAATTGTTGAAAACTATCGATAGTAGTCGCACTTGTGCAGTCTTCATAATCTATCGATAGTACTATATTTCAAAAAGACATGCAATAATAGATCGTTTAATAGATCGATAGTTTTTTAAATTTACGTCGATAAGTGTCACATCTATAAATACTACGGATAAAATGAAGCATTTTTTTACGATTAGCTTACCTGTGCTTATAATACTCGACCACATTGGATGGCTGCTTGCGATTGGCAGCGGCCACCACAGCCTCATGTTGCTGCTTGCGTTCCAGCGACGCGGCTCGACTGCTCGGCGCACTGACCGATTGCCGGCGTGCCGCCGTTGCCGACATATACGAGGACATCGCCGCACTACCGCTGGCGAATCCATGCGAAGATATGCTCACCGAGGGCGTGCTGGAGGTGCTTACAGTTAGATATGACGCTGATGACGATGCCGATGGCGCTGACGAAGCTACTGTTGACGCTGAGGAACTCGGCGAGATTGCAGCTGCACCTTGAAAATGTGTCAGTAGCAAATTTCCCGAGGTTGCTGCAGTTACACTATTGCTGCTGCTGTTGCCATAAACAATTTGTGTGGGTGTTGCTGCTGTTGGTTGCGGCGGTGGCATATTGGTTGTGGTTACTGCTGCTGTTGGTGTTGTCGGTGTCGTCTGTTGCTGATACCGCTGTTGCTGCTGGCTGAACGACTTTTGCGCCATGCTCTGTAGTATGCGCGCCGACAACTCATCCGTCATCTGTGTGCCATTCACAATCATCACATCGTCGGTGATCAGCGAGGATTGCTGCTGCTGCTGCTGTTGTTGTTGCTGATGATGATGATCGCTGCTACTATCACTGCTGCTGGTGCTGTTGTAGTGTATTCGTTTGGTTTGTGCCGCCTGAATTTGGGGCTGATGCTGTTGTATGACAGTGCCATGAGAGTTGACAAACTTGATGGCCCCCGGCGTTGACTGCTGTAGCATATAGCCGCCACCAGTTGTTGCCGTCGTCTTCTGCTGCAACTGTGTGCCCTGCGGCAAATTAGCAGCCAGTTGTTGCAACGGTTGCTGCTGCACCACATACTTGCTGTTGTTGATGCTGCTGCCTGCCGATAGTTTTCCAACCTTGCTGGTCGTCAATTGTTGTTGCTGTTGCTTGGCGTAAACGTTCTGTTGCTGCTGAGGCACCGCGGCAATCGACAGCGCTGTCGTTGCGTTGTATTGCTTAACAAATTTCGTTTTAACGCCTGCTTTGTGGGTCGGCTGCTGTGCGGAGATAAAAGCTTTAAGCTGCTGCTGCTGTTGTTGTTGTTGCTGCTGCTGTTGATGCTGCTGCAGCATATTGCCCACGCTTTTGACCGTTATCTTCTGATTAGTCTTCTTGAGCAGCGCTGCAGCTGTTCCGCCAGTTGTTGTCGTTATCGCCGGTCGATTGATAGCAGCCGCATTGACATATTTTTGTTGCGTAGCCGTTGCTGGTTGCACAATTATCTGCGGCGTCTGTTGCTGCTGTGGTTGGTGCTGCTGCTGGGGCGGCACATACGATTGCAAACGCGTCACAACTCGCGAGCCGAGTGTCACCTTTTGCATTAGCGGCGTCGTTGTTGCATTGGCTGCTGTCTGCTGCTGTGGGGATTGAGCATAGCCTTGCAGCTGCTTTGCCGTTGCAATTCCACCTCCTGACGCTTTATAGGCGCTAATGCTGCCAAATTTTTGCTGCTGCTGCTGTTTGATTGCTGGCGTTGCCGTGACATACGGCAAATTCTTTGCGCTGAGATAGTTAAGCTGCTGCTGCTGTTGCTGTGTCTGGGAGGAGGATATTGGCGGTGCCTGTTTGGAGAGCACCGTGAGATTACTGAGCAACAGCTTGGAGTTGTGCGGCGGTGCCGACGAGGAGGCATCAATGATGACATTACTCGTGCTGCCATCGGTGGTGACAATCTTGTAGATTTGCGGATTGAGCAACTCATGCTGCTGCTGTTGCTGTGGCGTCTGCTGCTGCGCTGCTGCTGTGGCACGTACCGCATATTTTGGCGCTGGTTGCGCTTGAATGGACATGCGCCGCTGCATTATGCGCTTCAGCTGCGCCTGGGTTGACAAATTGCTGCCATCGATAACTATGTGTGGTTGGTGCTGTTGCTGCTGCTGTGGGCCACCGATGGCAATGCGGCTGTTGCCAGTACTGTTGTTGGTGTTGCTGCTGCTGCCGCTGCTGGCGACAGGTTCCACAAAGACCGTGTCGTGCGTGGACATGGGCATTGTTGTTACTGATGCTGTTCTTGTTGTTGTTGTTTATATCAATTTATAAATTGCTCACAAAAATAATAGTAATTATTATTATTATATTATGTGAATGTATTTATATATCGCTTTCGAAATTAAATTGTTATGTTTTTGTTTTAATTTTAGTTTTAGAAAGGGGCGGGGGGGCTCTGCTTTTAACTGGTGCTAAGTTTATGTTGCTCTTCTTCTGCTTTTGTAGCTGCTTCTTGGTTTTGCTTTTTGTCATTTCACAACACTAATACTACTTCACTAGACATCTCATTCACAAGAAGCCTTTGCCCCTGATGTTGCTGTTGTCGCCGTTGCTGCTGCAGTTGCGATTGTTGTTTGTTTTGTTTGAAATATGTTTGTGACTTCTGCCGCGCTATAAAGCTGCTGCGGTTGCTGCAAGTGCGATTACTTCTGCCTCTATACGTGATGGTGCCCCCCAAACCTTTGGGGGCCTAAGGCATAACCAGAAATGCTTTCCTCGTCGTTGGCGTTTGCCTGACCGCTGCTGGCGGCGGCTGCTAATTGTGGGCGGCGCGCATTCAAATTGCAAATACGATTTCCAACACTGTGCCACATTACATTGTTAGCCATTACAAACATAACGCCGCGTATTTTTTTATTCAGCTTCCTTCTCTCTATTGAGTCGGCGCTTCCGTTCTGGCGCGCCTTCTTCTTTTGTTGCTGCTTTCGTCTTCTGAATCTCTCGTTGTTATTGTTTTGTGTAGTCGAAAGTATCGTTGTTTTGATGTTAATGTTGATCTTGTTCTTATCGTTGTTGTTATCCAGCAACAACGGAACTACATCAATTTATTCTTAGCTCACCGAACGAGGTTTCGTTGTATGTTCCATTTGGCTGCAAGAAGAAAAGAATATTACATTAGATATTTTTCAAAAGTTGATAATAAATGAAAAAAAATCAATTTTTTATCGACGGGAATCGTTATCGTTTTCGATTAATGCTTGATAATTTATCGTACAGTGTTGCCAACCGCCAATTTAGTTGGCGCTCTTATGTAATCCAAAGCAAATGAACAAAACGAAACGCATGCGCATCGAAATTGTTGTTGCTTGTCTCATCTTTGTGTATGAGCGAGAGAGTATTTGTGTATTTTTCTAGTGTTCTTTTTATATGCCATTCGCAGCTGCACTTGCTGCAAACACACTCTTGAAGTAAGTAGCTGCTAACTCGTTAATAGAGAGACAACAGCGGCAACTACAACTACAACTACCAAGTGATACGTTATGAACTTGCATTGTTTACATTTGTATTTGTGTGCGTTTCGCGTTAGTGTACATGTGTGTGTGGTATGTGTGTGCCCAAGCACTTGTGCATTTTTGCGTTAAGACACAAGAAAACCTGTTCTCTCCTCCTGTGTTTGCGTTTTGGCCACTCATCATTTTTATGAGCGACGCTAATCATGTCAAGCAAAAAAGCCTTGCACAAAGACAAACTTTATAAATTCCAAAGCATCTCTTGATGAAATATATATTGCATTACTATCATTTTGATGCCATATAAGAGTTAGTCATAGATATTTATTTGTTTTTCAACTGTAGCTCGATCATCCGGCATTTATCGAATCTTCTTTTGTTTTTAGTTTCTAAATTATTTCTCTTGCGCAGTCGCTTTACACCTCATTATTCGTATTTACAAGATACAACTACATTTGGGATTGTATGTGTATATAAATATATATGTGTGTGTATGTGTTTGTGTGGCTTTTGGTCGTTGCCAAAGCCAAAGCAAAAAGTGAATGCACTAATTTTGCCTTGGCATCCGGCGCGGCATTCATTGCAGTCGACGACATCGCGCATTGTTGTTGTTGTTACTACTGCTGCTGTTTTTAGTATCTATTACCAGTTGTAGTTGTTGCTGCTATTGTTGTTGCACTTGGCTCTCAACGGTTCTAAGTACAGGCGATGGCAGCAACGTTTTGCGACTATACGAAATATCATTTCTAATTGAAATAGGGCACAGACCGCAACCAACGTTGCAGTCGCCGCATTTACATTCAATTGAGTGCTATTCGTGTGTTTGTTGTTGCTAGCTTTTATTCGCTTTTACTTAGCAATCAATTTGAATTGCTAAGGAAGAAACAGCAAAAGCAGCAGCAGCGGGCAGCAACAGCAACAAAAGCGCGCACAATTTCACAGAATTGCGAATTGCTAATTGCACAGTCAATGGGCTTATGTAACCTCCCCCCATCGTCAAGTATTACTGCATGTCGATACACATACATATGCATGCAAATGTAAATGTGTATTTGTGTAAATACCTTGTCGAATTAGCCGCATACTTCATCATTTACAATGTACATAATTATAACAGCTAATTTGTATAACAGAAGCTGGCTACACAGCCGCATATCCATAATGTTATGTAATACTATCTATTGCACTCTTACACATGGACATCAACGAAATGCATGTGTGTCTGTTTGTCAACTTTTGTTGTTCCCCATCGCATTTCCAATAAGAACATGTGTGAAGATAGCAAGCCCGAGATGCAGAAAAATGACTTATGCATGTATTTTTATTTTTTATATGCCTTTTATTCCTATTTATATATACTACATGTTTCTCGCTGCCAATGATGGGAGAGAATTGTGTAATTTTGTGTGTGGCCTGACACACACGCACAAATGTGTGTATATAATTTATTTCCGTTTGATGTTGTTTCTCAATAGAAGCGACAAGCACAAACAAAGCTCCTCGCCCAGCCCCAAGATAACAGAGAAGCAACAACAATTTAGGTGCTGCAGATTGATTTTATTTATGTGTATGTGTGTCGTATTTACTAAGTTGACGAAAACGACTACGACATACTTTAATTTATAAACAAGCATCTAAAAAAGCACAAGATGCAGATAAAATATAAAATAGGCACATTGCAATTGTATGCGTGTCGATTTCACACACACAAACACACATTTTCACATTTGTAGGTATAAATACCAGAAAGGTGAAATACACGGCAAAGAGTAAATATACAACAAACAACTGTGTATGCAAAAGCTTGAAAGTTTAAACCCTACCGCAACCAACTAACGTCTAAAATGCGCGCCATAAACAAATTTACACACACACTTCGCAAATGTGCGTTCCTGTGTGTGTGCGTGTGTATTAGTTAGCAAACTTGCAAGAGTGAAAGAGCATGTTTGACTGCACATTGAAACTTACCGCAAGCAAAACAACAATCATACAACATGGCGACTGGTCGCCGCCGCGCTTTCGTTAAGATTTACGTTAGGTTCGAGAGAGACGAAAACTCACAAATGTTGGAATTGCAATATGTGTACATAGTTGTCAGGTCAACAAGCAAAGCTTCCTCATAAATTCCAAATTCAACAGCAAATCTAATCGGTGCCAACGATCGATATCAATGCCAAACTATCGACTATTCACATTCGTTACATATTCAATGGCATTTACAACTACGCGAGTAGAAAAGTTAATGCAATTGCCATCGCCTGTCTTACATACACACTGACACACCAGATCAGGGACAGCCCCACACCCACATATACGTATACATATGTGCAAATGTGTGTACATCCATACTTTGATATACCCACACCTACATTTCAATGCTGTACTCTATCTGCTTGTGTTTTACATATGGTTTTTGGTTTAGTTTGGTTTGTTGATGATGATGCCAGCCAGCTCTAGTGTTGCTAGTGTCAACTAATTGCGTCTTATTTTTTTGTTGTTGCGCGCATTTTATACGCTTGTTTGCCTCTCTGTTTTCATTGTTTTTTAAGCGACTGACGTTTTATTTTTCCATTATTGGATAAACTTTGGACAGACTATCGTTTTCTAATCTGTTTTAAACTGAAGTTCTACTGAAATGCATACTAATTAGAAAATTATAACTATTTCCAATTGTCTAATTCAGTAGTACATTTATAGATGTTTACTATATGTATCTGAAAAGCTAAAGAAATTTCTCGCATTATAACAAACCAATACATACATACATATGCATGCATGTGTAATTGCAAGTTCGTATGCGCGTATGTATGTATGAGAACAGATTCATCGAACAGGGGTACATATGCATGTTTTTGGCGGGGGAGTATTAGCGGCAAATAGTGACAACCCTTGAGTTATCGAATGCCTTTTTGCATCTGCAATTTGCAGTGTCCATTATGTATGGGTCCAGGGAATATATATGCATATGTATATACTAAAAACTTGTTCATCAACTTTTGCTTTCATTTTTGCCCATACCACAGAAAGTGGCGAAAAATCGTACAGGGCAGGCGAGGCAAAAAATCACGTATGCGTAAAGAGAAGCACAGCACAGGCCCACAATTGGAATGGGAGATGTGTTGAAAAGAGACAAATAGATGAGCACACACACCAGCCAACCTACAGCAGCAACCAACTTCACGGCGTACAAGCGTGTAAACAGCCAGACTAGGTAGTAAAACGTTTGACGAAAACATAACACACGATTGGAGAGTACAGCAGAATTCGAAAAAACCACAGAATATAGAAAAATCTAAATTACTGCGGTGCCGTTCTAACATCACGTAAAATATATAAAACGCAATTCCAACATGGCGACCCTAACAATAACTTTAGCAACATATAGTTCACAATAAATTCTGAGATAATTTACAAATCCTCTCGGTTAATTCAATTTATTTTTCGCTTATTGCGCATGTCAAAACAATAAACCACGCAACCACACATGCAGTGGTTGTAGGTTTTAGTTAATTATACATACAAAAATGTATGCAGTTAAGCATCTTAACAAATTTGTTATACTACACATTTCTTTCGAAGAACATTTATTCAAACATTAGCCTAAACATTTTTTAAGCACAAATGAAATATAAAACAAATACACATTTTACGTGTGTTTTGTAAATAGGTGGCAACTCTACGCAGCTCAATTACGCACAACTAACTTCACGTTGCACAAAAGAAAATCGCAAGCAAAACAAACGAACGCGCAAGATATATGCCATAGCTGTAAGTGCGAGTGAGCACAGTATAGAACGTATAGGGAAAAGTACGAAATTAAATATGGCGACCCACTGTGCGAAAAAAAACTCAAAAATTTACAATAGCAATTTAATTAAAATCATTTAATTTCACAAAATGTGCATCCATAGTCAAACCAACAAATTAAGTCTTAAACAGAATTTTCTAGATTCAATTGGGCGAAAGGAGACATATTCAAATCATGCACGTAATTCTCGACATTGTTGGAACACGATTTGCGCGCGCGTCGAGTTTGTTTTGTTTAGCAGTTTAATATGTACTCACCGCGAATAATTTGTATTTTTAATTCATTATGCACAACACGATTTAAAATGGCAAGCTGTTGAGTTAAGTTTACCGCTTGGCTTTTGTTTTTTTCGGCACAAAATTATGTTTTGAATATATTTTTTATATTTATATTTTGGGTTTTTTTTCACATAATCACAAATTAAATTCGCACACACTGTAATTGGGATTGAAGGATTTGTGGTTGTGGAACGCGATGTTGTTTTACTGTTTGCTTCCTGCTAAAATAAACGTTTCCACTTTGATTAATCAATTTTATTATTAATACGTATGGCATAAGAAACACAACGACGAAAAGTGCGCACAAAACCTATTATATAGCGTGTGTAAGAGCGAGATGAACATACGGAGTTGTGCTGCGCGCGCACTTGTATCACCTAGTGAGTGAGAGCCACAATATAGTGTGGCCGTTTTGGCTTACGGGCATAGGCATGCCAACTAGCACAAATCCTACCTATTATCGGCTATTTTATTTTGTTCGCGCTGCTGCTCTGCTTCTTCTACTTTGTCTTTCTTTAGACTATTACTACTGCGCCTGCCATCATTCCGCTGTGTACTTTATAGTGCTGTACGTACAATCGTTTTGTCTTTCTGTCTGTTCGTTCGCTGATACATACAAACATACAGAAGTTATATGCATGCATGTATACACGGCGCCAGCAAAATACATGTATGTATGTATGCACCTATGTACATACATATAAAATCTATACACGGATATTGCCGCTCGCTCATATACACAAAATTTAATATATTTTGACTATGAAATAATACACGTTTCTGGGTGGTAAACATACACGAAAAAAGATATACATATATGGGCAAGCAAACTGTCTAATTGCATACACATATTTGTGTATATGAATAATTTTTAATAGACCATATGTAAGTAGACGTTTGGCTTTTAACACATTTAAGTGAAAGATAGAATCAACACTTGCACACGACAAAAATATAACTCCAATTTGTATAATTCTTCATTACATTTTGTACCTCGCTTCGTGTTCAACACACAAACACACGCTTTCAAATATACAATGTATGTATGTAGACCGCTGTGCTACAACACTTTAATGGCATCTCGCTTACACTTACGCTTTGCACGCATTGTACCTTTCACGTCCTATGTGTTTTTCCTCTTTACCAACACACGCTAATAAGACAAATTTTAAAACTACATTTTAAGCAATAACTAACACGTTTCACCATTACATTTTATTGTGTTGTGATAACTGCACTTGAGCACAGTGCTCGAAATCTATTTTTTCTAATTTATTTGTTGACTTTACACTGATAAACGCGTTTCACACTCCGCGTTACTCCGATTCTTCTTCTTGAAAGCGCAGAATCAGGGTGGCCGCAGTTTGCTCATCAAAATGTACTATTTAATATACGCAAAATATACCGAGTTATATCACTGGCATAATTATTAACTGGTTACACTTCGTAAGGTAGATTTGTATTTTGCAAAACAATTGTGTGCCGAAGTGTGTGTGGTTTTTAGTTTCATTACAAATCTTGAATAATATTTATATTGCAACTATGAGTAGGCTATTGGTTTTTAAAGTATATTCTATGTATTAATACCAAGTGCAACGGAGGTTGTGCCGAATTTATTTGTATGTTAATGCTAACGCACTGTTACACTCAAAATTACGCTGTTAAGTTGACAATGCGGCGAATTCCCCAATGCAGAGCTGTTTACTATATTATCGATAACCTGCCGTCGCCCTAGTGATAAACAGCTGATAGCAATAGAAATAATAAATAAATAATGCTGCAATGGAGGTAAATCCGCTGGCCGTGATACTTGTCTATTTCGACAGCAAAGGCGATCGTCTGCTGTATCGCTATCCATACCAAACACTCGGCCAAACGCTCAAATTGGAAGAGCCGCACGAAGAGCAACTGAACAAAAAGCGCAATCCCTTCGCCGTCGCAAGCACTGATGACCTGCTGCAAACGCCCACGCATCAACATCCGACCCAAGCTCAAGGTCAGGGACAGGGACAGCTGCAGGGCTTTGCAGACGATGTGTTGTCTGCTTTGTTTGCAGTCAAGCCGCAACTTTGCAACCAGAAATTCGAGCTCAAACTAAACGATGTGCGCTTCGTCAGTCATCCCACTTTGATCAGCGTGGTGCCTGCTGTGACATCCAATTCAGCGTCAAATCAAACCACAACGTCTGGTAGCAATGCAGCTAGCAGCAGCATGGCTGTAACTGTGGCAAAGAAGCAACAAATGTTGATCAACATTGTGTTTGCTCTGCATGCACAGGCAAGTTACTCTATTGTCAAGTGCTACCACGAGTTAAGCAAGCGCCTGGGACTGGCGCTCAAATTTGAGGAACAACGCAGTGGCTATCTAACGGAACAAACGGCGTACATGGCGCGCACCCATGACGAACAGCAACAACAGCCGCTGGAACGCACCTTTGAGCTGATCGCAGAACGTTGCAGCTTGGCTAAAGCGCTTAAGTCAATCTGCAATGATTTGTGCACCACGGGATTGCTGAGCACCACGCTGAACTCGAATTTAACGCTGACCTTTTGTCTGCCCGCAAAGGCACATCAGCTGCACAAGAAGGGTAGCATGGTGGATCCGGAGACAATTGATCGTTGTCTCCGCGCACTGAAGCCCTATCATGGAATGTTGCTACTCGTAGACTTTGCCGAGCTGTTGGACTGTGTGCCACCAACGGGGGCCCGCATGTTGTGGCAACTGGTGGACGCATACAATCCGCTCATCAGTCTGCAGAGCATGGCCTCAAATGCGGATCTGAGCATTGAGCATGTCTACAAGTTGGTCTCGCATCTGGTTTACTGGGCCAAGGCCACCATCATCTATCCACTGTGCGAGACGAATGTCTATGTGATTGCGCCAGATGCGCCGCTGCACACCAAGTCGCATCTGGTGGAGAAGTTCTCGACGCGCTTTGCGGGCATGTCGCTGTTTGAGGTCATTTCCGACTTCTCGTTGCCCACATCGATTGGACACTTGACGACGCCGCTACAGCAGCCGGCTCGTCAGGGCATTCTGGCCCAAATGGTGCTGTGGATGCTGCAGCATCATCTGCTCATGCAACTACACACCTACGTACAGTTTATGCCCAGCGATGACGATGAGTTTGGCGACTCCGCCTCATGCAATCAAACCCACATGCCCGGCAGCTGTGACAATCTGACAGAGGAGGAGCGCGACGAGGATCCACTGCACGGTGGCTCCATCTTGAGCATGTCCAGCCAACCTTTGCCGATGCCCGTCAATGCCAACAGGCGTCCGATGGTGGAGGATCACGACTCGCTGGCCTCGGATAACATTGCAGTGCAGCCGTCAAGTAGCCACAAGTCAAACTTTAGCATGACGGCATCGCTGAGCACCGACAACTGCGATAGCTTGGACTCCATGGAGGACGAGCAGAAGTTGAAGGAGCTGCTGCAGGTGTTCAATGATGCCGATCGTGCCGCCATTCGCCGCATTCCCGCCTCCCTGAATGTGGATGATCTGTCGCTGCTGGTGAAGCTTTATCAGATGGGATACTTTAAGAGCGAGCATCATCTCGAGGAGATCATGTACTTTGAGAATCTGCGACGGTCGCAGCTGCTGCAGTTGCTTGACAAGTTTCGCGACGTGCTCATCATTTATGAGACCGAAGATCCCGCCATAGCCTCAATGTACAACAACAAATAATAGTTTGTAAGCTTAATGTAATTTGTGTCTATAATAAAGGGCATTCCAAATGCTAATCATGGTTAAGAATTCTCTATGAATTACTTTTTGTGGCCAATGGGAGAAGGCTGAGAGGGAAATTAATTAGGAAAAGTAGTAATCGAAGAATTTGATTTGATTTGCATGACAGTTATCCTAAAAACTAGAGATGTATTGAATCAAGTTTGGCAGTTATACATATTTAAGCATAGAGGCAGCTAAAATTTTATACTGTGGTTCAAAGAAAGGAGAGTGAAGGGATCTTAAAAGGAACCCCCGTAATAATCTTTGCTGGTATTTCAATCTTTTATGGTGACTATTAAGCAAATTATATAGGCCCCTTAAGTTAGTTTTGATTGCGATCAGTGCGGCCGTTAAGTGCAATTAACGTAAGTTATATTATTTTATTCAACTTGTCAAAAATGAATCCCAAAAGAAATCAAATGCAAATATTTATTATTAACATACATTTTATTGCTATAATTATGACAAAACCCTAGCTAATTAAATTGGGAGAGGGTGGGGTTGGTGTAAACATGGGACATGGGGTTACGGGTTAGACCTAGACCTAAATCTAGATTGACTAAATCCAATGTTGAAAAACTTCTTACATTTCTAATAGCCAGCAAATTGAAATTGAAATTTCTGTGAAACGTTTCGTATACTCTCTAATGCAATATATTCTAAGCTAAGCTATATACGTTATACTATATGTATAACTACAGATCTAGGCGATAAGGGACTTACAAAAATATATGTATATATATATTTCTAGGTATAAACTACTCTCTGTACATACTATGTGTATGTGTGTGGGGTGTGTATAAAATGTGCTTATTAAATAGTTGTAATATGTGGTGATTGATCCGATCCGATTTCTCATGCGTCAACTGATTAATGGATCAGCTGTTGCCATTACTGTGGACTAGAGTTGCATTCACAGCGCACAGTTGCCTCCTGATCCTATTTTTACTCCTCCTCCTCCTCCTCCACCCACTTCGTAACAATTGCATAAATTCTTAGACTCTCAGCGCCGTGGAGCTGGCTTGTCGCTAGGATTTGTTGTTCATGCTGTTCAAGTTACTGCTGCTGCTATTAATGTTGTTGAGGTTGTTGATGCCGCCACTGCTGTTGGAAACGTTGTTATTGTAGAGGTAGGGTATCAGATTGGGTTCGATTTCCAACTGCTGTCGCAGTATGGAGCTCATCACAAACTCCGTGGACACAATGTGACACTTGGGGTTGCCATGTCGCGTGAGATCAGCACACAAGTGCATATCGGTCGGGCAGGTGACAATGATGTACGAGTCGGGGGCCTGAACATGCGCCTCTGCAACGGCGGCACCGGTGCGTCGCTTCAGTTCCACCTTGCCGCCAGACGATTCAATCATACGTATGATTTCCTCCCGGGCTGGAAACACATCCGGCGTCACAAAGAAACATTTGCCGGCGAACAACGTAGAGCGCGTTGGTGCACACAACACCGTGTCCAAATCAAATTGCAGATTCTCATCCACGGGTATGTGCTGGATGCGATAGTCATCGGGGGGCACAAACTTGCCAGCCTTGGCGCTGTCCACCAGCCAGCTGGACTTGAGCACATAGTCGACATGGCAACAGGCCTGGATTAGCTTGCAAGTGCGACTCTCGCGCGTCATGACCAGATGCGTCGCGTCCGTCGGACTGTCCACCACAATGCCGCCCAGCAGTCTACAAAATAAACCGAACGGACAAATGAATTGAGTTGCATTTTTAAATGAATTGGTTATTGTGCTTACATGACTGCTCTTTTGAGGGACTCCGCGTCGGCAACCTGCGAGAAGATGACCTTCGGTGGCTTCGTGCTCTGCGGATACTCAAGGCACACAATTTGCTCCGGCAGATGCTCCTGATAGACGCTCATCTTCTGTCGCTTCAGCTTCTGCTCATTGGCGAACGGATCGCTGAGATGCCGCTTGACGCGCTCATGCGCCTCTTGCGTCAGATTTATGGGCGCCTTCCACGCAGCTAAGGAAGTGCACAAATAAGTTATGTTGTCAACAGGTGTTGCTTAGTTTAGTTACTCACTCAGCAGATGCGCCACCAGATTACATTCGATACGGAAAGGTGCGACCAGATTGTACTGTTGATACTTGGGATTGTCGTACTGCGTCAGTCCGCTCAGATTGCCAATGCAGACATCGCTCAGCCAGAGCGCATTCACCATGGGTATGTTCCACTCTTTGGCCGCATTGAACTTGTTGCCCTCGAGCTGTTTGCACACCACCAGCGTGTTCACCTTGGACAGATACGAGGTGTAAATGGCTCCGCATTCCTCGGCCATTTGCTGCAAACGCACCACTTCCTCACCCTCAAAGCCCTCCGAGGTGATGATGTAACGTTCCAGCGGCTTGCGATAGCCAAACTGACTGGGGAAGGGCAAATGCAGCGGCTGCCACGGTGGCATCAATTGACGCTTCAGGCAAATGTCGCTCAGCCAATAGGCGGTCACACAACGCTTGGCATCGCGCAGCGCCTGCATCACCATCCCGTGTCGCTGGGTGCGACAGATGACGTGCGTCACGCGCGGGCAATAGACACGCTCAATGTCGCCGCCGAACTGCCGAATGGTGTCCAGCCAAATGGGCAGCTCATCGCTATCCGTTTCGTCGTACTCCACAATGAAGAAGGTGCAGCCGACCAAGAACAAGTCGGACGGCAGCTTCAGGTTCGGATTGTGGCCGTAGAATTGCGGTCGCGGTGGCATGGGAATTGGCGGCTGGCCCGGACGCGCGATGTAGGCGTGTGGCGGACCAGCCACTTGCACTGGCATGCCGCCCACTTGCAACTGTTGCTGCTGCTGCTGCACGTTGGGCGGCGGTGGGGCCACCACAATCTGCTGTTGCACCAGGTGTTGCTGTGGCATCTGTTGTTGCTGCTGCGGCACGCCGACAACGCGTCGCATTTGCTGTGGCTGCAGCATTTGCTGTTGCTGTTGTTGCTGCTGCTGCTGTTGTTGTTGCTGTTGTTGCTGCAGCAGCAACAGTTCTTGTTGGGTGCGCGGTGGTCCTGCCACGCCCACTGCAGCATTGTGTTGTTGTCCCATCATGCGCAGCGCGCCAGCTGCCGAAGGCGGCTCCACATGTTGCTGCGGTGCATTGGGCAGCTGTTGCTGCTGTGCCACCAATTGCTGTTGTTGCTGTTGTAGCAATAATTGCTGCTGTTGTTGCTGCTGTGGTCCCGTTACCACCACTTGTTGTACTATTTGTTGTTGTTGTTGCTGCTGCTGTGCATCGCCCATGGCAATCAGTTGTTGTTGCTGCTGCGGTGTTACTTGTGCACCGTTGTTGCCGAGTCGATTGCTCAGCATGTTGGCCAGCGCTGTCTTGGTCTTTAGGTTCATCTGTTGCGGCGTTTGCTGCTGTTGCTGCTGCTGTCCATCAGGCGCTGTAAGACAATCATGCATTAGTTCATTTTCTAGTGCAACATGAAAGGCGAAGTGAAATCTTTCGATTACAAATAAATGGCGATTTAATAATATAAACGCGAAATAAAATTGAATTCTTTCTCTTAAAGAAAATGGTATTTAAAATTTTTCAATCATCGCTGCTTTAGATTTTAAACGCTTTTGCTTACCTGCTGTCGACATGACCAGAGTTTGCGTCATAATGTTGCCGCCATTGGCGCCGCCCACAACCACCGCTGTTCCTGGCGTTGTGGGCGTGCCCGGTGTGGTAGGTTGCTGTTGTTGTTGCTGTGGCTGCTGCACAATTGTCTGCTGCTCTATGAGCTGACCATTTGGTCCCGTTATCAACTGCACCGTCTGCTTGCCCAGCTGCCCTGGCTGCACCGCCTGTTGCATTGGTATCTGTTGCACACGCAGCTGCTGTCGTTGCAGCAACATTTGCTGATTGGGATCAAATTGTTGCTGCTGCTGCTGTTGTTGCTGTGGCAGCTGCTGCGGTGCCGCGCCTGGTTGCTGTTGTTGCTGCGCAATTGGCGTAAGTCCAGGTGCTCCGCCGGCACGTACAACAACCTGACGTGTGCCCTGCTGCTGCAGCCAAATCATCTGCTCGTGCTGCGTCAAGCCCGCTGGCATCTGGCTCTGCACAATGATGTGCGGCGTGCCGGGTCCGGGCACCGGTCCTGGGCCGGGTGCACGTGTGGCTACGACACCGCCTGGTGCACCAGGTCGGGGCTGATAGGCGACCTGTTGGCGGAGCATAACTCGGGGCGTGGTTTGATTCAACTTCGATATGTACTCGGCACGTTTTTGGCCATCCAGCGACATGAAGTGAGCATGCGTCTTTTCGTCCAGATGGATGAGTTGTCGCTGCTGCTGCTGTTGTGGTTGCTGTGGTGGCGGCAACACCAGCTGCTGTGTTTGCTGCTGCTGTTGTTGTTGTGGCTGCTGCGCTTGTGGCGATTGTTGCTGCTGCTTTTGTGCAGGCCAAGGCGTCTGTGGTCGCATGCCACGTGGTGCAAATTGTGGCGGCGCCTGTTGCTGTTGTTGCGGTGTTGTTGGCGTGCCCGGCAGCGGCGACGGCATGCCCATACTGGTGGTGGGCGTGCCCGGCGTTGCAGGCGCCAATTGATTGGTCACTGGGCTCTGCGGCGACCAGTGCGGTTGCTGTTGTAGCTGTGTGTGATGTTGCGGTGATTGCTGCTGCAACATTAGCTGTTGTTGCTGTTGCTGTGGGGATTGCGGTGGCGGCGTGCGTTGCGTCAGTTGTTGTTGCTTGATCAGCACTTGTTGCATGATTTGCTGTGGTGGCTGCTGCTGTTGTTGTTGCTGTTGTGGCATCGTCTGCTGCTGCTGTATAAGTATTTGCTGCTGCTGCTGTGGAGAACCCACAAGTTGCTGCTGCTGTTGTTGTTGCTGCTTCTGCTGCAACAGTTGCTGCTGTTGCAGATATTGCAGTCGCTGCGGATCGCTGATCACTTGCTGATTTATCACAATTTGCTGCTGCTGTGGTTGTTGTTGTTGCTGCATTTGCAAACGTTGTTGTTGCTGCTGCTGCGTTAGCAATTGCTGCTGTATTTGCTGTGGCGCCTGCTGTTGTTGTTGCGGTGATTGTTGCTGTGGCTGCAGCATCATTTGATTGGGCTGCAATTGTTGTTGTTGTTGCTGCTGCTGTTGTTGTTGCTGCTGCAACATTTGTCGTTGTTGCACCAACTGTTGCTGTTGTTGCTGCTGCTGTGATATATTTGTCGAGTTGACAATAAACACATTCTGATTTTGTTGATTTTGAGCGAGAATTTGCTGTTGTTGCTGCACACTGAGTTGATTGAATTGCTGCTGACTGATGATGAACTTTTTAGTCTGCATCGTCGGCGCCTGTTGTTGTTGCTGCTGCTGCGGTTGTTGTTGTTGCTGCAGCGGCTAAAAGTTATTGACAAGATTAAATGTTTACTTTTATGGAAAATAAATATTTTGCTTACATGTTGCTGTGGCTGCTGTGCCAGCACTTGTTGCTGCTGCTGCTGTGGTTGTTGCTGATGTACAAACTGTTGTCCCATCAGTTGCTGCTGCTGTGGTTGTTGCGGTGGCTGTATTGTCTGCTGTATTATCCGCACTTGTCCACCTGTGCCCAGAGCAATATTCTGTTGCTGGGTAAACTGCACCTGTTGCTGCTGCAGCTGCTGTGGTGGCAACTGTTGCTGTTGTGTTAGCTGCTGCTGCTGCTGTTGAGGTTGTTGTTGTGGCTGCTGCTGTTGTGGTATTATCTGTTGTTGTTGCTGCTGTAATTGTAGCATTTGTTGCTGCTTCTGCTGTTGTATGTTCATCATGTGACTCTGAATGATTTGTTGTCCTTGTGCTGTCGATGTGTTGATGACATGTCGCTGTGTTATGACTTGTTGCTGCTGCTGCTGTTGCCCTTGCTGTTGTTGGGGGGCCAGCCACTAACTGCTGCTGCTGTTGTGGACCAGGTACCAGTTGTTGCTGAATCGTTGCAGGTTGCTGTTGCTGAAGGGGCTATAAAGAATTTTAATTGTTTAGATGCGTCTTGTGCTTAAATCAAAAGTACTTACTCTCTCTCCTGTTGTTGTTGCGTTGGCGTTGTGGGTTGCTGTTGATGTAGCGGTGATTGTCGCGGCGATGGCGTATGTTGTTGTGGTGGCATTTGTTGTTGCTGCTGCTGCTGTTGTTGTTGCTGCTGTTGCAGTTGTTGCTGCTTTATCTGTTGCTGACGCATAATCAGCGAGTCCTGATTGCTGCTGAGCGTGGAACGACTCAAAACTTGAGCTACTTGCACTGGATCTGTTGGATCAATTGGTTGCACAAATGATTGCTGTTGTTGTTGCTGCTGTTGTGTCTGTTGCTGGTGTTGTGCTTGTTGCTGCGGCTTGTTTGTCATGGGCGGCGTTTGTGAAATTTGTGGCGATTGTGGCGCCGAAATGTGCTGCGGACTCTGTTGCTGCTGCTGTTGTTGTTGTGCCAATTGTTGTTGCTGCTGCTGTTGCAATTGCATGCGTTGCTGCTGATGCACTGGCTGCTGGAATGGCTGTTGCTGCGGCGACATCATGGCAGCTGACGGCGCCTGCTGTTGCGGGGAGCCCATCATATGTTGTTGCTGCTGCTGGCGACTCTGCTGCAAATGTTGCTGCTGGCGCAACAATTGTTGGGCGCTTTGCGGTGAGGGTGGCGGTGGCGGTGTCATTTGTGGTGCTGGCGATTGCAGTTGTCGGGGCGATTGCGGGGGCAACATGTTGCTGCTACCGGGCATATGTTGCTGCTGTTGTAACGAAGGTGACGGCGTATTTGGAGGCATCACAGGCGAACGATTCTGCACGAGCCGCGGTGATTGCTGTTGCTGCAACGGTTGTTGTTGCTGTTGCTGAGGCAATTGTTGTTGTTGCTGCTGCTGTTGTTGCATTTGCTGGATTTGCTGTTGCAGCTGCTGTTGTTGTTGCAGCAATTGCTGTTGCTGCTGCTGTATTTGTCGCTGAAGTGCCTGTTGCTGCGGTGTCAAACTTTGTCCGGCTTGTATGTTATGCTGCAGTTGCAATTGTTGCTGTTGCAGCATATGTTGCTGCCGCAATATGTGCTGCTGCAGCATTTGCGGTGACACCGGCACCTGTTGATGTTGCTGCTGTGAGGGCAATTGCTGCTGTTGCTGCTGGGGTAATTGCTGTTGTTGTTGTGGTAGCTGTTGCTGCTGTGGTGATTGCATGGGTTGCGGTGTTGTTGATGGCTGCGGCGTGCGCGGCGTTTGTCGTCCAGTTGGCAAGGGAGGCTGCGACATGGTAGGCGTGGTTGGCAGCCGTGGTTGCTGTTGCTGCAAAATTTGTTGCTGCTGCTGTTGTTGTTGTTGCTGCTGCTGATCCTGTTGCTGCATTAGCTGAATTTGCTGTTGCTGCTGCTGTTGTGTATTTTTCATTTGCCGTTGCTGCTGCAATATATTCTTAATCTGCTGCTGCTGCTGCTGCTGCACTTGCTGTTGCTGCTGCAATTGATTCGCCGGTATAATTTTCTGTTGCTGTATTATTATTTGCTGTTGTTGTTGCTGTGGTGGCGGTGGTGGTGGCGCCTGCGGTGCTCCCTGCTGCACATGTTGCTGCTGCTGTTGCATTTGTTGTTGCTGCTGCTGCTGCAGGTTACGTGGACGCACAAAGACAACTTGTTGCTGCGCTTGTTGTGGCAATTGCTGCTGTTGTTGCTGCTGCTGCTGCAGTTGTTGTTGCTGCTGTTGTTGCTGCTGTTGTTGCTGTTCGGCCGCAGCACGCTCTGCGGATGCCTGCAGATGCGACTTTATGTTCGCAATCTTGGCCGCGCTGTCATCAACATAACCCAGAATATCCGACAGTGGAGCGGAAGCTGCCTGTGGTTGCTGCTGCTGTGGCAATTGCTGCACCAACTGTTGCTGCTGCACTTGCTGCTGCTGTGCCAATTGCTGCTGCAACTGCTGTTGTTGTTGCTGCTGCTGCTGTTGTTGTTGCTGCTGTTGCAGATTCTGTTGCTGTTGTTGCTGCTGCTTCTGTGCGCGCTGCTTTTCGATGGGCTTCAGCAGCCTGGGATGATACGGTTCGCAAGGTAGCGACGCCTTGCACTTGAGGCAATCTGTCACCCAATCGGGAGTCACAATCTGTATGGCATTCTTCGGCAGCGCCAGCGCTTTATTGTAGATCCCTCCAGTGGCAGCACCGCATACCAGATGCGAGTTCGTTGCCCCAAAACTGTGTGTGACAATTGCACCATGAAACGTGAGCATGGCATACAGACGACGTCGATCGCTGGCCACCACATTGGTGATGGCGACGCGGATGCCGCGTAAGAAACGCTGCAAGCTCGGATGGAACGCGCGGGTGCCGGCCATGCGTCCGAGCTTTGCGCTGTGCGAGATCCATTGTTCCGTGACGGGTATCACATTGTAGAGATCCAGATTCATGGACAGCTCCTCCTCCGAATAGTTGCTGGCGCATATTAAATGTGTGATTTGGTCCGAAAGATAAAGTTTCGATTGTGCGCCGCCGTTCTTCAGCAGTCGTTCGCCCTGTCAATCAAAAAAAAAAAACAAAGAGTTGTATTAAACTTTTCTCTTTTCAGCTGACTAAAAACAGCAAAACACACGCATACAATTGCATATGAATGTATGTGTAAGCCGAATATTAGAGAGATGAGCATAATTGCCTAGCGACAGTGATAGCGACAGCGATATACAAACCGATTTATGCCGTCACAATTATAATATATATGTATATTGCGCATCTCTACTCGCACACACACACATACATAGCATACATTTGCCAAATTGCCGGCAACATTTATGGCGCGCTTTTTTTTTACTTATTTAACACATAACATAACATAATTGCAAAATAAGCACACACCTATAAACACATCTAAAGTAAGCAATTGTGGTTATTAACAAATTATTCGACGTTTTATTACATACTAATAAATGCAGTACAGCTGCAGACACACACACAGTGTACACGCGCCACTCGCACTCACACACATGCACCTAAGGCACAATGCAAATCGTACAGGGCAGCAAACACGTACAACGTACAGCTCGTCGCGGTCCAGCCAACAGCGAGGGGGTGGAGACGAGAGAGAGAGAAAGAAACCCTTTGTATTATTTACCTCATCATCCAAGCTGCCGAGCACATAGTAGATCACATCTTCGAATAGCTTTTCGCTAATTTTTAAATTTTCCATTATTTGGATTTGTTGTTGACTAGCCAGAGTAGCATGCGCTATTCGATTTGCTCAAATTTCACTTTTCTTTCTCTTCGCTTTTGTTGTTGCTACCGCGGACATGGACATGGAAATCGAAATGCAGGCAACTTCACTTTCACTGGGTCACAACAAACACACGCGCTTGTCGCTAAAAACTCAAAACAAATGCAACGTAGAAGACAAAAAGCACTTGTATTAGTTAAATTCATCGAATTTGATGCCGAAATTTTCTTGTATTTTCCTAGATTTTACGGCTCGGTCCTCCGTCCGCCTTTTTTGTATGCAACAAAAACCAACGCCAACCAGTAATGTGTTTTGCAGTGTGGCCGCTCATTTTATTTCTAACTACGCTAATTTACGTCATACGATTGGTCTCACTGGTATTCGATTCAATCGATACAATTGAATAAGTGAAACCATAGCGGAAAGAGCAACAGCTGTTGTTTGGTAGATATTTGCACTGCTTGCCGGTTGCAGTTGAAGCCGCGCATTTAAATTGTTTTTCAATATAAACTTCATTTGGAAATAAAAACGCAATGTAATTTTTCTAATTTAAAAAGTTTAAATATATTGATTTTTTCTTTTATACAATTACACATTTTCTTATACATATGAGCTTATTATACATATGGTTAATTGATTTCCTAACACATTTAAGACATCGATCTTTAAAGTGATTTTTACATATGATACTTTTTTCGCTTATATGACATTTTTATTAGTTTTCTGTTTTGCTTTGTTTTTGTATTTTTTCTAAGTGTGGAGTTTAATTTAAATTATTGTAAAATAACACCTACTGGGTGTAGAAATTCCCATCAAAAGCGTAGAAAATTTCAGTGTTCTTTGTTTTCTTTTAATTGTGTGTATTGCAATAGCTTAATAAGGTATATTTTCTTGTGTGTTCCTATTTGTTGTAATTATTATTTGTTTTATGTTGTTGTTGTATTGCCTGACCATGTCGGGGCTGGTGGTACAGAGGCAGCCGATGCAGCAGCTCCAGCAACTTGTTCGAATTTCTTGTCATGCACAACGGCGTTCTTCATCAGGATGAATCATGAGGCGCTATTCGCCTCACCATTACTCTCATGGAAGTTGCTGCCATTTACAATGAACGAAGTGCCAAGACCATATAAATGGCCAGAATACTTCGCATGATCAATGTTATCCTCGAAGAACATCTGTAAGAACATTTGTAATATTAAATATAATGCAACCGTTTTGTTTATTTGTTATCGTCGAGCTGGCAAAGCAATTGCTGAAATAAGCATTTTTAAGGGTTTTCGTTTTTGGTGTTATGATTTAGTTAATGATTGAGAAGCATGCAGTTAGCGACAAAGATGCAATGGGTCGGGTTTTTAGCAAGAACAACAACAAAAAGGAACATCTACAACATAATATGATAGTAATGATTAGTGAATTGTGTTATGTATGAATGTATTTTTAGTTTCGATAAATAAATAGGTAAATTACATACCGTGAACCAATTATTGTATTTTTTTTTTCATTCAATAAACTTATAATGTAGATTCTTCTTCGCTTTTTTGATTGATCTCTTTGATGTTAAATACTTGCTATACTCTAATTCACAATGCAATGAAATTTGCAAGGAAGTATATATCCATATATGTAGCTTAAAATTACAAAAACACAAATACTCTTAAGATTTGAATAAAATATGTTAAATTTCTAAGTTGGGCAACAACTAAATTAAAGCAACCAAATGTTAGTACCATTCAAATCAGTGTATATTGACAGACTGAATATATGGAATTACACTTATAATACAGTAAATTTTTTAACATTCTCATATTACATTTATACCAATGATTATTTGGTACATTGAGTAATTGTTTTGAGTATGCATTGTTATCTTAAATATAAAAATATCGAGTATAATGAATTAAGCATGCAAAGAGATCTTAATGCTAATAAGCGTTTCAATAAAATAATAGTCCCGTTAACCATAAACATTAACAATAATAACAATGAAAGAGAAAACTGAATTTCAATTAATTTAATTTTCTATTCAAACTTCACTGTATCTTATTTCTTCAATTTCTTTTTCTTTTTTTTTTGTAAATTAACAAAAGACATATTATAACATGATTAAAGCAAATCCAACTCAAAGTTGTTTTGGTATTCAAAGGTGTACATGATTTTCATTTATCATGATTAACAAAAATGTGTGTGTGTTCATGTGTTCTGTATGATTTTGCCTACAAAAGTGCGTTGCATGCGGCATAACAAACAAATTGCATATCGTATGAATGCAGTGGTGTCTATATACTAATAATGATTACGACAATGTATGATAAGTGCACAAAATGATAAGGTAAGTATGGTATAAAATGCAATCTTCAAAATGCATAAAATGAGAAAGTGATAAGTATGTTGAATATGAAAAGCGTGTGGCACAACAGCAGTAATAGCAACAGCAACAACTGAAACAACGGCACCAACACCGCGCACTTATTGCGCTTTTTTGGCAACCTCAATCTTAGGCAAACTTTGTGTGGTTGTCCTTGTTTCCACAGGACATGCATAGACTCTTATGGCCACACCAATGGATTGGGAACGAGAATAAAAATGATCTGTGGTATCATCGCTATTTGTTGTTGCTGTGCTGAAATTGCTGCTGCTGCTACTACTACCGCGAGTAATGTTATTGTTGTAGGTGACATCGTGAGGGCTTCTGCTGCTAACGGATAGGAATCCAATGGTGTTACGTATGCAAACAGCGACGACAGCTTTATGGAACATGCCAAACTCGAACACATACGTAAATAATATGATTTTCTCTTCAATGTAAATGTGTATATCATATTTGTGCTGTACCTCACGCATTTTGAAGAATGCCATGCCCGTGAGCAACGCATCAGAGCCGGCCTGATGCTGTGGACCTACGCGGCGCAGCTCCAATTGATCCGCCACCTCTTGGAGGCCACCCTTGAGGTTTTTGCATGATTTCATCAGATATTTGATGTCGAAGATGTTTGGGAAATACAAGTGCAACAGTTCAAAGAATTCACTCTCATCGGCGGGCAGATTCTGATCGGTGAGCAGCTTCAGCAGATAGCCAAAATCGTAGCCTGAGTGAAAGCAAAGCCATTTAATGTTATCCATCAGCACAATGCCCGAGCTCATGAGCAGTTCGGCAAACTCAATGGGATCGATGCCGTCCTCTTCGTGTTTCTTGAATTGTATGCCCGAGTTTTGTAGCAAATCAATCGAATCCTGCGCGTACATATCCTCGCTGCAATCCATATAAAATTGTTTGCAAAATGCCAATTAACCTGAAACACCTGTTGCGTGTGTATTTTGATTGGGTTGCGGTACTTACCTGAGATTGAATTTGAAATTAAACTGCCACGTAGAATAGCCGGGCGGCGTTTTGCCCTCATCATCCATGAATGTGAGTCCCAGCTGTATGATCCTCAACAAATCGACATTGCAGCGCAACAACTGATAATGATAATCGGCGGTTGAACGAAATTCACCAACGGGTCGCGCTACAACGCCGGGAAATTCTGTGTCCATGGCAACGAAATGATATTTTTGTACAATCTTTCGTATGGTGCGAAATTCCTCCTCCAGATTGTGCTTCCAAACGTCTCGTATGCCACATTCCTCATTGCTGGGTATGTGCACCTGGCCGTGTGCACCGCCACTGATGGCCGAGGGCATGGTCTGTGAACGGGGCACCAAAAACTTGATTAGCTTTAAATAGCAGTAGTGAAACATTGCAAGATTTCAATATATATTGTTTTTGATTTTGTGATTCTCTTGGTGGAGCCCAGCTTGAAGACAAATTGAATCAAGGCTAATGGCTGGTTGATGGCTTCGCTTTCAAATGAAATCACACGCATTGATTCTTAAATTATTCAATTTAGTTCAATTTATCAATTCAGATGTATGTATATTTGAAATCGATTCAAAATGTGTGTATGTTGTGTTAAGTTCTTTGAGTTTTTCCTAGTGTCATCGTTTTGAATGTGATATAAACATTTTTTCAAATCTAATTCTGTTTAAGCTTTTCACTTGTTTTTCATATTAAAAATTCTGATTCGAACGCTGTTTTAATTAAAGAATCAATGTTGATTATCACTTGGGTATTTTGGAAACACATTTATTTATATGTTAGATTTGACTGAACAACTGGTCTCCACATTCAAGCGATTATCGTTTGGTTTATATACTTGTACAATGGAAGGATTAGAAACATAAAAATATACAAAGTAGCCAGGCCAATTGGTGAAAATATTAGCCAGATTAAAAATAATTATATTGTTTTTGAGGGGTGCGAACACAGTTGATGAAATATTTGCCAATTCTGTTCGGTTAAGATAGGTGCTACAATTTTGCTGTTTGCGACAACATAAAGAGTACTTTCGAAATACACGTAAAACAAAATGATACAAATTGATTATTTTTTGTATTTGGGATTTGTTTACTTTGTGGTTGGAGTTGGAACTGGCGTCGTACTTACATCGTCGCCGGTCGTGGCCTGTTGCTGTCGTTGCAGAGATACTTCAGCCACCTTCTCACCAAAGCTAACCTTAAGCTATGTACAAGTTAATTTATTTTTTGATCGATTTTTGTTTGGTTCGTTATATATATAGATTTGTGTTCAACACTCTGATCTGCTCAGTGATCTCACAACAGCAATGCCTGTAAGAGAACGTTGAGTAACGTTGACTTCAAGGCGTTCAAAATAACAAGGATAATATCAACAATCAGTTGAAGACGCTGAGAAAACAATCAATAGAAAGCACAAAACAATATGCGAAAGCAGATGGATTCATTGTCTGTATTTTGGTATGCATAATAAATAAAATAATTATAAGCCGGAGTAAGGTATTATAAATTGACGAAGAAGTTGTTTTTTAACAAGAATATATAAACGGTCTTGATATTATATTATATTATTAATTGAATTTAATAATCAATTATATAAATTATTCATTCATAATCAATAGTAATGTGAACGAAATCAAACTGGAAACTACAAGAAACTAGTGTCATTGCAGCTAGTGTCATTACACTTATAGAGGGTGAAGGATTTGCACACACACCTTCGTACGCACTGCACTTGGAATATTTCCAATGTATAACCTCTTTGGAAGTTGGGTCCTTATTTAAAGAGGTGTGGCTAAAGCCTACGCATATTAATCGGGTACATATCATTGCAACAAATTTTGTATACGTAAATAAATAAGGTACAGTTATTGCGGCAACAAATTTTGCCGCGCTTTGAAGCAACTAAAGTTCTTTCACAAATTGCACCCGCTCTTTTTCACACATATGCACACAAGTAACGGTAGCTGCATACATATGTATGTCTGTAGTGTAAGTACATGTATTGAGGCATAACCATGCAGCACACGACACTCAAATTTGATATACATATATATGTATGTGCAGTTTTCATAAAAATCAATCAGCTGCCATTTGTTTCAGGAAACGGTGTAATGATAATGTACTTGCACATAGCTTTTGCAATTTGTTGGTAACTTACCCATTTCATATTATGTCTGTTGGAAAAAATGCTGTATTGGCTTGGCTTCTGCTGCCGATTTCAGTTTCACTTTGGGTTTTTGCGGGTTTTCAGCTGCAGTGGGCGCTTAAATAGGTGACTTCGATAATGCCAAACACAATGATGATCGGTAATTGAGCTATGCCTATGGCGTAAATAAATTAGTTGGCTTTTATGTTGTTTATATTAAAAAAGTGCCATAGCGAAGAAGACGTAGAGACGGCACAAAAAATGGTTTACTGTGTGATCGTAAGTTTTTCTTAAAAAATTCCTATTTAACGCCAGGAAAAAGATATGGAAACTAGAATAGCATGATGGCACATTTATTAAAAATATTCGTCCCAAGAAAAAGCGTTATTTGTGTATAAAATTTGATTTGAGTTCTTAAGAATTTAACGATTCGTCCCCTTCAGAAGTTGCGAAACAAATAGTAATGAAATACTGGTATTATCAGTATTTTTCAACTTCTGCAATTATATACAATGTGGAAATGATAGCTACCGCAAGCCAGGGATGCACTGTAACTCTCTTTTGAATTTTGTACTGTAATGTGTATAAATGTTTGTGTATTAAAATTGGCAACAAAATATTATACATAATCAATGACTTACTAAGTTAATTTTCCCAAAATTATTCAATTCAATTGAGAATTTTATTTAAGTTGTAAGCTGAAGTTAATGTCAGTCATTAATAAACCAATCTTCAATTCACCTTATTTCATTCCTACATTCATTCATTAATGCATTCCTTCTTGCATTTATCAAAAAACACGCAATAAATGAAAAGCTGACCATGAATAGAACATCCTTATTGCCTTTTAAGAGTAATGGTAAACAAAAATTACATTCCAAAAAAGCGCCGTTGTACACATGCTTCTTCATTTTCTGAAATTTCTTTGAAAGTGTGACCAAGTGGCAATTTTCGGGGAGTCGTTTGGTATATCACATCGGCGACAAGCGGACGTAGAAAAAACCCGATGTTTTTAAAAATTAAGAAATCGAAAAATCTATTGTGTAATCGATATTTCTCCATCTCTAGTTAATTTATGGAATTTAATTGAAGTTTCATTCGTTTTAATAAAAAAGTTTTAAATGAAATGAGCTGATAACAATTCAAATAGTTCACTTAGATGGTAACAAATAAAAATTTATAAACATATGCGTGTGTGAACAGCGTACGGTGTGTAAAAACGGCAGTAGGAATTCGGAATTTGGTGTTAGCATTTTGCCGGTAATTTACATAGCAACTCTTGTTTGTTTACAAAGGTAAAGAGTTTATTTTAACTTTAAAACACTTTAGTTTAACGTCTTAAAGTTAATTGCTTAAAGGTTTTGCTTGTTTACTAGTATGGTTCTGCCAGCGTCAGCATCTGTAAACTGATTTATTCTTCAGCGATTTTCTTGAAGCTTCAGTTTGACCCATTTCATGTTTTTTAGCAAGTTGTCTCAGTGTCCAGCGTGTGTACAGTGTAACTCTGTAGTTGCGGCAATTGTGGCACTTTGATTTGTTATTGTTGTTGGTTGCGCGCTAACCAAAACTAGTTTTCTTTTATCTTGCCAATTTCAGGCAATCAATTGGCCATTGACATGAGAGTGAGAGCTTTCAACTCGAACTCCAAAAAGGCGGGCATTCCACGCTGTTTACATTTCTATACATACAAACTAATTTACATAAATACTTGGATCAATTGTCTTCTTGCAAAGCTCCCAATACCCTGTAAAAAGTAGCTAGCTTATTTTATCGAGTCTACACATGTTTATTTTTTGAAAGATGTACGACTATGGAATTTCTTGTTCGTATGTCGTTAAAAAAGTGTTTTATTTTCTGTCAACAATTGAATGGCTTTGTTCTGTAAAGACAACAAACAATCCATTCTCATTAAAAAAATAATAAATTATATGGGAAGTATTTCTTCAGAGAGTTGCTTTTATTTATTGTAATTTTAAGAATAAACTTAGTTTATTTTTTAATTTATATCGATCACAATAACTTAAAAAAAACCTTTTAGATTATTAAAAAAAATCTAAACATATTTAGATATAACACAACAACTATTCGGCTATTAATTTTAAATAGCTTTGATCTAGTCATAATTGTACTATAAAACCTTTTGCTTACATCCACATTGAGTGACTTTCAATAGCATTCAGCTTGTTTATACGGAATATGTCAATCAAAAAATCTCTTCAATTATTCAATTCAGATGCCAAAAACGAGCATTTATAATGGTCATGGGAATTGTGATAATCATGTGCTACACATATGCGAGTACTCTACTAATTTAAATAACATTCCTGCGATGATATTGGATGCTCCGCAATTTGATCACGTTTTGTGCCATTCTTTCATTGAACTAATTGAATCGATCGTGTGATTGGCACAACTTCGGCACGCGATCGATGATCGCATTTGTTATTCTCTTCGGTCTTTAGTCGCTTGATCAGACTCCGTCTCAATTACAGTTTCAGTTTGCGGACAGCTTCCATCGCGTTCTGATCGAGGTGAAGGTGAAGCGTTACGTATTCGAAAAAGTTTGGATGAAATTCACTTGTTCAAAAGCGGTTTAACTTCTCTATGTCGCAAAGGTACATAAATTATTTGTGACGTTAAGATTAACAATTGTGTAAACATTCAATGTCTTAACTGAACGACAGTACAACAATATTTCGAGGTCTAATTTACAATTTTTTGAGCAATTCGTATTTTATTATTATAGTATAAATTTAATTGATATAGTGTGTAGTGAATCAACTTGAAACTAGGTAATATAATTAATAGCATGCATTTTTATAGCTTATCTGTAATCTGAAAGTTAAATAATTGGAATCCGCATAAAGAACCAGAATCATTTGTGTGAAGTTGATTCCCCATTGCTTTGTTTATTTGTTTATGTGTTTATAAACAAATTGAGAGGCTAAAATGGTATTGTTTATTAAAGCGTTTGAGCCAACTTGTTGATGGGAGTTTTAATTGTTTACAGTTGTTGACACCTGTTCTTGTTATTATCGCAGGCATTGACATTTGAAAAAACTCACCATTGTTTTTCATATTTATGAATAAACTTTGAATTACATATAATAAATATTCTTGTACGATCTATTTTGTGTCGTTTTTTTACATTTACTAGTTCATTTCTTAAATTAGTTACCAAGTCAGTCAATCTAAAAAGTTCTTAAATTAACTTAACTAATACTTCAATGAATTTATTTTACAAATAACTTTAATATTATTAAAATACTATAATATTTCCAAATTAAGCATATTTTGCTTAATCGTATACATTTTTATTAAATTCTTTATTTACAATTTTATTGCTTATTATTTATTTATTTTATTTTTTTTAGAAGAGCTCGTACAATGCCGCTGAAGAGTTTGAGTGTCTTGTTGCCGGGAATTAAATGGCTCCACGGCTACACCGCACAGGATGCGGTGGCCGATTTGATTGCTGGCATTACGGTGGGTCTAACAGTACTGCCCCAAGGATTGGCCTATGCAACGCTGGCGGGCTTGGAGCCACAGTATGGACTGTACTCATCGTTCGTGGGCGGCATAGTCTATGCGATGCTAGGCAGTTGTCGCCAGGTGACGATTGGACCAACAGCGCTGTTGGCGTTAATGACTAGCCGGCATACAGGTTTCGGCCTCGACTCTGGCCCGGCTTATGGCATACTTTTGTGCCTTATTTCGGGCGTGGTGGAGCTGGGAATGGCTGTGTTGAAGTTGGGTGCGCTGGTGGATCTCATTTCGTTGCCCGTAACCGTGGGCTTTACATCTGCGACGGCTGTCATCATTGGCACATCGCAGCTGAAGGGTTTGCTCGGTCTACGCGGCGGCTCTGGCTCTGATTTCATCAATACGATGCGCTCTGTCTTTGGAAATCTGTCGCAAGTGCGTCGTGGTGATCTTACACTAGGATTGGTATCCATCAGTGTGCTGCTGCTGCTAAGGGTGTGTAGGGATCTTCTTTTGAAAATGAATTTTAAATTTTGAACTTGTTTTTCGCTTATAGAGATTAAAGACGGTCAAAGTAGCGCAGCGCGTGAGAAATCTTCGTGCCCAGCAACTGCTTAGTGGCAGTATCTGGGTGGTATCCACGGGTCGCAATGCTCTTGTTGTGCTCGTCTCCAGCGTGCTTGCCTACAGCCAATGCAAGTCCCAGGACAGCTGCCCGTTTATCTTGACGGGGAAAGTGAAGAGTGGCTTGCCCAGCCTGGCACTACCCAAATTCGAGACCACAATTCTGGGCAAAAATGGGACAGAGGTGCCACAGACCTTTGAACAAATGGCAAGTGCTTATATGTTTAATAATTATGTAGCCATTTCAATTTGTGTAATTTCATTGAAGTTCACCTGTTATATTTACAACTGTTGCTCTTCTTCTACAGCTGTCGGAACTCGGACCTTCCATGCTGATATTGCCTATCATTGCAGTGTTGGGAAATGTGGCTATTTCAAAGGCATTTGGAGGTGCTGGATTGAGTCCAACGCGAGAGTTGGTAGCACTCTCGTTGAGCAACATTTGTGGTGCCTTCTGCAGTTCAATGCCCGTTACCGGATCTTTTTCCCGGAGCGCTGTCAATCATGCAAGTGGCGTGCGCACTCCAATTGGCGGCTGCTATACAAGTGTCTTGGTGCTGTTGGCATTAAGTCTGCTGGCTCCGTATTTTCAATACATTCCCAAGGCGGCACTCAGTGCTGTCATCATTTCGGCTGTGATCTTTATGATCGAATTCGAGGTCATCCGTCCGTTGTGGCGTTGCAGTCGCCGCGAACTGTTGCCGGGTGCAATTACATTTGTGATGAGCCTTGCGATTGGCGTTGAGATCGGTCTGCTGCTTGGCGTGGGCGCTGATGTTGCATTCCTTGTCTATCGTGCCGCACGTCCAGTGTTGAGTGTGTCCAAGTTGCAGACGATCAATGGCATGAGCTATATTTTAATACGTCCCAAGCACAGTTCGCTCTACTTTCCGGCTATTGAGTGGGTAAGATCGGGCATCTCCAAAGCGCTCTCTACTCATGGCACTGCACCCGTTGTCCTCGACTGCGCTCATGTCCATGGTAAGACTATGAACTTGTTATTATTCTGCATTGGTTTAATAATTATTTCTTTGGTAGATTTCGATTTTACGGCTGCTCGTGGTATGGGCTCGCTTTACAAGGAACTGGCTAAGGCCAATGTGCCATTGTTTCTTATGAGCGCTCACAAGGATATTAGTGTTATTCTTAAGGAGTCTACGAACATTGACTTTCCCACGATAGACTGTCCCAATGATTTGGAGAGCTTGGTAGAACAAAGTGAGTCCTTTTTTGGATATACAAATATATATTGCTTTCTCTGCATATTTTAAAGTTATTTGTTGTTCTATTTGTATCTATCCTACCTATTTCTCTCCGCACTTATTGGTTTGTAAATTCTTTCCAGTCATTTCCTCTCAGCTTCTACATTCATTTTTTCGAACTCTTCAATAATATTGTGAATTAATTAGATCAAGTTTTTCTCAATATTTATCCCCTATATTAAATTATGAATTCACTTCAACTCATATTTAATACGAACTTTAAATGTTGTTCTTATAATTTTTATATTTCATTTGTGTATTCATTTATTTTCATTTCATCTATATATAGAAGAAGAACACTTCCTTTAAGCAGGAAAATTAGCAGTCTCTGTGCAAGAAGGATTTAGAGGGTACAATAACTATTTCATTTTGCATTGCATAAGCCCCAACCTCAATTGAAAATGTTGTGCATTTATTTTTGTTTCTATACTAAACAACTGATTTTTATTTTTGTTTTATCGTTTTAAGTTCTTACTATTAAATTCTCATAGCAATTCCTTATTAACTACCTACTTATTAACATTTATTTTCACTACATATCTGTATCTTAAGATTATATAATACTCTCTTTTTTATTTTAGTGCCCGATTTCGAGCTGCACTTGCAGGTTACGGCACCTCTGGTGGAGAGCAAGATGCTACAAACTGTTGAGGCCAATGCCACGGAACTCTCGAAACTAACGACAAGCAGCGCCTAAACATATCCTAGCAAAGTACTTGCAGATTAGCTAAATGGGCACAAAAATACTTGAAATTGTATATTAAATCGGTTTATACTTAACTTATGTTTCATTCCTATGCACGCAAATGTGTTCCCAAAAATATTTTTATTATTTAAAGTGTTTATCCAAGTTTAATTCTAATGTTTGTACTTACATATATGTATTAAGCAATTCATTGTTGCCTTTACCATTGAATTGCTTAAATTATTTTTTATTTTATGCTCAAATGTATTAGTTTTTAACTTTTATTTATTTTATTGTATTCCTACCTAAACAAAGTTTACTTAACACAATATAAATTCTCTCTATTAGATTAATATGAGTAGCTGAAGTCCATAATTTTTTTCTACTTTAACTAAATAAAACAAGTTATTCTTCCTGTGTTTAGCAGAATTTTATCTTCATTATATCGAGTACTTAGAAATTATGCATATTGCATGATTTTATTGCTATTAATATCTTGAGCACTCGAATAACATAAGCCTGATTGTATATAGTAGTTAAGTTTTCTATACAATGTTTTTATATGTTTTATTATAAGTTTTTAAATAAAATTGATTCATAAAAAGCTACTTAATTAAGCGATTACATTCTTCAAACATTCGGCTTTTGATGACTGCTATGTTTGGCACTTTGAATATGTTGATTAATAATGAATGAGTTTAAACAATGGGGAACACGCCGTAGGTGGCCACGTGACACATATTATTGTGGTTACGGGCAAGACGCATGTACCCATGTTCTCCCCATCCCCCCCAGGAATTCTTGATAAGCCAATAATCACTACCATAGCCAACCACAATGACAGCATGATTTACTTGCTTATTACAATTGCGATCGTTGAAAATTCCACCCCGATAATGCTGGAAGCCTCGGGCATCGACAGCAACAGCAATTGGCCCCTTCTCGGCAACTGCATGAGCCAGAGCTTCCTCATCGGGTCGCACTTGCATCACAGCAGAGACCTTGGCACCAATTTTATTGCGTTGGAAGCGACATTGCCCATCATGCCCCTCATATGGATATGCTGACTCCACATCGATGCCACCGTTATCCTTAACGTAGAGAAGAGCAGACGCTGGCCAGCCACCATTGCAGCCATGGTTATTATAGCGTCTAGAGCAATCCATAAGATTCTGCTCTGAAAGAGGAATTAAATGCTTTGTTTTTAGGTACCATTGACTCTCCAGAGCACCAGCAGCGGCAAAGGACCAACAGGAACCACATCGTCCTTGGTTTTTCACACCGGTCACGGCTCCTTTGGCACGCCAATCTACGCTGCCTGGGAGCTCAACATGGGATGGCATATACATATACTCGACATGGGTACTTATATTGAGTGGGGTGAGCACAAGTTGCTGAAACTCCCAGGATGTCATATCAGTAAATTGGTTCACACCCATGTAGTAGGACTCTTCTCCAGCAGAGTAGCGCTCATTGTGCCTATCAATCAGCTCCTTGTTGTCCTTAAAGATCTGCAGTCGCAGTTGCTCCTCGGAATCACCATCGTAGCTTTTCTCATGTACCACTTTAAAGAGTTCGAACTCCGCGATCAATTCATACTCGTAAGTGATGCTTGCCTGAATGTTTCCCACGAGGGCGAAGAGCAAAATGCAAAATTCTGATTTCATGTTGAAGTGGTACACTATAAACTGATGCTAGATCGGTTGAACACCAGGCTTTATATACCCAGATTGGGATTAGTTTGTAACGCATAACCACAGGAACCCGCAGAATGTGTCGTCATGCTTAACAAATAGCATAAAGATATTAGAAATTGCGATTGATTTTATATGTCGTAAGTGATTAAATGGTTTGGTGGTTTCTGTCCGAACTACATTAATTAATTATTAATAATAATAATAATAATAATAATCAAAACAGACGATTAGTGTACAGGATTTTTTCAAAATAGCAGTCACCTTCCATGTGCATTCAAGTTTATTGTAGGGCCAGTGTGTGTGGTTTTTTTTTTTTTTAATTGTTGCGCATGTGAACATATAGAGTACTTGCATGCATGCATCATTTAATTTCAATTTATAATTATAAGGTTTGTGATGACTGTGCTTTGCTTAGGACATTGATTAGTATTCAATTAGTTTAACCAATGGGGTTTCCGTAGGTGGCCACGTGACACATACTGTTGTGGTTGCGGGCAAGACGCATTGAACTGCGTTCACCCAAGTTGCCCCAGGAATTCTTGATAAGCCAATAATTATTGCCATAGACAACCACAGTTAAAGCATGATCAACCGATCTAGCTTCAGCTAATAGTGTACCACATCAACATAAAATCAGAATTTAGAATTTTGCTCTTTGCACAGGAACCGGCAGAATGTGTCATCATGCTGAACATACATATAGTATCATAGATTATCTCTCTAAATAATAAAAGAAAAATTTTTTTGTGATTTCATCTACAGTTTAGTAAAGAGATTTGGCTTATGTACCAATTACATAAATTTCCCCCGTATGGCTTTTTGTTACGATTGTTGAACAATATTGAACTGCTTGTTTAATGGTGATTTAAAACATGGTGCATGTATTCACAACCTTGTACTCGCTGTGCATGCTTTAGGACAAATTTGTCTTTAGGCAAATGTGCTAATATTGAAATTGTCGGCAGGTCAGTGCATACGCATCGTTTAAAAATGACAGTTGACAAATGTTACAAGCGAAAAATAAAAGTGCTAAGGACGCATTTAAAACTTATTTACATACGTCTTCATAAAAAACATACATACATGTATGTAAGTGCAAGCCAATATACAGCAATACAATATTTGCTGTAGAATACTGATTATTTGGATCATGTCTAAGCTGAAGGATTTTTTAAAAACCGTAAATTTCCCACAATACTTTATTATTTTAATCTACTATCTATGGAAATATTTCTATTAATAGAAAAAGGAAAGCTAAATATTGGGATAAACAATCATTTATTTAAATAAAATAAATAAAGAAAATACAAAGACGTCGATTAAATTACTGGATAAATTGCATAACTGGCAATAGCACATTGATTGTTGCGATTGCGGGCCATGCGAATATATCCGTTTTCTCCCCAATTCTCGCCCCAAGAATTCCTCACCAACCAATAATCTCCTCCAACTGAATCGGTGCCGTAGCCAATAACAACTAGACAATGGTCTACAGAATGAGGGCACGACGGTTTGTTCAAGACGCCACTTTTGTAATATTGGAACTGGGAGCCGTTGAGACACACAGAGATGGGTCCCTTATTGGCAACGGCGGATGCCAATGCGGCTTCATTTCCACTAGCAATTTGTATAACAGCAGAGATTTTTGATCCAATGTTCTTATTGTATCGGCAAGTGTTGTCTTGGCCTTCATATGGATAAGAGCTGGCCGTGTTTATACCACCATTGTCCCTAACATAATTGAATGCTCTAATCGGCCAGCCCCCTGAACAGCCTTGGTTGTTATAGGGATAACCTCTTGTGCAGTCCACCAAATTTTGTTCGGACAGGGATACTCTCTGGTTTGAGTTTATAAAGTGGTGACTTTCCAGTGAGCCAACTGCAGAAAAAGCCCAACAGGAGGCACAGGATCCTTGATTTTTAACTGGATTAACAGCGCCTGAAAGACGCCAATCAACGCTACTTGGGAGACTAGCCATGGCAGATGTATTGTAAATATTGTCGATGCCTTCCTGGGCGTCCTCAGGATTGAGATATGTAAGCACGCGCGTTTTGAATTCCTCGGGAGTCATATCAGAGAATTTATTCACACCCATCTCGTAAGACTCCTCTCCGGCCAGATAGCGTTTGTTGTGAGTGTCGATCAGTTTCTTGTTTTCCACGAATATCTGAAGGCGCTTCAACTCCTCACTAGCATCCTGGTAGGTTTTGTGGTGCTTCAACTTGAAGGTGTTAAACTCAGCCTTAAGAATGTCTTTAAGACTAGTTGCTTGGACAACTGCCACGAGGACCAGAATTAGAATGACTGCTTTCATTATTATTTAGTTTAGAGCCCTCTAAAGATCTCTCAGATTCTAGTAGAAGGGGATTAAATGAGTATTTTCACATAGCGCAACCATGTTTATTTTAAGTAATACCCAGTCGAAGAAATTTGAGCTTAGCGTCCAGATAGCTGATATTTCACGAATAGATTATATAGCTAATTATACCACTATAAAATAATAAAATATGTAATTATAAGTTGCGAAAAGTGATCTATTCACCTTAGAATATTCAACACTACAGTTAATTGTACATTGACAATTTTATAGTTCAATAGCATTAGATTCATGCTAAATTAGTAATATACTTGCATAATGCATTTGAAACGCGTTTGTTACATGATGATCTTATTAACAGTATTAAAGTAAACAGTAATATTAAGGGCTCATTTGTAACAGTCATAAAATATTCCACCTTTTGTATTACGAATAGCTTTAAATGGGCCAGTGCTAACCTGGCTAGATAAGGTTTTAAGTATTGGCAATAGAAATTGCCATGATTTCCTTAAGTTATTTACATAATTACTAAGAGCTAAATGTGATCGAATTTTTAAGGGGTTTATTGACAATGACACAATGACACAACATGCATTGATTGTCGTCGTAAGTGTTAAATCAGAATAAATAAAACTATTTTACAAAGTAGTGTAGCATACTTCTTAGCATTTACATTAAAAAATGTGTCTACGAGCTCTGACAGACACACAGACGGACAGACGGACATGGCTAGATCGTCTCGGCTGTTGACGCTGATCAAGAATATATATACTTTATAGGGTCGGAGATGCCTCCTTCTACCTGTTACATACATTTCCTGCCGGCACAAAGTTATAATACCCTTCTACCCTATGGGTAGCGGGTATAACAAATACAAAGTGTTATGCGGTAAGCGTGGTCTGTTTTAAAATTTAACATTTCTAACTTACATGTAGTATAATTCTAATTTTTTAAATAGTATGAAGTGGTGATCGAATTGTTCAATTTGAACAACGTTAAAACTATTAAAACTTTTTCATTAACGTAAAAAACGCTGTAGATTTTATATATAATACTAACATTTATTAGCAATTAAATAAAAAAGAAATACATATACAAATATGTTCATTAAACTAAAGGATAAATTGCATAACTGGCAATAGCACATTGATTATTGCGATTGCGAGCCATGCGAATATATCCCTTTTCTCCCCAATTCTCCCCCCAAGAATTCCTCACCAACCAATAATCTCCTCCAACTGAATCGGTGCCGTATCCATCGATAACTACACAATGGTCTACAGATTGAGAGCACGACGGTTCATTTAAGACGCCACTTTGGTAATATTGGAACAGGGAGGCGTCGACACACACCGAGATGGGTCCCTTATTGGCGACGGCGGATGCCAATGCGGCTTCATTTCCACTAGCAATTTGTATAACAGCAGAGATTTTGATCCAATATTGTTCTTATTGTATCGGCAAGTGTTGTCTTGTCCTTCATACGGATAATAGCTGGCAGTGTTTATACCACCATTGTCCCTAACATAATTCAATGCTTCAATCGGCCAGCCGCCTGAACAGCCTTGGTTGTAATAGGGATAACCTCTTGTGCAGTCCACCAAATTTTGCTCGGACAGGGATACTCTCTGGTATGAGGTTATAAAGTGGTGACTTTCGAGTGAGCCAACTGCAGAGAAAGCCCAACAGGAGGCACAGGATCCTTGATTTTAACTGGGTTAACAGCGCCCCAATCACGCCAATCAACGCTACTTGGTAGGTTAACGTAGCTAGAAGGATTGTAAATATAGTCGATTCCCTCCTGGGAGTCAGCAGGATTGAGGTTTGTGAGCACAAGCGTTTTGAATTCCTCGGGAGTCATATCAGAAAATTTATTCACACCCATCTCGTAAGACTCCTCTCCGGCCACATAGCGTTTGTTGTGAGTGTCGATCAGTTTCTTGTTTTCCACGAATATCTGAAGGCGCTTCAACTCCTCACTAGCATCCTGGTAGGTTTTGTGGTGCTTCAATTTGAAGGCGTTAAACTCAGCCTTAAGAATGTCTTTAAGACTAGTTGCTTGGACAACTGCCACTAGGACGATAATTAGAATGACTGCTTTCATTATTATTTAGCTTAGAGACCTCTGAGGATCTATGGGATACTGAATTGTGGTGATCATGTTTCGCCTTTTATACATCTTTTATATGTGTAATGATTATTTACAATCTATCCATAACGATAGGCGGAATTACATCTTTATAACCATTTCAAGTGGAAGGGGATTAAAAGGGATTAAAAACATTTTCACACAGCGTAACGATGTCTATTTTAAGTAATAGCCAGTCGAAGGGATTTGAGTTTAGCGTTCAGATAGCTGATATTTCACGAAAAGATTATATAGTTGATTATACCACTATAAAGCAATAAAATGTGTAATTATTGAATTGAAGTTGCGAAGAGTGATCTATAGACCAGAGAATAATCAACACTACAGATAACAGTCTATTAAGTATCTTCATTTGCTTTGCAGGACTTTTTAACAATTTAATAGCATGAAATTTATTTAGAAGATAGAGCCAAGGCTTGACTTAAGCCCTTTGATCATAAATTAGTATATTAACTTGCATAATACATTTGCAACGAGTTGTTACCTGTATTAAAGTAAACAGTAGTATTAATGGCTCATTTGTAACAGTCATAAACTATTCCACCTTTTGTATTACGAATAGCTTTAAATAGGTCAGTGATAACCTAGCTAGATTAGATTTTAAGTGTTGCCAATAGAACTTGCCATGATTTCATTTATAACTTGTATTAGTGCGTAATTATCAAATATTTCCACTTTAAGTATAAAATAAATTTGTGGAAAACCAGGAACTGTATTTCTTCATACTTCTAATATGTGGAATCTTTCACATTATTTCTAAGACCTGCATGGGTCAAATTTTTTAATCGATTTACAATAAATACAACTATTTTATAAAGAATTGTAGCATATTTGTTGGCAGTTAAATTTTACTTGTAAAATGTGTCAGCGAGTTTCGTAAAACTTTTCAGGTACAATTAAAAATAAATTTGAGAGCTCTATAAAAATTTAAAGATTAAAATAAACTTCTTCTAAGAAGGGGCTTGTTCTTAGAAATCAGATAGCTGATATTTCACTTATATACTTAATTATGGAGCAACAAAATATTTAACTACTTAATTGAAGTTGCGAGGTGTATGCTTAACAAAGTATCACCTAGAGAAAAATTAAATAAACTTCTTAATCTTTGAAGAATTAATAGATTTAATTATCGGGAACAATTAAGCATTTAGTTAAATTATTTAATATCAAGTAGATATTTTAAAAGTTTTGGTATACTTATACAAAAAAATTATGTGTACCGTAAATAATAAAGATCCATAACGGAAAGAATATGAAAAATTATGGATCTATATAAAGCAAGTAAGAAAGCTACAGTCCAGTGGGCTCGACTGTGAGATACCCGCTACCCATTTTGAATAAAAGCAAAATATTGCGGTATAATTTTTAAAATATAGCTAAAATACTCCAAAATATACCATTTGATATATCGATATAGTACCACATACAAAATATACCAAACACTGCATAATATACCAGATTGTCAGCCAAAGCAACTAAGACACCTAGTAAGTAGGCGTTTTCGCCCATACAAAAGAATTTCTTTAATAACTTCCACAATTTGTATGTGATCGCCACCAAATTTTCAGGAATCATAAATATTATTGTTATTATTGTATACACCAAAATTCGCAATGTTATTCGATTTTATTGATTTGCGGGGGTGGAAGTGGGCGTGGCAAAAAATGAAACAAACAAACAAAAAAAATTATAACTCTATCTCTTATAGTCTCTGAGATCCAGTGTTTCATTCGGACAGACGGACATGGCTAGATCGTCTCGGCTGTTGATGCTGATCAAGAATATGTATACTTTATTATTCTCAAAATATACCAATTATACTGCAAGAATACTATATATCGACATAGTACCTCATTCAAAATATACCATAGACGGCTCAATATACAAGATTGACAGCCAAAGCAACTAAGACCCCTAGTAAGTAGGCGTTTTCGCCCATACAAAAGAATTTCTTTAATAACTTCGACAATTTTTATCTGATCACAACCAAATTTTCAGGTATCATAACTACTATAGTAATACCAAAATTCGCAACTCTAGCTTTAAAATTACGCTTGTTATTCGATTTTTTTGATTTGCGGGGGCGGAAGTGGGAGTGGCAAAAATTTGAAACAAACTTGATCGGCGTGCAAACATAACAAATGCTGTTGAAAATTATAGCTCTATCTCTTATAGTCTCTGAGATCCAGTGTTTCATACGGACAGACGGACAGACACACAGACGGACAGACGGACATGGCTAGATCGTCTCGGCTGTTGACGCTGATCAAGAATATATATACTTTATAGGTCGGAGATGCCTCCTTCTACCTGTTACATACATTTCCTGCCGGCACAAAGTTATAATACCCTTCTACCCTATGGGTAGCGGGTATAACAAATACAAAGTGTTATGCGGTAAGCGTGGTCTGTTTTAAAATTTAACATTTCTAACTTACATGTAGTATAATTCTAATTTTTTAAATAGTATGAAGTGGTGATCGAATTGTTCAATTTGAACAACGTTAAAACTATTAAAACTTTTTCATTAACGTAAAAAACGCTGTAGATTTTATATATAATACTAACATTTATTAGCAATTAAATAAAAAAGAAATACATATACAAATATGTTCATTAAACTAAAGGATAAATTGCATAACTGGCAATAGCACATTGATTATTGCGATTGCGAGCCATGCGAATATATCCCTTTTCTCCCCAATTCTCCCCCCAAGAATTCCTCACCAACCAATAATCTCCTCCAACTGAATCGGTGCCGTATCCATCGATAACTACACAATGGTCTACAGATTGAGAGCACGACGGTTCATTTAAGACGCCACTTTGGTAATATTGGAACAGGGAGGCGTCGACACACACCGAGATGGGTCCCTTATTGGCGACGGCGGATGCCAATGCGGCTTCATTTCCACTAGCAATTTGTATAACAGCAGAGATTTTTGATCCAATATTGTTCTTATTGTATCGGCAAGTGTTGTCTTGTCCTTCATACGGATAATAGCTGGCAGTGTTTATACCACCATTGTCCCTAACATAATTCAATGCTTCAATCGGCCAGCCGCCTGAACAGCCTTGGTTGTAATAGGGATAACCTCTTGTGCAGTCCACCAAATTTTGCTCGGACAGGGATACTCTCTGGTATGAGGTTATAAAGTGGTGACTTTCGAGTGAGCCAACTGCAGAGAAAGCCCAACAGGAGGCACAGGATCCTTGATTTTTAACTGGGTTAACAGCGCCCCAATCACGCCAATCAACGCTACTTGGTAGGTTAACGTAGCTAGAAGGATTGTAAATATAGTCGATTCCCTCCTGGGAGTCAGCAGGATTGAGGTTTGTGAGCACAAGCGTTTTGAATTCCTCGGGAGTCATATCAGAAAATTTATTCACACCCATCTCGTAAGACTCCTCTGCGGCCACATAGCGTTTGTTGTGAGTGTCGATCAGTTTCTTGTTTTCCACGAATATCTGAAGGCGCTTCAACTCCTCACTAGCATCCTGGTAGGTTTTGTGGTGCTTCAATTTGAAGGCGTTAAACTCAGCCTTAAGAATGTCTTTAAGACTAGTTGCTTGGACAACTGCCACTAGGACGATAATTAGAATGACTGCTTTCATTATTATTTAGCTTAGAGACCTCTGAGGATCTATGGGATACTGAATTGTGGTGATCATGTTTCGCCTTTATACATCTTTTATATGTGTAATGATTATTTACAATCTATCCATAACGATAGGCGGAATTACATCTTTATAACCATTTCAAGTGGAAGGGGATTAAAAGGGGATTAAAAAACATTTTCACACAGCGTAACGATGTCTATTTTAAGTAATAGCCAGTCGAAGGGATTTGAGTTTAGCGTTCAGATAGCTGATATTTCACGAAAAGATTATATAGTTGATTATACCACTATAAAGCAATAAAATATGTAATTATTGAATTGAAGTTGCGAAGAGTGATCTATAGACCAGAGAATAATCAACACTACAGATAACAGTCTATTAAGTATCTTCATTTGCTTTGCAGGACTTTTTAACAATTTAATAGCATGAAATTTATTTAGAAGATAGAGCCAAGGCTTGACTTAAGCCCTTTGATCATAAATTAGTATATTAACTTGCATAATACATTTGCAACGAGTTGTTACCTGTATTAAAGTAAACAGTAGTATTAATGGCTCATTTGTAACAGTCATAAACTATTCCACCTTTTGTATTACGAATAGCTTTAAATAGGTCAGTGATAACCTAGCTAGATTAGATTTTAAGTGTTGCCAATAGAACTTGCCATGATTTCATTTATAACTTGTATTAGTGCGTAATTATCAAATATTTCCACTTTAAGTATAAAATAAATTTGTGGAAAACCAGGAACTGTATTTCTTCATACTTCTAATATGTGGAATCTTTCACATTATTTCTAAGACCTGCATGGGTCAAATTTTTTAATCGATTTACAATAAATACAACTATTTTATAAAGAATTGTAGCATATTTGTTGGCAGTTAAATTTTACTTGTAAAATGTGTCAGCGAGTTTCGTAAAACTTTTCAGGTACAATTAAAAATAAATTTGAGAGCTCTATAAAAATTTAAAGATTAAAATAAACTTCTTCTAAGAAGGGGCTTGTTCTTAGAAATCAGATAGCTGATATTTCACTTATATACTTAATTATGGAGCAACAAAATATTTAACTACTTAATTGAAGTTGCGAGGTGTATGCTTAACAAAGTATCACCTAGAGAAAAATTAAATAAACTTCTTAATCTTTGAAGAATTAATAGATTTAATTATCGGGAACAATTAAGCATTTAGTTAAATTATTTAATATCAAGTAGATATTTTAAAAGTTTTGGTATACTTATACAAAAAAATTATGTGTACCGTAAATAATAAAGATCCATAACGGAAAGAATATGAAAAATTATGGATCTATATAAAGCAAGTAAGAAAGCTACAGTCCAGTGGGCTCGACTGTGAGATACCCGCTACCCATTTTGAATAAAAGCAAAATATTGCGGTATAATTTTTAAAATATAGCTAAAATACTCCAAAATATACCATTTGATATATCGATATAGTACCACATACAAAATATACCAAACACTGCATAATATACCAGATTGTCAGCCAAAGCAACTAAGACACCTAGTAAGTAGGCGTTTTCGCCCATACAAAAGAATTTCTTTAATAACTTCCACAATTTGTATGTGATCGCCACCAAATTTTCAGGAATCATAAATATTATTGTTATTATTGTATACACCAAAATTCGCAATGTTATTCGATTTTATTGATTTGCGGGGGTGGAAGTGGGCGTGGCAAAAAATGAAACAAACAAACAAAAAAAATTATAACTCTATCTCTTATAGTCTCTGAGATCCAGTGTTTCATTCGGACAGACGGACATGGCTAGATCGTCTCGGCTGTTGATGCTGATCAAGAATATGTATACTTTATTATTCTCAAAATATACCAATTATACTGCAAGAATACTATATATCGACATAGTACCTCATTCAAAATATACCATAGACGGCTCAATATGGGCGTTTTCGCCCATACAAAAGAATTTTTTTAATAACTTCGACAATTTTTATCTGATCACAACCAAATTTTCAGGTATCATAACTACTATAGTAATACCAAAATTCGCAACTCTAGCTTTAAAATTACGCTTGTTATTCGATTTTTTTGATTTGCGGGGGCGGAAGTGGGAGTGGCAAAAATTTGAAACAAACTTGATCGGCGTGCAAACATAACAAATGCTGTTGAAAATTATAGCTCTATCTCTTATAGTCTCTGAGATCCAGTGTTTCATACGGACAGACGGACAGACACACAGACGGACAGACGGACATGGCTAGATCGTCTCGGCTGTTGACGCTGATCAAGAATATATATACTTTATAGGGTCGGAGATGCCTCCTTCTACCTGTTACATACATTTCCTGCCGGCACAAAGTTATAATACCCTTCTACCCTATGGGTAGCGGGTATAACAAATACAAAGTGTTATGCGGTAAGCGTGGTCTGTTTTAAAATTTAACATTTCTAACTTACATGTAGTATAATTCTAATTTTTTAAATAGTATGAAGTGGTGATCGAATTGTTCAATTTGAACAACGTTAAAACTATTAAAACTTTTCATTAACGTAAAAACGCTGTAGATTTTATATATAATACTAACATTTATTAGCAATTAAATAAAAAAGAAATACATATACAAATATGTTCATTAAACTAAAGGATAAATTGCATAACTGGCAATAGCACATTGATTATTGCGATTGCGAGCCATGCGAATATATCCCTTTTCTCCCCAATTCTCCCCCCAAGAATTCCTCACCAACCAATAATCTCCTCCAACTGAATCGGTGCCGTATCCATCGATAACTACACAATGGTCTACAGATTGAGAGCACGACGGTTCATTTAAGACGCCACTTTGGTAATATTGGAACAGGGAGGCGTCGACACACACCGAGATGGGTCCCTTATTGGCGACGGCGGATGCCAATGCGGCTTCATTTCCACTAGCAATTTGTATAACAGCAGAGATTTTTGATCCAATATTGTTCTTATTGTATCGGCAAGTGTTGTCTTGTCCTTCATACGGATAATAGCTGGCAGTGTTTATACCACCATTGTCCCTAACATAATTCAATGCTTCAATCGGCCAGCCGCCTGAACAGCCTTGGTTGTAATAGGGATAACCTCTTGTGCAGTCCACCAAATTTTGCTCGGACAGGGATACTCTCTGGTATGAGGTTATAAAGTGGTGACTTTCGAGTGAGCCAACTGCAGAGAAAGCCCAACAGGAGGCACAGGATCCTTGATTTTTAACTGGGTTAACAGCGCCCCAATCACGCCAATCAACGCTACTTGGTAGGTTAACGTAGCTAGAAGGATTGTAAATATAGTCGATTCCCTCCTGGGAGTCAGCAGGATTGAGGTTTGTGAGCACAAGCGTTTTGAATTCCTCGGGAGTCATATCAGAAAATTTATTCACACCCATCTCGTAAGACTCCTCTCCGGCCACATAGCGTTTGTTGTGAGTGTCGATCAGTTTCTTGTTTTCCACGAATATCTGAAGGCGCTTCAACTCCTCACTAGCATCCTGGTAGGTTTTGTGGTGCTTCAATTTGAAGGCGTTAAACTCAGCCTTAAGAATGTCTTTAAGACTAGTTGCTTGGACAACTGCCACTAGGACGATAATTAGAATGACTGCTTTCATTATTATTTAGCTTAGAGACCTCTGAGGATCTATGGGATACTGAATTGTGGTGATCATGTTTCGCCTTTATACATCTTTTATATGTGTAATGATTATTTACAATCTATCCATAACGATAGGCGGAATTACATCTTTATAACCATTTCAAGTGGAAGGGGATTAAAAGGTGATTAAAAAACATTTTCACACAGCGTAACGATGTCTATTTTAAGTAATAGCCAGTCGAAGGGATTTGAGTTTAGCGTTCAGATAGCTGATATTTCACGAAAAGATTATATAGTTGATTATACCACTATAAAGCAATAAAATATGTAATTATTGAATTGAAGTTGCGAAGAGTGATCTATAGACCAGAGAATAATCAACACTACAGATAACAGTCTATTAAGTATCTTCATTTGCTTTGCAGGACTTTTTAACAATTTAATAGCATGAAATTTATTTAGAAGATAGAGCCAAGGCTTGACTTAAGCCCTTTGATCATAAATTAGTATATTAACTTGCATAATAAATTTGCAACGAGTTGTTACCTGTATTAAAGTAAACAGTAGTATTAATGGCTCATTTGTAACAGTCATAAACTATTCCACCTTTTGTATTACGAATAGCTTTAAATAGGTCAGTGATAACCTAGCTAGATTAGATTTTAAGTGTTGCCAATAGAAATTGCCATGATTTCATTTATAACTTGTATTAGTGCGTAATTATCAAATATTTCCACTTTAAGTATAAAATAAATTTGTGGAAAACCAGGAACTGTATTTCTTCATACTTCTAATATGAATCTTTCACATTATTTCTAAGACCTGCATGGGCCAAATTTTTTAATCGATTTATAATAAATACAACTATTTTATAAAGAATTGTAGCATATTTGTTGGCAGTTAAATTTTACTTGTAAAATGTGTCAGCGAGCTTCGTAAAACTTTTCAGGTACAATTACAAATAAATTTGAGAGCTCTATAAAAATTTAAAGATTAAAATGAACTTCTTCTAAGAAGGGGCTTGTTCTTAGAAATCAGATAGCTGATATTTCACTTATATACTTAATTATGGAGCAACAAAATATTTAACTACTTAATTGAAGTTGCGAGGAGTATGCTTAACAAAGTATCACCTAGAGAAAAATTAAATAAACTTCTTAATCTTTGAAGAATTAATAGATTTAATTATCGGGAACAATTAAGCATTTAGTTAAATTATTTAACATCAAGTAGCTATTTTGAAAGTTTTGGTATACTTATACAAAAAAATTATGTGTACCGTAAATAATAAAGATCCATAACGGAAAGAATATGAAAAATTATGGATCTATATAAAGCAAGTAAGAAAGCTACAGTCCAGTGGGCTCGACTGTGAGATACCCGCTACCCATTTTGAATAAAAGCAAAATATTGCGGTATAATTTTCAAAATATACCTAAAATACTCCAAAATATACCATTTGATATATCGATATAGTACCACATGAAAAATATACCAAACACTGCACAATATACCAGATTGTCAGCCAAAGCAACTAAGACACCTAGTAAGTAGGCGTTTTCGCCCATACAAAAGAATTTCTTTAATAACTTCCACAATTTTTATCTGATCACAACCAAATTTTCAGGTATCATAACTACTATAGTAATACCAAAATTCGCAACTCTAGCTTTAAAATTACGCTTGTTATTCGATTTTTTTGATTTGCGGGGGCGGAAGTGGGAGTGGCAAAAATTTGAAACAAACTTGATCGGCGTGCAAACATAACAAATGCTGTCGAAAATTATAGCTCTATCTCTTATAGTCTCTGAGATCCAGTGTTTCATACGGACAGACGGACAGACACACAGACGGACAGACGGACATGGCTAGATCGTCTCGGCTGTTGACGCTGATCAAGAATATATATACTTTATAGGGTCGGAGATGCCTCCTTCTACCTGTTACATACATTTCCTGCCGGCACAAAGTTATAATACCCTTCTACCCTATGGGTAGCGGGTATAACAAATACAAAGTGTTATGCGGTAAGCGTGGTCTGTTTTAAAATTTAACATTTCTAACTTACATGTAGTATAATTCTAATTTTTTAAATAGTATGAAGTGGTGATCGAATTGTTCAATTTGAACAACGTTAAAACTATTAAAACTTTTTCATTAACGTAAAAAACGCTGTAGATTTTATATATAATACTAACATTTATTAGCAATTAAATAAAAAAGAAATACATATACAAATATGTTCATTAAACTAAAGGATAAATTGCATAACTGGCAATAGCACATTGATTATTGCGATTGCGAGCCATGCGAATATATCCCTTTTCTCCCCAATTCTCCCCCCAAGAATTCCTCACCAACCAATAATCTCCTCCAACTGAATCGGTGCCGTATCCATCGATAACTACACAATGGTCTACAGATTGAGAGCACGACGGTTCATTTAAGACGCCACTTTGGTAATATTGGAACAGGGAGGCGTCGACACACACCGAGATGGGTCCCTTATTGGCGACGGCGGATGCCAATGCGGCTTCATTTCCACTAGCAATTTGTATAACAGCAGAGATTTTTGATCCAATATTGTTCTTATTGTATCGGCAAGTGTTGTCTTGTCCTTCATACGGATAATAGCTGGCAGTGTTTATACCACCATTGTCCCTAACATAATTCAATGCTTCAATCGGCCAGCCGCCTGAACAGCCTTGGTTGTAATAGGGATAACCTCTTGTGCAGTCCACCAAATTTTGCTCGGACAGGGATACTCTCTGGTATGAGGTTATAAAGTGGTGACTTTCGAGTGAGCCAACTGCAGAGAAAGCCCAACAGGAGGCACAGGATCCTTGATTTTTAACTGGGTTAACAGCGCCCCAATCACGCCAATCAACGCTACTTGGTAGGTTAACGTAGCTAGAAGGATTGTAAATATAGTCGATTCCCTCCTGGGAGTCAGCAGGATTGAGGTTTGTGAGCACAAGCGTTTTGAATTCCTCGGGAGTCATATCAGAAAATTTATTCACACCCATCTCGTAAGACTCCTCTCCGGCCACATAGCGTTTGTTGTGAGTGTCGATCAGTTTCTTGTTTTCCACGAATATCTGAAGGCGCTTCAACTCCTCACTAGCATCCTGGTAGGTTTTGTGGTGCTTCAATTTGAAGGCGTTAAACTCAGCCTTAAGAATGTCTTTAAGACTAGTTGCTTGGACAACTGCCACTAGGACGATAATTAGAATGACTGCTTTCATTATTATTTAGCTTAGAGACCTCTGAGGATCTATGGGATACTGAATTGTGGTGATCATGTTTCGCCTTTATACATCTTTTATATGTGTAATGATTATTTACAATCTATCCATAACGATAGGCGGAATTACATCTTTATAACCATTTCAAGTGGAAGGGGATTAAAAGGGGATTAAAAAGCATTTTCACACAGCGTAACGATGTCTATTTTAAGTAATAGCCAGTCGAAGGGATTTGAGTTTAGCGTTCAGATAGCTGATATTTCACGAAAAGATTATATAGTTGATTATACCACTATAAAGCAATAAAATATGTAATTATTGAATTGAAGTTGCGAAGAGTGATCTATAGACCAGAGAATAATCAACACTACAGATAACAGTCTTTTAAGTATCTTCATTTGCTTTGCAGGACTTTTTAACAATTTAATAGCATGAAATTTATTTGGAAGATAGAGCCAAGGCTTGACTTAAGCCCTTTGATAATAAATTAGTATATTAACTTGCGTAATACATTTGCAACGAGTTGTTACCTGTATTAAAGTAAACAGTAGTATTAATGGCTCATTTGTAACAGTCATAAACTATTCCACCTTTTGTATTACGAAATGCTTTAAATAGGTCAGTGATAACCTAGCTAAATTAGATTTTAAGTGTTGCCAATAGAAATTGCCATGATTTCATTTATAACTTGTATTAGTGCGTAATTATCAAATATTTCCACTTTAAGTATAAAATAAATTTGTGGAAAACCAGGAACTGTATTTCTTCATACTTCTAATATGTGGAATCTTTCACATTATTTCTTAGACCTGCATGTGATAGAATTTTAAATGGGTCAAATTTTTACAATAAATACAACTATTTTATAAAGAATTGTAGCCTATTTGTTGGCAGTTAAATTTTAAAATGTGTCAGCGAGTCTCGTAAAACTTTTCAGGTACAATTAAAAATAAATTTGAGAGCTCTATAAAAATTTAAAGATTAAAATAAACTTCTTGTAAGAAGGGGCTTTTTCTTAGAAATCAGATAGCTGATATTTCACTTATATACTTCATTATGGAGCTACAAAATATTTAACTACATAATTGAAGTTGCGAGGAGTATGCTTAACAAAGTATCACCTAGAGAAAAATTAAATAAACTTCTTAATCTTCGAAGAATTAATAGATTTAATTATCGGGAACAATAAAGCATTTATTTAAATTATTTAACATCAAGTAGATATCTTAAAAGTTTTGGTATACTTATACAAAAAAATTATGTGTACTGTAAATAATAAAGATCCATAACAGAAAGAATATGAAATATTATGGATCTATATAAAGCAAGATACCCGCTACCCATTTTGAATAAAAGCAAAATTATAACTCTATCTCTCTGAGATCCAGTGTTTCATTCGGACAGACGGACAGACGGACATGGCTAGATCGTCTCGGCTGTTCGCTGATCAAGAATATATATACTTTATAGGGTCGGAGATGCCTCCTTCTACCTGTTAAATACATTTCCTGCCGGCAAAAAGTTTTAATACCCTTCTACCCTATGGGTAGCGGATATAAAAATACAAAAAAATTAACCTGGCTCGTTAATTTATAATATTTTATTTGATTACTAAATAAAATAATTATATATATTAACCAATTAAATACATTTATTGTATAAATAACATAATTTAAAATGAATAACATTTAATGATTAAGAGGTATTTAATAAATGAAGTCCCTTAGACCAAAGGATAGACGCCATACTTGGCAATACTGCATTGATTATCCTTGTTGCGCGCCATTCGAATGAAACCATTTTCACCCCAGGACTCTGCCCAGGAGTTCTTCACCAGCCAATAGTCGCCGCCAATGTCATCACGACCATAGCCAACGACGACAACGCCGTGGTTTACTTCTCCCTGGCACAATGGTTCATCTAATACTCCACCTTCATAGTGCTGAAAGAAGGATGCATCAATGGCCACAGATATGGGTCCCTTCTCTGCCACAGCAGCTGCCAATGCGGACTCATTATCTCTCTGTACACCGACAGTGCCAGTGACCTTAGCTCCAATGTTTTCAACATTGAAACGACACTCGCCATCTATGCCCTCATAGGGATATGAGTCTTCAGTATTTACGCCACCATTGTCCTTGATATAGATGAGAGCTTTTTCTGTCCAGCCGCGACTGCAGCCGCCATTCGTTGTGTCGCAGTCAACCAGATTCTGTTCGGACAGCGAGACAAGCTGCTGGTATTTGATGAAATGATGTCCTTCAAGTGTGCCAATGGCAGCAAACGCCCAGCAAGACTCGCAGTCTCCTTGACTTTTCACTTTAGTAACTGCACCCTTTTCCCGCCAATCTATACTCTCTGGTAACTTAATAGTTGGTGATGGAGTATATATTTGATTGATATCAAATGTCAAGTTATAAGGATTGATGCTTGAAAGCACAACCTCCTGAAACTCTTTGGAGTTCAAGTCTGAAAATTGATTGATGCCCATCTTGTAGGTCTCTTCTCCAGCGGTAAATCGCTTGTTGTGACTGTCGATCAGTTTCTTATTTTCCACGAAAATCTTTAGCCGCTTCAACTCCTCACTAGCATCCTTGTAGGCTTTGTGATGCCTCAATTTGAAGGCATTAAACTCAGCCTTAAGAATGTCCTTGAGACTAGTTGCTTGAACAACTGCCACTAGGACTAGAACTAGAATAACTGCTTTCATTGCGATTTAGCTTAATACCCACTGAGGAACTGTGAGAAACTGAATTGATTGACGATGTTGCGCCTTTTATACGTCTTTAATGGGTCCAATGATTTACAAGCTATACTATAGATAAGCGCAATTAAATCTTTTTAACTGTTTCAAGTGGACAGGGTTTAATATAGCTTTTGCAGAAAGCGTAACTATGTCTATTAAGTAATAAACAGACAAAGAAGGGGTTTCAAAAACATATATTTCACATGCCAACACTGTAATTCATCGGTATTGTATAATAATTTGGTGTTCTAAAAGATAAGATGGATGGATAAGATAGATGTTCTAATAATATTTTTATTTATAGGTTTCAATAGGTCAGTCTTAACTGAGTGAAAGAACATGCTATATAACATTGCAATAATTGTTAAACATTGACCTAACAAAACAAAAAAACAACATAAATTAAGTTGAAAATAACTACATATGTACATATATAGAAGTCCTTGAGTCTAAAAAGCATTTTAAACCTTATTTGAAATTCTTCTAGCGAGAACATTTGAATGAAATTTTTCTAGTCCTCTAATTAACTGCCTGAGTGACTGAGTTTACAGGCGCTCGAAACTTTTACAAGCGTTAAACTCTCTAAATATTATCGCAAAGTTCATAACATTTTGGGAGTCCAAGCTTTAAGGCCATATTACAATAAGGAGAGCAATGGAAATTTGAAATAAGATTCTTTATTTACACTGTGACTATATTATATAATAAATAATCGAATTGGCAATACCGCATTGGCGGTCCAGTCTACAAGGAACTGAAAAGTCGAACACAAATTAACCACCTATGAAATCTACACGTGATGTCATCCCCCCTACAGCTGTTAAATCTTTAGCCAATAATGAGTTCACCGACAAATCCGCAAGCTTTACAACTGCTCTAAAATTGGGTCTTAAAAGCACCGCCCAACCAAGCCACGATCATCAGTTTCCCCTCATCAACCAGAAGAACAGTCTACGAACAAAATTGAAACAATGATATGTAATCTTCAACAAAGTATGATGGAGTTAATGTCAATCATGCAGAGAACTATGCAAGATCTAATGCGAAACCAACACGTTTTGTTTGAGCTGCTTGTTGCTCAAAAATAGACTAAGTAATCAATGGCTCCATTCCGTATATCACTGTGGAACACCAACGGCGTCTCACAGCGCAAACTCGAGCTAACTCATTTCCTTAATAATAACCATATCGATGTAATGCTACTCGCAGAAACTCATCTTAAAATAAATATAATTTCCAAATTCGAGGCTACCTCTTCTAGAACACGAATCACCCAGACGGGAAAGCACATGGAGGCACTGGGATTCTGATTAGAAATCGCATCAAGCAATGCTTCCACAACAGCTTCGCCACTAACTTCATGCAAGCTACATCTATAGATGTACAAATGGATTTTCGATCTTTAAAGCTTGCCGTCGTATACTGTCCTCCTCGGTTTACAATATCCGAATCCCAATTCGTGGACTATTTCAACTCTCTGAGCGAACAATTTATAGCAGCAGGAGACTTCAATGCCAAGCATACGCACTGGGGATCTCGACTTGTGACTCCAAAGGGAAGGCAGTTGTACAATGCAATAATAAAAGCAAACAACACCTGGGACACCTATATATTGGCCAACAGATCCTAGAAAACTGCCAGACTTGATAGATTTTGCAACATTCCTCGCAACCTGATAAATGCCAACTCTTTAACAGATCTATCGTCTGATCACTCGCCTGTACTTCTTCAACTAAATCTACATCCAGTTGCGGTAGATAAACCATTCAGACTAACAACGAATAAAACCAATTGGCTTAAGTACAAAAAATATATAAGTTCGCATATTGAGTTGAATCCACGTTTGAATGACGAACCTGATATCAACTTATCCACAAACACTCTTGAATCCGTCTTGGTCGCAGCAGCTCGCATGTCAACTCCACAAACGCAAAGAACATCGTACAATAATAGATACACGAACGTTGAAATAGAGCAGCTCGTTGTAGCAAAGCGACGCTAACGACGAGAATGGCAATCCAACAGATCACCATCCGCAAAACAAAGGTTAAAAGACGCTACACGGAGGCTCTCAGCTGCACTACGTCATGAAGAAGAAAGGTCCTAAAAACATTACATATCGCAGTTATCCCCAATGAGCTCCAAGTTCCCACTTTGGAGACCACACTCATCTCTCTGCACACCAATCGAATCTGCAATGCCAATAAGGACATCCACAGGCAACTGGGCTCGCAGCGATGAAGAAAGAGCCGACAGATTTGCAGAGCATGTGTAAATGTATTTCAGCCCAATACATCATCAAACGGGATCTCATTGCCAGCAACATCAGATATCGACACATCAACGTATGAACCTATTGTATTTAGGCCACATGAGTTACTCAAAATCATAAACAAACAACTCAACCCAAAAAAAGCTCCAGGATGCGACCTAATATCACCAAAAATGATTATTGAACTTCCTTTCTGTGCTGTTCGAGCTATTTGCCAACACTTCAATGCCATAACGAGACATGGACACTTCCCAGAGAGATGGAAAAAGTCGATCATTATAATGACACCAAAACCTGGCAAAGACCGCACAATTGCTTCATCGTATAGACCAATTAGTTTACTAACGTGTCTATCAAAACTCTTTGAAAAATGCTTCTTGGCACACATTACCCCATATCTCAGAACACACAACAAAATCCCGACTCATCAATTCGGTTGTCGAGAAAAACACGGAACCATTAAGCAAGTCAACCGCATAACATCAGAAATCTGAAATGCATTCGAACAAAGGGAGTACTGCACTGCGATATTTCTGGACGAATCACAAGCTTTCGACAGAGTATGGTTAGAAGGTTTAATGCACAAAATTACAGAAATGCTCCCAACCAACACACACAAACTTCTGAAGTCATACCTTTACAACAGGAAATTCTCAGTAAGATGTAATTCAGCCATGTCCGATGACTACATCATTAGAGCCGGAGTTCCTCAAGGCAGCGTGCTTGGACCAACACTTTACTTTATCTACACTGCGGACATCCCAACGAGCAGGAAACTAACCACATCCACTTTTGCAGATGACACAGCGATCCTAAGCCGCTCGAGATGCCCCAAGCAAGCAACGGCGCAACTTGCTATACACCTGGTGGCAGTGGAGAAATGACTATCTGACTGGCGAATCATAGTTAACGAACAAAAATGCAAACACGTAACGTTCACTCTTAACAGGCAAGATTGCCCTCCACTTATTCTAAACAACACAGTGGTTCCGATAACAAATGTAGTAACATATCTTGGCGTACACCTCAATAAACGGCTTACTTGGCGCAGCCACATTGAAGCCAAAAGAACACATTTAAAGCCAACAGCCTCCACTGGCTTACCAATAGCCGCTCGCCCCTTAATTTGAACTACAAGGTACTTCTATATAACACCGTTTTGAAACCAATCTGGATGTACGGCTCTCAGAAGAGATAGCACAAATCTTAACAAAGTACTACGACAGGCTATCAGTACATCCAAATCATCTTGCGAGAGCCCTCACGCGAGTTTCCAGCAGTTCTCGTCTTCGCCGCAACGACCTTCCAATCCAGCGCTAATTATTAGGACCACGTAGTCTCTATTCAATTAAAATCAAACTGTTAGATATTGTATTATTTTAAGATTAGCAACCTTATAAAAGAGAAGGTCCAATAAAAACAAAACAAGCTTAAAAAAAAAAAATAGAATGTCACAATTGTGAGCCATGCGAATGTATCCGTCTTCACCCCAAGAGTTCCTCACCAGCCAATAATCTCCTCCAGCTGGATCGGTGCCATTGCCAATGATAACTTCAGCATGGTCTGTATCTTAAGAGCATGACGGTTCATTGGAAACACCACCTTCATAATATTGCAAGAATATGCGTCGACACACACCTTATTGGCAACAGCGGATTACAATGCGGCTTCATTTCCACATTCTTAAGCTTAAGCTCCGACGTCGTTCTCATCGAATCTGCAATCGTCATCACGCATAATAATGGGAGTCCGCAACATGTGTCATGTAAAATGTGCCAAAGTGCCAAGCAAAGAGAAAAGAATTGCAGAAATAACGAAACGAAAATTTAATAAACCATTTTTGTTGATGCCGTAATTTTTGATTTGTGATATCTTTATTTAACTATTGAATACGAAACAAATTTAAACTACATGATATACTATAAGATAGTAAATCTTTCACGTATGCAATAATCTTTTCGTTGACTCATAGTTCTTTTGCATTTATTTAAGCTAAAAAAAAAAAATTGTTTGCGGTAGTCATGCATCATTAAAACATTGTTTAATGTAAATGTAGTAAAATTCTAAATATATAAAAAGTAGCGGTTCGCCGCATGCGAATGTATATACATACATATTTGTAAGTAATATTAAATTTCTGTTAGAGTGCAATTCTGCTTATTTAGCGAGTGGCTTGAATTGTATGTGCTAAGATTAAGCAATATTTACGATTGTCAACTTGGGCACACAGGTTCATATTGTAACAGGTTGCCAATTTTATTATCGCCTTTGCTTAGCGTCAAATATTAGTACAAAGCAAGTACATTACTAACAAATTAAATAATTTTTTTTTTGAAAACTTTGCACAAATTTCGCAGCAGATTGGATACACAAACAAAACCAAAGGAACAAGAAGGCATGTCCGGTGCTAAAAAAGTATATATAACAATTGGATCTCAGATTATTAGAAATAGAGCTGAAATCTCGTTTATACACAAGATATACACGTAAAGTAATTATATTCACATATTACTGACTTAGTAGATAGCCTTTCATAGTAGTATTTAAATTTTGTAAAAGAATAAATACTAGTTGAATTAAAGATGATTAGACCAACGGATAAACACCATGGTCCGCAATCTTGCACTGATTATTCTTATTGCGCGCTATGCGAATGTATCCATTTTCACCCCAGGACTCTGACCAGGAGTTCTTTACCAGCCAATAGTCGCCGCCAATGTCATCACGACCATAGCCAACGACGACAACGCCGTGGTTTACATCGTCCTGGCACGAAGGTTCATCGAAGACACCTCCTTGATAGTTCTGAAATTGTGAAGCATCAACGGCCACTGAAATGGGACCCTTCTCTGCAACGGCTGCTGCCAGCGCAGACTCATCTCCACTGGCCACACCGACAGTGCCAGTGACCTTTGCGCCAATGTTCTCTGCATTGAAACGACATTCGCCATCCCTCTCTTCATAGGGATATGAGTCCTCAGTGTCAACACCACCATTGTCCTTGATAAAGTTTAATGCAGTTTCTGGCCAGCCGCCATCACATCCGCCATTCTCCTTGGAGCAATCGATTAGATTCTGTTCAGATAGCGAGATAAGCTGTCGGTTCTTGATAAAGTTTTGGCCCTCTAGTGTGCCAATGGCAGAAAAAGCCCAGCAAGATCCACATCCGCCTTGATCCTTAACTCTTGTAACTGCTCCCTTCTCACGCCAATCTATGCTTCCGGGTATTTGAACACTTGGTGATGGAGTGTATATTTGAGTGATACCAATTGTTAAGTCATTGGCATTGATGCTTGACAGCACTGTCTCCTGGAATTCCTTGGAGTTCAAGTCAGAGAATTGATTGATGCCCATCTCGTAGGAGACTTCCCCAGCAGCATATCGCTTGTTGTGACTATCGATCAGTTTCTTATTTTCTACGAAGTTCTGCAGGCGCTTCAACTCCTCACTAGCATCCTTGTAGGTTTTGTGGTGCTTCAATTTGAAGGCGTTAAACTCAGCCTTTAGAATGTCTTTCAGACTAGTTGCATGGACAACTGCCACGAGGACCAGAATTAGAATGACTACTTTCATTGTGATTTAGCTTAATACCCACTGAAGAACTATGGGAAACTAATTTAGGTTGAGTATGGTTCGCCTTTTATACTACTTTCATGTGTCCAATGATTATTTACAATCTCCATAAAGATAGACGAAATTACATATTTATAACGATTTCAAGTGGGTGGGGATTAAAAGAGTTTTGTTCACTGCGTAACGGTTACGCTTTGAGGTAAGAGATAGACAAAGGAATGGTTCTTTTATTTCATTTTGAGCTGATTTGTGATGCATCGATTACGACAGAAAATTTAACCCAGATTCTAACTATCACACCGCTCAATTAGTTCCCGGCCCGGTAGTAAGCAAACATCGTTATTTTTTTATCGATAGTGTCGATTATCATAAGCGTCCGTATTTTGGGATGCATACGGGATTTTATTTATAGACTACCTGGAGAAAGGTAAAACAATCAACAGCGAATATTATATAAAGTTGCTAGATCAACTGGGCGATCAAGAAAAAAACGTCCATATATGGCAAAGAAGAAACCGCGGTTTCATCAGGATAATGCGCCGTGGCACAAGTCTATGGCAACAATGCTGAAATTGAGCGAATTGAGGTTCGAACTACTGCCGCACCCACCCTACTCTCCAGATTTGGCCCCCAGCGACTACTGGCTTTTTTCAGATCTCAAAAAGCAACTCCAAGGCAAGAGATATCGATTAAATGAGGAGGTGATTGCCGATACTGAGGGCTATTTTGAAGGCAAAAGTTCATCCTTCTACAAAAATGGCATCGAAAGGTTGAAGAAGCGCTGCACTGACTGTATAGCCGTAGATGGAATAAAAATAAATTTTTAGAAAAAAATGTGTTTTTCCTTCTTAGGCCGGGAACTTATTGATAGTGCGGGGTACCCAGTCTCCAGTCTGGATCTATCTGATATATACAGACACGCTAAGAAGCGGGTTTTTATAACTCGATCTCCACATGCATTTAATTGTTATTTTAATGATAATATCAAACGATAACATTTATTTCCCCACTATATTCAAAAAATTCAAGTAAGTGATGAACAAGACAATAATAATTGTGTTGTTGAAAATTTATTACTAGAATTATAACAATAAAAATGAAATAAATTAGTGTCAAGAAAAAATACATTTTGCTTTTATTAGTTTTGTGTGTAAGTCCTGATTTCCAACTTCCATGAAAAACAAATGATTGGGGTTTGCTGTTTTAACTCATAATTATTATTATTAATTTAGATGTACTCAAAGTGCTTGACTATTATGTTCACTATTATTATTATGTTGACTATTATGTTTGAGGCAAAAGTCTTTTGAATTCCTCTTGAGTCAAATCTGTGAATTTATTTACACCCATCATGTAAGTCTTCTCCCCAGCTGCATAGCGCTTGTTCTGTCTATCGATCAGTTTCTTGTTGTCTTTAAAGATCTGCAGACGCAGTTGTTCTTCGTATACGCCATCGTAGCTTTTCTCATTCTCCACTTTGAAGAGTTCAAATTCCACGTCAAGAACGTCATCGTAAGTGATCCTTGCCTGAATGTATCCCACGAAGACGAAGAGCAAAATGCAAATTGCTGCCTTCATGTTGAAGTTACCCAATTAAACTGATGCCAGTTCGTTGGTGTGTTAGGCATTATATAACAAGATTGCTAACGCAATCGAAGAAAGAACAAAGAACTGCGAAAATAACGAAACCAAAATGTTATATTTCTTAGTTATAATTTATTTTAAAGGCGTGCACAGTAATATAATATATTGCGTCTTTCCTATACCTTATTCGATTTTTATTTTTATGATAGTGAACTGATATAATACGTTAAATGAAATTGCTAAGTTATTGCACTGATCAAGATTTGAAATCAAAGTTGTCATTAAAATATCAGTTTTCATAGATGCTTTTGCTATTCCGATAAGGTTAATAAGGTGGTATGATAATAATTGACGATTTTCAATCATAGAATTCATCAATTGATTTCAATGGTCGTCCTGACTATATATAAAATTAAATTTTTATAAATAGGCTTTGAATGTTATATTGTATTCGATTGATCTTACCAATGGAAATTTTAAAATCATCAATCGCTAATTTTGAGGACTAAGCGAATTGTATCATATAATAACATTTATAAAATCTTATAGTATACTACTACTTTATTAAAAGTAGTTCTTGCTTGTTTATAGCATTAAATAAGTCAGTGTTAACCGACTTAACAACCATTTTAAATCATGTCAATAGAAATTTCTATGAACACGCTATTGAAAATTATTTCTAGGAAATTTGTTAAATGCGCAATTATAAAATATTGAATCACACACAATTTGTGCCAACTGAAAGCAAATTAATCAGAAAAGTCATATGAGTGATTGATAAATAAATAATAAAAAATTTAATTTAATGAAATTAACAAATTAAATTAATTGACCGTTTCAAAAAATTAATGAAAATTTTGGAGGTTTAAGGAGGCTCAGACAGGAATACTCTCCGCCCTTTCTTTATAAAGTACTGGCTTTCTAAGGATCCACATTGTTCTTGATTTTAACTTGGTTAGCAGGAAGGTTATCCTTGGTAGAAGAATTGTAAATACAGTCAATACCTTCTTGTGAGTGATTGATTCGTCGGGAGTCAAAGTCTTCTCTTCTGCTATATAGTGCTTGTTGTGCCTGACGATTAGCTTAGATTAGATTGTCCTTAAAGATCTGCAGAACCAGCTGTTCATAGTATTTGCCATCGCAGCTTTTCTAATGCGCTTTAAAGAGATTAAATTCTGCCTTAAGTACATCATCGTAAGTGATCCTTGTCAGAATGTATTCAAGATGCAAATTTCTGCTGTTAAAGTTACTCAACTTAAACTGTTGCTAGTTCGGTGGAGTGCCAGGTATTAGGTATTATTAGTGGGAGCTTGCAGCAAAATTTAATGATCTAATTTTGCTGAATGAGTGAATTTATAATTGCGATTGTGAAATTGTATAACATGCGTGTGACTATTTTTTATTGGGTATAACTATAAAATTTCCTTAATATTTAATTATTTTACCCCTATGAAAATATTTCTAACAACGTTAAAGATTGTAAATGGGATAAACAAATATTTATTTGCAATAAAATAATATAAATTATAAAAATACAAAGATATTTATTAAATTAAAGGATAAATTGCATAACTGGCAATAGCACATTGATTGCTACGATTGCGAGCCATGCGAATGTATCCGATTTCTCCCCAATTCTCGCCCCAAGAGTTCCTCGCCAGCCAATAATCTCCTCCAACTGAATCGGTGCCGTAGCCATCAACAACAATACAATGATTTGTAGATTGGGAGCACGACGGTTCATTGAAGACGCCACTTTGGTAATACTGGAACAAGGAGGCGTCGACGCACACCGAGATGGGTCCCTTCTTGGCGACGGCGGATGCCAATGCGGCTTCATCTCCGCTAGCAATTTGTATAACAGCAGAGATTTTTGATCCAATGTTGTTCTTATTGTAACGGCAAGATTTGTCTTCTCCTTCATATGGGTAAGAGCTTTCAGTATTTATACCACCATTGTCCCTAACATAATTCAATGCTTCAATCGGCCAGCCACCTCCACAGCCTTGGTTGTAATAGGGATAACCTCTTGTGCAGTCCACCAAATTTTGCTCGGACAGGGATACTCTCTGGTTTAAGTTTATAAAGTGATGACTTTCTAGTGAACCGACGGCAGAGAAAGCCCAACAGGAACCACAGGAGCCTTGATTTTAACTGGATTAACAGCGCCTGAAAGACGCCAATCAACGCTACTCGGGAGACTAGTCTTGGCAGAAGGATTGTAAATATAATCGATGCCTTCCTGGGCGTCAGCAGGATTGAGGTTTGTAAGCACAAGAGTTTTGAATTCCTCGGGACTCATATCAGAGAATTTATTCACACCCATCTCGTAAGACTCCTTTCCTGCCTCATATCGTTTGTTGTGCCTGTCAATCAGTTTCTTGTTTTCCATGAATATCTGAAGGCGCTTCAACTCCTCAGTAGCATCCTTGTAGATTTTGTGGTGCCTCAATTTGAAGGCATTAAACTCAGCCTTAAGAATGTCCTTGAGACTAGTTGCTTGAGCAACTGCCACTAGGACTAGAACTAGAATGACTGCTTTCATTGCGATTTAGCTTAATACTCACTGTGAAACTGTGAGAAACTGAATTGATTGACGATGTTGCGCCTTTTATACGTCTTTAATGGGTCCAACGATTTACAAGCTATACTATAGATAAGCGGAATTAAATCTTTATAACTGTTTCAAGTGGACAGGGTTTAATATAGCTTTTGCCGAAAGCGTAACTATGTCTATTAAGTAATAAACAGACAAAGAACATTCCAACACTGTAATGCGTCGGTGTTGTATAATAATTTGGTGTTCGAATAGATAGTTGATAGAATGTTAGCTCACTTAAGCTATTTTTATTTATAGGCTTAAATAGGTCAGTCTTAACTGAGTTAAATAACATGCTATACTTGTAACAAATAACATTGCAGAAAATGTTAAACATTGACCGAATAAGGCAAAAGAAAAACAAAATAAATCAAGTTGAAAATATGTACATATGTCTATAGAAGTCATTGAGTCTAAAAAACATTTTAACCCTAACGATCCGTTTATTTACTATTCTTATTTGAAATTCTTCTTAGCGAGAAGATTTGAATGAAATTTTTCTTGTCCTTTAATTAACTGCCTGAGTGACTGAGTTTACAGGCGCTCGAAGCTTTAGAAGAGTGAAACTCTGTAAATATTCTCGAAAAGTTGATAACATTTTGAGAGTCCAAGCTTTAAGGTCATATTACAATAAAGTGAGAACTGGAGATTTGAAAAAAGTTTATTTATTTATATAGTGGCTATATAAATATAATGTAAAATGATTGTCACAATTGCGATTCCTCACCCAAGAGTTCCTCACCAACTAATAACCTCCTCCAGCTGGATCGGTACCATTGCCAATGATAACTACAGCATGGTCTTAAGAGCACGACGGTTCATTGGAAGCACCACCTACATAATAATAATAATAATGGAAGAATATGCGTCGACACACACCTTATCGGCAACAGCGGATGTCAATGCGGCTTCATTTCCACTTTCTTAAGCTTTTTTTCTCCGACGTCGTTCTCATCGAATCTGCAATCGTCATCACGCATAATAATGGGAGCTTGCAACATGTGTCATGTAAAATGTGCCATAGTGCCAAGCAAAAAGAAAAGAATTGCAGAAATAACGAAACGAAAATTTAATGATTTCATTTAATGACTCATTTGTGTTGAATTGTTTGAAATTGTGTTGAGGTCGTAAATATATATTTATTTATTTAACTATTGAATATGAATCAAATTTAAACTATATGATATTATATTAGTATATCATAGATAGAATAGTAAATCTTTCACGTAGGCAATAATCTTTTCATTGACTCATAGTTCTTTTACATTAATTTAAGCTAAAAAAATTGTTTGTGGTAATCGTGGTATGCATCATTCAAACCTTGCTTAATTTAAATGCAGTAATATACTAATTATTTAAAAAGTAGCGGTTCGCCGTATGTGATTGTATATATGTTCATACATATATGTAAGTATTAATAATTTTTTTTTTATTAAATATTTAGCGAGTGGCTTGAATTGTACGTACTTACATTAAGCAATATTTACGATTGCGTACATTACTAGCAGAAGCTTGTCTATTGGGTTCATGCTCAAATTAAAGAAAATCAGTGAAAACTTTGCCCAATTTTCGCTCAATATATCATACCTTGATGTCTATAGAAATTCCTCGGTTAACAAACATTTGATACACAAACAAACCCAAAGGAACAAGGACGCATGCCCGGTTCTATTAAATATATGCATATATATATGATCAGTGTCAACATCATAGCCATATCCGGCTATTTAACAACTGGATCTCAGATTATTAGAGATAGAGTTGATATTTCATTTATACATATGATATACACGTAGTAATTAATATTGCCTTAGATTTCGTCGTAGTAAAACAGTTGAAATTTTTAACCAATTCAAGATATTTATTGAAATAATTAACATTTTGTAAAAGAATAAATATTATTGGATTTAAAGATAATTAAGAAAAACGTCCTTTAGACCAACGGATAGACGCCATGGTCCGCAATCTTGCACTGATTATTCTTATTGCGCGCTATGCGAATGTATCCATTTTCACCCCAGGACTCTGACCAGGAGTTCTTTACCAGCCAATAGTCGCCGCCAATGTCATCACGACCATAGCCAACGACGACAACGCCGTGGTTTACATCGTCCTGGCACGAAGGTTCATCGAAGACACCTCCTTGATAGTTCTGAAATTGTGAAGCATCAACGGCCACTGAAATGGGACCCTTCTCTGCAACGGCTGCTGCCAGCGCAGACTCATCTCCACTGGCCACACCGACAGTGCCAGTGACCTTTGCGCCAATGTTCTCTGCATTGAAACGACATTCGCCATCCCTCTCTTCATAGGGATATGAGTCCTCAGTGTCAACACCACCATTGTCCTTGATAAAGTTTAATGCAGTTTCTGGCCAGCCGCCATCACATCCGCCATTCTCCTTGGAGCAATCGATTAGATTCTGTTCAGATAGCGAGATAAGCTGTCGGTTCTTGATAAAGTTTTGGCCCTCTAGTGTGCCAATGGCAGAAAAAGCCCAGCAAGATCCACATCCGCCTTGATCCTTAACTCTTGTAACTGCTCCCTTCTCACGCCAATCTATGCTTCCGGGTATTTGAACACTTGGTGATGGAGTGTATATTTGAGTGATACCAATTGTTAAGTCATTGGCATTGATGCTTGACAGCACTGTCTCCTGGAATTCCTTGGAGTTCAAGTCAGAGAATTGATTGATGCCCATCTCGTAGGAGACTTCCCCAGCAGCATATCGCTTGTTGTGACTATCGATCAGTTTCTTATTTTCTACGAAGTTCTGCAGGCGCTTCAACTCCTCACTAGCATCCTTGTAGGTTTTGTGGTGCTTCAATTTGAAGGCGTTAAACTCAGCCTTTAGAATGTCTTTCAGACTAGTTGCATGGACAACTGCCACGAGGACCAGAATTAGAATGACTACTTTTATTGTGATTTAGCTTAATACCCACTGAAGAACTATGGGAAACTAATTTAGGTTGAGTATGGTTCGCCTTTTATACTACTTTCATGTGTCCAATGATTATTTACAATCTCCATAAAGATAGACGAAATTACATATTTATAACGATTTCAAGTGGGTGGGGATTAAAGAGTTTTGTTCACTGCGTAACGGTTACGCTTTGAGGTAAGAGATAGACAAAGGAATGGTTCTTTTATTTCATTTTGAGCTGATTTGTGATGCATCGATTACGACAGAAAATTTAACCCAGATTCTAACTATCACACCGCTCAATTAGTTCCCGGCCCGGTAGTAAGCAAACATCGTTATTTTTTATCGATAGTGTCGATTATCATAAGCGTCCGTATTTTGGGATGCATACGGGATTTTATTTATAGACTACCTGGAGAAAGGTAAAACAATCAACAGCGAATATTATATAAAGTTGCTAGATCAACTGGGCGATCAAGAAAAACGTCCATATATGGCAAAAGAAGAAACCGCGGTTTCATCAGGATAATGCGCCGTGGCACAAGTCTATGGCAACAATGCTGAAATTGAGCGAATTGAGGTTCGAACTACTGCCGCACCCACCCTACTCTCCAGATTTGGCCCCCAGCGACTACTGGCTTTTTCAGATCTCAAAAGCAACTCCAAGGCAAGAGATATCGATTAAATGAGGAGGTGATTGCCGATACTGAGGGCTATTTTGAAGGCAAAAGTTCATCCTTCTACAAAAATGGCATCGAAAGGTTGAAGAAGCGCTGCACTGACTGTATAGCCGTAGATGGAATAAAAATAAATTTTTAGAAAAAAATGTGTTTTTCCTTCTTAGGCCGGGAACTTATTGATAGTGCGGGGTACCCAGTCTCCAGTCTGGATCTATCTGATATATACAGACACGCTAAGAAGCGGGTTTTTATAACTCGATCTCCACATGCATTTAATTGTTATTTTAATGATAATATCAAACGATAACATTTATTTCCCCACTATATTCAAAAAATTCAAGTAAGTGATGAACAAGACAATAATAATTGTGTTGTTGAAAATTTATTACTAGAATTATAACAATAAAAATGAAATAAATTAGTGTCAAGAAAAAATACATTTTGCTTTTATTAGTTTTGTGTGTAAGTCCTGATTTCCAACTTCCATGAAAAACAAATGATTGGGGTTTGCTGTTTTAACTCATAATTATTATTATTAATTTAGATGTACTCAAAGTGCTTGACTATTATGTTCAAAATTAATAAAATATGCATATCAAAATAAAATAATATATATTAGTGTAAAATTATTATTATTATTTCAACAACTGGGTGCGCTATGATACAATAAAATATTGAAATAAAGAGAGAGCGGTATTTTGATATATGAATATTTATTTACAAATAAACGAATATAAAAAACAAGTAAGAAAGCTACAGTCGAGTGTACTCGACTGTGAGATACCCGCTACCCATTTTGAATAAAAGCAATATATTTTGCGGTATATTTCTCAAAATATACCAAATATACTACAAAAATATTAAAAAATATACCAAATGGTATATTTGGTATATCGACATAGTACCGCATTCAAAATATACCATACACGGCACAGTATACCAGATTGTCAGCCAAAGCAACTAAGACCCCTAGTAAGTAGGCGTAATTGCCCATACAAAAGTATTTCCTTAATAACTTCGACAATTTTTATCTGATCGCAACCAAATGTTCAGGAATCATAACTACTATAGTAATTATTGTATATACCAAAATTCGTAACTCTAGCTTTAAAATTACGCTTGTTATTCGATTTTTTTGATTTGCGGGGGCGGAAGTGGGCGTGGCAAAAATTTGAAACAAACTTGATCTGCGTGCAAACATAACAAATGCTGTCGAAAAAAAATTATAGCTCTACCTCTTATAGTCTCTGAGATCCAGTGTTTCATACGGACGGACGGACAGACACACAGACACACAGACGGACAGACGGACATGGCTATATCGTCTCGGCTGTTGACGCTGATCAAGAATATATATACTTTATAGGGTCGGAGATGCCTCCTTCAACCTGTTACATACATTTCCTGCCGGCACAAAGTTATAATACCCTTCTACCCTATGGGTAGCGGGTATAAAAAAAAATTCAAAAGGATTTATTTCAAAACTGGCAAGAGCACAATATAAATATATTCATTTAACTAAAGGATATACTGCATAACTGGCAATAGCGCATTGATTGTTGCGATTGCGAGCCATTCGAATGTATCCGTTTTCTCCCCAATCCTCGCCCCAAGAATTCCTCACCAACCAATAATCTCCTCCAACTGAATCGGTGCCGTAGCCAATGATAACTACACAATGGTTTATAGTTTGAGAGCACGATGGTTCATTGAAGACGCCACTTCTATAATATTGGAAGTTGGAATCGACGTTGATACACACTGATATGGGACCCTTATTAGCAACGGCCGATGCTAATGCGTCTTCATTTCCACTTTGAATTTGTACAATAGCCGAAACTTCTGCTCCAATGTTTTGTTTTTCGTAATGGCAACTGTGTTTCATACATGTATACGGATAAGATCTTTCAGTATCTATACCACCATTATCCTTAACATAATTCAGTGCTTTAATAGGACAGGAACTTTCACAGCAGTCAATCAGATTTTGTTCGGATAAGAACACAGTTTTTCCTTTGTGTATGAAGTGTTGGCTTTCCAGAGAGCCTACGGCAGAGAAGGCCCAAGAGAAAGCGCCAGAATTGCCTTGATTTTTAATTGGGTTAACGGCGCCTGATCTACGCCAATCAATGCTACTTGGTAGGCTATCCTTGGCAGAAGGATTGTAAATATAGTCGATACTTTCGAGTGAATGATTTGAATTAAGGCTTGGAGGCAAAAGTCTTTTGAATTCCTCTTGAGTCAAATCTGTGAATTTATTTACACCCATCATGTAAGTCTTCTCCCCAGCTGCATAGCGCTTGTTCTGTCTATCGATCAGTTTCTTGTTGTCTTTAAAGATCTGCAGACGCAGTTGTTCTTCGTATACGCCATCGTAGCTTTTCTCATTCTCCACTTTGAAGAGTTCAAATTCCACGTCAAGAACGTCATCGTAAGTGATCCTTGCCTGAATGTATCCCACGAAGACGAAGAGCAAAATGCAAATTGCTGCCTTCATGTTGAAGTTACACAATTAAACTGATGCCAGTTCGTTGGTGTGTTAGGCATTATATAACAAGATTGCTAACGCAATCGAAGAAAGAACAAAGAACTGCGAAAATAACGAAACCAAAATGTTATATTTCTTAGTTATAATTTATTTTAAAGGCGTGCACAGTAATATAATATATTGCGTCTTTCCTATACCTTATTCGATTTTTATTTTTATGATAGTGAACTGATATAATACGTTAAATGAAATTGCTAAGTTATTGCACTGATCAAGATTTGAAATCAAAGTTGTCATTAAAATATCAGTTTTCATAGATGCTTTTGCTATTCCGATAAGGTTAATAAGGTGGTATGATAATAATTGACGATTTTCAATCATAGAATTCATCAATTGATTTCAATGGTCGTCCTGACTATATATAAAATTAAATTTTTATAAATAGGCTTTGAATATTATATTGTATTCGATTGATCTTACCAATGGAAATTTTAAAATCATCAATCGCTAATTTTGAGGACTAAGCGAATTGTATCATATAATAACATTTATAAAATCTTATAGTATACTACTACTTTATTAAAAGTAGTTCTTGCTTGTTTATAGCATTAAATAAGTCAGTGTTAACCGACTTAACAACCATTTTAAATCATGTCAATAGAAATTTCTATGAACACGCTATTGAAAATTATTTCTAGGGAAATTTGTTAAATGCGCAATTATAAAATATTGAATCACACACAATTTGTGCCAACTGAAAGCAAATTAATCAGAAAAGTCATATGAGTGATTGATAAATAAATAATAAAAAAATTTAATTTAATGAAATTAACAAATTAAATTAATTGACCGTTTCAAAAAAATTAATGAAAATTTTGGAGGTTTAAGGAGGCTCAGACAGGAATACTCTCCGCCCTTTCTTTATAAAGTACTGGCTTTCTAAGGATCCACATTGTTCTTGATTTTAACTTGGTTAGCAGGAAGGTTATCCTTGGTAGAAGAATTGTAAATACAGTCAATACCTTCTTGTGAGTGATTGATTCGTCGGGAGTCAAACTCTTCTCTTCTGCTATATAGTGCTTGTTGTGCCTGACGATTAGCTTAGATTAGATTGTCCTTAAAGATCTGCAGAACCAGCTGTTCATAGTATTTGCCATCGCAGCTTTTCTAATGCGCTTTAAAGAGATTAAATTCTGCCTTAAGTACATCATCGTAAGTGATCCTTGTCAGAATGTATTCAAGATGCAAATTTCTGCTGTTAAAGTTACTCAACTTAAACTGTTGCTAGTTCGGTGGAGTGCCAGGTATTAGGTATTATTAGTGGGAGCTTGCAGCAAAATTTAATGATCTAATTTTGCTGAATGAGTGAATTTATAATTGCGATTGTGAAATTGTATAACATGCGTGTGACTATTTTTTATTGGGTATAACTATAAAATTTCCTTAATATTTAATTATTTTACCCCTATGAAAATATTTCTAACAACGTTAAAGATTGTAAATGGGATAAACAAATATTTATTTGCAATAAAATAATATAAATTATAAAAATACAAAGATATTTATTAAATTAAAGGATAAATTGCATAACTGGCAATAGCACATTGATTGCTACGATTGCGAGCCATGCGAATGTATCCGATTTCTCCCCAATTCTCGCCCCAAGAGTTCCTCGCCAGCCAATAATCTCCTCCAACTGAATCGGTGCCGTAGCCATCAACAACAATACAATGATTTGTAGATTGGGAGCACGACGGTTCATTGAAGACGCCACTTTGGTAATACTGGAACAAGGAGGCGTCGACGCACACCGAGATGGGTCCCTTCTTGGCGACGGCGGATGCCAATGCGGCTTCATCTCCGCTAGCAATTTGTATAACAGCAGAGATTTTTGATCCAATGTTGTTCTTATTGTAACGGCAAGATTTGTCTTCTCCTTCATATGGGTAAGAGCTTTCAGTATTTATACCACCATTGTCCCTAACATAATTCAATGCTTCAATCGGCCAGCCACCTCCACAGCCTTGGTTGTAATAGGGATAACCTCTTGTGCAGTCCACCAAATTTTGCTCGGACAGGGATACTCTCTGGTTTAAGTTTATAAAGTGATGACTTTCTAGTGAACCGACGGCAGAGAAAGCCCAACAGGAACCACAGGAGCCTTGATTTTTAACTGGATTAACAGCGCCTGAAAGACGCCAATCAACGCTACTCGGGAGACTAGTCTTGGCAGAAGGATTGTAAATATAATCGATGCCTTCCTGGGCGTCAGCAGGATTGAGGTTTGTAAGCACAAGAGTTTTGAATTCCTCGGGACTCATATCAGAGAATTTATTCACACCCATCTCGTAAGACTCCTTTTCTGCCTCATATCGTTTGTTGTGCCTGTCAATCAGTTTCTTGTTTTCCATGAATATCTGAAGGCGCTTCAACTCCTCAGTAGCATCCTTGTAGATTTTGTGGTGCCTCAATTTGAAGGCATTAAACTCAGCCTTAAGAATGTCCTTGAGACTAGTTGCTTGAGCAACTGCCACTAGGACTAGAACTAGAATGACTGCTTTCATTGCGATTTAGCTTAATACTCACTGTGAAACTGTGAGAAACTGAATTGATTGACGATGTTGCGCCTTTTATACGTCTTTAATGGGTCCAACGATTTACAAGCTATACTATAGATAAGCGGAATTAAATCTTTATAACTGTTTCAAGTGGACAGGGTTTAATATAGCTTTTGCCGAAAGCGTAACTATGTCTATTAAGTAATAAACAGACAAAGAACATTCCAACACTGTAATGCGTCGGTGTTGTATAATAATTTGGTGTTCGAATAGATAGTTGATAGAATGTTAGCTCACTTAAGCTATTTTTATTTATAGGCTTAAATAGGTCAGTCTTAACTGAGTTAAATAACATGCTATACTTGTAACAAATAACATTGCAGAAAATGTTAAACATTGACCGAATAAGGCAAAAGAAAAACAAAATAAATCAAGTTGAAAATATGTACATATGTCTATAGAAGTCATTGAGTCTAAAAAACATTTTAACCCTAACGATCCGTTTATTTACTATTCTTATTTGAAATTCTTCTTAGCGAGAAGATTTGAATGAAATTTTTCTTGTCCTTTAATTAACTGCCTGAGTGACTGAGTTTACAGGCGCTCGAAGCTTTTAGAAGAGTGAAACTCTGTAAATATTCTCGAAAAGTTGATAACATTTTGAGAGTCCAAGCTTTAAGGTCATATTACAATAAAGTGAGAACTGGAGATTTGAAAAAAGTTTATTTATTTATATAGTGGCTATATAAATATAATGTAAAATGATTGTCACAATTGCGATTCCTCACCCAAGAGTTCCTCACCAACTAATAACCTCCTCCAGCTGGATCGGTACCATTGCCAATGATAACTACAGCATGGTCTTAAGAGCACGACGGTTCATTGGAAGCACCACCTACATAATAATAATAATAATGGAAGAATATGCGTCGACACACACCTTATCGGCAACAGCGGATGTCAATGCGGCTTCATTTCCACTTTCTTAAGCTTTTTTCTCCGACGTCGTTCTCATCGAATCTGCAATCGTCATCACGCATAATAATGGGAGCTTGCAACATGTGTCATGTAAAATGTGCCATAGTGCCAAGCAAAAAGAAAAGAATTGCAGAAATAACGAAACGAAAATTTAATGATTTCATTTAATGACTCATTTGTGTTGAATTGTTTGAAATTGTGTTGAGGTCGTAAATATATATTTATTTATTTAACTATTGAATATGAATCAAATTTAAACTATATGATATTATATTAGTATATCATAGATAGAATAGTAAATCTTTCACGTAGGCAATAATCTTTTCATTGACTCATAGTTCTTTTACATTAATTTAAGCTAAAAAAATTGTTTGTGGTAATCGTGGTATGCATCATTAAAACCTTGCTTAATTTAAATGCAGTAATATACTAATTATTTAAAAAGTAGCGGTTCGCCGTATGTGATTGTATATATGTTCATACATATATGTAAGTATTAATAATTTTTTTTATTAAATATTTAGCGAGTGGCTTGAATTGTACGTACTTACATTAAGCAATATTTACGATTGCGTACATTACTAGCAGAAGCTTGTCTATTGGGTTCATGCTCAAATTAAAGAAAATCAGTGAAAACTTTGCCCAATTTTCGCTCAATATATCATACCTTGATGTCTATAGAAATTCCTCGGTTAACAAACATTTGATACACAAACAAACCCAAAGGAACAAGGACGCATGCCCGGTTCTATTAAATATATGCATATATATATGATCAGTGTCAACATCATAGCCATATCCGGCTATTTAACAACTGGATCTCAGATTATTAGAGATAGAGTTGATATTTCATTTATACATATGATATACACGTAGTAATTAATATTGCCTTAGATTTCGTCGTAGTAAAACAGTTGAAATTTTTAACCAATTCAAGATATTTATTGAAATAATTAAAATTTTGTAAAAGAATAAATATTATTGGATTTAAAGATAATTAAGAAAAACGTCCTTTAGACCAACGGATAGACGCCATGGTCCGCAATCTTGCACTGATTATTCTTATTGCGCGCTATGCGAATGTATCCATTTTCACCCCAGGACTCTGACCAGGAGTTCTTTACCAGCCAATAGTCGCCGCCAATGTCATCACGACCATAGCCAACGACGACAACGCCGTGGTTTACATCGTCCTGGCACGAAGGTTCATCGAAGACACCTCCTTGATAGTTCTGAAATTGTGAAGCATCAACGGCCACTGAAATGGGACCCTTCTCTGCAACGGCTGCTGCCAGCGCAGACTCATCTCCACTGGCCACACCGACAGTGCCAGTGACCTTTGCGCCAATGTTCTCTGCATTGAAACGACATTCGCCATCCCTCTCTTCATAGGGATATGAGTCCTCAGTGTCAACACCACCATTGTCCTTGATAAAGTTTAATGCAGTTTCTGGCCAGCCGCCATCACATCCGCCATTCTCCTTGGAGCAATCGATTAGATTCTGTTCAGATAGCGAGATAAGCTGTCGGTTCTTGATAAAGTTTTGGCCCTCTAGTGTGCCAATGGCAGAAAAAGCCCAGCAAGATCCACATCCGCCTTGATCCTTAACTCTTGTAACTGCTCCCTTCTCACGCCAATCTATGCTTCCGGGTATTTGAACACTTGGTGATGGAGTGTATATTTGAGTAATACGAATTGTCAAGTCATTGGCATTGATGCTTGACAGCACTGTCTCTTGGAATTCCTTGGAGTTCAAGTCTGAGAATTGATTGATGCCCATCTCGTAGGATACTTCCCCAGCAGCATATCGCTTGTTGTGACTATCGATCAGTTTCTTATTTTCTACGAAGTTCTGCAGGCGCTTCAACTCCTCACTAGCATCCTTGTAGGTTTTGTGGTGCTTCAATTTGAAGGCGTTAAACTCAGCCTTTAGAATGTCTTTTAGACTAGTTGCATGGACAACTGCCAGGAGGACCAGAATTAGAATGACTGCTTTCATGATTTGTGATTTAGCTTAATACCCACTGGGGAACTATGGGAAACTGAATTGGGTAGAGCACGGTTCGCCTTTTATACCTCTTTCAGGTGTCTAAAGATTATTTACAATCTACCCATGTAGATAATCGCAATTACAAATTTATAACAATTTGAAGTCGAAGGGGATTAAAGAAAGAATATTTACGGTGTGTCGTTTAAGTAATAGTCAGTCGAAGGGATTTGAGCTTCCATTTCAGATAGCTGATTTCACTTACGTATACGTTATAAAATAACAAATTATCTAACTAGTTAATTAAAGCTGTGTGTCATGTAAAACAGTGAGTAATCAATAATCCTGATATTTTATATTGATTATTTGCATTCGATTTAAAATAACATTCGTCAGAGTTTTTTAACGATTAAATAAAGACTAACAGGGTTACAATACTTATTTAGAGGAAATTGTTAATATTTAGAAGATGGAACTTATGTATATATTTATGTGCCATAATCCTCTCGAGCGTAATATGTAATCATTTAAAATATATAAGGTAGACGATAGATAATTTTTAAATAATTCTTTTCTGCACTTTGCGTTATATGATCTTTTGTTTAAATGATGACATAGATAACTTACCTGTCGCAATCATAAATTTTGTTTTTTATAGCACCAAACCAGTGATTAATAAATTATTACAAGGCAAATTAAACACAACATTTCAAAGCTAAGTCTTTAAGCATATATATTAAAAAATTATATTTTATCGATTACTTCACTGATCATCATTATATATTTATTTACTTCCCAAATGGATTTGTGTATTTGCATGTCTGAAGTAAAGAAGTTCTAGCCAGTACTCTCCTTGAATGTGCTGATGCTCTTATTGTAATATTTCTCAGAACTATAAAAAAAAGTAGTTTTGAATGCACTAGCTTTATTATTACCTTTTATATGCATATGCGTAATACAATTCAAAATATTTAAGGAAGGAATTTGACGTTAGTTTTAAGTTTAATCTAGAGAGTATAAAACATTTCAAAACACATAATTATTGATTTGCAAAGAAAATAATACGAAAGTGCCTTTTACACTAACGGATAAACTGGATATAGTGCTATACCGCATTGATTGTTGCAATTGCGAGCCATGCGAATGTATCCTTTTTCTCCCCAATTCTCACCCCAAGAGTTCCTCACGAGCCAATAATCTCCTTCAACTGGATCGGTGCCGTAGCCAATAGCAACTACACAATGGTTTACAGTTTGAGAGCACGACGGTTCATTGAAGACGCCACTTCTATAATATTGGAAGTTGGAATCGACGTTGATACACACTGATATGGGACCCTTATTAGCAACGGCCGATGCTAATGCGTCTTCATTTCCACTTTGAATTTGCACAATTCCCGAGATTTGTGCTCCAATGTTGTACCTTTCGTAATGGCAATAGTCGTTTCTTCCTTCATACGGATAAGAGCTTTCAGTATCTATACCACCATTGTCCTTAACATATTTCAATGCTTCAATCGGCCAACCGCCGGAACAGCCGTAGTTGTTATAGGGATAACCTCTTGTGCAGTCCACCAAATTTTGTTCGGACAGGGATACTCTTCGTTTTTTGTATATAAAGTAATGGCTTTCCAGTGAGCCTACAGCAGAGAAAGCCCAACAAGAGCCACAACGGCCTTGATATTTAACTGGATTAACAGCGCCCGAACTACGCCAATCAATGCTACTTGGAAGGCTATCCTTGGCAGAAGGATTATAAATATAGTCGGAGCCTTCTTGTGAATGATTTGTATTAAGACTTGTGAGCATAAGCCTTTTGAACTCCTCTTGAGTCAAATCTGTGAATTTATTTACACCCATCGTGTAAGTCTTCTCTCCAGCTGCATAGCGCTTGTTGTGTCTATCGATCAGCTTCTTGTTATCTTTAAAGATCTGCAGACGCAGTTGTTCTTCGTATTCGTCATCGTAGCTTTTCTCATGCTCCGCTTTGAAGAGTTCAAATTCCGCTTCAAGAACGTCATCGTAATTGATCCTTGCCTGAATGTATCCCACGAGGGCGAAAAGCAAAATGCAAATTGCTGCCTTCATGTTGAAGTTACACACTTAAACTGATGCCAGTTCGTTGGAGTGCCAGGCTATTATATATCAAAATTGCAACCGCAATCTTGAAGAAAGGACAAAGAGTTGCGGAAATAACTAAGCCAAGATGTGATGAAAGTTTAGTTATAATTTATTTGAGCAATGTTTAAATTTATAAATGAGTAATATGCTATGTCCCTCCTATACCTTTTTTCCTGACCACACGCAATATTATTTTTAATTTCTAAAAATATGTTATGATATAGGTTTATATGATGGCGATAAAAATCAGATTTCACAGATGCTTTTGCTATTACGTAAGTTCAAAAAGGTTCAATAATTGCCGATTTTCAAACAAGCATTCATTCATTGGATACACAAATATTTGATACACAAGCAAACCCAAAGGAACAAGGAGGCATGTCCGCTGTTATAAAGTATATATACTTGATTAGTGTCAACACCATATCCATATCCAACTGTCTAACAATTGGATCTCAGATTATTAGAGATAGGGCTGAAATAGAGCTGGACAACCTTAAGATTTCGTGGTAGTAAAACAGTTGATATTTTTTAACCAATTCAAAATATTTATTTAAATAATTTAAAATTTTTAGAAGAATAAATTATAGTTGATTTACGGATAATTAACAAAAATATCCCTTAGACCAACGGATAGACGCCATGGTCCGCAATCTTGCACTGATTATTCTTATTGCGCGCTATGCGAATGTATCCATTTTCACCCCAGGACTCTGACCAGGAGTTCTTTACCAGCCAATAGTCGCCGCCAATGTCATCACGACCATAGCCAACGACGACAACGCCGTGGTTTACATCGTCCTGGCACGAAGGTTCATCGAAGACACCTCCTTGATAGTTCTGAAATTGTGAAGCATCAACGGCCACTGAAATGGGACCCTTCTCTGCAACGGCTGCTGCCAGCGCAGACTCATCTCCACTGGCCACACCGACAGTGCCAGTGACCTTTGCGCCAATGTTCTCAGCATTGAAACGACATTCGCCATCCCTCTCTTCATAGGGATATGAGTCCTCAGTGTCAACACCACCATTGTCCTTGATAAAGTTTAATGCAGTTTCTGGCCAGCCGCCATCACATCCGCCATTCTCCTTGGAGCAATCGATTAGATTCTGTTCGGATAGCGAGATAAGCTGTCGGTTCTTGATAAAGTTTTGGCCCTCTAGTGTGCCAATGGCAGAAAAAGCCCAGCAAGATCCACATCCTCCTTGATCCTTAACTCTTGTAACTGCTCCCTTCTCACGCCAATCTATGCTTCCGGGTATTTGAACACTTGGTGATGGAGTGTATATTTGAGTAATACGAATTGTCAAGTCATTGGCATTGATGCTTGACAGCACTGTCTCTTGGAATTCCTTGGAGTTCAAGTCTGAGAATTGATTGATGCCCATCTCGTAGGATACTTCCCCAGCAGCAAATCGCTTGTTGTGACTATCGATCAGTTTTTTATTTTCTACGAAGTTCCGCAGGCGCTTCAACTCCTCACTAGCATCCTTGTAGTTTTTGTGGTGCTTCAATTTGAAGGCGTTAAACTCAGCCTTTAGAATGTCTTTCAAACTAGTTGCATGGACAACTGCCACGAGGACCAGAATTAGAATGACTGCTTTCATTGTGATTTAGCTTAATACCCACTGAAGAACTATGGGAAACTGAATTGGGTTGAGCACGGTTCGCCTTTTATACCTCTTTCATGTGTCTAACGATTATTTACAATATCCATAAAGATAGGCGAAATTACATCTTCATAACGATTTCAAGTGGATGGGGATTAAAAGAGTTTTGCTCACAGCGTAACGGTTTCGCTTTGAGGTAATAGACAGACAAAGGAATGGTTCTTTTATTTCATTTTGAGCTGAAATTAACTTGTGATGCTTATATATTGATAGTGCGGGGTATAGTTTGATACCCAGTCACCAATCTGGATCTATCTGATATATACATATATGTTACATACATATATCTAAATATGTGCACGCTAAGAAGCGGTTTTTCATAACTCGATCTCCACATGCAATTAATTATTATTTTAATGATAATATTAAAAAATGCATGCAGGCAAAGCTACGATCTCAGTTGGTTAGTCATATATGTATTATATATAATAAGTATTTGAGTTTTACAGTTGGAGTTTATGTTTGTATTTTATCTCTCTTTTTATTCGACCATAAATTAGTATACTAATACTTGCATAATGCAGATAACAATGTATACTCAGTATTTGCTTTGCGAGATAGATTCCTCTTACTTAATTCTTCCCTAAGCCTTAAATTATATTTTCGTTATAAATAAATAGATGCATGGGTGGGTCATAACAAATTATTGTTTTTGAGTACGTATTTTTTTAATTTAGAGCTTCAAATAGGTCAGTCATAAACAAAGACAATAGAAATTGTGTTGTTGAAAATGAATTATTAGAATTATAACAATAAAAAATAAAATAAATTAGTGTCCAGAAAAAGTACGTTTTGCTTTTATTAGCTTTGTGTGTAAGTCCTGATTTACAACTTCCATGAAAAACAAATGATTGGGGTTTGCTTTTTTAACTCATAATTATTAATTGCGATCCTTTAGATGTACTCAAGGCGCTTGATTATATAAAAATAAAAAAAAAATTATATGAGTATAAAATAAAAATGTATCATTTCAACAACTAGGTGCGCAATGATACAATAAAATATTGAAATAAAGAGAGAGCGGTATTTTGATATTTATTTTATTTATTTACAAATAAACGAAAGGATTTATTTCACAACTGGCAAGAGCACAATATAAAGATATTTATTTAACTAAAGGATATACTGCATAACTGGCAATAGCGCATTGATTATTGCGATTGCGAGCCATTCGAATGTATCCGTTTTCTCCCCAATCCTCGCCCCAAGAGTTCCTCACCAACCAATAATCTCCTCCAACTGAATCTGTGCCGTAGCCAATGATAACTACACAATGGTTTATAGTTTGAGAGCACGACGGTTCATTGAAGACGCCACTTCTATAATATTGGAAGTTGGAATCGACGTTGATACACACTGATGTGGGACCCTTATTAGCAACGGCCGATGCTAATGCGTCTTCATTTCCACTTTGAATTTGTACAACAGCCGAAACTTCTGCTCCAATGTTTTTTTTTTCGTAATGGCAACTGTGTTTCATACATTTATATGGATACGATCTTTCAGTATTTATACCACCATTATCCTTAACATAATCCAGTGCTTCAATCGGACGGGAACCTTCACAGCAGTCAATCAGATTTTGTTCGGATAAGAACACAGTTTTTCCTTTGTGTATGAAGTGTTGGCTTTCCAGAGAGCCTACGGCAGAGAAAGCCCAACATCCGCCACAGGGAATTTGATTTTTAATTGGGTTAACGGCGCCTGATCTACGCCAATCAATGCTACTTGGTAGGCTATCCTTGGCAGAAGGATTGTAAATATAGTCGATACTTTCAAGAGAATGACTTGAATTAGGGCTTGGGAGCAAAAGCATTTTGAATTCCTCTTGAGTCAAATCTGTGAATTTATTTACACCCATCGTGTAAGTCTTCTCTCCAGCTGCATAGCGCTTGTTGTGTCTATCGATCAGCTTCTTGTTATCTTTAAAGATCTGCAGACGCAGTTGTTCTTCGTATTCGTCATCGTAGCTTTTCTCATGCTCCACTTTGAAGAGTTCAAATTCCGCGTCAAGTACGTCATCGTAAGTGATCCTTGCCTGAACGTATCCCGCGAAGACGAAGAGCAAAATGCAAATTGCTGCCTTCATGTTGAAGTTACACAATTATACTGATGCCAGTTCGTTGGTGTGTTAGGCAATATATAACAAGATTGCTACCGCAATCTCGAAGAAAGAACAAAGAATAGCGAAAATAACGAAACCGAAATGTGATGAATCATTAGTTATAATTTATTTAGCACCCTTGGAATAAATAAAGGCGTGCACAGTAATATATTGCGTCTTTCCTATACCTTATTCGATTTTTATACCCGCTACCCATAGGGTAGAAGGGTATTATAACTTTGTCCCGGCAGGAAATGTATGTAATAGGTAGAACGAGGCATCTCCGACCCTATAAAGTATATATATTCTTGATCAGAGTCAACAGCCAAGACGATCTAGACATGTCCGTCTGTCCGTGTGAAACACTGGATCTCAGAGACTATACTAAAGTATCAAAAAAAATCGAATAACAAGCGTAATTTTAAAGCTAGAGCACACTCGACTGTAACTTTCTTACTTGTTATTTTTATGATATGTTATGATATATGTTACGTTAAATGGAATTGCTAAGTTATTGCACTGATCAAGATTTGAGATCCAAGTTGTCATTAAAATATCAGTTTTCACAAATGCTTTTGCTATGCCGATAAGGTTAATAAAGTGGCATAATAATAACTGACGATTTTCAATCACAGAATTCATCAGTTGATTTCAATGGTCGTCCTGCGTATATATAAAATTCAATTTTTATGAATAGGCTTTAAATATTATATTGTATTCGATTGATCTTACCAATAGAAATTCGTTGAACTAAATATATAGACATATTAATAAATTTTTAAATCATCAATCGCTAATTTTGAGAACTAAGCGAATTGTATCATATAATAACATTTATAAAATCTTATATTAATAAAAAGTAGTTCTTGCTTGTTTCTAGCATTAAATAAGTCAGTGTTAACCGACTTAACAACTATTTGAAATCATGTCAATAGAAATTTATAAATAAATAATGAAAACTTTAATTTAATATTTAATATAATAAAATAAATATATTTAATTTAATAATTTTGAATGTTTAATAGGGATAAGCTCTTTTGCAGTCAATCGGATTGGCTCGGACAGGAATACTCTCCGTCCTTTGTTTATAAAGTACTGGCTTTCTATTGAGCTCAAAAGGATCCACATTGTTCTTGATTTTAACTTGGTTAGCAGGAAGGTTATCCTTGGTAGAAGAATTGTAAATACAGTCAATACCTTCTTGTGAGTGATTGGTATTAGAGCTTGGGGCATAAGCCTTTTAAATTCGTCGGGAGTCAAAGTCTTCTCTTCTGCTACATAGCGCTTGTTGTGCCTGTCGAATAGCTTGTCGTTGTCCTTAAAGATCTGCAGAGCCAGCTGTTCACGGTCTTTGCGATCGTAGCTTTTCTAATGCGCTTTAAAGAGATTAAATTCCGCCTTAAGTACATCATCGTAAGTGATCCTTGTCAGAATGTATTCAAGATGCAAATTTCTGCTGTTAAAGTTACTCAACGTAAACTGTTGCTAGTTCGGTTGAGTGTCAGGTATTAGAAATTGAAATTATTGCAACACGCATATTAGTGGAAACGACTTTCTAAAGTCAATGACATAACAGCATCTCGATTCTGTAGCATAACTCGTCGTGAGACATGTGTTAACAACTGCACACATCGTTCGGTGCCCTGTGATAACTTACCAATAGGGACTGATGCTCTTGACTGCCCCCAGACAAGTTTTACCGCAAAATTAATTATCATTTAAATAAACTGTTATAAGGGGAATGCAAAAAAGCTTCACAAAAGCTTTAATATTTTTATCTTAAGAAAGCTTCTTAATGTAATAATATTATATATTTCTTTGCAAGCAAATAAACTATATAATAAAAAATAAAATTAAATTCCGCCTTTTATCATGCCACGCCTATTTTTATTTAGTTGCTTAAAATGCCTTTGAATTTATATTTCAATTTTCAGACCGACACCTTACTTCCTTAAAAAGTTACAGACGCATTGCTCCTACTTTCATATATGAGAATCAGTGCATGGCTAGTTTGGCTCATTTTGTCAAATTAAAAAAAAAATTATAAAATTTTTTGTAAAAAGATGAATCAGAATTGACTCCAATATAATCGGAAAATGCGTATGTTTTTTTTTAAATACATTAAAATGCCTTCAATACCTCGAAATACCTTATAGTGAAATCTTCAAGCTTCACGGCGCGAGCTAGGAATTCATTTTAGACACATGGTTTCATGGTGAAATTTTTTTAGAATTCTTCGTGGATTCCGATTATGGGGGACGATTTTTGCGAAAAAAAATTGACCCGCCCTAAGGTGCATTCGCATGCGGCGAACCGCTACATTTTATATATTTAGAATTTTACTACATTTACATTAAGCAATGTTTTAATGATGCATACCACGACTATCGCAAACAATTTTTTTTTAGCTTAAATGAATGCAAAAGAACTATGAGTCAACGAAAAGATTATTGCATACGTGAAAGATTTACTATCTATTTTATAGTATATCATGTAGTTTAAATTTGTTTCGTATTCAATAGTTAAATAAAGATATCACAAATCAAAAATTACGACATCAACAAAAATGGTTTATTAAATTTTCGTTTCGTTATTTCTGCAATTCTTTTCTCTTTGCTTGGCACTATGACACATTTTACATGACACATGTTGCGGGCTCCCATTATTATGCGTGATGACGATTGCAGATTCGATGAGAACGACGTCGGAGAAAAAAGCTTAAGAAAGTGGAAATGAAGCCGCATTGATATCCGCTGTTGCCAATAAGGTGTTTGTAGACGCATATTCTTGCAATATTATGATGGTGGTGTTTCCAATGAACCGTCGTGCTCTTAAGATACAGACCATGCTGAAGTTATCATTGGCAATGGCACCGATCCAGCTGGAGAAGATTATTGGCTGGTGAGGAACTCTTGGGGTGAAGACGGATACATTCGCAGTGCTCACAATTGTGACATTCAATGCGGTATTGCCAATTCGATTATATATTATATGTTATAATATAGTCACTGTGTAAGTAAATAATCTTATTTCAAATTCCCATTGCTCTCCTTATTATAATATGGCCTTAAAGCTTGGACTCCCAAAATGTTATGAACTTTGCGACAATATTTAGAGAGTTTAGAGCGGTTGTAAACTCAGTCACTCAGGCAGTTAATTAAAGGACTAGAAAAATTGCATTCAAATGTTCTCTCTAGAAGAATTTCAAATAAGAGTACTAAATAATCGGATCGTTCGGTTTAAAATGTTTTTTAGACTCAAGGACTTCTATATATGTACATATGTAGTTATTTTCAACTTGATTTAAGTTGTTTTTTTATTAGGGCAATGTTTAACAATTATTGCAATGTTATATAGCATGTTCTTTCACTCAGTCAAGACTGACCTATTTAAAAATAGCTTAAGTAAGCTAACATTCTATCAACTATGTATTAGAACACCAAATTATTATACAACACCGACGCATTACAGTGTTGGCATGTGAAATATATATTATTTGAAACCCTTTCTTTGTCTGTTTATTACTTAATAGGCATAGTTACGCTTTCAGCAAAAGCTGTATTAAACCCTGTCCACTTGAAACAGTTATAAAGATTTAATTCCGCTTATCTATAGTATAGCTTGTAAATCATTGGACCCATCAAGGACGTATAAAAGGCAAACGGTGCTCAACTCAATTCAGTTTCTCACAGTTCCTCAGTGGGTCTTAATCTAAATCACAATGAAAGCAGTCATTCTAGTTCTGGTTCTAGTGACAGTTGTTCAAGCAACTAGTCTCAAGGACATTCTAAAGGCTGAGTTTAATGCCTTCAAATTGAGGCATCACAAAGCCTACAAGGATGCTAGTGAGGAGTTGAAGCGGCTGAAGATTTTCGTGGAAAATAAGAAACTGATCGACAGTCACAACAAGCGATTTACCGCTGGAGAAGAAACCTACAAGATGGGCATCAATCAATTTTCAGACTTGGACTCTAAGGAGTTTCAGGAGGTAGTGCTGTCAAGTATCAATCCTTATAACTTGACATTTGATACCAATCAAATATATACTCCATCACCAACTATTAAGTTACCAGAGAGTATAGATTGGCGGGAAAAGGGTGCAGTTACTAAAGTGAAAAGTCAAGGAGACTGCGAGTCTTGCTGGGCGTTTGCTGCCATTGGCACACTTGAAGGACATCATTTCATCAAATACCAGCAGCTTGTCTCGCTGTCCGAACAGAATCTGGTTGACTGCGACACAACGAATGGCGGCTGCAGTCGCGGCTGGACAGAAAAAGCTCTCATCTATATCAAGGACAATGGTGGCGTAAATACTGAAGACTCATATCCCTATGAGGGCATAGATGGCGAGTGTCGTTTCAATGTTGAAAACATTGGAGCTAAGGTCACTGGCACTGTCGGTGTACAGAGAGATAATGAGTCCGCATTGGCAGCAGCTGTGGCAGAGAAGGGACCCATATCTGTGGCCATTGATGCATCCTTCTTTCAGCACTATGAAGGTGGAGTATTAGATGAACCATTGTGCCAGGGAGAAGTAAACCACGGCGTTGTCGTCGTTGGCTATGGTCGTGATGACATTGGCGGCGACTATTGGCTGGTGAAGAACTCCTGGGCAGAGTCGTGGGGTGAAAATGGTTACATTCGAATGGCGCGCAACAAGGATAATCAATGCAGTATTGCCAAGTATGGCGTCTATCCTTTGGTCTAAGGGACTTCGTTTCTTAATCACACGTAAATCATTAATCTTTATTAATTTAAAATTTTATATTGTTATTATTATTAATAAATGCCTTTGATTGGTTAATCAATCTATGTCTTTTATTGCGTTGAATTCGAGGTTTTAGCCTCTAATTAAGAAAAATGTAAGTCTACTTTAAAAATGTCATTCTAGAATGTATGCTTGATGCATTAAATACAATATAAGTAAACACTGCATTACTCCAAATAAAAAAAGAACGAGACAGTTTAAGTTAAAAAAAAAACTTGGTTATATTTTTCCATTTATTTTAATATAACCATAATAAATTTTATTTTTTTTTCGTTTTCTTATAGAAGAATTCAGAATGTGATTGGTTTATATTTAATTGGTCAGATAAAAAAATACATCGCTTGTGCTAAATATTTTTATATAAATAGATATCGTAGCCAAGCCCCAAAATACTTATTTGATGTTTGAAATTGAGCAAAAAACATAAGGATAATTCTCTGAAGGATGTCGCATGCGACCATCTTTACAGTGAAAAAAAAACATAAACTGAAACAATTTTAAAAATAAGAAAGGACCATGGCGTGTATCCCTTGGTGTAATGGACGTTTTTCTAAATCATCTTTAAATCCAATAATGTTTATTCTTTTACAAAATTTAAATTATTTCAATAAATATTTTGGGTTGGTTAAAAAATGTCAACTGTTTTACTACGACGAAATGTAAAGGCAATATTAATTCAGTAATATGTACATATTCATTACTACGTGTATATCATTTGTATAAATGAAATTTAGGTATATCTCTAATAATCTAAGATCTAATTGTTAGACAGTCTATGATATTGACACTGATCACCATTGACGACCATTGACATCAACTCATGAATGCTATACTTGAAAATCGTGAACTTACGGAATAGCAAAACAAGTAAGAAAGTTACAGTCGAGTGTGCTCGACTGTGAGATACCCGCTACCCATTTTGAATAAAAACAAAGTATTGTGGTATTTTTCTCAAAATATACCAAAATACTTAAAATATACCAACTTGTATATTTGGTATATCGATATAGTACAACATTGAAAATACACCATAGACTACACAATATACCAGATTCTCAGCCAAAGTACCTATAACCTCTAGTAAATAGGCGTTTTTGTCCATATAAAAGTATTTCTTTAATAACTTCCACAATTTTTATCAAAAAAAAAATTAAAGCTCTATCTCTTACTATAGTATAGTCTCTGAGAGCCAGTGTTTCATACGGGCAGACGGCCATGGCTAGATCGTCTCGGCTGTTGACGCTGATCAAGAATATATATACTTTATAGGGTCGGAGATGCCTCCTTCTACCTGTTACATACATTTCCTGCCGGCACAAGGTTATAATACCCTTCTACCCTATAAACCTACATATAGCATAACATATTTCAAGAAATAAAAAATAATATTAAGTGTAGTCTGAGGAAGTCTAAAAAAAATCTAATAAGGTATCGAAAGCACAATGCTCAAATAAATTATAACTATTGATTCATCACATCTTGGTTTCGTTATTTTCACAATTCTTTGTTCTTTCTTTGAGATTGCGGTAGCAATCTTGGTATAAAACGCCTGGTACTCCAACGAACTGGCATCAGTTTAATTGTGTAACTTCAACATGAAGGCAGCAATTTGCATTTTGCTCCTCGTCTTCGTGGGATACGTTCAGGCAAGGATCACTTACGATGAAGTACTTGACGCCGAATTTGAACTCTTCAAAGTGGAGCATGAGAAAAGCTACGATAACGAATACGAAGAACAACTGCGTCTGCAGATCTTTAGGGACAATAAGAAACTAATCGACAGACACAACAAGCGCTATTCAGCAGGAGAGAAGACTTACAAGATGGGTGTAAATAAATTCACTGATTTGACTTCCAAGGAATTCAAAAGGCTTATGCTCACAAGTCTTAATACAAATCATTCACAAGAAGGCTTCGACTATATTTATAATCCTTCTGCCAAGGATAGCCTCCCAAAAAGCATTGATTGGCGTAGTTCGGGCGCTGTAAACCCAATTAAAGATCAAGGCCGTTGTGGCTCTTGTTGGGCTTTCTCTGCTGTAGGCTCACTGGAAAGCCATTACTTTATACAGAAAGGAAAGAGTGTATCCCTGTCCGAGCAAAATTTGGTTGACTGCTCAAGAGGCTATCCCTACAACAACAACGGCTGCTCAGGCGGATTGCCAATTAACGCATTGAATTATGTTAAGGACAATGGTGGTATTGATACTGAAAGCTCTTATCCGTATGAAGGAAGAAACGACTATTGCCATTTCAAAAGGAACAACATTGGAGCAGAAGTTTCGGCTGTTGTAAAAGTTGAAAGTGGAAATGAAGAAGCATTGGTATCCGCCGTTGCCAATAAGGGACCCATCTCAGTAGGCGTCGACGCCTCCCTGTTTCATCTTTATGAGGGTGGCGTCTTCAATGAACCGTTGTGCACTCAACAACTGAACCATGGAGTAGTTGTAATTGGCTACGGCACCGATCCAGATGAAGGAGATTATTGGCTGGTGAGGAACTCTTGGGGTGAGAATTGGGGAGAAAAAGGATACATTCGCATGGCTCGCAATCGCAACAATCAATGCGGTATAGCACTATATCCAGTTTATCCGTTAGTGTAAAAGGCACTTTCGTATTATTTTCTTTGCAAATCAGTAATTAAGACGAATGTAACTAATATTTATGTGTTTTTAATTGTTTTATACTCTGTATATTAAACATATAACTAACGTCAAATTTCTCCCTTAAATATTTTGAATTGTATTACGCATATGCATATAAATGGTAATAATAAAGCTAAAGCATTCAAACCTTCATTTTTATAGTTCTAATAAATATTATAATCAGCGCATTCTAGTAGAGTACTGGCTAGGCTTTTTTACTTCAGACATGGAAATACACAAATCCATTTGGGAAGTAAACAAATATATATATCGAAATCGATAAAATATAATTTTGTAATAACATATATGTGCTTTAAAACAAAGCTTTGATATTTTGTGTTTAATTGGCCTTGTAATAATTTATTAATCACTGACCTATTTGGTGCTATAAAAAACAAGATTTATGATTGCGACAGGTATGTCATCTATGTCATCATTTAAACAAAAGATCATATAACGCGAAGTGCAAAGAATAATTATTTATTATTTATTAATCCTTTAGATGTACTTAAAGTGCTTGATTATATAAAAATACAAAAATTTATATGAGTATAAGATAAAAATGTATCATTTCAACAACTGGGTGCGCAATGATACAATAAAATATTGAAATAAAGAGAGAGCGGTATAAAATAAATATATTTACAAATAAACGAAAAAAAAATTCAAAAGGATTTATTTCACAACTGGCAAGAGCACAATATAAATATATTCATTTAACTAAAGGATGTACTGCATAACTGGCAATAGCGCATTGATTATTGCGATTGCGAGCCATTCGAATGTATCCGTTTTCTCCCCAATCCTCGCCCCAAGAGTTCCTCACCAACCAATAATCTCCTCCAACTGAATCTGTGCCGTAGCCAATGACAACTACACAATGGTTTATAGTTTGAGAGCACGACGGTTCATTGAAGACGCCACTTCTATAATATTGGAAGTTGGAATCGACGTTGATACACACTGATATGGGTCCTTTATTGGCGACGGCCGATGCTAATGCGTCTTCATTGAATTTGTACAACAGCCGAAACTTCTGCTCCAATGTTTTTTTTTCGTAATTGCAACTGTGTTTCATACATTTATATGGATACGATCTTTCAGTATCTATTATCCTTAGCATAATCCAGTGCTTTAATCGGACGGGAACTTTCACAGCAGTCAATCAGATTTTGTTCGGATAAGAACACAGTTTTTCCTTTGTGTATGAAGTGCTGGCTTTCCAGAGAGCGGAGAAAGCCCAAGAGAAAGTGCCACAATTGCCTTGATTTTTAATTGGCTTAGCGGCGCCTGGTCTTCGCCAACCAATGCTTCTTGGTAGGCTATCCTTGGCAGAAGGATTGTAAATATTTTTGATTTCTTGTTAAAGTTACTCAAGTTAAACTGTTGCTAGTTCGGTTGAGTACCAGGTATTAGGTATTATACACCAAAATTAGAATTATTGCAACACGCATATTAGTGGGAGCCGCAGCAACATTTAATGATCTAATTTAGCTGAATGAGTGAATTTATAATTGCGATTGTCAAATTGCATAACATGCGTGTGTCTGTTCTTAACAGTTTTTATACCCGCTACCCATAGGGTAGAAGGGTATTATAACTTTGTGCCGGCAGGAAATGTATGTAACAGGTAGAAGGAGGCATCTCCGACCCTATAAAGTATATATATTCTTGATCAGCGTCAACAGCCGAGACGATATAGCCATGTCCGTCTGTCCGTCTGTCCGTCTGTCCGTCTGTGTGTCTGTCCGTCCGTCCGTATGAACACCTAGATCTCAGAGACTATAAGAGATAGAGCTATAATTTTTTTTTTCGACAACATTTGTTATGTTTGCACGCAGATCAAGTTTGTTTCAAATTTTTGCCACGCCCACTTCCGCCCCCGCAAAACAAAAAAAATCGAATAACAAGCGTAATTTTAAAGCTAGAGTTCCGAATTTTGGTATATATAATAACTACTATAGTAGTTATGATTTCTGAAAATTTGGTTGCGATCAGATAAAAATTGTCGAAGTTATAAAAGAAATATTTTTGTATGGGCAAAAACGCCTACTTACTAGGGATCTTAGTTGCTTTGGCTGACAATCTGGTATATTGTGCCGTCTATGGTATATTTTGAATGCGGTACTATGTCGATATACCAAATATACCATTTGGTATATTTTTAGTATTTTTGCAGTATATTCGGTATATTTTAAGAAAATACCGCAAATTATATTTATTTTATTCAAAATGGGTAGCGGGTATCTCACAGTCGAGTACACTCGACTGTAGCTTTCTTACTTGTTTTCTATACCGTCGGGTGCATGGCTATTGGGTTCATGCTCAAACTATAAAATTTCCAATAAAATTTAATTATTTTACCACTATGAGAATATTTTTCTAATAACGTTAATGATTGTAAATGGGATTAACAAATATTTATTTGCAATAAAATAATATAAATTATATAAATACAAAGATATTTATTAAATTAAAGGATAAATTGCATAACTGGCAATAGCACATTGATTGCTACGATTGCGAGCTATGCGAATGTATCCGATTTCTCCCCAATTCTCGCCCCAAGAGTTCCTCGCCAGCCAATAATCTCCTCCAACTGAATCGGTGCCGTAGCCATCAACAACAATACAATGATTTGTAGATTGAGAGCACGACGGTTCATTAAATACGCCGCTTTGGTAGTATTGGAACAAGGAGGCGTCGACGCACACCGAGATGGGTCCCTTCTTGGCGACGGCGGATGCCAATGCGGCTTCATTTCCACTTGCAATTTGCACGATTCCCGAGATTTTTGATCCAATGTTGTTCTTATTGTAACGGCAAGATTTGTCTTCTCCTTCATATGGGTAAGAGCTTTCAGTATTTATACCACCATTGTCCCTAACATAATTCAATGCTTCAATCGGCCAGCCACCTCCACAGCCTTGGTTGTAATAGGGATAACCTCTTGTGCAGTCCACCAAATTTTGCTCGGACAGGGATACTCTCTGGTTTAAGTTTATAAAGTGATGACTTTCTAAGGAACCGACAGCAGAGAAAGCCCAACAGGAACCACAGGAGCCTTGATTTTTAACTGGATTAACAGCGCCTGAGAGACGCCAATCAACGCTACTCGGGAGACTAGTCTTGGCAGAAGGATTGTAAGTATAGTCGATGCCTTCCTGGGCGTCAGCAGGATTGAGGTTTGTGAGCACAAGAGTTTTGAATTCCTCTTGAGTCATATCAGAGAATTTATTCACACCCATCTCGTAAGACTCCTTTCCTGCCTCATATCGTATGTTGTGCCTGTCAATCAGTTTCTTGTTTTCCACGAATATGTGAAGGCGCTTCAACTCCTCAGTAGAATCCTTGTAGATTTTGTGCTGCTTCAATTTGAAGGCGTTAAACTCATCCTTAAGAATGTCTTTCAGACTAGTTGCATGGACAACTGCCACGAGGACCAGAATTAGAATGACTGCTTTCATTGTGATTTAGATTAAAACTCAGTGAATAACTGTGCGAAACTGAATTGAGTTGAGCACCGTTTGCCTTTTATACGTCTTTAATGAGTCCTATAATTTACAATTTTTTTTATAGATAGGCGAAATTACATATTTATAACTATTTCAAGCGCTTTTGCAGATAGATTAAGTCTGACTCTCTTAAATAATAAACAGACAGGGGAAGGGTTTTATAACACATATTTCTCATACATACACCGTAATGTGGAGGGATTAAATAATATTTTTTTTGTTTTAAAAGATAGTCGACAGAACATTACACTTGAATAATCATAAAAAGCTATATTTTATTTGATTACGTAGCTATTTGTACTTATAGTTTGAAATAGGTCAGTCGTAATCGCCTAAGATAACATTTCATATACTTAGTTTGTAAACAAATAAAATCGCGAAATTTATTAAAAGTTAATGCGCAATTAATTGACTGTATGTGGCAAAAAATAGAAGAAATCAACTTAAAAGTCTTGAATTATATATGGCAAATTATTCGGACCCTATAAAGTATATATTCTTGATCAGTGTCAACAGCCGAGACGATATAGCAGTCTGTCCGTCTGTTTGTCTGTCTGTCTGTCCATATGAAACACTGCATTTCAGAGACTATAAGAGAGAGAGAGAGAACTATCCTTTTTTATATCACTTGTTATTCTTACACGCAGATCAAGATTGTTTCAAATTTTCACCACGACCACTTCCGCCCCTGCAAGTTGACTAAACTTGAATACCTATCGTTATTCAAGAGCTAGAGTCGAATTTTGGTATATATAATAATAACTATAGTCTTTGTGATTAGTAGTATTTTTGTGTTATACATGTATATTTTAAGAATAATAATGTTTTTTAAATGGGGCGGATATCTTAACATATAGTCAAGCACACTCGACTGTAGCTTTATGATTAGTATTTAATATTCTTAAAAATGCTAGACTGACTGAAACTATAATTACTAGGGATACCAGAGTTGACAGGTGCTCAAAAAAAATTATCGTTCAACTAATGTAATTATGTTTATTATAACTTTTATATAACTTTAAATATTCTCGCATTTTGTGAGCCCAAGCGTATTATGACTTGGAACCTATCCGTTAGAATTATTAGTTAAATAATACTGCAAGTATTATGCATTAATCTATTTATTAAAAATGAGTTTTATTATTAATATTTTGAATATGAGAAATATTGCTTTGAGATTATAACAGAGTTCGGAATATTTCATTCGAATATTACAATGAAGAAAGCGCTGTAAATTTGAAAAAGAGTAATTTATTTACGAATAAGTGAATATAATAAAATATTGGTAGTTGAACTAAAGGATAAATTGCAGAATTTGCTATACCGCATTTATTGTCACAATCTTTACCCCAATCCTCGTCTCAAGAGTTCGTAGCCAACCAATAATTTTCTCCAACTAAATCGGTGCCATAACCAAAGACAATTGCACAAAGGTTTTTGGTTTTTGGTAGCCGATGGTTCATTGAAGTCGTCACCTTAATAATATTGGAGGAGGGAGTCATCGATACACACGGGAGTCATCGATACCTACTCTTGAGTAACTTTTAAATTCCTTGGGAGTCAATTATTGATATTATGTACACGCATCTTCTAAGTCTTCTCTTCTGCTATTTAGCGCTTGTTGTGCGTGTCGATCAGTTTTTTGTTGTCCTTAAAGATCTGCAGACGCAGTCTGAGTGGAAATTTATATTATACACGTGCATATACATACATAATGAATATTTACACTTTAGTTTAGCTTTAGTGTTTTAGTAGATAACAGTTCGACTTCGTAAATATTAAACAGTTGAAATTTTGTTAACCAATTCAAGATATTTATTGAAATTACTTAAATTTTTTTAAAAGAATAAATAATAGTTGAATTAAAGATGATAAAGAAAAACGTCTCTTAGACCAAAGGATAAACGCCATGGTCCGCAATCTTGCACTGATTATTCTTATTACGCGCTATGCGAATGTATCCATTTTCACCCCAGGACTCTGACCAGGAGTTCTTCACCAGCCAATAGTCGCCGCCAATGTCATCACGACCATAGCCAACGACGACAACGCCGTGGTTTACATCGTCCTGGCACGAAGGTTCATCGAAGACACCTCCTTGATAGTTCTGAAATTGTGAAGCATCAACGGCCACTGAAATGGGACCCTTCTCTGCAACGGCTGCTGCCAGCGCAGACTCATCTCCACTGGCCACACCGACAGTGCCAGTGACCTTTGCGCCAATGTTCTCAGCATTGAAACGACACTCGCCATCCCTCTCTTCATAGGGATATGAGTCCTCAGTGTCAACACCACCATTGTCCTTGATAAAGTTTAATGCAGTTTCTGGCCAGCCGCCATCACATCCGCCATTCTCCTTGGAGCAATCGATTAGATTCTGTTCGGATAGCGAGATAAGCTGTCGGTTCTTGATAAAGTTTTGGCCCTCTAGTGTGCCAATGGCAGAAAAAGCCCAGCAAGATCCACATCCGCCTTGATCCTTAACTCTTGTAACTGCTCCCTTCTCACGCCAATCTATGCTTCCGGGTATTTGAACACTTGGTGATGGAGTGTATATTTGAGTGATACCAATTGTTAAGTCATTGGCATTGATGCTTGACAGTACTGTGTCCTGGAATTCCTTGGAGTTCAAGTCAGAGAATTGATTGATGCCCATCTCGTAGGATACTTCCCCAGCAGCATATCGCTTGTTGTGACTATCGATCAGTTTCTTATTTTCTACGAAGTTCTGCAGGCGCTTCAACTCCTCACTAGCATCCTTGTAGGTTTTGTGGTGCTTCATTTTGAAGGCGTTAAACTTAGAATGTCTTTCAGACTAGTTGCATGGACAACTGCCACGAGGACCAGAATTAGAATGACTGCTTTCATTGTAATTTAGCTTAGCTGAAGAACTATGGGAAACTAATTTAGGTTGAGTATGGTTCGCCTTTTATACTACTTTCATGTGTCCAATGGTTATTTACAATCTCCATATAGATAGGCGAGATTACATCTTCATAACTATTTCAAGTGGAAATATTAAGTAATAAACAGATTAAGGAGGGGTTTTAATAACAGATATTTGACATGCATACATTGTAATGCGGAGGTATTCTAAAATTGTTTGTAATAGGTAATCGGTAGAACATTAGCTCACCTAAAGAATCATAAAAATTTATTTTTATTTATAGCTTTAAATAGGTCAGTCATAACCGCTTTAGATAACGTTCTATATACATACATTCAAAATGATTTGATTCTCGTAAATTAAATATTTATAACAAATAAAATAGCGAAATATATTAAAAATTAATGCGCAATTGTGAAATATGGACGGCTTGAGGCAAAACATTAAAATTAATAAACAGATTGAGTTGAATTCGACTTAAATTTTCCCACTCCCTCAATTAACTGTCTGAGTGACTACAACTAAAATGAATGGCAAAATGAACATACGTTAGAATTAATTGTCGATTAGCTAGTGTAATTGTATTCATTATTACTTTCAAAGGAGTTAATCTCTCTTAATACTCTCATTTTGAACATATTGGAAGCCGAAGCTTTAATGCAAAATTACAATACAGAGCTGGAAATGTTAAATTATATAATTTATTTACAAATAAGTGAATTTAATAATATAGTGTTCTTTAAACTATTGGATAAATGGCTGAATTGGCAATACCGCATTGATTGTCACAATTGCGAGCCATGCGAATGTATCCGTCTTCCCCCCAATCCTCGCCCCAAGAGTTCCTCACCAACCAATAATCTCCATCGTCTGGATCGGTGCCATAGCCAATAATAACTACAGCATGGTTTGTATCTTGAGAGCACGATGGTTCATTTAAGACGCCACCTTCATAATTTTGGAAGAAGGAGGCATCGACACACACCGAGATGGGTCCCTTATTGGCGACGGCATCTGCCAATGCGTCTTCATTTCCACTTTCAATTTGTGAAACTCCCGAGATTTGTGCTCCGACGTCGTCCTCATCATAACTGCAATCGTCATCTGTTTCTTCATACGGATAAGAACTTTCTGTATCTATTCCGCCATTGTCCTTAACATAATTCAATGCTTCAATCGGCAAACCGCCATCACAACCGTCGTTGTCGTAGGGATCGTCACTTGAGCAGTCCATCAGATTTTGCTCAGACAGAGATACACTTATTCCTTTGTGTATAAAGTACTGACTTTCCAGAGAGCCTACGGCAGAGAAAGCCCAACAGGAGCCGCATTGGCCTTGATCTTTAACAGGGTTAACAGCACCCTTAACACGCCAATCAACCTCACTTGGAAGGTTCTTCTTGGCAGAAGGATTGTAAATATAGTCGATACCTTCCAGTGAATGATTTGTATTAAGGCTTGGGAGCATAAGCCTTTTAAATTCCTCTGGAGTCAAGTCAGTGAATTTATTTACACCCATCTTGTAAGTCTTTTCCTTGGCTACATAGAACTTGTTATGCCTATCGATCAATTTCTTGTTGTCCTTAAAGATCTTCAGACGCAGCTGTTCTTCGTATTCGCTATCGTAGCTTTTCTTATGCGCCACTTTAAAGAGTTCAAATTCTGCGTTAAGTAAATTATCGTAAGTGATTCTTGCCTGGATAAATCCCACGAGTGCCATAAGTAAAATGCAAATTACCGCCTTCATATTGAAGTTTTTCAATATAAACTAATCATAGATCTGTATAATGTGAGGCATTATATACCCAGACTGGGATTGATCGTTACGCATGATGTCGAGAAACCGCAAAAAATATCATAAAGCTAAATAAAGAGGAGAGGATATATGAAATAACAAAACAATAATGTACTTCGTGATTATTTATTTAAGTCATATTGAATTAAAGCAGGTGCAAGTTTGTAATCTATCACAGTCGGCATATGTATACGTGAAGATACAACATTATCTAATAATATTTTATTTGTATTATACCCGCTACCCCTATATGGTAGAAAGGCTCCAGGAAACGTATGCAACAGGCAAAAGGAGGCATCTCTGACCCTATAATTAATATATATTCTTGATCAGCGTTAACAGCCGAGACGATATAGCCATGTCCGCCTAAATCTCAGAGACTACAAAAGAGAGAGATAACTTACCCAATTCCGCCCCACAATGGGATAAGAATCGAGTAACCGGCATAATTTTGAAGCTAGAGTCACGATTGGTACACAAAATAATACTTACATATATGCTTCCTGAAAATTTTGTTGCGATCAAAAAAAAGCTTAATCACTCCATGGTCTATTTTGAATCTAGCACTATATCATTATAACAAATATAGAATTTTATATTGTAGTATTTTTGCTTTTATTTAAAATGGGTAACGGGTATCTCACATTTGAGCGCATTGCAAATTGCAAACCACTTTATATCAGTTGAACTTGTGGTGATAAATAACTCATAATGTTTTCATACTCGCTACTCGTAGGGTAGAGGGTGAATGGGTAGAGGGTAAATGGTGACGTAGATGGCTTACCTGTCACGATCATAAATCTTGTTTTTTATAGCACCAAATAGGTCAGTGATTAATAAATATAATAGAACAGTGATTAATAAATAAATAGAGTACATATATTTAAAAAAAATTATATTTTGTTACATACGTTTGCGGAAATGCTCGATACGTAAAAATAAAGAATATTACATTTTTATACCCGCTACCCATGGGGTAGAAGGGTATTATAACTTTGTGCCGACAGGAAATGTACGTATGTAACAGGTAGAAGGAGGCATTTCCGACGTTATAAAGTATATATATTCTTGATCAGCGTCAACAGCCGAGACGACCTAGCCATGTCCGTCTGTTCGTCTGTCCGTATGAACACCTAGATCTCAGAGACTATAAGAGATAGAGCTACAATTTTTTTTTCGACAGTATTTGTTGCGTCTATGTATCTACATGCTCGCCTATATTGGTGTATGTGTGTGCAATGCATACTATGCATGTATAGTTTTGCAACGATGATGAACACGACAATAATTGCTCGTGTCTTATATGTTCAGAGTTAAATAGTGGTTGCGAAAAGACTGCGTTGTCTGTGCTGATAGTGTGCAAGCCCGGTTCGAATCCCGGTCGGGACTCATATATATATAATATTTTTTTAATTATTGTATATAAATTTCTATAGTAGTTGTGGTGTGCGGGTTTGAGTGTCCGTCGGGAATACATACACATTTTGTTCTTTTTTTAAATGCGATTATATTTGTACTATTTTTTAACATTTTGAGGTATATCGATTTGGTAAATTTTGAGAATTTTACCGCAATATTTTGATTTTACTTAAAATGGGTAGCGGGTATCTCACAGTCAAGCACACTCGACTGTAGCTTTCTTACTTGTTTAAAGTAATTTAGAAAAATCAGAAAAGAAATTTTGAAAAAATACTTTTTAAAAATAACAGTCAGCCAACACTTAATGCTAGGCGTTAATAGTTCAGCGAAGGAGTAAGTCATTTAATCAGTCAGGAAGCAAGAATTTTATTTATAACGATGTGTGTACAACATTTTAGATAATATAAATTATAGCGAAACATCGATTTGATAAAAAGGTATATAAAATATTTTTTATAGTTTATATTAAAATTAACTCTGAATTCTATGATTTTCGATTGTGAGACTTGGCAGCTAACTGTTCGACTCCATTGTAACTCAATGTCGTCGATAATTTATAAATTTATGCATTGCTTTATGTTGTTATTAGGCTTTATAAATATGGTTATATATGTATATTGATTTCAGTTTATTAAGCTTGTTAATAAATGATTGAATTTCAAGAATTCGTTTAAGCCAAGGGATAGCTGGAAGTTTTACAGTGTTTATCTTTGTAGCGGGCCATGCGGATATAATCATTTTCACCCCAGGACTCTGTCCAAGAGTTCTTCACGTTTCAATATTATTTAGCGTAGAGCCTGCTGAGGACCTATTGGAAATGTGTGTAATGATTATTTACAATCTATACATAAAGATAGGCGGAATTATATCTTTATAACCATTTCAAGTGGAAGGGGATAGTAGATAGTCGACGGAATTTGAGCTTAGATTTCAGATAGTTGATTTATCACTTACGTGTAAGTTATAAAATAACAAATCTAACTAGTTAGTTAAAGCTGTGTGTCATCAGAGTTTATTATCGATTGAATAGTGATGCCTGCATTGACAAAGGAGGCTAGTTTTTTATAGCATCAAATAGGTTAGTGATCAATAAATTATTCCAAGCTATTTCTTAGTAAATATAAAAAAAAATAATTCTATTTTGTACGTTTGCTGAAATGCTCGATATTTAAAAAAAAAGTTTCTTCATCTTTTATAGTTGATTAGATCTATGTGTTTAAAGTTAAACAGACTCAGTGCATATAATTTTATTGTTACGCATACTTTGATTTCAACGTACTTTATATATGAATACATCGCTGTTCATATTTATATATTTTGTTTACTTGTAGGTACAGTTTAACTTATAACTTGCTTTTTCACTTAAATAACTTATGTCTGATGTAAACAAGTTCTAGCCAGTACTCAGTAGAATGTGTTTCTGAATTTATTTTAATATTTATTAAAACTTTAAAATGTTGAAAGTTTGAATGTTCCAGCTTTATTATTAATATTTATATGCAAATGCGTAATAAAATCGAACATTTTTATTGAAGGAATTTGACATTAGTTTTACGTTCAATGTGTAGAGTATAAAACATTTCAATATACAAAAATATTTGACAAATGTTTAAAATATGGGAAATGTTTCGCAATATTAGTTTTTTTTTATAATTAAATTTACAAAGAAAATAAAACAATAGTGCCTTTTACACTAACGGATAAATGGCAATATTTGCTATACCACATTGATTATTGCGATTGCGAGCCATGCGTATATATCCGTCTTCACCCCAATTCTCACCCCAAGAGTTCCTCGCCAGCCAATAATCTCCTCCAACTGAATCGGTGCCGTAGCCATCAACAACAATACAATGATTTGTAGTTTGAGAGCACGACGGTTGATTGAAGACGCCACTTTGGTAATAATGGAACAAGGAGGCGTCGACGCACACCGAGATGGGTCCCTTCTTGGCGACGGCGCATGCCAATGCGGCTTCATTTCCACTTGCAATTTGCACAATTCCCGAGATTTTTGCTCCAATGTAGTACCTATTGTAACGGCAATAGTTGTCTCTTGCTTCATACGGATAAGAGCTTTCAGTATCTATACCATTGTACCAAATATATTTGAATGCTCCAATTGTTGAGCCGCCTCCACAGCCTTGGTTGTAATAGGGATAACCTCTTGAGCAGTCCACCAAATTTTGTTCGGACAGGGATACTTTCCACCCTTTGTTTATAAAATACTGGCTTTCCAGTGAGCCAACAGCAGAGAAAGCCCAACAGGAGCCGCAGGGATTTTGATCTTTAATTGGGTTTACAGCGCCCGAAGTACGCCAATCAATGCTTTTCGGAACGCTATCCTTGGCAGAAGGATTGTAAATATAGTCGATACCTTCTAGTGAATGATTTGAGTTAAGGCTTGAGAGCAAAGACATTTTGAATTCCTCTTGAGTCAAATCAGTGAATTTATTTACACCCATCTTATAGGTCGTCTCTTCTGATACATAACGCTTGTTGTGTCTATCGATCAGTTTCTTGTTGTCTTTAAAGATCTGCAGACGCAGTTGTTCTTCGTATTCGTTATCGTAGCTTTTCTTATGCTCCACTTTGAAGAGTTCAAATTCGGCGTTAAGTACGTCATCGTAAGTGATCCTTGCCTGAATGTATCCCACGAAGACGAAGAGAAAAATGCAAATTGCTGCCTTCATGTTGAAGTTACACAATTGAACTGATTCCAGTTCGTTGGAGTACCAGGCGTTTTATACCAAGATTGCTACCGCAATCTCGAAGAAAGAACAAAAAATAACGAAAATAACGAAACCAAAATGTGATGAATCATTAGTTATAATTTATTTTAGCACCCTTAGAATAAATAAAGGCGTGCACAGTAATATATTGCGTCTTATTCGATTTTTATTTTTAAGATAGTGAACTGACGTATTATATGTTACGTTTAATGGAATTGCTAAGTTATTGCACTGATCAAGATTTGAGATCCAAGTTGTCAATAAAATATCAGTTTTTACAAATGCGTTTGCTATTCCGATAAGGTCAATAAGGTGGCATGATAATAATTGACGATTTTCAATCATAGAATTCATCAGTTGATTTCAATGATCGTCCTGTGTATATATAAAATTCAATTTTTTTTGAATAGGCTTTGAATATTATATTGTTTTCAATTGATCTTACCAATAGAAATTCGTTGAAATAAATACACATACATATTAATAAATTTTAGAATCATCAATCGCTAACTCATAGGAGAGTTGATAAATAAATAATGAAAAATTTAATTTAATGAAATTAACAAATTAAATTAATTGACCGTTTCAAAAAATTAATGAAAAACTAAAAATTTTGGAGGTTTAATAGGGATAACCTCTTGTGCAGTCAATCAGACTGGCTCGGACAGGAATACTCTCCGCCCTTTGTTTATAAAGTACTGGCTTTCTATTGAGCTCAAAAGGATCCACATTGTTCTTGATTTTAACTTGGTTAGCAGGAAGGTTATACTTGGTAGAAGAATTGTAAATACAGTCAATACCTTCTTGTGAGTGATTGGTATTAGAGCTTGGGGCATAAGCCTTTTAAATTCGTCGGGAGTCAAAGTCTTCTCTTCTGCTACATAGCGCTTGTTGTACCAGTCGCTTAGCTTCTCGTTGCCCTTAAAGATCTGTAGATCGTAGCTTTTCTAATGCTTTTTAAAGAGATTAAATTCCGCTTTAAGTACATCATCGTAGGTGGTTCTTGTCTGGATGCAAATTTCTGCTTTCATGTTAGTTCGGTGAAGTGTCAGGAATAAGGTATTATATACAAAAATTGGAATTATTCCAACACGCATATTAGAGGGAGCTGCATCAAAATTTAATGATCTAATTTAGCTGGAAGAGTGAATTTATAATTGCGATTGTCAAATTGCATAACATGCGTGTGTCTGTTTTTGACAGTTCTTTACTATACCGTAGGGTGCATGACTATTGGGTTCATGCTCAAACTATAAAATTTCCCATAATATTTAATTATTTTTCCACCAAATATTTCTAATAACGTTAAAGATTGTAAATGGGATTAACAATTATTTATTTGCAATAAAATATTATAAATTATATAAATACAAAGATATTTATTAAATTAAAGGATAAATTGCATAACTGGCAATAGCACATTGATTGCTACGATTGCGAGCCATGCGAATATATCCGATTTCTCCCCAATTCTCGCCCCAAGAGTTCCTCGCCAGCCAATAATCTCCTCCAACTGAATCGGTGCCGTAGCCATCAACAACAATACAATGATTTGTAGATTGAGAGCACGACGTTTCTTTGAAGACGCCACTTTGGTAGTATTGAAACAAGGAGGCGTCGACGCACACCGAGATGGGTCCCTTCTTGGCGACGGCGGATGCCAATGCGGCTTCATTTCCACTTGCAATTTGCACAATTCCCGAGATTTTTGATCCAATGTTGTTCTTATTGTAACGGCAAGATTTGTCTTCTCCTTCATATGGGTAAGAGCTTTCAGTATTTATACCACCATTGTCCCTTACATAATTTAATGCTTCAATAGGCCAGCCACCTCCACAGCCTTGGTTGTAATAGGGATAACCTCTTGTGCAGTCCACCAAATTTTGCTCGGACAGGGATACTCTCTGGTTTAAGTTTATAAAGTGATGACTTTCTAGTGAACCGACGGCAGAGAAAGCCCAACAGGAACCACAGGAGCCTTGATTTTTAACTGGATTAACAGCGCCAGAAATACGCCAATCAACGCTACTCGGAAGACTAGCCTTGGCAGAAGGATTGTAAATATAGTCTATGCCTTCCTGGGCGTCAGCAGGATTGAGGTTTGTGAGCACAAGAGTTTTGAATTCCTCGGCAGTCATATCAGAGAATTTATTCACACCCATCTCGTAAGACTCCTTTCCTGCCTCATATCGTTTGTTGTGAGTGTCAATCAGTTTCTTGTTTTCCACGAATATCTGAAGCCGCTTCAACTCCTCAGTAGCATCCTTGTAGATTTTGTGGTGCTTCAATTTGAAGGCGTTAAACTCATCCTTAAGAATGTTTTTTAGACTAGTTGCATGGACAACTGCCACTAGAACCAGAACTAGAATGACTGCTTTCATAGTGATTTAGTTTAAAACTCAGTGATGAACTGTGCGAAACTGAATTAAGTTGAGCACCGTTTGCCTTTTATACGTCTTTAATGAGTCCTATAATTTACAATCTTTTTTATAGATAGGCGAAATTACATATTTATAACTATTTCAAGCGTTTTTGCAGATAGCTTAACCAAGACTCTCTTAAATAATAAACAGACAGGGGAGGGGTTTTATAACACATATTTCTAACACATACACCGTAATGTGGAGGGATTAAATAATATTTTTTTGTTTTAAAAGATAGTCGACAGAACATTACACTTCAATAATCGTAAAAAGCTATATTTTATTTGATTACGTAGCTATTTGTACTTATAGTTTGAAATAGGTCAGTCGTAATCGCCTAAGATAACATTACATATACTTAGTTTGTAAATAAATAAAATCGCGAAATATATTAAAAATTAATGCGCTATTAATTGACTGTATGTGGCAAAAAATAGAAGAAATCAACATAAAAGTCTTGAATTATATTTGGCAAATTATTCGGACCCTATAAAGTATATATTCTAGATCAGTGTCAACAGCCGAGACGATATAGCAGTCTGTCCGTCTGTTTGTCTGTCTGTCTGTCCATATGAAACACTGCATTTCAGAGACTATAAGAGAGAGAGAACTATCCTTTTTTATATCACTTGTTATGCTTACACGCAGATCAAGATTGCTTCAAATTTTCACCACGACCACTTCCGCCCCTGCAAGTTGACTAAACTTGAATACATATCGTTATTCAATAGCTAGAGTCGAATTTTGGTATATATAATAATAACTATAGTCTTTGTGATTAGTAGTATTTTTGTGTTATACATGTATATTTTAAGAATAATAATGTTTTTTAAATGGGGCGGATATCTTATATAGTCAAGTACACTCGACTGTAGCTTTATGATTAGTATTTAATATTCTTAAAAATGCTAGACTGACTGAAATAATAATTACTAGGGATACCAGAGTTGACAGGTGCTCAAAAAAAATTATCGTTCAACTAATGTAATTATGTTTATTATAACTTTTATATAACTTTAAATATTCTCGCATTTTGTGAGCCCAAGCGTATTATGACTTGGAACCTATCCGTTAGAATTATTAGTTGAATAATACTGCAAGTATTATGCATTAATCTATTTATTAAAAATGAGTTTTATTATTAATATTTTGAATATGAGAAATATTGCTTTGAGATTATAACAGAGTTCGGAATATTTCATTCGAATATTACAATGAAGAAAGCGCTGTAAATTTGAAAAAGAGTAATTTATTTACGAATAAGTGAATATAATAAAATATTGGTAGTTGAACTAAAGGATAAATTGCAGAATTTGCTATACCGCATTTATTGTCACAATCTTTACCCCAATACTCGTCTCAAGAGTTCGTAGCCAACCAATAATTTTCTCCAACTAAATCGGTGCCATAACCAAAGACAATTGCACAAAGGTTTTTGGTTTTTGGTAGCCGATGGTTCATTGAAGTCGTCACCTTAATAATATTGGAGGAGGGAGTCATCAATACATACGGGAGTCATCGATACCTACTCTTGAGTAACTTTTAAATTCCTTGGGAGTCAATTATTGATATTATGTACACGCATCTTCTAAGTCTTCTCTTCTGCTATTTAGCGCTTGTTGTACGTGTCGATCAGTTTTTTTGTTGTCCTTAAAGATCTGCAGACGCAGTCTGAGTGGAAATTTATATTATACACGTGCATATACATATGTTCCATAATGAATATTTACACTTTAGTTTAGCTTTAGTGTTTTAGCAGATAACAGTTCGACTTCGTAAATATTAAACAGTTGAAATTTTGTTAACCAATTCGAGATATTTATTGAAATTACTTAAATTTTTTAAAAGAATAAATAATAGTTGCATTAAAGATGATTAAGAAAAACGTCCCTTAGACCAACGGATAAACGCCATGGTCCGCAATCTTGCATTGATTATTCTTATTGCGCGCAATGCGAATGTATCCATTTTCACCCCAGGACTCTGACCAGGAGTTCTTCACCAGCCAATAGTCGCCGCCAATGTCATCACGACCATAGCCAACGACGACAACGCCGTGATTTACATCGTCCTGACACGAAGGTTCATCGAAGACACCTCCTTGATAGTTCTGAAATTGTGAAGCATCAACGGCCACTGAAATGGGACCCTTCTCTGCAACGGCTGCTGCCAGCGCAGACTCATCTCCACTGGCCACACCGACAGTGCCAGTGACCTTTGCGCCAATGTTCTCTGCATTGAAACGACATTCGCCATCCCTCTCTTCATAGGGATATGAGTCCTCAGTGTCAACACCACCATTGTCCTTGATAAAGTTTAATGCAGTTTCTGGCCAGCCGCCATCACATCCGCCATTCTCCTTGGAGCAATCGATTAGATTCTGTTCGGATAGCGAGATAAGCTGTCGGTTCTTGATAAAGTTTTGGCCCTCTAGTGTGCCAATGGCAGAAAAAGCCCAGCAAGATCCACATCCGCCTTGATCCTTAACTCTTGTAACTGCTCCCTTCTCACGCCAATCTATGCTTCCGGGTATTTGAACACTTGGTGATGGAGTGTATATTTGAGTGATACCAATTGTTAAGTCATTGGCATTGATGCTTGACAGCACTGTCTCCTGGAATTCCTTGGAGTTCAAGTCTGAGAATTGATTGATGCCCATCTCGTAGGATACTTCCCCAGCAGCAAATCGCTTGTTGTGGCTATCGATCAATTTCTTATTTTCCACGAAAATCTTCAGCCGCTTCAACTCCTCATTAGCATCCTTGTAGGTTTTGTGGTGCTTCAATTTGAAGGCATTAAACTCAGCCTTAAGAATGTCCTTGAGACTAGTTGCTTGAACAACTGCCACTAGGACTAGAACTAGAATGACTGCTTTCATTGCGATTTAGCTTAATACCCACTGAGGACCTATGGGAAACTGAATTAGGTTGAGCACGGTTCGCCTTTTATACCTCTTTGATGAGTCTAACGATTATTTACAATCTACCCATAAGATAATCGGAATTACATTTTTATAACAATTTGTAGTGGAAAGGGATTAAAAGAATATTTGCACACTGCGTAACCCTTTCTATTTTGATAGTAATAATCGAAGGGATTTGAGCTTAGATTATAGAATAAAAAATTATCTAACTAGTTAGTTAAAGGTGTGTGTCATGTAACATAGAACAGTGAATAATCAATAATCCTAATATATTATATTGATTATTTGCATTCGCTTTATAAGAACATTCGTCATAGTTTTTTAACCATTAAATAGTGGTGCCTTCATTGCCAAAGGAATTGGAACCCAGAGACTATCAGAGTTACAATACCTACGTTGTTTAGAGGGATGTCTTAATATTTCAAAGATGGAACTTATGTATGTATTATATGTCTCATAATCCTCTTGAGCGTAATATGTAATCATTTTAAGTTATATAAGGTAGACGATAGATTATTTGTAGATAATTCTTTTCTGCCCTTCGTGTTATATGATCTTTTGTTTAAATGGTGACCTAGATGGCTTACCTTACACGATCAGAAATCTTATTTTTTATAGCACGAAATAGGTCAGTGATTAATAAATTATTCCAAGGCAAATTAAACACAAAAATTTCAAAGCTATGCCTTAGAGCACATATATTTAAAAAAATTATATTTTGTTACATACGTTAAATGCTCGATACGTAAAAATAAAGATTTCTCTATTTTTTATGGTTGATTTGAGCTATGTGTTCATGCGGATTCAGAACATATGATATTGTTACACATATTTCGATTTCGACAAACTTGATATATGATTACTTCAATGATCATCATTACATATTTGTTTACTTCCTTAAATAACTCATGTCTGAAGTAAAGAAGTTCTAGCCAGCACTGCCATTTATTAGAACTATAAAAAATTAAGGTTTGAATGCTTTAGCTTCATTACTTTACTGTATTATTTAAAACAATTCAAAATATTTAATTAAGGAATTTGACGTAAGTTATATGATTAATCTTCAGAGTATAAAACATTTCAAAACACATTAATATTAGTTATTTTTGTCTTAATTATTGATTTACAAAGAAAATAATAAGAAAGTGCCTATTACACTAACGGATAAATTGGAATATTTGATATACCGCATTGATGGTTGCGATTGCGAGCCATGCGAATGTATCCTTTTTCTCCCCAATTCTTACCCCAAGAATTCCTCACCAGCCAATAATCTCCTCCAACTGCATCGGTGCCGTATCCAATAACAACTACACCATGGTCCAGATGTTGAGTGCATAACGGTTCAGACGCCACCTTCATAATTTTGGAAGTAGGAGGCATCGACACACACCGAGATGGGTCCCTTATTGGCGACGGCGTCTGCCAATGCGTCTTCATTTCCACTTTCAATTTGTACAATACCCGTCACTTCTGCTCCAATATTGTTTTTTTCGTAATGGCAGCTATCCTCCCTGGCTTTATTCGGATAAGAGCTTTCAGTACCATTGTCCTTAACATAATTCAATGCATTAATTGGCAATCCGCCTGAGCAGCCCTTGTTGTTGTAAGGATAACCTCTTGAGCAGTCAACCAGATTTTGTTCGGACAGGGATACTGTTGTTGGATACTGTTGTTTATAAAATACTGGCTTTCCAGTGAGCCAACATCAGAGGGATTTTTATCTTTAATTGGGCTTACAGCGCCCGAAGTACGCCAATCAATGCTTTTCGGAACTCTATCCTTGGCAGAAGGATTATAAATATAGTCGATACCTTCTAGTGAATGATTTGATTTAAGGTTTGAGAGCAAAGACATTTTGAATTCCTCGGGAGTCAAATCAGTGAATTTATTTACACCCATCCTATAAGTCGTTTCTCCAGCTACATAGCGCTTGTTGTGCCTATTGATCAATTTCTTCAAATTCCGCTTTAAGTACATCATCGTAAGTGATCCTTGCCTGAATGTATCCCACGAGGGCGAAAAGCAAAATTCAAATTGCTGCCTTCATGATGAAGTTACACAACTTAAACTGATGATAGTTCAGTGGAGTGCCAGTTTTTATATACCAAGATTGGTAGCAATCTGTCAAGCATTACAGTGGAAACCCGCAGCTTATGTCAAGTAAAATATGTCATAGTGACGAACCAAGTGCAAAGTATAAAAGAAAAACCAAAATTTTTTGATTCATTTGTGCTGAATTAGTTGAGTAATGTAAAACCTAAGCTAAGTTACTTTCTATTTATAATAGTATACAAAATAAATCTGACACATATGCGCTAATCTTGGAAATGACTCGTAGTTCTTTTGCATAAATTTAAGCTTAATATAAATACAAACTGTTATGCGGTAAGCGCGGTCTATTTTAATACATTTCTGAACTTTAAAGTGGTGGTCGACCACAAGCGATAGTATATGGGTAATTCCATGACGAAATTTGTCCCGTGCGAGACTCTTTACATTGAAAAAAACCTAAACTGAACAATTTTGAAAATAAGAAAAGTTTATTTGTATAGCTCTGGATAAGTACTTTAATTAGAGATAAGAATGGTTTTGGAATTTTCTTTCTGCTTTGTTTTCTGTTGTGATAATTGCAAAAATTAACCAATTCGTACGCAAAACCAAAAAATGAACGAAATTATATATTTTATCGGAAAACACATCAAGTTCCTAAAATCAATCTTAGCTCTAAATATAGTGTTTATCTAGAGCTTTAAGAATAACATTCAATTATTTTTAAAATTGTTTCAGCTTATGTTATTTTCACTGCAGCACTGTAAATAGTCTCGCACGGGAGAAATTTCGCCATGGAATTACCCATATACGTATTGTTCAATTTAAACCATCTTAAAACTATTAAAGCTTTTTCCATTAACATAAAAAAACGCTTTAGATTTTATATACTAACATTTATAAGCAATTAAATAACATTTATTAGCAATTAATGTAAAAAAACGCTTTAGATTTTATATACTAACATTTATTAGCAATTAAATAAAAATGAAATACATATACAAAGAGGTCCATTAAACTAAAGGATAAATTGCATAACTGGCAATAGCACATTGATTATTGCGATTGCGAGCCATGCGAATATATCCGTTTTCTCCCCAATACTCGCCCCAAGAATTTCTCACCAACCAATAATCTCCTCCAACTGAATCGGTGCCGTATCCATCGATAACTACACAATGGTCTACAGATTGAGAGCACAACGGTTCATTTAAGACGCCACTTTGGTAATATTGGAACAGGGAGGCGTCGACACACACCGAGATGGGTCCCTTATTGGCGACGGCGGATGCCAATGCGGCTTCATTTCCACTAGCAATTTGTATAACAGCAGAGATTTTTGATCCAATATTGTTCTTATTGTATCGGCAAGTGTTGTCTTGTCCTTCATACGGATAATAGCTGGCAGTGTTTATACCACCATTGTCCCTAACATAATTCAATGCTTCAATCGGCCAGCCGCCTGAACAGCCTTGGTTGTAATAGGGATAACCTCTTGTGCAGTCCACCAAATTTTGCTCGGACAGGGATACTCTCTGGTATGAGGTTATAAAGTGGTGACTTTCGAGTGAGCCAACTGCAGAGAAAGCCCAACAGGAGGCACAGGATCCTTGATTTTTAACTGGGTTAACAGCGCCCCAATCACGCCAATCAACGCTACTTGGTAGGTTAACGTAGCTAGAAGGATTGTAAATATAGTCGATTCCCTCCTGGGAGTCAGCAGGATTGAGGTTTGTGAGCACAAGCGTTTTGAATTCCTCGGGAGTCATATCAGAAAATTTATTCACACCCATCTCGTAAGACTCCTCTCCGGCCACATAGCGTTTGTTGTGAGTGTCGATCAGTTTCTTGTTTTCCACGAATATCTGAAGGCGCTTAAACTCCTCACTAGCATCCTGGTAGGTTTTGTGGTGCTTCAATTTGAAGGCGTTAAACTCAGCCTTAAGAATGTCTTTAAGACTAGTTGCTTGGACAACTGCCACTAGAACCAGAACTAGAATGACTGCTTTCATTGTGATTTAGATTAAAACCCACTGAGGAACTGTGAGAAACTGAATTGAGTTGAGCACCGTTTGCCTTTTATACGTCTTTAATGAGTCCTGTAATTTACACTCTTTTTTATAGATAGGCGAAATTACATATTTATAACTATTTCAAGCGCTTTTGCAGATAGCTTAACTGTGACTCTCTTAAATAATAAACAGACAGGGGAAGGGTTTTATAACACATATTTCTAACACATACACCGTAATGTGGAGGGCTTAAATAATATTTTTTTGTTTAAAAGATAGTCGACAGAACAATACACTTGAATAATCATAAAAAGCTATATTTTATTTGATTACGTAGCTATTTGTACTAATAGTTTGAAATAGGTCAGTCGTAATCGGCTAAGATAACATTACATATACTTAGTTTGTAAACAAATAAAATCGTTAAATTTATTAAAAATTAATGCGCAATTAATTGAATATAAACTGTATGAGGCAAAAATAGAAGAAATCAACTAAGATGCCTTGAAGTCTATATGGCAAATTATTCTGACCCTATAATGTATATATTCTTGATCAGAGTCAACAGCCGAGACGATATAGCAGTCTGTCCGTCTGTTTGTCTGGCCATACTGCATTTCAGAGACAATAAGACAGAGAGGGAACTATCGTTTTTTTATATCACTTGTTATGCTTACACGCAGATTAAGATTGTTTCAAACATTCACCACAACCACTTCCGCCCCCGCAAATTGACTAAACTTGAATAACAATCGTTATTCTAAAGCTAGAGTCGAATTTTGGTATATATAATAATATCTATGTCTTTGTGATTTTTGAAAAGTTGCTTGCGAAGTTATTAAAGAAATACTTTTGTATGGCCCAAGACGCCTAAGTTGCTTTATATTTTGCGTATAGTATTATATCAATATACCAAATATACTATTTATTGCGTTTTTAGTATTTTTGTGGTAAATTATTTTCGTATATTTTAAGAATAATAATTTTTTTTAAAAGGGTAGCGGATATCTCACTTGACTTTAGCTTTATGACTAGTATTTAAAATTCTTATAAATGACTGACTGTCTGAAACCCTAGAAGTGACAGGCGCTCAAGAAAATTGTCGATTAACTAATTTAATTATGTTCATTATAACTTTTATATAACTATAAATATTCTCGCTTTTTTATAACATTTTGTGAGTTCAAGCGAATTATGATTTGGAACCTATCCGTTAGAATTTTTAGTTATAAATAATATAATACTTGCTTTATGATTTATAACTAAAAGTTCTAACGGATAGGTTAATTCTAACGGATTGCTTTAATTTATTTATTAAAAATGAGTTTTATGAGAAATATTGCTTTGGGAATATAACAGAGTTCGGAATATTTCATTACAATATTACAATAAAGAGAGCGCCGTACATTTGAAATAGGGCAATTTATTTACAAATGAGTGAATATTTTAAAATATTGTCCGTTGAACTAATGGATAAATTGTAGAATTTAATATAACGAATTGATTGTCACAATTGCGAGCCATGCGAATGCATCCATCTTTGCCCCATGTCTCGTCTCAAGAGTTCCTAGCCAACCAATAATTTCCTCCAACTAAATCGGTGTCATTCATTGAAGTCGCCACCTTAATAATATTGGAGGAGGGAGGCATCGATACAGAGGGAGATGGGCCTACTAGTCTAGGCCTTCTTTTGAGTAACTTGGAAGTATAAGCCTTTTAAATTCCTTGTCTTCTTTTCTGCTAATTAGCGCTTGTTGTGAGTGTCGATCAGTTTCTTGTTGTCTGCAGACGCAGTTGTTCCACGTCAGCTGTATGTATTTACGTCTGAGTAGAAATTTATTTTATACACGTGCACGTACATAATGAATATTTACACTTTAGTTTAGCTTTAGTGTTTTAGCAGATAACAGTTCGACTTCGTAAATATAAAACACTTGAATTTTTAAAAACCAATTCAGGATATTTATTGAAATTACTTAAATTTTTTAAAAGAATAAATAATAGTTGCATTAAAGATGATTAAGAAAAACGTCCCTTAGACCAACGGATAAACGCCATGGTCCGCAATCTTGCATTGATTATTCTTATTGCGCGCAATGCGAATGTATCCATTTTCACCCCAGGACTCTGACCAGGAGTTCTTCACCAGCCAATAGTCGCCGCCAATGTCATCACGACCATAGCCAACGACGACAACGCCGTGATTTACATCGTCCTGACACGAAGGTTCATCGAAGACACCTCCTTGATAGTTCTGAAATTGTGAAGCATCAACGGCCACTGAAATGGGACCCTTCTCTGCAACGGCTGCTGCCAGCGCAGACTCATCTCCACTGGCCACACCGACAGTGCCAGTGACCTTTGCGCCAATGTTCTCTGCATTGAAACGACATTCGCCATCCCTCTCTTCATAGGGATATGAGTCCTCAGTGTCAACACCACCATTGTCCTTGATAAAGTTTAATGCAGTTTCTGGCCAGCCGCCATCACATCCGCCATTCTCCTTGGAGCAATCGATTAGATTCTGTTCGGATAGCGAGATAAGCTGTCGGTTCTTGATAAAGTTTTGGCCCTCTAGTGTGCCAATGGCAGAAAAAGCCCAGCAAGATCCACATCCTCCTTGATCCTTAACTCTTGTAACTGCTCCCTTCTCACGCCAATCTATGCTTCCGGGTATTTGAACACTTGGTGATGGAGTGTATATTTGAGTGATACCAATTGTCAAGTCATTGGCATTGATGCTTGACAGCACTGTCTCTTGGAATTCCTTGGAGTTCAAGTCAGAGAATTGATTGATGCCCATCTCGTAGGATACTTCCCCAGCAGCATATCGCTTGTTGTGACTATCGATCAGTTTCTTATTTTCTACGAAGTTCTGCAGGCGCTTCAACTCCTCACTAGCATCCTTGTAGGTTTTGTGGTGCTTCAATTTGAAGGCGTTAAACTCAGCCTTAAGAATGTCTTTCAGACTAGTTGCATGGACAACTGCCACGAGGACCAAAATTAGAATGACTGCTTTCATTGTGATTTAGCTTAATACCCACTGAGGAACTATGGGAAACTGAATTGGGTTGATCATGGTTCGCCTTTTATACCTCTTTCATGTGTCCGAATATTATTTACGATCCATCCATATAGATTGGCGAAATTACATCTTTATAACCATTTCAAGTGGAAGGGAATTAAAAGAACTATTGCACATACTAGATAGGAAAAAATGTTGAGTTGGAATTAAAAATACCTCGGTCTTTTCTGAAAATTAACTAACAAAAGATGAGAGAAGATTCCTTTAAGCCTGTTAATGTCGATTAAGGGGATATGCATTGATTACTAAAGAAAGTCTTATTTTAAGAGATTCAGACCTAAGTTGTTTGGGGAAATTGATTTGAATTTAGCAGATGGAGTTTATGTTTTTATTTTATGACTCTTATTTTCTTTGACCATAAATTATTATAAAATACTTGTATAATGTAAATAGTATTGTATAATTATTATTTGTTTAAAGATATAGACTGTAGATTGCTTTTAGGCAACTCTTTCCTAACAGTTACATGATATTTTCGTTATAAAAAAATAGTTACAACAGAGGCTCATATATATTTATTTCTAATTTAATTCTTTAAATATGTCAGTCAAATAAGACCAATATAACATTCTGAATCATGTCAACAACTTATTCTATTGTTACTTATTTATGATTAAGAAGAGTATCTCGAGCAAGTACTTGCGATTTTTATTAGTTTTGCATGAGAGGTCGAATTTTTTCTACGGACTGACTCATAAATTAATAATTTAAGACATTTATATATAGAGAAATAAAATAGGTTTCAGAATATCGAAGAAAATCAAATGATTGGGATTTGATTTTTTTTAGCTCATTTATTATGTGCGGTGTCTGATATTTACCTAAAGAATTTGACTATTGAGTTAATATAAAAATAAATTAATTTATATAAATTTGAATGAAAATGATTTCTTTATTAGAAACTGAGCGCGGAATATTTCAATACAATATTACTATAAAGATTCAATATATACTCGTTTATTTAGTAATTATAAAATACAATACAATACAAAGATATTCGTGATTAGAGCACAATATATCCATTAAATTAAAGGAATAGTTGCTAAGCTGGGAATAGTACATTACGAGCCATTCGAATGTATCCATTTTCACCCCAATTCTTACCCCAAGAGTTCCTCACCAGCCAATAATCTCCTCCAACTGGATCTGTGCCATAGCCAATGACAACCACACAATGGTTCATAGATTGAGAGCACGATGGTTCATTGAAAATGCCACGTTTGTAATGTTGGATCAGGGAATCGTTGATACACACCGACACGGGACCCTTATTAGCAACGGCGGATGCCAATGACATTGCTCCAATGTTGTTCCTTTTGTAATGACAATAGTCGTTTCTTCCTTCATACGGATAAGAGCTTTCAGTATCTATACCATGGTACCAAATATATTTGAATGCTGCAATTGGCCAACAGCCGGAACAGCCGTAGTTGTTATAGGGATAACCTCTTGTGCAGTCCAACAAATTTTGCTCGGACAGGGATACTTTCCACCCCTTGTTTATAAAATACTGACTTTCTAATGAGCCGACGGCAGAGAAAGCCCAACAGGAGCGACATTGGCCTTGACCTTTAACAGGGTTGACAGCACCCTTAGCACGCCAATCAACTTTACTTGGAAGTAGTTGAAGGATTGTAAATATAGTCTATACCTTTTTGAGAGTGATTTGTGATCTGTGAATTTATTAACACCCATCTCGTAAATCTTTTTTCCGGCTACATAGCGTTTGTTGTGCATGTCAATAAGTTTCTTGTTGTCCCTAAAGATCTGCAAACGTAACTGTTCCTTGTATTCGTCATCGTAACTTTTCTTACGCTCCACTTTAAAGAGTTAAAATTCCGCTTTAAGTACATCATCGTAAGTGCCTGAATGTATCCAACGAGGGAGAAGAGCAAAATGGAAATTGCTGCCTTCATGTTGAAGTTACACAACTTAAACTGATTCTACATCAGCGGAGTGTCATGCATTATATATCAAGTCTGCTGTTCATCTGTTATTCATTGCAGTGAGAACCTGCAGCATATTTCGCAATGTCGAACAATGAGCAAAGAATTGCAGAAATAACCAAACCGGAAGGTGATTCAATATTTGAGCAATGATAAGTTAAATAAGGGTACCCAGTAATATTCTGTGTTTTTCATATACCTTATTGAATTTATATTTAGACTTCGCCTGACCCCAAGTAATATACTTCTTAGTTTTCGAAATACATATTATGATACGATATCGACTTATTTTATGGTGAACCTAATATGTGAGCAAAATTTGTGTATCAAACTGTCATAAAGCTATTGCTAAAAATTTAATTTACCCTAATTGAAGATTTCCAAACTCTACTTCATTGATATTTTGACGTATCACATATGTGATATATATCATCAGTTGATGTCATCCTGCATGTACCTCAAATTCAGCTCTCCTCGCACTCTTTCATCTGGATGTTACAAAAAAGCTTGCATACTTTTGGGCAGTACACTAAATGATGCTCTGACACTTTTCAAATAATAGACATCCCGACATTCATACATATATTTTAATAATTGCTCGCTGTTCAACTTATGTTTGTGTGCTTTCAGTGAGTTTGTTTTCCCTTTTTCAAAATTTAACTTATTCCATTTTCATTCGTCAATTTATGGCTCGATCTTGTCACACAATCTATTTTACTGCATTGTTTTTTCAAAGAAGAAAAGAAATTTTGAAAAAATACTTTGTAAAAATAAGAGTCAGCTAACACTTAATGCTATGCTAGGCGTTGATAGCTCAGCGAGTGAGTAAGTCGTTTAATCAGTCGGGAGGCAAGAATTTTATTCATAATGATGTGTGCATAGAATATTAAATAATGTAAATTATAGTGAAACATAGATGTGTTAAAGAGGTATATTAAATAATTATTTTTTTTAGGGATTATATTAAAATTAACTATATGATTTTCGATTGTGGGATTTGGTAGATAACTGTTCGTAGTAGTTGGATGTGGTCGATCCTTAATAAATTTATGCATTGCTTTATGTTGCTTATTTTTATTAATTTAAATGAATATATATGTATATATGTATTTTGATTTCAGTTTGTTAATAAATGATTGGATTTAAACCAAGGGATAGACGCCATGGCTGGCAATTTTACATTGATTATCTTTGTTGCGGGCCATGCGGATATAACCATTTTCACCCCAGGACTCTGCCCAAGAGTTCTTCACCAGCCAATAGTCGCCGCCGTTATCGTCATGGCCATAGCCTACAACGACAACGCCGTGGTTGACAGCACCCTGGCATGTAGGTTCATCGAATACGCCTCCTTGATAGTGCTGAAAGAGAGATGCGTCGATGGCCACTGAGATGGGACCCTTTTCTGCAACGGCTGCTGCCAGCGCGGCTTCATCATCACTGGCCACAACGACAATGTCTGTGACCTTGGCTCCAATGTTCTCAGCATTGAAACGACACTCGCCATTCTTGGCCTCGTAGGGATACGAGTCTTCAGTATCGACGCCTCCATTATCCTTAATGTAGTTGAGGGCATTGTCTGGCCAGCCACCCTGACAGCCGCCATCCTTCTTTGAGCAATCGACAAGATTTTGCTCAGATAGCGAGACAAGTTGTTGGTTCTTGATGAAGTTTTGTCCTTCCAGCGTGCCAATGGTAGCAAATGCCCAACAGGATCCACATGCACCTTGATCCTTTACACCTGTTACAGCGCCCTTTTCACGCCAATCAATGCTCTCCGGTATCTTAACACTCGGCGAAGAAGTAAAGGTTTGAGTTATACCATTTGCCAAGACATTGGCATTCATGCTTGAGAGCATTAGTTCCTGAAATTCCTTGAAGTGCAAGTCGGAGAATTGATTGACGCCCATCTTGTAGGATTTTTCTCCAGCGGCATGGCGTTCGTTATGTTGGTTGATTAACTCTGTGTTGTCTTTAAAGATTAGCTTTCGCTGATCATGCTCGGTGACATCCTTATAGATTTTGTTGTACATCTGTTTGAAGGACTCAAACTCTTCCTGCAGGTTGGCGTGGGCAAGCCCAATGATCAGGCAAATGCCAATTATTGCTTTCATTTTTAGATTTAATTTGATCTTTACTAGAGCAACTTAAGTTACAAATTGTATAGAGTGATGCGATTAACAGCTTATTTATATGCTTGTCTTATCGCAAATGGATAATGCGCTAGAGAAAAATGCAATAACTTGATACCAAAGTTGATCGATAAAAGACGATTGATGCAACAGAAAAGTGAATCAGTTAGTACATTGAACTGACAAGTTCAGTCATGAAAAAATCTATTATACTAGAAGAGCGCGGTCAGCTCTTCGAAATGTTTATGGCTTGAAGTGGGCCACTGATAACAGACCTTGATAGCATTCAAGTGTATCTCGATTTGCAATGACTAAAGTCATAAATACGAAAGTTAAGCTGATAAAGCAGCTTTGCATCACAAAAGATTGCGGGTTTTGCACTAAAGCACTTTAAAAATGACTACAAAGTACTTAAGTATTAAATAAAATAAATGACTTTAAGTGGCTTGATAAGGGTTTTTAGTTTAATCAAAACTTTGTCCTAGAGCAAAACCAATTTGCAAATTATGAGCACCATCCAAAAATTATTCTTTGTTTGGTGGTATTAGTGCGAAATTGTACAATTGCAATTCGAAAAAAGTGCAGCATACTTTTGGGCATGCGAAAAATTCGCATAGCGAATTAGTAACTTAATTTAAGCAGATTTTTAGGATGTAGGAAAACTCAATAAGCTAATAAAATGGTTAAATTATTTGAGAAACATTTAATATTAATAACTTCTCGCCTGCACATTTTTTGAAAACTCCACAAGCTATATGTTTCTGATAATTACACTTTGAGAGTCACATATATGGATAATCACATCCTGCCCTCATTAATTACTAACATGGAATGTGATTTTCCCACAATAATTTATCAAAAACGAAGAGTGGCCATTGAAAGCGAAAATCCCCGATAAGTAGGTACAGCATCGTCACTTGAAAGATCTAAAGATCGGCGTATGCAAAGGCGCAGGCGCAAAGCGAGGTGAGGCGAAGCTATCTGAGAATGTGTCACAAATCATTCACCCCAGACACCCCAATTTCCCGCACGCTGCATCAACCTTTGGGGAAAGTGGAAATGATATTAGTGCTGCCGAAGATAAATAGAAAGAACAGAAAAAAAAATGTGAAATTGTAACAGTTGCTTGGAAAAATCAAATAGTCAAAGTCAAAGCAGTGGCAGCAACACAACTTCCACTGAAGCATTGAGAACAACTCCCCAAAAACTTTGTGCGACTATCATGTAATACAATCCGTGCGTAACCGTGCCGTGTCTATGTACTCCAAACACAGAGAGAAAGATACATCAGCAATGTATCTGACGGATGCACGGATGCAAAAGGTGAACAAACTCTGTTGCGCATGCGTTGTTATCTTCTTCGATATTATAGTATCCTCGATGTCGTTGTCATGCGATTTGAAAACATGAAATATATAAGAACACTTCCGTTGCCCCCGAGTTGAATGAACTGCAGATGATCCTGTAATCCAACCAACAGACTGCAGACTTGTTGCATGCCACCTAGCGTAAATATGGAGGAGTACAGTCGACAAGGTGGGACTCGCAGCGAAGATTTTCATCGTCAGTTGATATCCTTTAAAATGTGAAGTGAGAAATTTGTTGCAACATCTTGTTCGCGGGGTGCAACACAGACACATCGTCTGCAGGAATCTAATGGAAGTGAATGGATCCGCATTGACTGCACAGCCAAGTCCGGAATGGTGTGGACTATTTATAGATCTGTTGTTGGCTGTCGCGAGACTTCGTCTAGTTAGAGAGCATCATGTTGCCGACGAGGGCTGATGTTAGGGGCTGTCTTCATGCCACAGACTCGAGCAGCGATTCAATTGCATTCCAACGCGCGTTCGGTACAGAGAGAAACAAGAGATACGGCTGCCGATCACAGTACGACGGATACGGAGATCGAATTTAATTGGATTATCAGTGAATCAGTGAATCAATTAATTAGTTATAATCAAAAGAATTGAAAACAAAACGTGACAAGTTCCTAGCTGCAAAGCATACCAAACTAATTTAATTATATACAATATATATTCAATTTAAAAAGTGTGTTCTCTAAACAATTTAAGTGCTTAACTTTAAAATATTTCAAAAATTTATATAAATCTATAAATTTTTTTAAGGTGTGTATAAAGATTCTAAAGAAAAGCAAGTGAATAGTATACAAATTATTTTAAACAATTTAAGTAAAACAATTTATAAAGATTTCAAGACATACATCAAAAGTGCGCAACAAAAACTATAAATATTTTTTTTTGGAACAAATTCGATTTAGAAATTTCTAAATAATTGTAAGAACGTATTTATCAAATATTTTAAACTTCAAATATATTTTCAATATACGTGTGTACAAGAACAAAAGTTTAGCTATAGATCAATGAAATACTTTGGGTGAATGAGTAATGCGAATGTAATTTGATGTCAGGCTAGTTGACAGAATTAGCATGCCTCTTCCATGTTGTTCCACAAAATGCTGGAGGAGACCAAATATAGCGACCATGAGTGTTCGAAGATAAAATGACCACATCCCAAGGCATTTAAGTGCCAATGTCTGGAACGCAACAGCAGCGACAAAAGAGGCAACAGCACATTAAATAAAGAAAAAAAACTTCAATTTAAATTGGGAAGACTGTCGCAGGCTCCCTCGACTTTTCATTTCACTTTTCACCAACAACAAAAACAGACGAAAAACAGAAAGACAAAAAAAAAAAGAAAAACAACAAGACAACAAAAAGGAAAAACGTAAACAACAAAAAAAAGAGTGAACGTCGCACAAGTTCAAGATTCTCACAGATACAAATGCAGATGCAGATACAGATACAAATACAACGAGAGTCGAGATACACGGAATACACGAATCCCTCCGTAATATGTTAGCTAAAAGTAGAAAAGAACACACGAGACACGAGGCGAAGCAATAAACTGCAACGAATGTAGTTTAATGCAGTTTGCTGGGGATCCTACACTTCACCTCCACCTCTCGCATTCCCCTTCCTCCCTCGTTGGCGATGCATTTTCCCGCTTTGGCGCACGACAACAACCACAACAACAACAAGATCGCTTCGCCTTTTCCCGATGCGATAGTTTGCTTGATCTATTTTTGGCCTAGCCAAGCCGGGCATTGTCTTGTCGCCTCAAGTAATTTGTTTGTTGCGTTTCTTTTGTACATTACAGCATACACTGTGCGAAAGCCGCAGCATGATTTTAATCGAATCAATGATATCTTCTCAAATATGTATGTTATTTTAGATATTTCAATATTTTGATGTGTCGGTTGAAAGACTGAAATGAAAAAATTAATTGAAAAATTAAACTATTTCGAATCATGAATATCTCTTCCAATATTAGTTTCGATATTTCAATATTTCGTAATCGTTATTACATTTAGTTCAGCTTAGAGTGTTCCACAAAAAAGTCGAGAAATTTATTTTACTTTTACATATATTTATTATTGTTGAATTATAATAATTTGTACTTTTTCTATATTTTAACTATCATGTTGGTAGTAACACCTCAAGCGACTGGTTGCTTTTATCCTTTCACACATAGCCCATAATTGTAAATTGTTTCTTACAATTACATTTACTTATTATATTTTTGAAATAAAACGTAGGAAAAAAATATATATAGTACAGCTGTGAACTTTGAAATAGTTGTGCTTACAACATATGCGTCTAAAATTGAAAAATACTATTATATAGATTCACAGCTAAATATATTTTAATTCGGACACTTGTGTTACATATTTAATATCTAGAAAATATTTAATAATTTGTAATTTACAAATAAGTTGTAGGGTACAATATACAGCAAGAGTTGATCGGACTGTAAAACATGTTTAAAATATATTGTCTTTTTATTAAAATAGTTGTATTACATAAATAGTATTATTACATAAGCAGGTCGTATAGTAAGAGGTCTGAAGTGTTTGAAGTGGCGCTCAGTGTATATGAGGGATGTGAAAACAACGGTACATAACGGCAAACAAGCAAACAAAGTGCAAAATCAACAGCGACGCCATTGGCATCGATACTTTTGCAATCGACATCGATAACAAACATTACAAAATTGCCTCTAAGTTAGCTCGACTTGCAAATTCCCTGTAAAGAGTATTATGATTACTTCAGCATCCTTCAGATCTATGAAATAAATGAATAATGGCATTTTCAGAATTGATAATGTGATATGAGAAACATTAAAAAAATAATCAAATGATATATAATTATCTATGATCAATGACAACTGACAAAATCAGGCACTCTTCTTGCAAATTTCTGCTGGTCGCAGGGTATAAAAAGTGCAAACAAATATTTATTTAAAGCAAACAAACGTTGCAGATACTTTTCACCCCACAAACAACCACAATAGCAACAACAAACATCGCATACACACATATTTAAGCTAGCAGCTTCAGTTTCCAAGTGCAACAGCTACGGCAACTGCGAGTGCAACTGCGAGTGCAACTGCCACTGCAACTGCAACGTTGATGTCGTGTTTAGTTTTTCCCCAATGGCCCGCAAAATTAAAAATAGTGAGCATTAGATGAGCAACAAGACCAATGACAAAAGGCAGGAGGGAAGGGGGAACGAAAGCAGCACCTACTTGAGCGACGGCTGGAAATGTCAAGAGTGCGTCGACATTGCATGTTGACAGTGGAAATGGAAACGGTGGCAGAACTATTACGACTTCCATGTAGCAGCCACATCCACAGCCACAGCCACAGCAGCAACATCAACATCAACAGCAACTGTGCGCGCGCGCGCCACACACATCTGGGCTGCTCCCCTCTTCTCACTATCTCTCTCTCTCTCTGTGTCTCCCCCATCCACAGCCACTGCTGCTGTTGCTCTTGGCTGCAGCCAAGAATCGTTGCAGGGGGCCAAATGGAGTTGCGTGTGCGCTGCGCTTTGCGCTGTTGCCCGTAAATGGGGGAAGTTGCATGCCACTTCCGTCTGCGCCACAGACTGTCTGCCTATGTGTGTACCTCAGTGTGTGCTTGATAATACCCGGCTCTCGAGGTGCTCAAGGGTATGATATTTTCCAGCAAATGAAAATTTCAAATGAAAGTATATCCAGCGCCTCAAAAAATAGTTATCTTATTATTGATTAGCTAAGAGACTAAAAGACTTACAGATATCATAGTTTATATAGCGATTGAAAATTTTGACACGCTTAAAAATGCGCATTTGCATCTTAGAATGCTTATTAGTATACATATTTTTAGAATTTTTTATACATTCAGTCCATATGAATCCATTTTGATGTGACCAAAGTTCGTTTCATTAAAACGAGAGATAAAATAGATTCCAACATTTTAAAATGTATGTAAATAATAAAGAGTTTGCTTTTAATTGTGATAAACAAAAATAAAAATAAGCCATATATTCGAAGTTTATTTGTTTAATTATGTTAACATCTTATACATAACAGTCACTTTAATTCCCACATAATTTATAGAGTATATTTCATTAGCTCCGTATTTATCACTCATTTAAAAAAATCCTATCGGGTATTTACAAGTCGGGCACACCTGATTTTCATAGATGTATTGTTTGCTGAGGCTGTCAGATTTATGTTGAAACAATTTCACATTTGGCGTCGCATTAAGCGGCATTAAAGCCCTAGGCTTATCATTTACAAGCTTGCACCTTCAAGATAGAGAAGAAGAGAACTCAGCGCGGGGGCAGCTGAGCTGAACAGAGGGAGGCATTTCCGCTGGCCACGCCCCGCTCGTTTGCTGCTCCCTTCGTTTGTTAGAGCACTTTTATGGTCTTTGCTGTGATTTGATGGCATCGTTAAACGTACCTTCGATTTATGCTCCACTATGCAGCACACTAATTGCAAGCCACTTCTTCGACTTTTTCTTCTTCTTCTTCTTGCAGCTGACCCCACAGCAGGAAAATGTCAATGGCCACAATGCAGCTGGATGTGGATGAGTCGAGGGCAATGCCAACGCCTCCGCTGCCCATGCAACCGCCGCCCAACAATGGCATTGTCTATGGATTTCGCACACGGCATTTGTCCTGCATCGAGGAGAATGATTCGGATTCGTTGCACGGTTCTTCGGTGCCGCGTGGCGCTTACGATCTTATGCAGCAGGCGGATGAAACCTTTAAGAAATTGAATGCCGAACAGCAGCGCGCCAATGAAGATGACGAAGAGGACACTGATGATGATGATGATGATGGCGAAGATGATGATGAGGATGATGACGAGGATGAGCAGCTGGCAATGATTGATGAGTCACGTTTGGGCGACGCAGATTATCTGGATGAACTCGTTGCCGTTGAGCAGCCGCCCTTTTGGTCAGCCAACTTTAATCGTAACGACATCATGATGACATCGTGCTATGGCACCCTGAACAGCTCCTTTGGCAGCGAACTCTCGGCCAGCGTTCAAGTGACGCCCAAAAAGGTGCCCGAGCCTCTGTATGCCACGCCTGAGAAGCGTCGCGAAAGCAATCGCAGCTTTGACTCCACTTGCAACTCGCAGACCAGTTCCATTTATGGTGGCTCAATGAACTCCTCGCTCGATCTTAAGTACATGATGAGCATCTCGGCTGGCGGCGCCACCAGCACATTGCGAGGCGCCTCAGTGCCGCCCATGGATATATCGCTCGTCTCTAGCGACGGTGTCAGTGCCCTCGACTGGAGCGAGGCGAGTGTCACCTGTGTTCTCGACACTGGCGGCGGCAATCCCGCCGAGGAGCTCAACGAGCAAATGGCAGCCAAGTGCCTAACAGCAGCAGAGAGCGGTAAGTGAAAATTCTTTATGCTATTTAAGGTTATGTTGCGAGTTAAGATGAGGCAAATTTGTTGCTGGCTTGTTATATTAACGTAGATTATCCTTTTTCATTATATATTTGTTTTTCTAAAAGAAAATTATCTATATCTCTTGAAGCATACTTCATTTAAAAACAATATATAAATTTTAGCTAAAAATAAGAAAAATATAAATCACTTCGATAATATATTATATACTTAAATGTTTTCTTAAATCAAAATGACTCAATTTCATTGAAATTTCCTTCATCTAAATACGATTTATAATTCTTAATTCTAACGAAGAATATAAATAATAAAATTATTTGTATTCTGAAGAGTTTCAGGTTGTATTTACAATCTAATTAGTTAGTATACAAATTGACTGTTTGGTATTTATTTATGTGTTATAGTTTTGTGCTTTGAGATAATTTACAAAGTTAGACCGTATAATTTGCGAACATAACAAAAGCGTTAATATTTTGTCCTTAAGCTGAAAATAATAGCAGCATTTATACATTGAAGTTTTCTTTGCATCGCGGCTGCAGTTGTCAGTTCGTTATCCCCATTGAAGCAAATGAGCATATTTCCTGTGGCGATGACTGGTTATGACCATGGCAATTCATCAATGCGTCAAGCCATTAAACTCATTTACAATCCTTCATTATGAGCACAATATTTTTAATGACCCACTCGCAGCGAGGGGCAGAGTCTATACGTCTATGCGACTTTGGGATTTGCGACTCCTTTCAATGTCCGGCATTAGAAAGGTAGCCCGCAAGGCGGTGGCTGACCCCCAAACGAAGGCACAGCAACTTGTATAAGCTGCTGTTGAGTGTACTCGACTCTTCGATACCCCGGACACATTTTTGAAGATAAACATAAATAGGGATGGGCAAAAAAGCATTGTAAATTATTATATAATTGTATTTAAGTTTTAGGAAATCTTCAAATAAGGATGTATACTATGTTCAATAATATATTGATTTTTATTTGTCACTAAGCGATAGGACTTCTGGTCTTATGGTTGTTGGGTATACAAATAGAATGAACGTTGCACTTCGGTGTTGCAATTCGATTGCGAATAGAGCAAACAAAGCCACTAATAAATGAAGATGGAGAGAGAGTGAAAGAAACAGGCAGAGAGTGAGTGAGAGAAAAAGAGAAAGAGAGAGCGAGAGAGAGAGAGGAGTGAAAGCCATCAGGTTGCCTGGCAGCAGCCCATTTCGCACAGATGTTTAACAAGCTAGCCAGGGTCATAAATCATCTAAATAAATATATCGGTAGAAATAAAGCTACTTGTACACACACACACATTCATTCATATGTTTATTCATACTCAGGCAGGCACTCATACGTATTCATATCCTTCATTTGGTCAACAAGTTGTCTAACCGCGGGTGAAATTCGCTGACATTGACAGTTTCTAATAAGAAAATTGCCAAAGATTTATGCACGCGTTGCACTTCGATTTTCATTTAAAACTAATCAATAAAATACAACAACAACTGCAGCAACAACGCGAATTAACACAGAGAAAAACATCACCAAAAAGAATACAACAAATTTATTCAACAAATTGCAAAATGGTGCTACAAAGTGCAATGTCACAGTAATTTACGTGCCACTTCGTGCCCCAGCACTGCAATATTGCAACAACCACGACGAGAGAAAAAATCTGATGAAAATTTATGCGAAGGGTTAAAGTGTCAGGCTCGTCAGAGCAACGCACAGTGGGAGAGATCAGTCAAAAGTTAGCAAAAAAAGAAAGGAAATACTTTTCTAGATTAACAAATAATAAAATTGAGTCCTCGAAAGAGACAATTATGTATTGACTGGTAATATTTCTTCAGGAAATTCGTTAAATAAAATGTAATGAGCTTGGAATAAAAAAACAGATGTCAAATATTTTTGTTATCACCACCAAACTAATTTATTATTCAATTTTTACGAACATATTCCAAACACTAATTAATCATTTGGTGAAGTATTTTAATATTGAAAAATCTAAATGAGAATTCAAAATGTATTGTCTTGCTTACAATTTAATAAGTCTAGAACTCAGTGAAGAAAGCACTGAATGAAGCTTCGCATATATGTATGTATTTACAAAAAAAAAAAAATAGAAATACATGAAATTATATAATTAGAAAATTAAGCAGTTTAAAATAGATGAAATGGAATTTTCTTGCTTACAAAAGCTTAAGCAATTACCTTTGAAGTTTGGGTAAAATAAAAATGAAATAACTTTTTTCCAATTCAATATTTTTGTGGGATCATCTTCACATCCACGGTGCCATCCTCAAGCTCATTCTTCTAGCTTGCTTGCTACATGTGCCTGTGTGCAAAAGTGAAAAGTCATGAATCATATACATGCATCATGATCAAAACGCACCTTTGATTGTGATAATCATGATGGCGATGTTGATGATGATGACGATGGTCGATGGTCGTTGTGGTTGTAGCCAAGTTTGCGAAGCGTGGAATACGAGTAGTGTCTGGTTGTGGGCCATAAAGTAACATTGCTTATCGCTGGAAAACTTTTCAAAACCACTTGAGATAGCTCCAAGCTGAGAACGTGCCCCCACAGTCAGGTAGAAAGAAATAGAGACCTATGCACACAGCACACGGAAAGAAACGTAGCAAGAGGGAGCGAGGGAGATAGTGAGAGAATGAGAGCGAGCGATGAGTGGGACTCTGACTGTGAGTGTGACTATGAGTGTGAGTGTGGAGTCGGTGGCAGCAAGTTGCGAGTGGACTTGTGGCATGGGCTTGTTAGGTTGCCGTGTCTCTACAAATAGACTCGGCGATGGCCACAAGACAAAGTCAAACAAAAGACCAAACGGTAGTTGCCATCAATGGACGTACCCCAAAACCGGCTGCGACTGCGACTGAGGCTCGGACTTTACCTGATGGCCAGAAGACCCCAAAACAAAAACACAGTCTGCAGTTCGTAGTTTGCTGCCTCAGACGCCGACGCCGCGACGTTTGCAACTTTGTTGCTGCCACAGCCAAGTGGCAAAACAACATCGATGCTGTGGCTGTTGGCTGGACTTCAACAGCAAAATGCTGCAAACTATTTATTAGCATGGATTGCTATGGGGCACAGATACCGCCGAAAGATCGCCGCCGCCGCCGTCGCAGGCGCAGTGGAGACAGCAAACAGAACTTGCCACCCAATCAAAGACCAAAGAGTCGAATGCATTTTGTGTGTTCGATAAGCGTGTCGGCGATTTCCCACAACTGATATATTCCTATTTCAATCTGCAATTGCTCTTCCCAGATTTATGATCTGAGCGTTATGCTAATACCCTTTAAACACGCAAAATGTACATAGTATCTTTTATTTTTATTTGTATTAATTATTTAGTAGAAAATTGCTAAAACAAATCTGTAGATTTTAAATTTCGATTTTTTTGAGAATGATTAATAGATGTAGCATCTAACTATTTTATAAATATTTATATAGAATGTATCTACCAAAAGTATCTGCTAGTCGTCCTCTTGCTTTTGCGCAATTTCGCCTTCGTTTACTTACTGGTTTACTTACGCATAGATAACAGAAATGTGCAGAAATTTCTTGGAGTGAATCCCTATAGGTAAAGTGCAGAAAAAACGACCTTAAGTAGCAACCAAATTAATGGTTTCACTTAAAAATAAGAGCACACTGTTTATTACAATACCTAACATAATATTCTATAAGTAAGAAGCGTATCCAATTTCAATTTGGAATATATGCTATCATTTCGATAAGCTGACAAATTGCAATTACAATGCAATAGAACTGATTTAGCAAGTTGTTGTCAAAGTGCAAGAAACTTGTAATACCTGTCCCCATTGGCAGACCAAACAATGAGCATATAATGGGGCATAATCAGTAAAGTGTTGGTGGTTGGAGTTGTTGCTAAGTAGCACAGCAGTAGAACGATCGGAACCCACACGTTGAGCACATGTAATGCTCACCAATGAGGTAATTCCTTTGACACAATCTTGATTAATGGATTGCCCGATCGTAATACAGTCCAACCACTTTATAGTGAAAAGAATTTGATGAAGATTGCGAAAGAGAAATCTGTGCTACACCTAATTGCAAGATCAATAGAACCATAAATTATTTAGGCCGATAAGATATAGAAAAATTAAATATAACGATTACTTAAATGTAATGAAGTCTCAACAAGTATAAAAACCTTTAACTTCTACTCCAAAATACAAATCGACGTGCCATTCCTCCAGATTATAACGAAATTTGGTGAAATCGCTCAATATTTTAAAAGTTTTCATACTTGGTATTATTATTTTAAGAATCAGAAATGATTATAATTGTTCAAATCCTGCTTACATTTACTTAAGCTTTAAGCTTGTTGTGCTGTTGTGCTTCTCTTTCAATAGAGACTTTCACGTAATTTTAATTCGAAATTCTTAGACAGCTAATGTCTTATCTCAACCTCCCGTAACCCTTTGGCAAGTGTCTTCAAGTCTTATCGGCCTTGTGTATAGTTTATGGGTCTATGAAGCCTCAACCACTGAACAGTTCAAAGGCTCGCATCATGCTTGCGTCATGAGCTCAGCGCCGGGAGCGTTATGTCGTGTCATGTCGTTGCTATTTTCGTTTATGCGCGATAACCGGGAGTCAGCACCTCAATCAGTCAGAAATCATCAACGACAAATATAAATACACAAGCGAGCCAACAGTAACAGCAAAAGCAAATGACGACAACAACAACAAAACACGAAGCGTGAATGAATTTTTCCACACAAATTGAAAATGAAAATGAAATGTGTGATAATGAACTGATAAGCCAGACACCGCGCTCTGAGCGAAGCGCCGCACATGAGATCGCCTATCAGCGGTACAGCGAACAAGAGAGTCGAACTGAAAGGGAGACAGAGAGAGCGAGAGTCAAGCTAGTGAGCGAACGAGCCCACGCATTAAGTGAGCGCATTTTGGAAACCGGTAAAGCGCTTAGTGGAGACTTTCGATGTAGAGTTGCGCTCTCAACTAACCATTTGTTGTTGCTGGCTGACACTTGTTTGCCTGCGGTCGTTCAGACGTTCGCTCAGTCTGGAAATGCGTTTCAAAGCTTGTACGTCGTAAGCTCCGCGCTAAGTTGCGTCTTCGTTTTCCGTTTTCGTTCGCTTAGCGTTTAGCTTGCGATCGCGTGTAGCGCGTCGCGACATCATTTGGATACGGTTTCATTTTCTCCATCGCGTGTGAAAATTGTTTAACTAAAAAGCGCAGCGTTGCAAAAACACAACACATAACAAATCAAAACAACAAGTTAATTCGAATGTGTGTCGGTTGCGTCCATTGGACGAATGTGTAATCAAGGAATGCATTGCAAAAAAATATGATGTATGCGAATGTTTATCGATAACAACTAATCGATTTCGCTGTTTATTTTAAATTGTCAATGATAAACATAAAGTGATTGTTCGAATAAATGTTAATTGATAACGGCTTAGAAATATATAAAATAAATCATCAATTTATTTAATGTTAAATGCGAATTTTTTATGTACGAACTGTCCAGTGAGTTCCGTGTCACAGTGATAAAATTGTAATTAAATCGAACAATAATTATACCTTAATAGCGAATACAAAACCCAAAAAGGAAAAGAATACCTTAAGAAGATCTTGGCAGTAAAGGGGAGACCAAAAAAAAAAATCGATTGGTAACGAGTTGAAAGGATTCGCCAGCGGCCGCAGCTGCAACTGGAATGAATAAAATACAAACATACTCACACACCAACTGCTATAAATAAATACATGAAGCAACGAACGACGAAAAGCAGCAAAGATTCATGCCATGTTCCCACTAACCAACCGCTCTTCGAGTGGCAAAAGCACCAACAAAATCAACAGCAGCAGCAGCAGCAACAACAACACTGCTAACATCAACAGCATCGACGGGAACGGCAACGGGAACGGCAAGGATAAAATAAATTTTCAAAATAATTGGAGCTGCAATAAAACAACCGGTCGACGTGCTGGAAGTGGGTATAGCTGCAGTTTCTTAGGTAAATCTCATGGGTGCCATAAGAATAAATAACCGTTAAGTGTTTTGGCCATTTCGGGTGTTATTTTCCATTATACATCATCATCATAAATACATACATTAAAGGCAAAGCGTTGTCAACGCCAAATTTATATGGGTACAGTGGAACTTCACCACATAGAACTGTATGTGAGCATAGGGGTTAAAGTAAACTGAAAGAAGTTGAATACTTTCTCAATCTATTCATGTGGTTTTGGCATTGTTAATTATTTATGGCTCATCAGTACACAAAACAACTGATTATTCGACTATTCATTTGAACGTTAATTGTGAAAGGTGTTTCACGCAGCGTAGTCCCACTGTGCGCAATACACTTCCATTGTAGACATACACACACGTAATAATCATCTTCCAACAGCATCATTCCGTTAGTATTCCACAAACTGCACAACATTTTAATTTTTTAAGTTATTTACAATGCAAATTATAATTACAAATGCAATTTTCTGCTTTCATTGTTGCCGTTGTTGTTGTTGTTGCACGAATTTACATGTCTACAATAATTTTTTCATTCCTCTTTGCTCGCATTGCTTGTAGCTTGTTGCTGTAGCTGTCGTTGTTGTTATTGTTGCGCAGAGACAATGCACTGCTTTTGTCTCTGGAAATGTTCTGAATGAGTAGGCGAGGGAAGTGGAGTTGGAGTTGGAGTGGGGGTATAGCAAGTGTATGCCATGAGAAATGCTATAAAAATTCCAACAGACGGCGGCGGTATCTTTGGCTACGCTTGCGTAAAAGCTTCTTCCTTTCGCTGCGCATGCCAAAGCTCTACTCGGCCAAAGAACGTGCAAAATGTGAATGTGTGTGTGTGCGCAACTTTGGCGTTGGGGTTGTATGTGTTTTGTTTGTGTTTGCTTACTGCTCTATAGAATTCCCAGAAATGTTTTATTTCGAAATTTGTTAACAAGCAGCTTCACACACATACACACAACAGAGTCGCTCTGGGTCTCTGCACACCAGTGAGGAGCACTTCAATATGAGTATTATAAGAAGGAGTAGGTAGAGGGAGGCACAAAAGTGTATCAAGTGCTTCTACATTTATTTGTTTTTGTATGCTGCGCTTTCAATTTGAAGGTTAAAGTTGAGTCGAACTACCTAGTTGTGTGTGTGTGTTTTGCCCAGTTTTGAATTCTATTCGAGTGCCAGCAGACAGATCCTTTGTGTATTCATATCAAGTATTTAAACGGTTAGAGACAAAAGAAAAGAATTTGAAATTCTTTGATGGACTTTAGACAGTTTTAATGAGTTGTACACGAAGGTAGTCGTAGCTTCAACTTGAGTTGTTGTAGAATTGATTGTTTATGTAGAAATATGGCAAGAGGTCTTCAGTTTTTGGCACAGTGGTCGAAATTTGCAATATTTTGTGTCTTCTGAAATGTGCTTTAACATTGCTTTAGCATTAATCCTTTATTTAATGTAAATGTTAATGTAATTTCAAATGGAAATTTGAAATTTAAGATTTCAAATAAACATATAGAAATATAAAACTTGCAGTAAATATAAAAATTCAAATAAAATAATTACTTAATTTTAATCATCCTTTAACAGCGAAGTAAAGACTTCTAGTAAATTAAATTTTGTATTTTAAACCAAAAAGACTGCAGGCCCAAAAAGCTTAGGTTTTAGTATGTTTTTTAAATACTAGTTTTCGCGTCGCGCACAGTTTCAATGTGGAACCAATCGCAAACATGAGTTTATTTTTAATTGCAAAAAAAAAGAGAAGCACTGACCAGTCATAACATGTCTAATTAAGATGCTGGCAACATAAACATAAATAACTTGCATATTTTTAGTTTCAAAGATTTGCATGCAGCTGTTTCAATATCGAGGTCTCGACCCCGCATGCTCGCTCGCCTTTTTTAGAAAGGGAGATCCATGCTGAAGATGTAGAACTAGCAAACTAGCAACTGAAAACTGGCAACTGGCAATGAGTTAATTTGCTGCTGAAACACACCCTCAGGCCTCATTAGGAGCTGTCTGTGTGTGTGAGTGTTGGTGCGATTTATAGGCAAACCGGCGAGGAATTAGTTGGAAGTGCATATGGGTAGGGGGTAGGCGGGAGGCAGGTTTGTGGGTCTCTTAGATGGTTAATTGCGCAGCAGCTCAGCGGGTCGCCTGGCCAAATGAGCGTTTAAGCTGTCTGTGGTTTTAGATTGCACCACTCGGATGCGGATGCTAATGCGAATACAAACGCGAATGCGAATGCGAATGTGAATACGTATTCGAGTAGCACACAAAATCCGCTAGCAAGTTGGCAGCCCTGTCCGCATGAGTGGTCACCCCTTTTGTGTAAGCCGCCTGCTTGCTTCCAAATGGCTTTCGATTTGTTGCAATGACATTTTGAATTATTTGACACTTTGCTTGCCGCAAATCTTCATAATTCTTCTGCTCTTTCTTTCTCTCTCTCTTTCTGTCTTCCTTGGCAACTGTCTGTCTTTCTTGTTGCAAGTTTATTAACTCATTATTTTGAAATCAACGTCGCATCGCTTGGCCGCCAGGCAAAACGTGTTGCAAAAGAGTTTCTTCCCCAACTCTCTTCGCATTTCGATCCTCTTTCTCTTTTGTCGTCTTTGCAGTCGTTGATTAACAGCTCGGCACTCTTTTTGTCATTAGCCCATGCATATTATTCATTTTGCTATACACACACTCGCAATTCGAATATAAAGTTTCAACTCGCTTTCAATTAAGGCAATCAATAATTGTGGGAAAGCTTTAATTGGCAGCCATTTTCAAAAATATGAATATTTAAATTTTATCATTTATTCTTAACACATTCCCATCGTTGCTGTTAATTTATTCCACAAATTTTAAATACCAGTTTAATGCACCTTAAAATGCTAAAGAGCTTAATAGTATTACCTTACGGAATCTTTGTTTCCACCCACTTTCCAGTTGAATATTGCTTTCAACTGCTTTTAGCACTGCATAAAATTTATTTAAATATTTATCTTAGTCTTGACCTCCTCAAAGATTTGACTCATATGCCGACAAACATCTACTCACAAAAAAAAAAAAAACTTTTTAATTATTTGCACACGCTGCTTTTGTTGTTGTCGATTGCCAAATAGCAAAGCGGCAGCTGCGTAACATTTTGTTGTAGTAGACCCGTCGGCCAAAGATAAAACAAAACATTAACAACAAAAACAACAAAAAAAATAAGCATCAGCATTCATATCTCATCGGAGTTGAGTTGAAGAGTTGCCTGGTGTCAAGTTGTAGGCGTCAGTTGTCTTGGTAGCTCCGAGGTTGTCGACAAAGACATGAACAAGTAGCCGAGGACGAAACAGTCAACATCAAATTGCCAAATCAACGCCTGCGTTTACCTGACAGATACCCTTCAACGAAATGCCAAAATTTAAATAAATGCTAAATTGATGAAAAGGTCAAAACACGCTTTAAAAATCTAATATGCAATAGAAATATTTAAAAAGCCTCAAACTACGAGTATTTATTTTCAAACCTAAACTATTTCTTTCCTTGTGAAATTCTAGTTAAACTTTTCTATAGAATCGCAGTTTGGTGACTGTCTTAAGTTCTTGTGAAATTAATCAGCAAGTTAATTGTGACTAATATCGTAGTAATTTGGTTTTAAATTTATTAACAGCTATCTAGCTTTATCTCTAATAAATGATTGTAATTATATTTTATTTAAGTAGTTAATTTAGCGAATAAGTGGAAGAAAAGTGTCAAATATTGCTAGAATTAACTTTGTGATTTTATTTGCCCAACTACAGTAAAAGCTCTTTAAAGTGAACACTCACAGCAAGCTTTCACTGCACTCGCAGTCGCATTGCTCATTTATTTGTCATTTGGCACGCGAAATGTAAAACTTTTGATAAGATAAGACAATCTCTATATGTGTGCAAAAAGAATCTAAAAGGGTTTTATACGTTGGCACACCTTTTGTCACCTGCCCCTTTCAGTCTATATTTGCGTATGTTCTGTGTTTTGTTTTCTCAATATTTACAAATAATTAAAAACGGTAATTGGCTTTGCTTGTCCGCCTCGCCCCGCCTCGCCTCGCAGCTTTGGTCTTAAATACAGTCTACAAACATATTTTTGCTATCTGCGCAAAGTTTGTTTTGTAAATTGTCGCGTCTCAGTTGAGGAAATGAATTATTTTTGTTTTCTGGCTTTTTTTCTAGTGCAAATATGAATTTGCTAAATTTGCATAGTCGTCAAATGTTTGCCAAGCGATTTTGGGAATTTTCCGTCAAACTTTTTGTACATCTTTCGCATGTCGTGTGGGGGGAGAGCGAACTTAAAGCGTGACTTTTAAGTACGTGAATTCACGAAAACTGAATAACCTTTGTGTTTGGAGATGTGTGCTGTGTGGGTCAGTGTGATAGTCAGGGTCAACAGTGGGTCAGTTTTTAATGGTAAGACTTCCAAGGTTGAAGAAGAAAATTAAATAAATAAAATAGATAGTATGTAATGCAATCAATTTATCTCAGAAGAACATGATATACTACTTATTCTGCCATGCCTTAAGAACCTGTTGACGTATGACTCAAGAACTTATCAGGAAACGAATTGATGAATGGTTCAACACTGCACTGACCTTACTCACAGCTTATCTTGTGCTAATGTACACAAGAATACAAATTTGGGGTGAGACCTCTTTGGACTTTAAATAACGAATCTTTTGAGTACTTCTTCACTTTCTTTTCTTGCCAAAGAAACAATTTGTCAAATTCTCTGCATTAAAATTTAAATTCAAAAAATTAAAAACTCATTTGAATTTTTGCGGCTTCCGTTGAGTAATAATTTGCGAATGTTTAAATACATCCATTTGTATTCACTTCCATTCATAAGTATATTCAATAAGTTGTGCCTCTGAATTTAATTTGTAGGCGTCGCACAAGACGTTAAATAATTTATTATTTAAGTGTTTTTTTTTGTTATTTCACTTTGTTAATTGTTGAAGATGATTTAGTGTTGTTTCTCGTATTTAGTTATTTTTTTGTTTTGTTTTGGTTTTTTGCTTTGCTTCAACTTTCACCTGAGCGAATGTTGGTCGTTTAAGTGAAATTGCTGCCTAATGACTGAGCATTTCTTTTAATTAGAAGACTCATCAGAGAGGCCGGAGAATTCACAGCGAATAAAAAAAATAAAAAAATGAAACAAAACGAATTCCTCGTTTGCTTTTTTATTTTATTTTTCAACTCCCCAAACAATGGGCGGAACCGAAAGGTTTGTTGAACCCTCTTCGGGTTGACAAGGTGCGTGCCAAGGGGCAATGCTCAGTATAAATATTTTTCCTGTATTTTTGTAGTATTATTTATATTCATTCATTACAAGCTGCCAAATCAAAAAAAAGTTTATCTGACATTAATCGCACCGAGACATGAAAGATTGAAGAGAAGAACAAGTTTTGTCGTCTTGTCAGGCAAAGAAGTAAGTCGATTCTTCAAGCAGAAGAAGCATTGACTTTTTTGGTTGCGTATATTTCTTATATTAAATTGCAGATCGATTTATATATTTCTTGTTTTGCAATTCGTATGTTACCATCGACAGTTCTCATGTCAAGTGAAGGCTACTTTGCATGTGAGAACTTTAACAAGTGACAATGGGTTTGTGGAGCGGGTTTGGCTCAGTTTATGGTTCATATATACAGAGAAAATATAAATTCGATGTCATTTGAATTGATTTGTGATTAAAATTGATGTTGCTTTTGAATTAGTTTTTAATACTTTTATACCCGCTACCCATAGGGTAGAAGGGTATTAAAACTTTGTGCCTACATGAAATCTGGTATATTTTTCACTCTATGGTATATTTTAAATGTATTAATATATACACAAGAGAAATATTTAGTATATTTCAGTGTTTTAGTGGTAAGATATACCAAATATCCTAAGATATACCAAATGAATAGGTATATCTTAGGAATAATATCGCACTGTTTTGCTTTTATTCATAATGTGTACAAGGTATCTCACAGTCGAGCTTACTCGATTATAGCTTCTTGAAGAAGCAATTTTATATACATTTTATTTCTTTTAATTCAATTTGTATTTGATATTTTATTATATTTCTGAATTTATTCAATTTAAGTATTAACCTTTTGTACATATAAGAAAGAAATTTCTTTAAATTTTAGGCATAAATATAGTTTGAAGTATGTTTGATTTTATGTGATGATTTCATTTATTTTCGCAAGAGTTGCTAAATTTAATGTATTATTTTTAATAATGTTTATCAACTTGTTTCTATTATTAGCACCCCAAATTGATTGTGGCCAATAAAGGGTATAAAAATAGGCTTGGTATAGAATCGCACCTAAAATACGCAACCGGTTCGCGTTGTACTCAGATCTATGGGTGTGACCCGTTTCTCCACTTGACAAGTGCTTGTTGTATTGTTTGTTGTTTGCCGCCAGCAACAACAACAACATCAGCAATACTGTAAATCTCTTTTAGCTTTTTGCATATATTCAATCGAATTGTTTGCCGTTATTTTTTGGGGTTTTGTGCAGTGTCATTCGATGCCATGAATCATGCGCAACGATGACGCAAAAAGGGTCCACAGTTGCGGTCAACGTAGATCCTTCACTTGGCCACTTTGTTGTTGCAACATGGAAGGCGTGCAACAACGTGCAACTGCAGCGAATTAATTTATCAACATATTTACCGCTACAATGTCAACGCTGCCACAGCACAACACGAAAGAGAAGTTCGCAGCATTAAAAGACTATAAATTTATATGTACGAGTATATTTTTGTTTTTTGTTTGGGATAAACTTCCAAGAAGCTGCCAGAGAGTAGGACACTCAGAGGTGGGGAGGGACGGGACGGGAGAGAGACAATTTGATCGGGCCAAACGAATTTTGAAGAAAACTGCAGACCAAAGTTTGATTTATGCGTTGAGATGCTCAATGGGCGATATGAGACGGACAGCGACGGTGCTTGAGAAGAAGGAGATGAAGAGGGAGAAGGAGATGGAAATGGGAGATGAATAAGCAGAAGAAGCATTGCGAGTGTTTGGGGAAGAAGGGGAGAAATGAGCATACTAAACGGCACGACTACCAAAACGCGCTGCCCGCCGGACAAATGCTGCATAGACATAAATTATAAGCCATGGCTAAGTAGGAAACTGTTAAGCAGCATCGCTTCGGCAGCAGCGGTCGCAGCAGCCGGGCACAGTGGTACCATATGCAAATTAGTACATGAAAATGTACAGTGAAATGTATTTTGTTATTTAACTTAAGAATATTTCTCTACTCGATTATTTGTGCACATTAAGGTAGTACAGATATTTTATTTTGTTTTAGTTAATTGAATTTATAAATTTTTGTATCATATTATTTTTTTCAACATTTAAAATTTTTTCTATTTTTCATTTCATAAATTTTTTTTACCTACAAAATTTCTTCATTTGATAAATTTTTGTTTAATTTTATTGAAAACATTTTTTCAAAATAATTACTTACAATTCCATCAACTTTTCCCACTGTGCCTTATCTTTTACTATGGCTTCTGGCAGCTGCATTTAACTAAGTTTTAGTTTCTCTTGCCTTCATATTGTTTACAAATATTTAACGAAAGTTTACAGTTTATCCAGTGCCAGAAGTAAGCAACAAACACACACACAAACACACTCTCTGTGTTGCAAAGGTTGTTTCCTTCAGTTGGGGTTTGGTCATTGTTATTGTTGTTGTTGTTGTTGTTGTGGCTTGAGTTGGTTGGCAACATGTTGCAGTCACGTCAATGTTGCGCCTTTGTCTCGTAAATTTGAACATTTTTATTATAAAATCGCAATGTTGTTGCTGTCGTTGTTGTTTTCACACAATGCGCGCGATTTATTTTGTATGCATTTTGAGGCTGAAATTGATTAATTACAAAGCGGAAGAGGCGACCTCTGCTTCAGTTGGGCAGTCTGCAAACCAATTCATTTTTCAAGCTTAAAAAAATTATTATTATTACTTTGTATATATGTACGTATTTCTTAAACATTACACAAAGCGAAACTTGAGATTTGTGTAAGTCATGGCACAATAGTCAGGTTTATTTATTGTTCTATCGAAGGTCGTCGCGGAGTCCCGAGCACAATCGAAATTATCGCACATGACACTGAACTATTGAACTGCACACTACTTGATGCTGTCTGAATGAGTGCTTGAATATTGTGAATACTATTCAAAAACGTATTTAATTAACTGATAATGCCATGAATAGGCGCTGTAAAATAATTTATTCATGTTGGTCCATTGAATCATTAAGAAGAACAACACGAAAAACTATCCTTGATCTATTATAATGCAGACGAATGTGATATCATTTAGTATACAATGTTTTTCAGAATCATTGATCTATTATAATGCAGACAAATATGATATATTTTAGTATATAATGTTTTTATACCCTCTACCTATAGGGTAAAAGGGTAAGTTTCAGCCTGCAGGAAATATATTTAAGAGACAGAAAGATGCACTTCAACGATATACTAAATATGATCTTCAGTATATTTAAGTATTTGTGTGATACATTATTTAGTATTTTTTCGGAATAATGCCAAACTGTTTTGTTTTTATTCAATATCTGTAGCGGGTATCTCACTTAGCTTTCTGACTTACTAAGTATAAGATTGGTTTTTCATCACATTAAGATTTTAGTTAAATAGTTTTATTTATCAAGTTCTTGCTGACAGTTCTAGACTAAAACTTGTTTATAGAGTTGCCACACGATAAGGTTAGTTCCGCCCATTCATGCATTTCAATTTTGTATTCAGTGCAAACTCCTCTCAACTCAAATATTGTGGGGAGTGTCGGAAACTGTTGACTTCAAATGTTTGGCGTCTGGCGCCAATTGAGCAGGCATCCAATTCACTTGGAGTGAAGTTGGCGCCCGATCTTCAATTGAGCATGGAATGCAAAAGAACTGCGAGACAGACTAGAAGGGGAAGCGGAAGGTGAAGGGGGGGAGAGAAGACAATTGCTGTCGAGGCGCTGCAATTTGCAAGTTGCAAAATGGGATTCGATCTTGAGGCAATCTCTCAGCTTCACAGAGCTCTATTACTCGACTCGACTCGAGACGCAGAGCAATTAGTTGAAATCGAGCCGCTAGATGCAGAATACATAATTGTTTTCGATGTCACATGTGTTGTTGTCGTCGTTTTATGAGCTCTGAGCTACGTAAATGCTTTGCCATGCTATTTTTTTTTCTTTTTTTCGTGCTCTGTTTAATGAGCTATTAACATTTTTGTCGAGGGCTATAGAAGCGAGTACAAATTGTACAAATTGTCGTGGCGCTCGATGTGTGAAGAGCGACAAGCTCTAAAGGTTTAATGGGAACACGTTGTCGTGGCGTTATTTATGCTATCAACCTTTGAGCGGAAATCGCTTTTATAAACAGCAAATAAATAATATGGCTATAATTAAAACAATGTGTTTAACATAAGCCAAAAATAAGTAATGTTTGTGTTAAGTATGTCAAGTATTGTGTGATTGTTATCAAATATGCAGAACATGTTTTTCTCGAGCTTAAATATGAGCTTACAACATATGGAGATGTTATCTAGAATAATGTGCTTGGAATGCATGAGCTTTGGAAAGATAGAATCAATTAAAGAAATAAATGACTAATGTTTTTTTATATCACAGAATCAATTAAAGAATTAAATAAGTAATTTTTACTTATATTATGAAACTTTATCTATAGGTTTTAAATATTTTTTATAAATTCTTGACTAAAATATTATCTTTCTGTTTTTTTCTTCTAGGTAAGTTAAAAATGCCTATTAAATATTCCCTGAGAAAACTTCAATTTAAATTATTAGTAAGTAAACAAATTTTCGACTATTGACAGTTTATATTTTGACTAAGTGGATTTAATTAACAACTTTTTAAATGAGTCATGATTGTTGTCACACATTGAATTTTGGAATTTTGTTGACGCATGATTAGCTAAACAAATATTTGACAAAGATTTATGCATAAACATGCCTACTAAAGTTAACAAAAAGCACTTAAAATATTTATCTAATAGTTCACAGTGAAAATTTTATAAACAGAAAAGTTACGAATATTTAAGCTGATTAGGTAAAAAATTCTAATTGGGAGAATTTTCGGTAGCCAGCTTCATTTTGCAATCCTTTGATTAATTGGCAAACTTTTGCGCAGCAGCTGGAACAAAAAGCGCTCGCAAAACACTCGTTAAAATCATATTTCAAAATCAAATTTATGTTTGCGCAGCTCAATTTTTATTAGCAGTAGACAGATACAAAAAAAAGAGAGAAAAATGCAGAAGAGGAACTGCGAAATGTTCTTAGAATTAAGACAGACATAACGTATATAAAGCATATTTAATAATCGTCGGTAAAGCTACAAAGTCTGGCGAGTCGCAGACTTGCAAAAAGAAAAATAAATATGACAAACTGAAAATAAAACAAAGAAATAACAAAAACAGTCGATCGACAAAAAAAATGAGTTGAAAACTGAAAATTGAAGTGAGCTTCGAAATGTTCCTAACCCAAAAGAAGCAACAACAACAATAAAAAGAGCTTTTTGTATTTGTTTTATTTGCAATAGATACAAGTTGAACGATGTGAAGATACATTCAACCTTCATGTTCGTGTTCGTTGGCTCGTTTCGACAATTTTCGTTGTTTTGGTTGCGCAAATAAGTATCTACAGCGACAATGACAACAACGACAACCGACGACAGTAACTTTTGTATCTAAAATCAACAAGTTCACGACGAGCATGAAAAAGATAAAACCTTTAAGCGTCAGGTACACACACACACACACACATTCACACACACACACACCTCATTCATTACTGAGACAACAAACAAAACCCAAAAAAAATGAAGTAAAACGCAACAAAACTAAAACCCAGTTGACTGACAACTCAGCACAAACACGTAAATACTAGAATATAAGTACTACTTATATAGAGCGTAACTCGCGCAGATAATTCCGTTTCCTAACCGAGTGTTATTTTTTTTAAAGATAGTGAGCGAATAAAGAGAGAATATGATATAAGAAAAGGGGTGGGAAAGTGATCAGTGACAGTTCTAAAGCTTTTTTAGTTGTTTGATCTAAATATATAAAGTCATTTCTGAATTAAGATTATTATGAAATTAATACTTCGCAATCTAAATTTAACATTCCCATGATTTCAAAATAATCCTATGATTAGTTTATAATAAATCGATTGAGAAATATTTATAGAGATAGTTCCCATTAGAAATGTCTTAAAACTAACAGTAGTGAGTTTTAGCACAATTATAAAACAAAATGAATGAAGTATTCATATTATAACAAATATTTCTGTAGCCATTCGTTTTACCAATTCCAGTTCGTTTTATCCAGAATTCCTTCGGTTTTTATATATTGAGATGTAAATTCTAATTCATCATTAAAAGTGACAGATCAAATTGTTAAGTTTACTTAGAAAATTTCATAAGTTGTCGTAAATGAAGTTGTGCATTTAACACCTCTTGCGTGTTTCATGGTTAAGTGCTCGTTAAGAGATCTAAGTGAAGAGCCGATCTTGTACACTTTTCCAGCATTTGCCAGATTGTTCCACATAAATACTATCAACTTGTACGATCGCCACAAATTTGATGACAATCTCACATGCAACTGTAAATCGCCTTTCACCCAAAAAGCACTTATGCGGCATCCCTGTAACATGTCCCATAAATAACGCCAGGCCACCACACTATTGTAATTAAGTTAGGAAAGCAACAACGAGAGAGGGAGAGCGAGAAGGAGACAGCGAGTGTGCGAGGGAGAGCGAGCGAGCAGCGTGAAGACCTGCTCGAATAATGAAGGAATTTGGTTACCACAAGTGAATTGCTGGCAATGAGTAATGCAAATGGAACCTGCCATCCGAAATTGATAGCACACACACTCTCTCTCTCTCTCTTTCCCTCTTCCCCCCTCTCTTTTCTACAGTTTTTGAACTGGAGTTTGAGTAGGTGAGGGTTATGGCATTGTGAGTGCACACATTTATTTTGGCTGTGCAGTAATTGATACTATGTGTGTATTTTATTTCAACTTCAATTGCAGTTTCTCGAACTCGAATTGCGAACTGCGAACTTGAGCTCAAAAGGTTTCTTTAGGATATGCAGAAATTTGATTAGGTCATTTAATTGTAACATGATTTATAAAGTTTTGACAATGAGAGTTGAATAAGATTTCTTTATTGAATCGCGTGTAGGGAAATTTGAAATGTTCGTTGGAAGCCCCTCGGCAATGATTTTAATTTGAATTTTAAAAGCAAATGTAATATTTTCAATTGAAACTTTTATTTAGAATGCAATTTTCTTAAAAATGTAAACGGTATATTTATTTTCATTTGTTGTTTTCTTGATTTGAAAATTAAAACATTCTTTATTTATTTATTTGAATTTGAATAATATGATAATACTTCCAAATTTCTGCTTTTAAATTAAATTTGTTTCTTTTTTAAATATTTATCGATTATGCAATCGCATAAGTTTTCATTTTAGGGTAAGATATCTAAAGTAGGACGTTATTTATTTTCCGACGGGATTGTTCTCTTTTGAATTGATTGTTATATAGTGGGATAATCTCTGCATCTCTCACTTTTACTTTCCACTCTCTTCCTCTGGTTTCTTCTGAGTTTTCTCCTCCCTTTCCTTCGCCTCAGTCAGAACCAGTTCTTCTATTTTCTTGAGGTTCTCTTTAATATTCTTCATATAATGTTCTTCCTCATCTGGAGGTGGTTCTTTGCCCTCTTCTGCTGCCTTCTTCTTCTGCTTCTCCTCGGCTCGACTGTCGCCCTTGGTGCGTCTGCCCATGGTCAGCCTTGTGATCAAGTGCGGTGGAATGCGCACCTCGGCACCAATGCGATTCTCGCTCTTATACTGTTCCACAACACGCAGGAAGGGTTTCAGTGGACAATTCTTTTCCTTTGCCTCCAGCATCAACCTGCGCGCATAGTCCACAAAGAAGGCATCCTCGCGAATACATTCCAGCTGTGCCAATCGATTGTAGTTGGTTCCAGGACGCGTCTGCTCCTCAAGCAGCTCCCTCTGCTGCTTGTCCAGCTGAGAGCGTAAATCGCGCTGGCGACGCAGCTGCTCCAGTCGCTCCTGCTGCTTGAATTCCACATGGATGCGCTCGTTCCGCAGGCGTGTCTCCACATCCTCGCGTCGTTCGGCGGCTGCACGCTCTTTGGCCAGCTTGGCCTCTTGTTGTTCTCCCTGCTGCATGGCTTGGCGCTGTTTCTTTGTCTCCTCCAGTCGCTGGCGACGCGTCTGCTGCTCGACGCTGTGCGCACGCCGCATCTCGGCCAGCTGACGTTCGTGCCGTGCCTGATCCTCACCTGCGCTGTAGTGCAAACGTGGCGCCAGCTGCTTGGCTAGCTGCTCATTGCGCTGCAGTCGACGTTGCACTCGCTGTCGGGCCAGATCAATCTTCAGGCTGTCCAGCTTCGACTTTGCCTCGTTGTGCACCTCGCACTGCAGTTGCTCCACTTCCTCGAGCATTCGCAACCGCTGCTGACGCTGCTCGGTGGCCACCAAAGCGGCCAAAGCATGCTCTCGCCTCAGTTGCAACTTGGCAGCTTCCGCCGCACGTTGCTTCTCATGTTGTTCCTGCAGCTGCTGCTGATTGCGTCGCCGCTCCTCGAGTGCCAGCTTGTGCTGCTCGAGCTTCTCGGCATCGCGTTGCTGCTGTCGCTCCTTTATGGATTCGAGTAGTGCCTGCTTGTGTTCGCTCAACTGCCGGCGACGTTCGCTGTGCCGTTGCTGCGCCTCCTCAAGGCCATTGAGCACCTGTTCGCCATAGATGCGCTTGTCCAGCTCATGCTGCTCTTTGGTTGCCACCGCAAACTGCGCTTGCAACTGCCGCTGGGCATTGATGCCCCGCATCACCTCACTCTGCAGCTTGGCGCCGAGCAGTTCCCTGGGTCCCGGACGCAGTTGCTCAAAGAGCTGCTGTGCATGCTTAATGCGCTCCTTTTGCTGTCTTTGCTCTTCCCTCTGCTCGGCCAGACATGCCTCTTGTGAACGCTCTTTGGCATCCTGCTGCTCCGCCAGCTGTCGACGCTGTGCACTCTGACACTGCTCCTGCTGTGTGCGACACAGCTTCCGGCCGGCAAAACGCTGCAGCAGCTCCTCGCCTCCCAGACGCAGTTGTTCCTCGTACTGTTGTTGTTGTTGCTGCCGACGTTGCTGCTGCTCCCTGGCCAACTGATTGGCATGCCACTGGAGACGGTCATAGCGTTGCAGAGATATCACTAGCGGTGGCTTTTCTCTTATGGTCACTTTACGGCGCTCCTGCGGCAGCCAACTATACTGCATGATGTTCGAATGGAGAATCAATGGCAATTCTTATAAGCATTAGCCGGTTGTTTGTTCCTCCTCCTGTTAGTTGTAGCCATGACGCTATGCGTAGTCAAGGAGAACTATATGAATAAGTTCTCAGCTGAGTGAGAATTGGAACCAGTTCAATGAACCAACTGAAATAACGAATACAAAGAGAAACGGAAAACTAATAAGATAACAATCACAAGTTAAATATATTTATCTAAGATTGTACTATACAAAGTCAGTTCAGGGTCAGCGCGAATGAGAATTAATAAGATTTTTTAGGAGTAGTCATTCGCATTTGTCTTTGCCTTATATCTAACAGATAAACGAATGTAGTTCATTTATTTCAAATCTTTACTTGGAGATCTAAATTGGTAACTAAATATAGATTATTATCTTTACTACAGAATTAAACTAATTATAGTTAAAAAAATGTGTGATTTCATGATTAAACTCGAGTTAATATTGATTTTTATGTAATTTTAAATAATGTAATTTAAATAATTTTTAGTGATCATGCTTATGATTAATAAATCTATATACCAAAAAAATAGTAAAGTATACCGAAGGCTTTATTTGCTAAATAACATTCAAAATATACAAAACTTAACTTTAGTATTTGTCAATTTGCATTTTATTACTTTAATCTTTATATATATTATAAAATTTAAAAATAATTCTTATGGCTTACAAAAAGCTTGCACATTTACGATTCTTTATAAAATCCAATTAAAAACAATACATTTTTTATTACTTTAATTAATTTTCTGTGATCATGCCTTTGATTAATATCTGTCAATTTGCATTTGCCCAACTATTGCCCATTAGTTGTAGTGCTTATTCAAAAATATCCTATTTAGCCAATGCACTTAAGCCAAAAATGTTGTCACTTTTTCATAGATATAACATATATATTTATTTTGATTAATTAGCCAACTTGCTGCTTGTTGACAACTGTCAACGCAAATGGCAAACATTTTCCCCAAATGCCATTTGCGATGGCTTAATTATGTCCAAACTTATGTCTTGGCCATTTTGCAAGCGTTGCAACTGCTGACGGGTTTTCTGATAAACTGAAAAAATGTAGTGAAATAATACCAACTGGTCTTGTGTTTTTTACTGACATTTTTTTAACGTTTTTTCTGTAGAGTCACAATATCAAATTGTCAACTCATTTCCTGATGTCTCATTAAATTTTTGTCTGTGTTTGGGGCACCGAAAAAGGGCACAAAACAAATCTATTTGGGCACGCTTCATTTGATTCACATTCAAATCGAATCGAATTCAATCGCTTCTGTATCTATAAATTTAATTAACACTTGCTTGCGACTTGCCACTAAAAAGCCGACAATTGTCTCATTTTTTTTTTTTACCAAAACCCAAAAATTAAAAAAAGAGAGAAAAAACAACCAAATAGAAGTCAAGTGGAACACACTCGACCCAACCGAATTGGGTCAGTGATTTGATGTTGTCTTCAACTCTTGACTGACTCTTTTGTACAAACTCAAACTATTATAGGTCTACCCGTAAATAAGGCCAATCAAATCCAACAGCTCATGCTGAATGCGGCGATAAAGGTAAACTAGTTACTTCAATGGTCAGTTTGTATTATAATCTTAGAGATAAAAGTAAATAGTATTGTCTAATGACACTTCAGCATTAGTTTTAAGTGCGCGGCATCAGCTTGTCTAGTTGTATTTGATTCAATGCGATATCTTAGTAATGTTATTGCGTAGTTAAATGGATAGGTTTTTGTTATAACGTAGATAATGCATTATGACATCATGCACTTTTAAATGCAGTTAAATAGAAAGCCTTAGACTATTATTTGACATCTGAATATATCTTTAAATTTTAAATTTATTTGAGTAAATATTTTGTTATATATTTAACTTGTTTGTATTTGACTCATTTCGACATCTGGACATATTTCTAAGTATGCCAAATGCATTATTCAATCATCGATTTCAAGAAATGAGTTCTTACCATAAGTAAAGTTTAATGTGCGACTGCAATCTTATCTTATCTTGAGGTAATTGATTCTCTATAAGCTTCAGCTGATAGAGTTATGGACTTTATAAATAATGTGCATGCTTAGAGAAGTACTTTTACACTTACATATGCTATATTCTATATATAAGTGAGTGAGACTTGCCAGCCAGTTGCAATTGTTGGACGTCAAGTGCAAATGACAGCTTTAAACAACTGCAACACAATGAGCAACAACAAAACTGTTTTGCACGCCTTCTTCTTGTGGTCAACTTCGGTCTTCCCCCTCCCCTTCCCCTGATGGCTGTCCCTTATGTCATGTAGCGTGTCCAGTGGCTCGGGGGCTGCTGTTGCTTGCCACTTGAATGACTTCATGTTTGCCTCTTCTGTCGGAGAACTTGAAAAACTTGTCTTTGTTCAGAACCAGCGAAAGAGTTAGCGTCAGCTTTAGCTTCAGCTTCAGCTTCAGTTTCTGCTTCAGCGTCAGAGACAAAGTCAGAGAGAACTAGAGAGAACTCTCGAAAGCCATAACCACACGTACTTTACTAGGTACTTGCACTCGAGAACACAACGAGACAACGAGGTGGAAGCGACAGATAAACAACAAAGTAACAAGAACAACAATGATGGCGACTGGGACAACAAATGAGTGCAACTGTTTTAAGGCCCAACTGCAGTCCAATTCAGTTCAGTTCAGTTCAGTTCAGGCCAAGTCCAGTTTTCCAGAAGCGAACCAAAAACCAACAAAAAAGAGAAAAAAAAACAGAACAAGAAATGAAAGAAGCTTGCGAAAGAAAACCGAAGTTTTAATGCACTAAATGAAATTAATAGGATCACTTAGTATAAATCTACATATTTGTACATAGAAGTGAAAAATAGTGAAGAGTAATTTGGATTTCATAAAGTTCAACGAATGAAAATTCATTTGAATGCAATTCCAACATTAATATAATATTTCAAAATAAGACTTGATTCAATGAATTTCTAGTTCAAAATCTAAAAAGGCATTTCATTTACTTCTGTTACATCTTGAATCAAATTGTAAAAGCACCTTTAGCAAGAGTATAATAAGACTAGAACGATCACATCAAAAGAACAAACAATGTCCACTGACTTTTGCCACAGCTCCAGCTTTGGCTCGAAGCGTTCTTCGTGCTGTCTGCGTTTGTGTCTGACTTTGTATCGTTTGCAGATCTTAACTGCGTCGCTTAACAGCGCTACCAACGTCAGCCAAGTTGGCCAAGTTGTCTGCCCCGGTGGTTAGGGCAATTAACATGCAATTAAAAGACGTTTCAATCTAAACAGCTTTGGAGCGAAGCCTACATATTACCACGACTCACGGCATTCACACTCACACTCGCACATGTGCACTCGAAACACATTCGCACTCGCATCAGACACGAAATGTAATTTAAGCATCGTAAACAGTTTAGAGATCGACACTGACAAGCTTTGAAGCGCCGATTTGTCCAGATCCAAACAATGCCTTTCCCAATGCTAAATAGGTAGCGCTACTATAAAATGTTGAATATCAACTATCAAAACTATTCATGAATTTCAAATGCTCCCCAATTCGAAAAATACGCAGTTGCAACCAACTTAATGAGGCTGAAGGCGTTGCCAGATTGATGAAACTCGAATAAGAAAATCTAATCTTAACCATAAATCAAAACCTTGAAAAAAAGAAGGTTTGCCAATAATTTTTTAAATTTATAATTAAAACAAACGACAATCGTTAAACTATCAAGTTTTTATATCTCTAATTTATTAAATGTATAAATCATGAACTTTATGATATAAACGGTTTTAATAAAAACTGTCGTTCAACATTATTATGTAAAAGCATTTAATAAAAAAATATTTTAGACGACTATTAAAAGAGATTCAAAGTGTAAATTTAAAATAAGATTTGCTAACTGTCTGCAGAATATTTTTATTGACTTTAGTTTGCTAATCATGTAGGAAATTTCCATTTCTAATACGGTGTAAAATTCTCTAACAATTTATGGCGTGAATGTGGTATGAGCAACATCATTTATCTTAGTTCACACTTTGACAGTGCACGTATTAGCCGTAGATTGATTTATTAAACTGTCGCTGAAGCAATTCAGAATTGTAAAATAGTTTCAAATACTTTTGCGTCTTATGTCATGTGTAACATTAGTTGTTCTATCATAATATTTTCCACCGAACGGCCAATCATTGAACATTAAATGAATCGCGTTCAATTTAAAGGCGTTTCCATTTTGTGCGGGGTTCAAATCAGTTGAACTTTTAATTATATGTTTTCATTATCAATTGAAATGTTCTGGGCACTCGACGTACTCCTCGATTTCGACGATTTCATAAGTATTATTTTCGTCATCTTATGTCTAACAGTCGCTTTTATATTTCAATGCCAAGTTGCTCACGTTTTGATCCGCAATTTGTTGGATATTTTGTTGTAACTATTGTATTTTTTTATAAGCTCTAAAGAGCATAGCAAATTGTTTATTGAGTTCCAGCATATCACTTACATGAGCTTTACATCTGTTTGTGAGCGACACACCTGAAGTCGACTTGAATCGCAGCTATTGTTAGTGTTCTGTTGTCTGTTGTCGAGTCTTGATTTTATTGGTAGTTTCAGTGTCATTTTGAAGTCTCTCGACTTGTCGTTGCTTTATTATATTGAAATGGGCTTTAAATGTTAGCCAAGTCATATGTGAAATTATCATGGATATGCTAATGTGCGCCAACAAATAAATCTTGCAGTGTGAATTTGTTAGATATTAAACTTTGATCTGCTATAAAAGTGTGTTGTAACACTTAAAAATCACTTGAAAGAAACTTTCAGGCAACACTTTAAATATGAAATTTAACTGAATCTTGATTTCATACTTCATAATCATTATTAAATTACTTTATTTTTCAAATTGCCTAATAACTTTATTAATCAAGCCAAATTCGAGTTGTCAATCAATGAGTTTAAAAGCCAATTTGAGTGAAATATTTCATAATATCCTATAAAAAAAAAAAGTATTCTACACGTATCGCCAATTCTATGCGAGCAAACCCGAAATCAATCAATCAAACCGCATTAAAGAGATAAAAAAAATAGAAGAATTACAGATTGGAGAACGGAGAACACAATGTGGAGAGCCGCTGTCAATCACACGCTCTATTTACAGCAAATTAAAAGCAGAAACAACAAAAAGCCGACGACCATGTAAAACGAAAAACCAACAACAAAAAAAGTGGTACAAAATATTGGTCAAAATATTTACAACGACCCAAAAAACAAAAGTCAGACCACGCCTCACACAAAGACAGAGAGAGAAGGATGATTAATGAGTCAGCTGAGCAATGTTCAAAAGACTTAGAAAGCGTCTAAATGGGTTCTATTATGACAATTGGAAATTATCAACACATCGCTATAGAATAGACAAAAGCAGTAGAAGTGTTGCATTATCCTTAATGTTGTTGCCCCAAGGCGCAACATGCCACATACGGACTCACAAGCCACACACTCAAGTGGCGCCCACACGCGATTGCCAGGCAACCAAAGGAAGACACTCATTTGTATGCAGCTCATCGCCTCATCGTCTGATCGTGGAACGATAGCAATCGATGGCGTCGCGTAACGCGCCAGCAAATGCTGAAAGCTTGTCAATCCACAAACTGGAATGCTCTTTGCTTGCTGCATCTCCCTCTCTCTCTTTCAGACGCGTGTTCCCACAATTCAATTTATGCAAATTTATGCACGTATCGAAAATGTATATTTTATAATTTGTTTTCAAGTTCTGCCTTCCGACCACTTCCACTTTAAGCCGCTTTGGGACACACGGAGTCACATCTGCGATACCCATTAGCATAATGGACCAAAACAGCAGCCAAAGACGAGTCTTAGATAAATGTAAACCAAAATAGTCGATAGCTAGAATCATAGGCAAAGATCTCTTAATGATGTGCTAATGCCGCTGTATAGAATATTTATTATTTATACATAAAATTGACAAGCGAGCCAAAAATATTGCCCTAAACAAATACGCAAAAGATGAAAACTTGAATACTATATTTTTTAAAATAAATACACTTTGGCGCTAGAGGCTATATTTTGCATATAACGATGATTTAATGAAACTTAAAACTAATTCTAAATGCAAACCTAGTTTCGAAAAGCTTCCAACAATTTTTCAAAATACGTTTTTAATAGATCTCAAATAATTTATTAAATACCTGTAATTAAAAGACTCTGTTATTAACTAAGTTTTTGTAAAACCTGTTAGAAATTTCTCTATTTCCAAACAATATGATATATACCTAATTTTCTTATTAAAATAAACCCATAAATAAGGCGAAATTTGTAACCCAAGATCAGTCCATAAACAAGTCCTAATCATTTAAATTAGTTTCTTCAATCTGCAGTCATTTGTTTAAATCAATATGGTTAAAATTTTTCCGTAAATATCCAAAAACCATAAACCATTTTTATCGCCTAATCATCGACACGAAAAGGCAGCCAAACCCAAAGAGATGTCGACCTTGGGGCCATAATCTGATCATAATTACGCGACCCAATGAAATGCATAGTTAAATCTTTGAAATATAATCTCTCGAGTCGCATTTTTAAGCCGCAGTTTTGATCATATATATTTCGTAGAGTATTGGAAACAATTAGATTGAAATTAATTTCACGCAATTAAGTCGCTAATTTGAAATTTGAATTTCTTCTCAAAACAACAAAAGACGCACAAATTAAACGCTCATTTTCATAGAAAACAAATTAATTTCCGTTGCTACGAGATCACAGAAATATCGGAACAACAGTTTCTAAACAAATTTCAAATGCTAATTTAGTCACAAATTAACAAAACAACGAAGTGTTGCTCAAGTATGCGAGGGAGAGCTATAAAGATGTAATACTTTTTGGCTTGATTAATCGAACCAAAATCATTTGATTTGCAAATTCTGAGTGTCGAAATTAATTTGAATGCATATAGAAAGCGGTTAATTAGCGTGAGAAGAGCAAGCGAGTGTTTAAGGAGTTTAATTTGAAATGGTATATTATTAAACTATCTGGGATATAAATTATATTATTAGAATATAATGTAAATCATCTTATGTTTAGGATTATTTAATAATATTATTTAAAAAAATGTGTTGATGAATGAGATGCGTATCTCTATTGCAACATTCTTGTTCTTTTTAAATTAAATCATTTTCAAGTACTTCATCATATTATGAATTCTAAAAGAATAATCTTTGTTCTCCACGGCGAATGGCTTATTTTATTTGTAAGCAGATAAGATGCAATTCAAATTTGTAGTTTATAAATATCGTTTAACTGCTTTAATGCCTTTTATATTTACTTCCGCTCGTAAGTTCATTCATCGCTATTAATCTAATTAACCCAATTTTGAAAGGCCATTATCGCCTGCATTACGCCTGCGCCTATTACACCTGTTCACACTGCATTGTATTGGATTGCATTTGAGCTGTGACGCCCGCGCTGTAAAAAGGCAATTAAACGTGAACAAATTGTTAAAGCTGCATAGCAAACTAAACTGATCGAATGAATATGTTATGAGTGAGTGTGAGTGTGAGTGTTGTGTGTATGGAAGCATTAAACACTAAATCATGATGCTAAAAGAAAAACCCACAAAATCTGAAGTGCAGCCCGCATTAGTTAACCTCTCAAAACTTGGAACTGATCGATGGCCGATGCCAATTATGGTCAGCCCGACCACAGTCGACCCACAGATGCGAGCGAGAGAGAGAAGATTGTTTGTCAAAATTGTCGCTTGAATGGTCGGTTAGGTGAAACGTGAATGCAATGAATGAGTGAGTGAATGAATTGAATGACTGAATGAATCAGCTGTGCGCCTAGTTGGGGCGTATGAATGTATGAATGACGAGTGAGTGGCCGCGTTGTCTGCGTTGTCTGTGCGTGGGTTTTCCCAAAAAACAAAAATCACTAAAAAAGAGAAATAAAACAATTTTGCACTAAAAAGACGAAGAAAACAACGAGACAAGCGCTAACTGCTAGGGCACGACAAGAAGATACCCTAACTTGATATAGACACATGACTATGATATGATATCTGTAACTTAAATATAAAGTAACTAATATGCGTATAAGTAATTAATATAGATTACGTATACGTTATGATAGTTTAGAATAGATATTTGAGAGCTTAAGAGTAATTTGAGGACAACAAGGCTTCTTTATATGTATATTTTTATTTAATATTAATTTAGTATTTATAAGTTTTCACGCTTCTAAGCTACTTCCTACCTTTCTACTTCTACAGGGTACAACAGAAAATAGTTTACAAGTACGTGTCTGCGTTGGCATTGAGCTCTGAAAGCTTGGGCTCTGGCAAAAATACACACACACACACACACACACACACATAGCAATCTCTCTGTCTGTCTGCACAGCCGTTGTCTTCCAATAAAATTGTCACTTTTCATTGGGTTCTCTTTGAGGTCTCTCATAAAAGCCCACGCTCAACGGAAGTGCCGTTTGATTTATGCATATTCACATTTCGAATTGAATTGCGTTGCGTTGCATTGCGTGAGCTTTTTGTGTTTTTTTTTTTAGATTTTTGCGTAGTTTTTGCAAACTTCCGGCGAGAGATCGCGTTTGACACATATTTGAATTGGGCTTTTTAAACGGCTCCACAGAACACGACAAACTTGTTATTCTTAATAGTCAACATTTTTAAATATCTGATAAGTTGAAGTATTAGATCTCCATTTAAATTAGTAAATGCTGCACTCAAAATATAAACATAAGACATATAAATATCAATTCTAAATTAGGTTTGTCAGGCATTACTAATTGAGTCATATCGCATTTGCCCAAAGATGTGTCCAAAATGTGTCAACATCATTATCGTTATCGATTATTGAAGTTATCTGCTGTCTTGCCTTTCTTGGAACTGGGTCAATGCTAAAAGATAAATTAAAACAAGAGTTATTCGATACTTTGGTTTCTTGCATCGTTTCATTTGATTTGCATGTTCTTCGTTTTTGTGTTGGTTGCCCTCAGATAGGGTTGATGTTTTGATGAGGGTTTTTCGATTGATAAAAAATATGACTAAAACCGCCGAGTGAAATCGACTGTAAAGTACCTGCTACCCATTTAAGACAACAATAATTATAAGTTTCATAAAAGTTGGTATTTTATTTTACCAGGCAATTTAAGAAAGTATTTTGAAGTATAATAAATAATTACAAGTTCGGTATTATACTTCAACTCTAGCATGTTTCCTCACATTCACAGCCACAGCTTTAATCATCATTATACTACAAATAATTTCAGAAAAATAAATGTAAAACCTCATTTAGTTTTTCTAAGACCTTAAGCATTATTTCCGAGTTATTACACATAGATTTAAACCGAAGTACAATCGTGTTAAAATGCTTTACTGAACTGGGAACCCTTCAACAGCAGAACTTGCTTTATTATGCTCTAGGTATGATGTTGTCTAACAATCTGTTAATTCTAGCGAAACGAGACATCATCAAAGTGAAACATTAGCTCATCAGCAAGTACATTTTAACCGAACCGGAACTGTATTTGAGATAAGCAAAGTTGATTTTAACAAGTGATTATTACAGCGACGTGAACAACGAAACGAACTGTTTATGACTAATATGCCGCCAGTTTCTCGCAGTGTACTGCTGCCTGGTCTGGGGACAGTTGGCAAAAAGCGTTACAAAAGTTATAAAGTTTCATGGATTTTCCATGAATAGGGAACGAACACAACGAACTGTTGATAGGCTATGGCAACGCCTCGTTTTTCCCGCTTCGACTCTGACTTGTTGGATTGCTGCTGCTTAGGTTGTGGCTTGTGTTTGAGGACCTGAGGCTATGCTTAGGTAACTCTTCTCGTTCACGTTTTCACGAACTCTTTGCTGGCTGGCGCATCAAAATGCAAAATCTCACGAAATTTGCCAATCGAGCGACCATTTGGGTTATTTATGAGCTGCGATTTGTTTGCGACTCATTTAACCGACTCGAAACTCCCCACAACAGTTAAGACTTTATGACACTTTTAGCCATTTCGACTGTTGAGCTCAGTTCCAGCTTAAATGGCATCCAATTTCGCGCTTAATTTGATTTTTACAATGTCTCTCACCTGCCTACCGTTTACCAAAACTTCATTTGGCCCATTCCTTTCCCTTTAATTTGTCTTTTGCTTTGCCTTTGTCTCAGTTTCTGTCGTTTGTCACTTGATGTTGTTGCTGTTTCTCTTTTGTTGATGTTATTATTTTGACGCCACTTGACGCTTTCTACCTACCCACTGACTTTCTTTCTCTCGCATTCATTCTGGCAGAAGAATGACTTTCATGCGATCATCTGAATGAGTTATGACCGTGTCCTGAGTCTCACGCGCGCTCTTCTGACACACTTCACCGAAAATGGGTTAAAGATTGGGCAGCTTTTCTTAAGAATTTCGGAAGATTTTTTTGGGAAATAGAAGGCTTATATCTAGAAGATTTGCAGTGCTTTATTAAAAGAATTCAAGTTATCAAAGATTAATTTACTTTTATCCTTTTAGGAATGTTATTTTGGATGCTTTTTATTGTTTCTTTTATTTTTAATTCTACTAATTTCTTAATTCTTAACTTTTAATTAAATTTATGAATTTTTTGTGCTTTAATAACTATTTTTATTCTTATTGATCTCTCCAATATATGTGACTTTATTTTTCTTAATACTTTTTTTTTTAATTACATACTCTTTTACACTTTGTCTACTCTTTTTTCATAAATATTTCCGCTTCGATCAGCAACCAAGCGCAACATTTGCGGATCTTGACTCATGTCAGTTTCAGTCATGCTAAAAATTCAGCAGAAAAATGCAAATCGAATGCAACTATGAAGTTCATATGAATCAGTTGTGTTTGTGTGTGTGATGTAAATACATAATTATAGAGAGTTTCGCATAGTCGAGCATCCCACTTCCGACGCGTTAGGATGCTGACTCATGCCAACGGCCAGGTCGACGACAAACACAATCCACACACACACTCACAACATACAATCCACACTATTAATTTTAACAACAACAATAGAGTTAACCATGACCCACGCAAAAAGAGTGAAAGAGTGAGAGAGCGAAAGAGCGAGCGAAGTAACGAAAACAAAATTCATACATAAATTGAATGTAAAATTTTTGCTGCCCACGCATTGAACTTGAAAATGTTTTACCAACAAAAAAAAAAAGAAAAAAACAATGAGGCTATTTATACGCTTTGGTTGTGCTCTTAAATAAATTAAATAAACAAACAAGCAAAAACTTAAAAAGCAATTATAAGCGAACCACAACAAAACCTGACCAAAGATCAAAAGCAATTTGGTAAATTCTATACAAAATACAATGTGAAATCACTGCACTGTAAATTGTTCCAAACCGCTGGCAGTTTACATGGCATGTTTACCCTGTAGCTGAAGTGTAAAAGAGTTGATCAGCACAGCAAAAAACTAGGTAGAATTCACTCGAGTTCAGATCGGTATCTTGCAGTCCACGCAACTTGTTCGTTCTTTTGTGGAAACTTTTTTCGCGGTCCGTGTTTTTTAAATTTAATTGAAGCTGCAAATCGTTGGCCACTGGTAAGTGGTAAATGGACCATGGTCCGTTGGGTGCGCACTTCAAGCCTGAATTGTTACGGTCGGGGTTTTGTGCCAACTAGTCTGTCAATCAATTGTAATGAATACGCATATTTGTGCGCCTCGGCATGGGGCCTGCCCTAGGTCTATCGACCAGGCCACCACTGGCTACCACTCTCTCACAATCTCTATATAAAAACACATAATGACGACGTTTCTCCAATTAACCCTGAGCTGTCAGCCAATGCGGGGCTGTTCAAATTGCCAGCCCTGACCTGACACATCCAATCCAGCTGTGACAGTTTTAACAATCGATCCAAATTCTCGCTCTCTCAAATTCCCCACTTAACGATCAGCCAATTCAAATTTTTGGCTTATTTTAGTAGCTTCTAAGAGATACTAAAATTATTATTATTACTACCGTAATCAAAGTCAAAGACTCTTTGTTTAATCATAAGTCGTTTATAAGCCGTAAAAACAATGACCACTCGTGTCTTTTATCTTAGCTAAAATTTCTTAACGATCGTTTCATAAAACCTCAAACAAGTTTTGCAAGCTTTTGAAACTCAAACTGTGACCATATAAAGGGCTTTTATGTTCAAAGTATTTCTGACGAACTGTCTAAAAATACTTTTGGAGCTGCCAACTTGTTTTTAAATGGACTTGAAATCTATAGACAACCTAGAGCGTATCAATTTACATAAGTATGCAATTAACGTTGTGCTACTTGAATTGTTCTAATAAATTTTAAATAAAAAAATTAAATATTCTTGAACTTAAGTACATTAAATTAAAGTTTCTTAACTTTACGAACTGTCTAAAAATATTTCTGAAGTTGTCAACTCATTCAATCTATAGACAGACTAAATTTACATAAGTAAATAATTACAGTTGTGCCGCTGTAATTTTTCTAATAATTTGTAATAAGAAAAACTTCTGTTTTAACATGGAATTATGTATCTTTTTTCCCCATTTTCTGAAATTTTCTCATCGCATTCTTTGTTGTAATTTGCGTGTTAAGCCAAACAACTTGGCGGCTGGTGTAATTTCAATTTGCAACTATCCCTATTAGTGCACTCACATTCCTCATACAGATTCTCTGGGAAGTGCACAAAGTGCATGGTAGTTAAATTCTCAATTTAAAGCCGCGAAGTCCAACCGCAAATTGAATTAGACCCCAAAGCCGCCGCAGTCAGTAAAACGAAAAAAACTTGTGTATTCAAAGTAATTTGCAAAGAAATTACATAAAGGAAAACAAGTGCCGGTGCCAACAGGCACACACACTCACACACATTTTTAAACTCGCTTAGACACGCACAACACTCACACACACACACACACACAGATAACGCCCACATGCGACCCACAGTGAGCACAGCTTGCGGTTTGCCAATTTAGTTGAAATAAAACGCCCACATGAACTACATGCTGCTGTCTGCACCACTCTGCACCACTCACTGTACTGTGGGGGCAAACCGGGCAAACCAAATGCAATTCATTCATTAAACCCGAAAACTAGGAAATACAATAATTCGATTCGCGACAATTCGATACTCTTAAACACTTTGTGCCGCTAAACCGATCCTAACTGATGATATTTACCTTGGGTCCGAGCGTAAATAATTATAATTGGAAAATATTACTTTGAGTGCTGATATTTTGACAAAGCAGGCAAATGAAACAAATTTCTTGATCGCAATTAAGATAAATATGAATTTAGAAGATCAGTTAACAAAAGAATCTATTTAAGAATAAAAATATAATATAAGAATTGGATTGAATATTACTTTGAAGAATACATTCTGTGGGATATATTTTAACTTTTACCAGTAAATACCTCACCATTTGCTTCAGAGTTCGTTAAACATTCACCGGATGATAATTTTCGCATCCCCAAAATAAACATAAAGCTTAAATAAACTGAATATACCAAATGTTCTGTCAACAATTGTGTCGCAAAATAACACACTCTTGTTAACAGAAAGCGGTTGCAAAAGTATACAAAGCCAAACAATTTAACGCTACAGAAATATTTGCTTGCAATTTGTCAACAATCTGTTTGTTGACCTTTTTCAAAATGTGAAATACATCGAAAGACTCAATGTTATTGCAAGAGTTCAAAACCATATATTGAAGTATGAAATTTTGAATTCAATACTTTATTAATAATGTAATTAGAAAAATTAAACTATTATTTGATATTATTTATATAAGATTTCTGTGCAAGCAAATGAATAATTTTTAAGGGAACCTGTTCACAAGTTCAACAACATTCTTCTTATTAATTTTGTATGCTTCACATGTTAACGTACAAAAATATAATCAGAATTAATTCAAATAGCCAACAAAACAAATAAAATGGTTTTGCATGGGCAGCTCAGAGGTCGTGGTGGATGAATTAATTCGCCGATCAGCCATTTTATGAATTTGAAATGACTCTGTTGGACATGATAAACGAGATCGTTGATTTTAAGGTACAACGCGATAAACTCCCACGGAAGATTTGCATATCGTGCAGCTTGAACGCCCAAATCGCCTTCAGATTTAAGCGCAGTTGCAAGAGCAACCATTATCTGGGCAAGAGCAACGCCACATTTGATGCAGAGAAGCTGCATTGAGAATTAAATAATGGAACAGATGTGTGATGCTGCAGAGCCAAAAAAAAATGACTTAAGATAGAACAATCTGCACTCAATGATAGACCTAGGCAATAAAATTGCATCGAATGGTATGCAATTTAATAGCACCTACTGTACTTAAGACTGATTCAGTGAGTAAGGTAGAGGCAGCAGTGTTCAGAGTTCAGTTCAAAGTTAACTCTTAGAAGACCCTTGATAACAAGTTGAAGAGTGCATCGATATATTGTAGATTATGTCTGGGAAATTGACTGCGATTCCATGGCATGCTTCACTACGGACTCTTCAGATGTTGAGGACTCTAAAAATAAAACACACATTCACCGACCTAAAATTGGGTCTAGATAGAATCCCTTTGCCCGAATTCTTGCCTCGGGAATTCTGAGCTACAGATACACTTGACCATTCCAGTAGTGAAGAGAGTCCAATGGCAATTTGCAGCACAAGTGCTTTCATTGCCCAAAGTCTTATTTGCACTATTTCTTATTTACTGCTTTGACATCTCAAGTTCCATAGTGAAGAGCATCCACATAAATGTGTAGAGCATCCATTCAAGTGTGGCCAGTGCCTAAAGGTATTCTTCGTCAACTCGAAGCTGAAAACTTATGTACTCTAATATATCGCAGTGCCTCCGTATAAATGACAGAATTGTGTTAGAGAATTTGTGACAGCATTGAACTTGAAACGACACTCGATAAATGAACACAACAAGATTTGTTGATAAGAAGAAATCGTTTTTAATCAATAATTCTCGTTGAGCGTTTTTTATATTTTCTTTGAAGAAAGAAACTGTACAAAATACTTTGAACTAATATTTAAAAACTACTTTTAAGTATTATATTCAGTATGTTACAAGTCAGTTACATAATTTGCAACACCCTCGCAAGAGTATAAGCAAAAATGCGGCGGAAAATTCAAATCAATTTGACGCTAAACTGCAACCGCGTTCCTAACAATTCGCATAAATCTATTATAAACGTTGCTGCACCATTCGGCGGGGGATTCTTCGCCCCCAGCTGCCCCCGCAGTAGCTGCATAATTTACCAATTTAGCTGCATTTCACATTGCTTTGTTGCAGCCCAGAGGCGCAATCTAGGAAAAACAAGCACATTGACTCTTATTATGCCACAGAAGTGTTTCACAGTTCAGCTTTTTTTATAACGAAACTCTGCAACTGATTTATACTCTTCTCTTTATAGAGTGACTTGACTGTAGTTATAGAGCAGCACAATTAAAGTGTTTAAAATCCATGAAATTATCAGGCAGAAGAGTTAATTGTAACTTGGAATTTTCCACGTTATTAGACTAGAAGTCCATTCACATGCCATTGATGGATGGGCCTAACAACTATGTAAGCGAAGGGGCAGAAACATAATTAGTTAACGGAATGTATAATTGGTGCATTTATAATTTACTACATTTATTTGTGAGCTATAAATTTATTGAAGGAACTATAGTAAAAAGTCGTAAACATTTTATAATAATAAAAAATATATATTTATATAAAAAATAAATTATTCCGATAAGTAATCAAGGTGTTAGAAGATATATAGATTTGTTTTAAGAAAGTTATCTATTTTGTGTATCTGAAAACTTTCTGTCGCTTTTGCTGCCAGTTTGATCGAGCTTTAGCAATCATAAATTCCAGGGTATTGTGTGTCAATTACATGCAAGCAACTGCTAGATAAACCTACCCCAGTTGCAACCCCAATTGGCATTCTTGCACACACAGAGGGGGGAGCTTTTACTGTTTGTGGCATCTGCCGCGCATGCGCACGACAAGCGGCAACCAATTGTTGCCTGACATTTGGTAAATTGTTTTTTTGTGGCGACCGACAAGGGGGGTGAGGCACGCTGCATGGAAATTCGAAATGCAACCGGGCGCACTTGTTGCCTGTGTGGGCAAAACACACAACAACTGTTCATAATTTGCGCCATGTGCCAAGGGATCTCGTTTCGAGGGTTGCAAAATGCTTGTGAACACAAGCACAATATTTGCATAGCAGCTGTGCAGTCAGTGGCTGGATGCCGCTTAAATTCCCATGACACTGGTCGAAAGTTCAAGCAGCGAAGAGTTCAAAGTTTGTGGCACACGATAAGGCGGAGGCAAAGGCAAAACTGCAACGGCAACACAGTCAACGTGGGCTGTGTGCCCCTGCACCTCCAGACAGTGCGTCGTTGCAGCTGGCGGCAGCCCACGCGGCAAATGCAGAACTGGGCAAACTACACACAGCAAATTGAAAACTAAGCACAACGAATATTACATACTCTACTATTGAGAGTCAACAAAATGTCCATCTCTTTGCACAACATTAATTGGCATTATAAATTTGAAGTTACATAGTGTGTAATTTCATTACTGAAATTGAATGAAGCCAATATATTCTGAAATATGAGATATCAAATAAATATTTAAAAATTAAATTTAAATCACATATTCTACCAAAAATATGTCTCAACTATTTAACCATTTCAAAATACCCCCACAATAGAGTATAAACATAAGTAATAATGCGCGAATGCTGCAGCTTTTTGATTTGCAATGAACGCAGAGGGAAATAAAGAAAATATCATGCAAAGTTTTTTTTTTTATACGAGTATTGAGTGTTTGTCAAGTGGGTTTTTCGAATGGAAGCCCAGGCTCAGACCCACAGCCAGATCGAGACTGAGACTGAGACAGAGACAGACACAGATCGAGCGGCTGCGCTTGTAATCCACTTTACGACGACCGGACGTGGTTCTTGTTGGCGTCGTCATCGTCATCGTCGTCGTCGTCGTCATTCATTCCCACTCACAGCTGAGCGACAGAGAAACAGGAATTGCAACTGCAAATAGGACGTTGAATGCCTCACAACAGTGTCTGGTCGGGTCGGGTTGGGTCTGCATCGACAACTTTGCCATGGTTACAAATTGCTGGCATCAAATTATTGAATCCCTATAGATGGAGGCAATATGCTAATCGTGCCAACTCTTGGCGTTGATTCTTAGTCAAAGTGTTCTTCAGAAAAACACGAGAAATTTAACTGAGAATATAAGATGGGAGAATTAATGTTTCCTGAAGAGACTTTGAGTATTTTTAAAGGAATGTCGGAAAATTTGTGAAAATTTGCATTAGTTCATTAGTTAGTGCATTAGTTAGTGACAGTAATAACTTTAGGGTTTATTTCTTTTGTTGTAAAGCGTTATATTAATCTTAATGTTATTATTTTTATGTCTGAAAAATATTCTAATTTTACTATCTGTTTTTAATAAACCATTTTGGTGCAAGTTACTTAACACTTTTAGTTGAGTTGCGTTCGTTTTGTTGTACAATTAACAAAGAATTTTTACTAGTTTCCAACATATATTGGTTTCTTATCGATCATTAATTTGATATTGACATCGCGTCACAATTTGCGAATTGCCAAGCTGTCCAAACATTATTTGCAACTGCGTCAGCAGATTGTTGCACACATTTTTACATAAGATTGACACAGAATGACAAAGTGCTAATAGAAATAATAAAGCAAGCGGCCAAATTAAATCAATTAAGCCAAGTGCAGAACAAGAGAAGAATGCCTCTGATTGCCTTCTGATGCATTGATCACATTGTCGAAGAAGTAAAGTGGGGACAAGATGCGACGTTGGGCAGCAGGTGCAGCAACTTTTTGATGCAAACAGATAAATGCAAGATATATCGAGAGACAAGAAAGATACACACAGCCACAACTCAGATCAGCTCAGATTGTTGCAGTTGCAGTTTGCAGTTGTTATACGGGGGGAACCACGAAACGACATTTAATTGACAGTCACAATTTATGCAAACGGCCGCAAAAAGAAACCAAAAAAACACACTCAAAATAAATAAATGCTGCGCACTGCAAACTGTAAACTGTAATTGTGACTGTTAGCGTGGAAATTGCTTTGACATGGAGCAAACAATTTTACAAAAAGACCACAACAAATTTAAATAAATGTGCAAATTCTATAAACTGTAGCGAAAAATAAATGCCATCCTCTGCAATTTGCTTGACATTTGTTAGAAACACACACATTAAATGTATCACCCATTTAAAATGAAATTTCCTGTGTTTAATTAAGCATCCATACTTACAGTTCCACTAAGCGTTTATCCATTTATCTTAACTATGTATTAATTTAAGTAGAAACAATTACTTCGCTCATTAAATACCGCACTTTAACAAGTATTTCTTGGCAACTATTATCACAGTCTTATGTATTTATGTGTCTGTTTTCATTTATAACTTTGCAGATCTTCAATCAATTCGACGGCTGTTGGAACACGATGCCAGCGGCTCTGTGTGCCCCTCGTGCCGCATTTCCTTCGATAAGGGCAAACGACGGAAACTGATCGACACCTGCGGACACGAACGTTGTTATTCCTGCATGTTCCGCAACGATCAATGCCCCATGTGCATGAACAGCTCGCTGAAAGGTGAGTACAAGTCACTCCCCAGTCTCTGACACTGCCTTGCTCCCCTCCCCACTCCCCTTCCTGCCTGTCTATCGTATCTTATGGATATGCCATATAAGGCATACAAATATTTGTGTACAAGCATCTGACTAAAGTTGGCAACCCTCAAAACTCGACTGCCAGACTGCAAGGTGTTGAGTTGAGTGTTTTTTGCAACATGTTTTCGTTGCACTTTTTTTTATTTTGTTTTAGTTATCTCGGAATTTGCCATTTAGGAATATCTTTTCTTTCAATTTGTATGCGAAATTCTTTAAAGAGGGGAAAAATATCTTTGAAATTACTGCAAATTGCTGGCGTCTTTCTTTTGGGTTTAACTCAAGTGAATTTAATAAAATAATAAACAATTATTTCTTTTCTGACGAGCTTAACGGGTTTTTATACATTACTATTAACCTTAGAGCTTCAACATTGCAAATAAATTTAGAAACAATTCTTCTGAAGATCTGAAAACTTCAATTGATCACCTTCACTCAAAGAGACCTATTTTTGAAGTTTATTCATTACTAAATATAAACTTTGGAGCTTAGATATAGAAAATAAAATTAGAAACAGTTCTGAAAACTTCAATTGATCACCTTCAGTTGCACTCAACGAGACGATATTCCAATTGATCGATACTTCACATAAAGGGCTCCATTAAGTTGCTAACTCATTGCCCTACAACTCGTTCAAGCCGTATCACTTAATTAGCTATGCTAATAAGCTAGAGCCCCTTGGGTTATGGGCAGGTAGCAGCTGTAAGTACACTATTCGTACACACTGTATTCGAATGCCATCATCATAAATAAAGCGAAGACAGAAACCACTTGCCAGCTCGTAAATTCACACAACACACGACCGAAACTCTGCACTCTACGATGGGCAGCTAGTTAATAAATTCAGTCAGCAACATTGGGCGTCGTGCACAGTGATACCAAAGCCATAGGAAATCATGTAAGCATTAAATGGGGAAAAAATACGGGGCATTACTTTCAATTTTCATGGGCATTGGAGCAACGGTAAATCGCCGCATTATGACTGCAGTTTGTCTGCCACTTTATGAAGTTACCCGTAACCAGAAAAGCCCGTGCCCCAACTCCCCACCCTCCTTTACCCCTTTGGGGTAGCCAAGCAAACGCTGCTTGCATGCCAAATGGCGCACAACACACAATTGGCATATAAATTGAACAACAAACGTTGCGACTTGGAATAATAAATGCAAATGGACTTCTGGTATACTCATAGACATACGTGCATATACATTAACGTATTCTTCTGGCTTTCAAATGGAGAAACTGCCAAGCGATCGATCGTTGAGTCCACTCTGTAGCAGCCAAGTCGATGCCACGATCGATACAATTGCATTTGCGAAATGCCAAACAAAGGCATTCAAATAGAAGTATAACGAAAACCAATTGATTGACTAGGTCACATTTGTGTATAAATAAATCTGCATAAGATAATATCTTCGATTCTCATAGAGGACAAAGGCTTACGTTTACTTTTAAACTTACTTACAAAAGTTTGCCGTGAATATAAAAATATAATTCTTGACTACATAAATTCGAAAAGCAAGAACAGAATATTAGAGTAGCCTTCTTAACCTTAGACTTATTTTATTTTATAGATTTCATTTAGGGCTGGAGTTTATATTTCTATAAAAGTATATAATCAAAACACTGAGGTTTTTATCCTTTAATCCTTATTTCAGCGCTACCTCATATCCACTTCTATAGTATTTATAAATAGTTTCTAACACCCAACCTGTGCACATTTTATGTATATACTCTCAACCTTGATTGCATTCCTTAAATGTTGTAGACCTGATTACAGACAACTTACATCTTTTTATTGTGTGTATCTTTTTCATAACATCTTTTTCTCTCTCTCTCTCTCTTTCGTTCGTCTAGATGTTGATGGCGCCAATGCTCAGGGCTATGACACCGGCATCGGCGGCTCCACATCGACAATTGTCAGTCCGCTGGGCTCACCGCAGCCTCAGCTGAGATCGCATGCACAGCGGAACGCGGCTTTGGCGCGTTATATGCAGGTGAGTGCGTAGTACTTTAAGATACAAACCGATACAAAAGATACTCGACTCGACTCGGGCACAACAGTTACAAATGACTGTGCGGAGGCGCATTTGTCTTTGTGTTTACCTTAATGACTACTTGATTATGCCTCCCCGACTCCTCGACAGATGTATAGAAAAAATGTAAGAATCGAAGCGTCAAAGAAAAGCGGCAACAAAGCGTCGACTCGATTTTGTTGTTGTTGTTGTTATCAACAACTCTCATTTCCGTTCATAGCCGAGGCGCCTCTTTTAGCCATAATACTTTGACACATTTGTTCCCTGGCCAAATGTGGGCGAGGCGTCGCCCAATCACCGTTAATTGGCCATTGTCTGGGGCTCTAGAGCTTTGGGGTCTTGATCGTTGATCGTAAAGCGTTTGATTTTCTTTTAATCAAGCTATAAGCGAGTGTCAAACAATTTGTTTGACGATAATCCAATATGAACTCAACGATTTGCATATTTTAACAGCTCCACTGGGTGGCATTGTTAGTGAAGAAAGCAAAGCCACGGCTGTATTATCTGAGCTTATATGCTGTTAAGTCTGCTTTTATGGCTGAATAGCTATTAACTCAACTGAACTTTGCTTTACAATTTTACAACTTTAACAGCAAATAAACTGTACCTGAGCAAAACAATTGTTTGCTATCGTAAAAAAAAGTATACAAACTTATTCAAATGTAAAGAGAAATGAAATCTTTAAGAAACAACTCAGAGCAAAGCATTGAAAATACTGTAAACCGATTTGATCCATAATATTGAACCTTAACCATTTAATAACTCAAAAATTCATTTATTTTAACTGCAATTTAATTATTAACCTCACCAAAAATAAATACTCAAATTTTGTTCATACACTATGAAGATTGTGAAAAAAGACTGTAAAAAAAAGAAAGTGCACTCAGAAATAACTTTTACAAGTATTTGAAATGATTTTGCTGAAGAAAAAAAGACTTTCGCGGAAAGAGTAGCAAAATCTTGGCATATAATTAGAAAATCAATTTGCACGTCGGATTTAAGTTTTAATTTCATTTCATTTTTTCTCTCATTTCATTTTTATTAGTATTTTTTGTGTAGTGGTTGAATTGTTTGTTTGGCTGTCCTTTTAAATGTCGGCTCAAAGTCGGTTAACTACTCGGATATGTTCAATTCGATGTCATGTCGGACATTTGGCACAATTTATGTTTGCTTATACGAGCATTAAACAGTCTTAAGTGAAATCCCATGTCACGTGTCAGAGAGCGTACCACAAAAAAAAACAGAAAAAACTGACAAAAAAAAAATACAAAACACCGAAACACAGAAAACACGAAACTGAAAATTAAAACTGAAAATTGAAATCAATTGGGAATCGCCGCAATTGAAATAAATATCAAGTCATAAATATGCTGCGAAAAGTAAAACAGTTTACGGCTTAGAAAGCAGAAGAGCTAGAGCTAGAGGAGCTGAAGCCAAAGGAGGGTGAGGAGCTAGAGGAAGAGGAGGAGGAGGAGACTGCTGGTGGAGCTGTCAGCTTGTCCGGCCACTTGAAGCATACTGCCTGACCCAATTTCCCGGCTTGGCATCTTCGCTGGCAAACTGTCAGTTCAGCCATTTGACAGTCGCCTTTTGAGATACACAAGCGCAGATATGAGATACGCTTCTCGCTGCCTCTGTGTCTGTGTATCTTTCTACCGAGTATTTGATACGCGGTACCCAGTACCCGGTACTCGGTACCCGGCAACTGGTTGCCAGTAACTGCTATCTGTGATGGCAATCTGGTTGCAACGTCTGGCGGCGCCCCGCCAATTGAATCTTTTGCGCCGTTTTGGCGTATTTAAAGTGACATTCGCTGACAGTTGAACTGCAACTCCCCAGTTGCTCCCCAAATTGCTCCCTAGCTGCTCCTTCATTAAGCCCAAACAAAAATCCGATGCTAATCTTCTCGTGCAGCAAAAAAATCAAATTAAATTAATTACCTCCGAATGTGATAGTTGTAATTGTTTTGTAGATTTCAAACTCTTCGGCTGACACTTGACCTTTTTTAGGAGGGAGAGCAGGAAGACAATTCATTTGCTTGTGAAAATCATTGAGGGTTTTCATTAACTAGCACAAATTAGTAGCTAAAGATTAAGGATTTAATAGCAAATATTATTCTAAAAATATATTCAAATTACGTACATTACAAACAGAATCTTAAAAGAATTGTTTGCCTCACCTTAACTGAAAACTCAATTTACAAAAATAAAAATCTCAGACTGTTAACGATAGAACAATTAGAAAATATTTACAACTCCGAAACTTCACGCTTCTTTAGAAATATAGTTGAAATTAAAACTTATTGTTATAAACTAATGTCAGCTTTAAACAAAGAATGTATTTGTTTCAAGTGCAAACTGAAAAAGGTTTTGTGTAAATGTCTTTTGATGTCTAAAGTTGTAATCATAAAAATTTCCAACACCTCGCGTCGTCCATAAATGGCATACAATTAGATCGATGGACAACAAGTTGAGGGGGCAGCAACGAGACGAAACGAAAAAAAAAAATACATAAAATGAAGAAACTTTCATTTCGAGTTGATTTGAGACGATTTGATTTGATGATGCGCCCGGAAAAAGTTGAAGTTGAAGTTGCAATTGAATCGAATTGAGTTTATGGCTGACCATAAGGAGAACGAGGCTTGACTCAATGAGTTATCATTGTCTTCGGCAAGTGGAGCAACTGGCTCTGACTGCCTGGCTTTTCTCCTTATACGCGATATGGTTACGGTTATATACGTACATATATCGGAAGTGTGTCAGCGATTGCCAACAAGCACTTTACATAACTTTAAGCTTCAACTATCTGTATCTGCAAATATACGTGTATCTATCCAAGTGGAGTTGAGTCGACTCGAGCCGAAACCAGAAGTCGTTTAACCAATTACTGGGGCGTGTGGCATGAGAACTGTCATTAGATTAAGTGGCAGGCAACCTGTGTGTGCAACCACAACTACACTACGGTGGCTCCTTCTCAGCTCAAGCTAATTATCGTTTTGAAATCGTGTTATTAGCAACTGCACCAACCAAAAAAAAAATAATAATAAAAACTAACAAACCACCAAAGATTTGTGATTGACACGCGCAGGCGACAAATCAACTCTCGTGTCTCCGATTCAAATTCAAATCGTTTGCATTAAAAATGCCATAAAAGTCGCTCGTTGTCTATTTTTTCTCTCTCTCTACATTTTGGTCACATTCGAAAGCCAAAACGCATGCGATTTTTATCTCGCATGCAATTTATTTGTTGCTTCAGTTGCAGCAGCAGCAGCAGCAACAAATATGGCGTTAATTATCCCACAATTTTGATAGCATCACGTATCCATGATTAACAAAAAACGCAATCAATCAATTGCTGTAACGCTGTATCTTTTACTTGCAGCTATGCCAAACATTGTAATTGGTATTCGCTTTGAATGACTTTAGTCGTTGGCGTCGTTGTTTAACTTGTAGTTACTCTTGTATCCAGTTGTTGCAGTTGCAGTTTCCATTTCATTTCCAGTTGCTTTTCATCCATTTTAAAAGATTTATGTCACCTCTGCTGCGCAATCGCAGCCAGCGACGAGCTGAGCTGACACCTTTTGCCTTTGTGCTGGACAACCAGCTGGGCAATTAATCAATGCTGATTTCTCTAAGCATTAAATTAACTCTTCGTGCCTGATGTAGAACAAATATGCATATGCAGATATAATCGAAGAAAGGCATTACTCATTTGATGTCGCTGTATTAACATATTTATTTTACGTTTTTCTTGTATATAGTATAAGGGGTGTAGATTTACATATATGATATATTAGTTAACTTTAAAAGAAGACGGAATGCATAGTCCTAGCCTGAAGCCTGACATTTATTATATTTTTTTCTTTTATCTATTATTTGCAATATTTGATTGAAAATTTCAATATAATCTTAAATCCGTATATGATATATTAATCAGTAATATGATATATTAATCAGTTCTAGGCTAGTTTGCTTAGAAACAACCAGGGTGCATCGTCTTAGCTTTTAGTTGTTATAATGATGACAATCAAAGAGTATTATCGTCCTTGCCTGCAGTTTTTATAACCACGATAATCAAAAAGTTTCACCTCTCAGCTATGCTCAACTCTGGATATTACAAGTTTATGGTTTATATAATAAAAGATGCATCCATTGTTATTGCCACGTATTTATCATCAACTTTGCTATACTTTCCCTCACTCAAAAGACATTCACTTATGGATAATCACAGCTCAGCGAACAATAACTGCAATCAGACACACAACTACAACCAATTTGGCGTTAATCAATCATACATACACTATAAATGCATGTATAGTAATGTCCATATGCATTGAATGTATCGCCATTGCACGTACAGCGCCACCTGGCGGTCGGTATGTGCTAGCCTTTAATTAACACGACAACAGGCAATTTATCAATTTTTATTGATAGAACCTCGACCAATCGAACAATGAGCATTGCACTAAACTGCACACTAATTAGTTGCAAAGAAACTTAAGCTGGCCTGGCCAAAATGAATAACCCCGTCGGGCAACCAAGTATAATACTCCATCGTCACCATCTTTGTGCCCCTTCTCTCTTCTCTCTCACTCCGTTAATTGCCAGCTGCAAGTTGTTTATGCTAACCACAAAATGTTAGTGCAGTCGCATGCAGTATGCAAATGCGGCAAGCGCAACAATAAATATCGAACAACTACGATCGAACACAGTCTCCGCTCTGCGGTCTACACAAAGCGAAAAAATTGATTCGTTTCGAGTTCGAAATTTGCTGCTAGTGATCTTTTATCTTTGATTGAAGTTCCTTAACTTAAGTTGAAAAATTATTGTAATAGTTGAATTTGAATTAGCTTGATTTTATGTTTCTGATCAATATTTATTTGGTTTAGGTTAATTTAAGATAAAGTATGAATGCTTATTTTTTTGTTATGCTATTAGAAATACTTTCGAATTTGATTATTTTATTTGCGCTCACAACTTTTCTCTCTGTGTACACTCCACACGCTTAGCAATCTTCCACTTGGTTTACTGTCTGGCTGGTTCACTAATCAGCATAAATTGTTGAAAATTGTTTGCTAAGTAGCGCAAAATATGTCCACCTGCCGCCTTTTTGACATTTATTGTGATCGCATTTTCCAAGGGATCTAGAAAGAAATAAATATATTTATAACATTATTCTTAGATGAGATCACAGAGCTTAGCTTCCAGCGAAAAATACATTCAGCTTGACATTATCGCTGATGTAGTATAAAATTAAAAAGCAATAAATGAAAATTGATTCTTAGCGTCTCAATAACTACAATGAAATCTTAATTGAATTACAAAATAATAATACGAAATCAAAGATAATCTAAAAACGTATGCTACTCATTTAGCTTTTTGTGCAGCTGATGTCAAAAGTATTACACCATATTTGCCATTCATGCCAGAAGAAAACGATTAAGCTGATTTGGTGGGTCGGCAATATGAGCAAATGCAACACGCCCACCTCAAAATTAACTTAAATTAACTTCAGTTGAGCTGACTCGACCAAAAAAAAAAAAAAAAAAAAGGCTGCTCACATTTCTGCTTAAAACAAATTACACGGCTTATCTTTATTGGCCCAAATTTCAATTGGCCAACAAGTAAATTAAAGCCTGCCATGAAAAGGCAATTAATGATAAAAACAACAAAAAAATAAACACACACTGCAATCAAAGCCAGCAACAATCCACTTAAAATATATTAAGAAAAAAATAAAAGAAACGAAAGTTGAACTGCAACAGTCACATCCAATGGGCAAAAGGACAGAAATGAAGGTTGAAAGAAAAAAAAAAATGATATCAGGGCATAATCCACATGTCAGCAAAAGATGAAAACATTTGGCATACAGTTTGTTATGTAAAATAAATGAAAGACCAAAAGGAAATTGACAGAAAACATTTTTTAAACGGAAGACAGAATACTCTCGAAATAAGATATAGATATCAGCATATTATATATATAGTTGTTATATAATAGTTACAGTTATTGAAAAGAGTGATAATAATCATAGTACAGCATTTAAAAAGAAATTGAAGTAATATTCTTTCTAATATTATTCTATGAATATTTGCTTGACTTCACTGCCGTTTTTTTAGAAACAATGTCGTAAAAAAGCGCCATTAAATAATATCTATAACAACTTAATTCTTTTCTATAATCCAATTAAAATGTATATTATAAATTAGATTTTATGCCGCTAATTCTCTAAATAGTTGTGATCAATACAAATACTAATCTTCTTTGTAGTCATGAATTCATTATCAAAGGATTATACTCCAATAAAAAGGACGCTCATTTTTTCCATTGATTTAACTCTCAATAACATTAGATCCTTTCGGAAAGAGTATTTTTAAATTAATCATTTAGTCAAAATGAAACACACCTACCCAAAAAAAAATCGAAATGGGCAGGGCAAAAGTTTTGACTGAAATTAATTTGCCTGCCCTGCAAGATGAATGGCAACCTGGCGAAAGCTGTCTTCCGTGCTCCCCCAGGGGACAGCAAAAGTTCCTCGATGTGCCAGTCAGAGCTCCTCCGCCTCATAAGTGCAAAATGCATAAAAAAATGCTGACACCATTCGATAAAGTTGGTCGATAATTTAGAGTCTTTAGAACTATAGATGAGTCGATTGAGTTTCACCAAAGGTTCGTTCCATTTTGAATGATACTAACGATCACGTACTCGACTCACAGACACAGACAGAGCTAATTCACTGAAATTTTCACTCGCCGAGCACTAATTAATATGTAACTCGTTTAGTGTGCGATGATTACGATTTACGCAATATTTTCATGTTGATTGATTGAAAAAAAGGTGCCGACAAAATGACGCAGACAAGAGCTTCTATTGTTGCACGCGTCGCATCGACATCGACCGGAAAACAAAATCTATGAAATTTAACGCATTTAATTTACTCTCTTTTTTGTTGTTGCTGTTGCTGTTGCTTTTGTTGTTGGAGTAAGTCGAACTGTAGGAAAATGTAAAATGTTTGTAATCAAGGCGAATGTGTTGATCGTCTCAGCACCTCAGAGCAGCTTGAATCTGTTTTTATCGCCTCTTAGCTTCGTTTTTTTTGCTGTTGGGAGGCTTTCACTTTCTAGGCCCAGTTAAAAAAGTAAACAAAACTGTTGCCAAGAGGGCTTTAATGCTTGGGTCCAAAATCACGATGAAGCTTTTGCATTTTGTTTATTGTTGTTGATTTTGCCTTGATTGAGTGAGCGAAGTGCGTGTGACGCAATTGAAGCTAATGAATAAACACTTTTCAATTGTTGCCTCAAAACTACTTATTGTTAAAAGTATTGAAATTGTATTTGAAATTGCTAGAAAATTCGTAAGACTTACTACCAGAACTTTAAAAAAATTCAAATTTTTAAAAAGTGATAAGGATTGAAACAAGTTCGGTTTTCAATTTGACTTAAAATTCTACGTTTAAATATGAAAATTTTATTTAAAGAAAAAAGAGAAAATATCATTAAGCATAAAGATGAACAGAGACGTCTTAAAAAACGTTTATTATTAAAAAAAAAAACTTAATATCAAATATACAACAACAACTTAAACAATTCCACTTCGAATACATCAATCTAATTTTAGACTATTTAATATTTAATACTCTTGCGTAAAACTCTTCACAAATTTGCAATGTGATGCTCTTCAAAGAATAGGTTAACAAAATTATATATATGAGATGCAGGAAATAGCTACTCAGCCTTCAATCACAATTCGAAAAGCCAAGAGTTGTTTTTGCCGACTTGGAAAGATGTAGAACAAAGCGGTCAAGGGTGCTTAAGTTTCTAAGCATATTGCCCATAAGTCAATTGTGAAACTCTCACCGATAATTGCATCTCAAAAGATTAGTTACGCTTTAAACTGCGGCTCAAGTGCTTGCTTTGGGTTTGGGTTTGAGTTTGGGTTCGTGTTTGGGTTTGTGTGTGTTCGGTCATGAGGTCCGAAGTATAGTGCACTCATACAGAGTTATGAGTGTGTGTTGTTGTGCTGGTGAATTTGGCATGCCAAGCACGTTTTATACACTTGCACACGGACGCGGACACGGACGCGCACTTGATGAGATGCAGAGTGCAGAAAAGAAACCCAACAGGGTCATAAATGCACTGGCCGCGCCATTAGAAAGCTGCAACAAAGCCGAATGGGAATGGGAATGGGTATGGGTATGGATGGATCAGTATGAGTTTGAGTATGAGTGTGAATGCAATAGCTTTTATGCTCAACTTGTTCTCGTTACGTGCATGACTCATGACGACCACAAAAAAGTGCAAGATCGTTTGGGTTATAAGGTGGGATTTGGGGATTGGGGATTACGATGGGAACGAAGCGGAGAAGGGAATTACGATTGGGGAGTGCATTTCACTTTCAGAGAAATCAATAACTCAACTCTTAACGCTCTCACGGTGCAATCAAATGAAAATGTTCAACAGCAAACAAAGCGAAAGACAAGCTGCTAATTAAACAGAAAAACGCCATAACAATTGTGCAAATGAACCAATCAAAATATCCATTTAATTTACTTGCGCTAGTATAGTATTGATAGGAAGAGTTTTATATCACGTATACGACTGAGGAGGTTTGTTCTGTTTTGATCGATAGCATCGCATTTTTGCGTTTTACTATCGCTGGGATTGCGCACTTTCCAAATGTCAAATAACAACTTCATTTCACTTGCTTAGCAAATGCATTTTTGGCATACACATTCAATAGATAGTTACTATATGTTTTCTCAGCCATTTCACCCGATTAACCAGCCAACCAGTTGCGATCCCTCTCCCAATCTCAAACGCCATATCACTCTTACTCTCACTGTCTCTGTCTTTTTCTGTGTCTGTGTCGCTGGTGCAAGTTTATCTATCTGTTTATCTCGATGTCTTGTTTATCTATTTCGTGGACTTGGCATGCGAGCCGCTTCCTCAAATATATAAATCGCACACGGCATTTGCATGTTGAGAAACAATTTCTCAGGCCTCGTTTGTTGGCTTTAACGCTTTGGCTAGCCGCCTTTGATATATGCCACATGACGATGGTCATAATATTTTTGCGCAATTCGGTTGTCGTCGAGCGGCTTTTTCAACTCAATTTATCGATCGTTAAATAAATGCATTAACTTCTTCTGTTTTTGTTTTTCTGTTTCCCATTGACCGAAACGCGATTTGATCGTGTTCAAAGCACTTGCAACCAACGCAAAAGCAGCTTGCAGACTGGCAAATCAATTAATAATGAATGAACTCTCAGCATCTGATTTGCAGCCAATAATTTAGTATTTTTCCATCAACTGGCTTCTCTCTATTAATTTGGAGTATTGAATTATTATGAGTATTAAAAGTGGGTACATCAGTTAATATTTTAACTATTTTTAGCGTAGAAGATCGTCTTTTAAATAACTGACAGTTTATAAATTAACAACTTCACTTGCAAGTCATGAATTGAATAAACTCATTAACTAATGAATGCAATTAAAATAACTGCTTTGTGCATTTATTTATGGCAATCCCATTTGCGATTAGGCCAAGCCCAAGACAAGTCCATCAACTACTTGGACTCAAATTACCAAATACTTGAACCCAAAACTCTGCCGTTGATATCACCACAATTTTGCCTTGATTATAGTACAATGAATGCACTCACACACACACATTCAGTCTGTAACTGTGCAAATAATGTTCGCTCCAAATGATTTGGCAATCGAAATTTGATACAACCAATGGAGTCGAGTGCATAAATTACAAAGCTAAACGCAAGTAATTCTCATAAAAAACAAATGCATAGAATGCTTGAATACGATTACGATTGCGAATACGAATGCGAGTCTGAGTGTGAGTACGGTTACGATTACGATTACGAGCACAAGTGCGGGTACTCGTAACATTGCCGAGACCCTCTCACCTCGTTCCTCCTCCACGCGGTCAAATCGCGGCCAAGACACAATGGCCCCAAACGGCAAATGACGGCGACGAATGCGCCTCGCGGGGTGCCCAATTGTGGGTGTCAGCAGAGGGCAGCAGCGGGGAGCGAAGTGAGTACTAGAAGTGAGCACAACAAGCAGCAACCGCGACGCGTTTCCATTCAATGCAAATGCAACATCAACAGCAGCAATTGTGGGCGGTTTGCTAGCGACAAGCGCGTTTTTGCTTGCATTTTGCGGTCTAAACTGCTCTAATAATATAATGACAACTTTAAATATCTAAGGACTATATAAATAATTCAGTATTTTGGTTCTTCTATTAATTTCGAATTTTGAATTATTATGAGTATTGAAATAGGGTCTATTAGCCACATATGTTAATTGTAAAGCTTTTGACACCAGAGAGAACGTTGAAGATTGTCTCTAAAATAACTCAACTATTAGTTCCCAGAAATGCAGTTATCAATAGCAACTGCTCTAATTTTCGGGTAGCTCTGCAAGTGAGCTATTGTCTGTTTAAATATAAAGATCTATAAAAGGCAAATGATGTAATAGAGTAGTAGTATTGCGAGCGTCCGTTTTATTTAGCTTACTGATCAAGACTGACCGAAAACTATGTATTAGGAAGTTCAGAATCGGTAACAGATATCAGAGAGTGATAAAGAGAGCATATCTTACAACACGAGACATTTGTTAGAATAGTCGAGATGTCGTAAAATTTAATAGGACGAGTGCCTACACACATACAGGCCTTCACACATACAAGCACTCGTCCAACTACAGATCTTAGTAACTAAAAGTCTACAGATTGGCAAGGACGAGTATTAAATTCTATGATCTCTCTTCACTTGCCTTATCTTCTACTTCAGAAATACAAAAATACATATACATCTTAACATTGCTGTTCGCGAATTAACTTTTTGACTTGTTACACAAATTAATGCTGGAAGTTGTATAATTTTTATTCTCATAGCATAATTGGAGGTTCTGTCGAAATTTGAGCGCTCAAATAGAATAATATTGTGTTGTTTATAACCGACAATTTGCGATTATAAACATTATGCATATTAGCGTTAAGCTACAAGATCGCTATGAATGAAAACAGTCCTTGAATTGGCATCCATTTCAACAGTTTTCGGTAACTACTATTTTTATGACATTTAAACAATTATTTTTAAGCGCGCTTTGTGGTCGTGTTGCTAAAATATCAGCTTATAGTTAGGCTAAAAAGCAACTGCAACTGCAACTTGCTGTGACTGTGGGCCAAGCCCAATCAAATGGCGGCCAAGTCGTTGTCTCAACTGGTGTCAACATGTCTGGGACCGCCAGCTTGCCTCCAATAACTGCTGTTGTTGTTGTGTCGATGTTGTTGTTTTGATGTTGTTGCTTTTAGCCCGCAGCTAAACATGCGAGTATGTAGTTATACCCTACACCCGAAATATAAAGGTATGACCAGCAGTAAAACACTTTCGCAATTGAACATATGAGGATTTGGTATTCAATTTCAATTTATTTTTAATACGTAATTTCCAATTTAATCTTGAATACTTATAGAAATTTGAAATTTCATCATAAGTTGCATTCTTGAATTTCAACATATTGTAGTCAAGTATAGGCATAAGGAAATACTTACATTTATAAACACAATATAGCATAAATATCAATTCAGTAAATAGTGCCAAATAGCTTCAAAGCTATTTTAAAACCTTTCTTAGCTTGTGAAATAAAACAAAAGAACCATAAGAAATCATATTTGCCGATTTCTAGGTAAGTTGGCAGTCGAGCAATTCCAATTGTCTATATTATTCATATTTTGCAGCCGCCAAAAAAGTTGACTAAAAATTATTATGAACCTGTTGATGCTGTGGTTGCTGTTGTTGTTATTGTTGTTTGGTGCTTGTCCAAAAATCGAATCGAATTCTTGAATGAACCATTAATCTTGTTGCCAGCTCTGTCTCAGTCTCTGTCTCCGACTGCAGCCGGATCGGACTCTGGCGAGTCGATCATTAAATGGCTGCGGTAATTGCATTACGGCCTCAGCTTTAGCTTCAAGTTTCAGCCTCTGTTTTAATGCATACTATACCCTTACAATGAAAGTATCCCAGTTCAGTGATGCAAAATGTAAACAGGGCTGCAAATGAATTTTATGAATTTTAAATATTTAAGGAAAACTTCACAATTGAAAAACAAAAATTTGACTTTCAAATTAATTATTATGTTTAACTTATTGTTACAAAATGAATTAAAACATTTATTTATATTTTCAATAAGTTTCGTTGGGTATTTACACTGCGGTGTTTCAGCTGTTGTAGCGTTTTTTATTTTTGAGCAAATTAATGCGAGTTTGTCATATTACAATTACATCGACGACCGGCTGGCATTACACCTGCGATCTTTTGGCGCGACGAGGACCCCTTGGGGTTCCGCCAACCAAGCCCAATTGGTTCTACTCGGCATTTAGTGCAAAAGGTTGCCAGCAGTTGTTTCTGTTCCGTTTCGGTCTCAGTTTAAGGTTTGACAATATACGATGAAGGTTTGGCAAGATCGAAATGTGATTGTTATGAAGACTCTGCGCAGCAAATATTATCGGTCTTTTGATCTATATCAAATTCTAAAAAAAGAATAAAAGATTCCAACTAAAAATAAGTAAATCATTCAAAATGTCATTGCTTATTAAAAAAAAGATATCTTCTAAGAAATAAAAGCTATTCTTCAGGTCATATTTTGAATATTCACTTTTAAAAAATCGTTATCAATATTAAGCACAGATCACACATTTTAAAAGTGGAAATAGGAAGCCTATTAATTTCATTGTCTATATTCGTGTAAGGATCGGATCAATTATTACTGTTTTGCAGTGTCACATTCCCATTCCAACACCTCTTTCCACTAACGAGCACATGCATGCTTACAAGATGATGATACTACACATACTTCAAATGCACAATCTCCCACCAAAGACAACAGCAACAATGTTGTACAACGACAAGTAAAACTGCAAATTGTGTAGTTGAAAAGTGATTTTCACTTTTCTATAGAAATTTCAATTTGCAATGCAGTGGCAGGCATAATTTGTTAATTAATTTTCAAGCTACAACTTAATCAAAATGATGTGGCCAATTAAAAAGCCACCGCGGGGTGGCCAACGATAAGACACTAGACTCCGAGGAGCGAACAAACGACAAGCGAGTGAAGAGGAAAGGAAATCACGAGATACCGATAGAGACTCCAAGCGAACTAGTTTAAAGAAAGCCTTTCTTTGGCTCGAAACGAATCGGGCAATGGATCGTGGCGAACCGGTACTTAATTACACTCGCCGTCTATCGATAGGTCATTTATCGAGTGTGGGGAATCGATTGCCGTTGAATTGCTGCAACTTAATAGCCAGACTTTCCACAGAACCCGCCACAATGGCGACAGACTGCGAGAGACAAATCAGATGCAACTAAATAAACAGACATCACTGACGGATGGTTAGACAAGTGGGTAGACTGCACTTAAAACGGGCACGCATCCACAACGGAAGTGGGAAGTGGCATCCGTGGGAGCTGACATGCAGCTTTCTAGAATTGAGACCCACTCTTCAAGAGCATTCTTTCTCTCTCTATCTCTCGTCTGGTCACGTAATATCCTGGCCTTATCTGCTCTATCTTTGACTTTCAATTAAATGGAATGTTAGCTAACCAAAATTGTAGCCTCTTCCAGTTGGCCACAATTACTATACTCTGGCAACTTTGTGTGCCCGAAACAAACCAATTTCAAGCTATTATCCCACACAATAGGGAACAGGTTCTGGTCGCCAAATTGCCAAACACGTTTGCGATTTTTGGAGCCTCCTCAGAGGCTGCAGACTGCTGACTGCAGACTGTAGCCTTTAGCCTGTGGTCTGTGGAATATAGAATGGAGACTGTCAGGAAAGCAAAGCAGACGCCAAATGAGTTGCGGTTCATTAAGACGAAACCCCCAGACAGACAGACTTGACTCTTCGAACAGTATGTTTGTGTCTGGGATGACTAAGACCAAGGCTGGAGTATGGTCACTAAATACACTTGACAGTTGCTGCATCTGCATGAAAATGGACTTTTGTCTGACTTGCCTGCTCCTGATGTCCGGCCAACGCAGACGATGCTTGATAAGGCGTCGACTGCAGAGCACGATCTTACGCCAACAGAACCTCCAGCTAATCGCACTGATCGCGACACAAGACAGAGAGAGGAGCGAGAAAGAGAGATGGAAAGGAGAACAGACAAACAGACGAACAGACAACAGCGTGCAGTGTGAGCAGACAGAAGATGATGATGATGATAATCATCGACCATTGTGGGACGTCGAACATGCTTGAGTAGGTTGAGACTGGACTTCTTCTCAGTTGCAGCCTTTCAGAGCTAACAAATAGTCAAATGCAATAGCTTTGAAGTGAAATAAATATATTCAAATAATTAGAATAGTTTGCTATTATTTTAATTTTGATTTTATAAAGATTATCTTTGACTATTCATGTTTATTTATGTATCTTTTCGTTAAACCTGAGCTAGCAACATTTATTCCTAATGTCCTAGCTTCTAGCTATTTTTCTCTCTTTGGTGACTGTTTCGCTATCCCTTTTTCTCTTCCATTTGATCTTAATTTTATTTCGCTCTCTATTTGTCAAATTAGTTTCTTTCCTCTGTATTTCCCTCTTTATCTTAATTTATTCCTTTATCTATTTGTACTAAGTATTCCTAGCATCTTGCGTGCTCCCCAATTTCCCCACACCTTTTCTCATTATCTGTATTATAATGCCCTTTATTATACATTTCTTTATTTCTTTATTTTGTTTTTCTTGTGGGTCATTACGTTTGTTTAAATACGTCCAGCGGCTTGTCTTTCTCTCCATTTCTCTCATCTTCTCTGACTTTGGCTTAATCTCGCTTGGGATTAGGTATGGCGCACCTTGGTTCGCCCAGAGAGATGCGACTCCCTGCCGCAGCCAGAGGGAAGTCTCTTCAGAGCTCAGCACAGAGTCGAAGACAAGTCGCATATGACTAATCGATGTGCAACGCCTTTCTATGCAACGCTCGCGTTCTCTTTGCTGTGGGGACCGCGTGCCGCCGCTTGTGGCATGTGGCACAGCGAACTTTCATCGTCGATAAAGCTGGGCAGAAACACATACACAAACACACACAATCTTATATACATACATCAAAGTGCAACTCATTTCTCAAGTCTTCATCTGCTTATTTTTTGTTTTGCTTTATGCTTGCAGCAGCATCGCCAGGATTCGCAATCGCCGGATTACCACCGTTATGCGAGCATTGGCAAGTTGCCCCGTGCGGCAGCAACAGCTGCAAATGGCAATGCCACAAGCTTTGGGGCCAACACACACACCGTCACCGTCGACATCCATCAACACCAACACCAACAGCAGCAGCAGCAACTGCAACATCACCAACAGCAGATTGGCAAGCAGCAAACGAGCAGCAGCAGCAACAACATCGCACACAACAATAATTTGCACTTGCCGTACAGCGAGTTGCATGCCACACCAGCATTTGCAACGCCACCGACGCGTCGCCGTTTCTTCAATCACAAGAATCTGCGCAGCGCCCTTACCGGCCATCGACGCACTGCCTCCAACGGCGGTTGTCCCCTGGACACAGCATCCATACTCTCGGGCGGTAAGTTTTTAACGACATATTTCTGGTGCTGGGAAAATAGCCTTTTAGATTCCTTTAGCTAGCCTCTATGCCTCTAGCACTGCACTCTTCCCACTTTCTGTACTTCATTTCATCAACTCCTTCATCCAGATCATCGTGGCAAGGAATCGAATGCTTTGAATACTTCGACGTGTTCGGACTCCGCAGTGACGCGTCGTCGTCGCAAAAATGTGAGCAACAACAATCTGAAGACATCCACGGAGCATGGCGCCAACAGCGAGAATCGCCTCAATCGCCTCAGCTTGGCGGGCACCTCGATCAAGTGCCTTATCAAGTCACTGTGGAGCGTTAACTCCTCCAACTCGAGTGATGCAGGACTCAATCATCTAGCAGGCATGGTCCCCATTTCCTTCTCTCGCACACACATCTTATTTGCATGAAATTCATTACCGATTCCCTTGCTTGAACGTCGATTATAGCATGACAGATCATAACCATGATCTTCAACATTCTACTCACTAAACTTCTTTAACGAAAAGTTAATGTCAACTAACTCTTTTTAAATTTTCTTTTAAAATTATCTTTTATTTTTCAATATTTTTCTAAAAATTTTTGTAATTTAAAGTTTACGTCCAACAATTCGTTTATCTTAATTGAGCTTTATTCGGTATTAATATACTTTCAAAATACGATTTATATATTTATTCCTTAAGTTTTAAGAAGTAAATAATTCCATTACTGCTTTTTCTCTTTTTCGACTGAGAACTTTATCAAATGCTGCATCAAATAATCAACATCAACAGCTGAAAACAATTTCACATGTTTCGCCTTGAGAGTTAATAACAGAGATTTATTTTTCTATGTCAATTGTTGGTTATTGCAAATGTACGAATTCTTTCTTAACCCGTCGTATTTGCATGTTAATGTCTTATATTATATCCTAATCCTCCACACCCAACCTTACTCACACATATCTTACGCTTTCTTCCTTAGGAAGCGACACCTTGGGCATTGAACATCATTCGCAGGCGCTGCTCAACGAGAAGCAGCAAAAGGATCAGCTGCGAGCTCGCCTCGGTCTGCTGCTGAACGACAACAGCAATTGCGGCACCAGCAACAGTAACAGCAGCAGCAGCAGTGATCACAATGGCAACTCAACGAGCACCACAAGCAGCAGCGGCAACAACACCACCAACATCAGCAGCAGCAGCTGCATCACAGCCAACAGTAGCAACAGCTCCTCGCACAACATCAGTCCGGAGCAGACGCTCGCCTGTGCTGGGGTGCTCAGTGGCAGCCAACTCTCTGTGGCCACCTCGAATGCCAAGGAGGATGCCCTCAGTCTGTGCAGCAAATTCAAGATGGGCTGCTCCATGCAGGAGCACGCCTACGAAGCGCTGCCGATGGCCAAGACGCGCAAGGGAGCCGCACGTCGCTCAACACGTGGCCAGCCCACAGTTACAGGCGTAGGCGCAGGAGTAGGCGTGGCGGGAGGTGCCGCTGCCGGATCAGCAGTAACTGCAGGTTCAGCTGGAGCTGTGAGCAAACGTGCAGCTGCCGCCGCCGCTTTGGCAGCTGTGCAACTTGCGCTGAAGCCACTCTTCTTTGAGGTTCCACTGCAGGAGCCGGATCCACCCTATGCGGGTCGCCAGTGGCTGGTGCAACAGCTCTCGAACATACTGCTCGGTACCGATACACGCGTGGTGCTCATCAACGGTCAGCCGGGCACCGGGAAGACCGCGTTCTGCCTGCAGTTAGTGGAGTATTCGTGTTTCGGACGGCGTCAGATGCAACAGCAGGAGGATGTGGATGCCATCTACAGTCAGCTGGGCGCACAGAATGAACGCATGCGCGGTCTGGCCTCCCACATGGTGGGCTATCACTTCTGTCAGTCCGATGCGAATCTCACCTGCCAGGTGCCCGATTTTGTGCACTCGCTAGCCGCCCAGCTATGTCAGGCACCGCAGCTAACGGCGTATCGGGATTATCTACTATCGGAACCGCATCTTCAGGACATACTGAGTGTGCGCGAATGCATTGCGGATGCGGAGCGTGTGATGCGTCTGGCCATCCTAGAGCCGCTGGCGCAACTGCATCGTGCTGGCAAAATACCGGCCAAGGTTGCGGTCATACTTGTGGATGCACTGTGCGAGGCGGAATACCATCGACCCGATCATGGACACACGATTGCCAGTTTTCTGGCACAGCTAACACCGCATTTTCCCGCCTGGCTCAAATTGGTGGCCACCGTGCGCACCCAAATGCTGGAACTGGTCAAGGCGCCCAGCTACACGCAGCTGACGCTCGACAGCTGGGCCAGCAGTCAGACACTGCAACAGGACATGATGGACTACATAAATGCCCGGATCGAACACTGTCCGGAGATACAGCACAATATTGGGGGACAGTTGGCGCAGTCGCAGGCCAAGTTTGTGACGCATCTGCAGTCGCTGAGTCGTGGCTCTATGTTGTATGCCAAGCTAATACTGGATCTGATCTCGCGCGGACAGCTGGTGGTCAAATCATCCAGCTATAAGGTGCTGCCCGTTTCGCTGGCCCAGATCTTTTTGCTGCATTTCAATTTACGCTTTCCCACCGCACGCAGCTTCGAGCAAACGGCGCCCATTCTCAATGTCTGCCTGGCTGCATTGTATCCACTCACGCTCGATGAGATCTACTACAGCATGGAGGCACTGCATCATGGTCAGGAGCCACTCAGCTGGCCGCAGTTCATGCAACGCTTCAAGCTGCTCGACGGTTTTCTCATCAAGCGACTGGACAACACCTACATGTTCTTTCACAGCTCGCTGCGCGAGTGGCTGATGCGACGCGACGAGGGCGAATCCAGCAAATTCCTATGCGATGCACGACTCGGTCATGCCGGGATCGCCTTTCGCCTCTCGCGACTGCAGGCGCCGCTGCAGCCTCAACTTACACTCGAGCTGGGCCATCACATGCTCAAGGCGCATCTCTACAGCAGCAGCCAGGCGGCGCTCTCGCCCCGTGATCTGCAGTCCTATTGGCTAGCCGGCGCAGCAGACAACATCTCGGCGGCACTTGGCGCTCTGCGCAACGTCTACAGCCCCAATGTGAAGGTGTCGCGCCTGGTGCTGCTGGCTGGAGCCTCACCTGATCATCGCACCGACTACATGGGCGATGCGCCCATTCTCTGCATTGCCGCCCACGAGGGCATCTTGCCAATGGTCAGTCTGCTACTCGAGTTCGGCGCCGATGTTGGTCTAACCAACAGCCAAGGCTGCACGGCTCTCATTCTGGCCGCCATGCGAGGACATTGCGATGTGGTGCGTCGCCTGGTGGCCGCCGGCAGCAGCCTGGGTCAGCTGGACACCACACAACGCTGTGCTCTGGTGCATGCCGCACGCATGGGGCACCTGAGTGTGGTGCAATATCTGCTTGCCTGCGACTGGTCGCCACGCGCACGCTCCCAGGACGTGGGACGTTCTTTAGCTTTGCAGCAGGCGCTGATTGGCGCTGCAGCGCAGGCGCATGTCAAAATCCTTGAAGATCTGCTGGATCTCAACGAGCACGAGCTAAACGATCTCAGTGTCGATGTGAACGGCCTAGAACCGAGCAGTGGCGAGCTCGCTTTAACCGCTGCCGCGCGCCATGGCTGTGTGGATGCTGTCAACATATTGATGTCGCGAGGCGCACAAATTGATGCACGCAATCGTCAGGGTTACACAGCGCTGTGGCTGGCCGTCAAGGAGGGTCACTGGAGTGTTGTGGAGCAGCTGCTGCAGCGTGGTGCTCTACTTGATGAGCCACTGGGACAGACGCGCAAGACACCGCTGATGATTGCCGCCGAGGAGGGACATCTGGAGCTGTTGGAGCTGCTGCTGGCACGTGGCGCTGCACTGGAGGCCGAGGATCACGAGGGTTTCACGGCGCTGAGCTGGGCCTGTTTGCGGGGCCATTTGCCGGCGACGAAATGCCTCGTGGAGCACGGCTGCAATCGTCAACACGAGGATCACAATGGTCGTACTGCTCTAGATCTGGCGGCGTATCAAGGCGCAGCAAGTTTGGTGCTGTATCTGCTGGAGCAAGGCGCCAATCTAGAGCACATTGATGTACACGGCATGCGTCCGTTGGATCGTTCGATTGCCTGCCGCAACATCCAGGCGGTTCAGGTGTTTCTGCGAAAGGGCGCCAAACTGGGACCAACCACTTGGAGCATGGCCATGGGCAAGCCGGAAATATTGGTGGTGCTGCTGAACAAACTGCTAGAGGATGGCAATGTGCTGTATCGCAAGAATCGTTTCCAGGATGCGGCACATCGCTATCAGTATGCGCTGCGAAAGATCTCCGGTCTTGAGCAGCTACTTGAAAGGAATGCGGTCTTTGCCCAGCTGCGCACCAATCTGCTGCTGAATCTGTCGCGTTGCAAGCGAAAACTCAATGTAAGAAACATTCACTTTCGATGAATATATTTATATATTAATCTATCTATTTGGTTTACAGGAACTTGACGCCTCCATAGATTTGGCCACGCAAGCGATTCTCCAGAAACCTCACAGCTACGAGGGTTACTATGCTCGGGCCAAGGCGCGCATGGAGTTGGGTGCACTCAACGAGGCGCTAGTCGATGCCAACGATGCCATGCAACAGGCAGCACAGAGCGGTGTCCTTTGCGAGGTCGTCGAAGTCCTTAAGCGCATTCAGGCCGAGTTGCTCACGCGCATTACCATCGAAGATCAAACTGTTGCCGGCAAATTAATCAATGCTGGAGCGGGAGCGGAAGCAGCAGCGAGTGTCTACGAATCTCAGCAAGAGATCACTGATTTGTAAATGTCCTCGGCGTTATTGTTATTCTACTCGTCCTATCGCAATCGAATCACAATCATAATCATTATTCTAATTATACAAGTATTGTATGTAATTAGCTTTTAGTCCTTAACTATTTTCATCTATTTATTGCCTTTGGATGTTTTAATTTTACAAATTAATTTGTACTATTCATTTTCTTTACGCATGTATAAACTAGTTGTAATCGTCCTTACTCACTTAAGTTTATCTTGAATAATTAAATAATTACAAATTGTAAAATTATTTTCGTTTAATTATTGGCCTTCTTCAAAGCAGCTTTAAATAATGGTGTCTAACTGCTCGAAATCTTATAAGTTTTCTACAAATTATATTATTTAAGTCTTTCTGCTGTTTTCTCATGTGCTATTTTATAAAATATGCGCTTAAGAACAAAATATTTATTGCTACAACTCGGTGTAATCTTGACAGATTTCAAAAGGACATGCATTTTTGTGATCAAACGTACCAATTCTACTGTTACTTTCCGAGCTACCCAGGATTTTACGTTTTTAACCATTTTTTCCTCGCCCTGACGCCGAAATTTTACAAGTGTTGGATTCTTAGATAAACCCATAATTTGTTGATGCCAATTAATAGATTTCGTCCTTACAAATCGAATGCAACTATTCCTGTCAAAATGCGAAAGGATATGCCCGAGATAGGAACATTTTTGTAATTTGTAAATAATTACAAAATGTGCAGCAGATTAATTTCTTGTAGCATACTTTGAGGATGCGATAAAACCAATCATCACAGAACACCAAACCATAGATGGCGCTACAAAGCAACTCACATTGACAATCATTTCACTCCAAATGTATAGTTATAATTTGGCAGGATCCTTACGGATTTCAAAAGGACATGCATTTTTGTGATCACGCGTACCAACTCTATCGCTTGGCATTCAAGGATTTTCAGAACTAAACCAAAAAAATTGGTGAACAATTTTCCAAGGGGGTGGCACGCAAAAATAGTCAAAAATTCCAAATTTCCACTGTAACTTCCCCATTTTCAGGACGATTTGGATGTCCTTTTCCAAATTAACAGGTATTAACACAAAAATACAGAATATATAAAAATGTCCTTAAAAGTCCTTCAAACGGCTGAGATAAAACAAGTTTTTGGTATACAGAAAACTAGTCATATCTCTGGAGTCCTTGGCAGGATCAAACTGATATAAGTGTCAAACAATATATTTTAATTTGGACTATCAACTGGCGAAAGGACATTTAAATCGTCCTGTTACTTTCCGAGCTACACAGGATTTTACGTTTTTAACGATTTTTTCCTCGCCCTGAAGCCGAAATTTTACAAGTGTTGGATTCTTAGATAACCCCATAATTGTTTGTTGCCAATTGATAGATTTCATTCTTACGAATCGAATGCAACTATTTCTGTCAAAATGCTAAACGATATGCCCGAGATAGGATCATTTTTGTAATATGTAAATAATTACAAAACGTGCAGCAGATTAATTTTTGTAGCATACTTTGAGGCTGCGATAATTCAAATCGAGATAAATTCTGCATAAAAGCAAGCTTGCTCAGTTCAAAGTCAGTTACTGTTTTTATTGTTAATCCGCATAGATTAGAAAAGTTAATTACGTTTGCCAATGTTGCGTATTCTCCGCATTTGCTTGTTTCGGTAATCTTTCGTTACAAAGCGTTTGCTACCCATTTCGTCCTGCTGCAGCCCTGCAATAAAGCACAATTTTTACTATATTTTAAGAAATATATTTTCCATACATACCTATAAAACTTCTTCGTTTTTCAAATTAATAGAATCCCGAAGTAGATCAGTATTTAAAAACCTGCTCTCAGTCTCTATAACTTCTTTCGAATTTAATGAGCATTCTAATAAACTGATTACTTCTAAAGGTAAAGTCTATTTTTTCTGTCGCTTTATTCTGATGATCGTTTGGTTATTCATCCAAACTCCATGCTTGCGATGGAATTGTTGTAAATTTCCATGGCAGGACGTCCACATTGAATTTATGCGGTAGAAAACTTTTTTGGTTGTACTTTTAACAATATCATTCTGCTCCTCTTCTGGTATAGCCGCTTTTATAAATTTCCAAATTGCATCCTTCCTTGCGCTTTTCCCAATTGCTTCTTGCCATATATCAAACAATTCAACGTTGGGCAAATTGAGGCTACATTCTAAAAATGAAAATTTCACGGATAAGGGTTAAAAGTGTGCTTAATTTGTAACTATTCACAAATAAAACTAAATGAAAAAACAAACAGCTGCTTTTATCATCTGTATTATTGTTAAGGTGGCGCTATCTATCGAAAATTCTGGTATGCAACATTGATGAATGATCTATTGTAAACACGTGTTGACATTGTACATGTACCTAAAATTACTTCAATCTGCCAACTTTCAAAAAATTACTTTTGTCTTGAAAAAGTGATCAAATTTTCTATAGTGCTATGGCCTGGCATTCATTCCCAATTTGCCAACATTTGTTTTTCGATTATATTTGTATGGAAAAGATAATAAATTTCATTGACCTTGAGATGTTACAGTTTGATTAAATGCTGGACAAAAGCAAGCTTGCTCAGTTTAAAGTCGGTTACCGTTTTTATTGTTAATCCCAACAGATTAGAAGAATTGGGTTATACAAAAAGTTAATTTCTTTTGCCAATATTGTGTTTCGGCAGTCTTTCGTTACAAAGTGTTTACTACATATTTCGTCCTGCTGCAGCCCTGTAATAAAGCACAATTTTTAATATATTTTAAGTAATATATTTTCTATACATACCTATAAAACTTCTTCGTTTTTCAAATTAATAGAATCCCGAAGTAAATCAGTTTTCAAAAAGCTGCTCTCATTCTCCATATCTTCTTTCGAATTTAATGGGCATTCTAATAAATTGAATACTTTTGAAGGAAAAGTCTTTTTTTTCTGTCGCTTTATTTTAATGATCGTTTGTCTATTCATCCAAGCACCATACTTGCTCTGGACGTGTTTTGAATTTCTATGGCAGGACGTCCACATTGAATTTATGCGGGAGAAAACTTTTTTGGTTGTACTTTTAACAATATCATTCTGCTCCTCTTCTGGTATAGCCGCTTTTATAAATTGAAAAAGTGCATCTTTCCTTTCGCTTTTCCCAATTCCTTCTAGCCATTTACCAAACAATTCAACGTTGGGCAAATTGAGGCTACATTCTAAAAATGAAAATTTCACGGATAAGGGTTAAAAGTGTGCTTAATTTGTAACTATTCACAAATGAAACTAAAAGAAAAACGCAATGTGCAAAAGCACGTGAATTGCAATTCCAACATCATCTGTATTATTGTTTAGGTGGCGCCATCTATCAAAAATTCTGGTATGCAACATTGATGAATGATTTATTGTAAACACGCGTTTACATTGTACATGCACCTAAAATTAGTTCAATCTGCCAACTTTCAAAAAATGACTTTTTGCCTGAAAAAGTGATCAAATTTTCTATAGTGCTATGGCCTGGCATTCATTCCCAATTTGCCAACATTTGTTTTTCGATTATATTTGTATGGAAAACATAATAAATTTCATCGATCTTGAGATGTGACAGTTTGATTAATTGCTGGACAAAAGCAAGCTTGCTCAGTTTAAAGTCGGTTACCGTTTTTATTGTTAATTCCAACAAAGATCGCAAAGGCTTTACCTCGGGCTTGTTTATCATTTTGCGAATAGTAACGGCTTTTCCAGGGTTTAACGCAAGTAATCTTAATAGGACAGCAATATCAACAAGCCCGCACCTACGAGCAGATATGCTTGTCGCTTGAGTCAGTAATCTTTCGCTATGTTTTTGTCCCGTGGAGAGGTCAGCTGCTTGCCATCTTTGACCTTTTATATTGAATGTCATTTTTGGACGTCCCACTCGTCTTATTGTTTCCACTCCTTTGGCTTCTTCTCTAGTTAAAGTAAGGGTCGTGTAACCTTCCATCCAATTCGAATATCTGTTTTTAAACGTATTCAATTTTCTAAAGCATCTTTGCCAATTTCGTCATAAATTTGCACAGTGTGTTTTGGCTTTATCGTTCAAAAAAAGAGCATTTTTTCCAAAACGCTGTCATCAATATTTTTTGTTATGAAAGTGTATATTGCATTTCGTTTCTCGCAAAATCTCCCTTGCTTACGCCACACTTCTAGCAGTTCTGCATTGTTGATCAAGATGTTGCTCCCTAATAATTAAAATTACGCAAAAAACCGCATATTAAGAATTCAGAATTGACAAATTTACAACATGTATATGGACACTGACTGATACAATTTGAACCTTTTTTTAAAACCCTTTGCAAAGGGTTGTGGCGACGCATGTGGCCCGTGAGATCTGGCTTGGTGAAAAAAGCCCCAGGGCATTGGCTACATTACTTTCGGTCATTAACAAGTATACGTCTATGTTTTTATGGTTGGCTGGGAAAGAGAATGTCGCATAAGTCGCATTTGAATGGATTGTCCTCACTATGGAGCTTGATATGTCGGAGTAGCAACGGGTCGCGTGAATAGGACCTTGGGCAACGGGAATTTTTCATCAAGATGAATCTTTTGTATGTGAAGCCTTAGAACTTTCGAACGAATGTACGATTTGTGGCACAGATCGCACTTCTACGGTTGTGTGTCGACTCTTAAATGCTTCTTTAAAGTCATGTGATGATCGAATGGCAGATCGCAGAAGGTGCATTTGTAAGAGCCTTCTATACCCTGACCCCGACCCCGCTTAGGAACGGCAGTTTTTGAATTTTCTATTGCATTCACATGAGGTGAGTTTGTAACGTCAGTATGCTCTTCACCACTGTTATTCAAATTTCCGCTGAACTTACCATCTTCGTCGTCTGAAATGTTAATCACAGCATCTTCCTCCATTTTTACAATTACATTTCGATCTTGTAGCGATAAATCTCTTTGATTGTCTTCCACAAAGTCATTTTCCCAGTCAGGTGCATCGTTTACAATTTCATTGACGACATAAAGCTCCAAGCTAGGTTCTGTTTTGACGATTATGTCTGTATTATACGATGATGGATTCCATTCCTTATCGTCCAAGACGTCTGCTTGATTGTGTGGAGCATCGCTGTTGGCTTCTCCTCCATCATTTGAGTCCTCGTCTCTAATTAGAGCTTTGAGAACACTGTAACTGCGCTCGCAATTTCGTTTGAATCGAAAGGCGACTTGAGCATCCGAAACGCACGTTGTGCAGATTTTTCGAGGAAGTTTGTCGCACTGTATATCCAAATCGACCATCTCGTTTATCATGTCCAACAGCGTCATTTCCATATGATACAAGGGCTGTTTTGTAAACAGATCCACCTCGACATCTGTTTTACCCATGCAAATACGACAAGATTCCATTGTATTTGTTTACTTCTTTCAATTTCACCTATTTTCAATGTTGTTATTATTCTCATATGAAAATCAACAGGGCTGCAATCGTCACTGTTTAGTACTGAACTAGTTCGCGCCGACAAATTTGGAGTCAATTATCGATATAAAAATATCGAGTCAACGTTTCAATCGTTTTCAAAAATTAAATCCTTTATATCAAGTCCACATATATGGATGGAGCTAAATATTTGATATCACATAAATAATTCCATTGATTTGTCTTGTGCAAGTGATGTGAAACAGCTTACTTTCAATATTGATAAATGGAGTTACATTACTCGAAAAGGAAACCTGCGACAAATTCATCGTTTAGCCCGGGGTCGATATTATCGCTTGGTAGTCAGCTGTTCAGAGTTTGTCAAAACAAGAACAATTAAAGTAACAACTGCAATGAATATGTAATATTTAATGTTGTGTGTGTTATGTTAATTTTTGAAGCTTTATTTTGAATTACTGTGTACTAAAGAAATTATTAAATACATTTCTTGGTGCGCTGTACAAAGTAAACACCTGTTGATTCTGCATAGCCATAAGCTATATCATATCTCATATCTTTAAGCTGCGAAACATATAAAGTTTTAAAAAATCAAAAGCAACAAGTTGGTTAGTAAAATAAACGTAGGTTTTTTTTTCTAAATATATTTTATAAAAAAATGCAATTTGCACATTGATTGGCTTATATACTATCTTAGCGTATTGAACTTTACAAGATGATAAATTATACGTTTCTCGATTTTGCTTGCATGGCATTAATTTTGGGATGGGCGCAAATATCTAAAGAAATTTAACATTCAGTCTCGCCTTACATATGATTCTAAAAAACAGATTACAATTAGAATAATGCGACTTAAAGTAGTATGTGATTTGGAAATAAAATTTAGAAAATATAAAACAAAACTTTACAAACATTGAAATTTTGTACAAAATATTACGTATTGCTTGATAAAATCTATCTAAACGAGAACATAGAACATAGATCTGATATATGTACATATATATCTTTGTATGTATGTATGCATATAACTTATCGAACGACTCAATATGAGTCAGAGAAGGAACTTTTTGCAAGCACTGTGCAAAAGACATTCGTTGTCAGTATAACACTTGATTTCAGGCAGGCAACAATGGCACTAATATTGGGAGGATCACATCCGTATATCAATAAAGACTGTTAGATGCTTGGCTAAAACTTTTCATCGTCAATGTTCTGCTGTCGACAATTGTTGAGCGCCGACTGGCGTTTCAGCGTGCCCGTCTCACAGTCATTGTAGGTCTTGGCCAACACCTTGGGCGTGTTGTTGTGATGCATGTTGTTGCGATTGAGCGTCCCGTTGCCAATATTACTGGTCTTGGCAGGCATGCGGAAGCTGCTCTGACGCTTGGGTCGCTGCTCATAGTACTGCAAGGATTAGCATAAATTATTATCTGATTTGGTTTCGTTTCAACTTTATTGACTTACATCCTTGGTGGGCAGGCTGGAATACTGATTGGGATACGTGTCGAAGCTGGCCGTCGTCGTGGTCGTCTTGTTGAGCGCCTCCTCCACGCTAAGCAGGAAACGACGTCGCGTCAGATGATAGGTGACTAGGCAGCAGCCCGCTGTAAACAGCAACAACACACAGATGACGACGGGCAAGGTGGCGCTTGAGCCAGTTTGCACTTCTGTAAAGTAAATTTGCAGTTAATAAAAATATTAAATATTCAACTTATTTCGCATGCAAAACTTACCATCGCATTCGCCGGGCACGCAGGCGGTCTTTTCGAACTCGGCGCCTCGGCATTCTAAGCCCGAAGGCTGCTCCACTTCGCAGCGACGATGGCGCAGTCGAATGCCATCGGTGGAACACGCAGACCACTCGCTCCATTTGCTCCAGCCCAGAAAGTCTGCAAAGCCAGCAAAAGGTTAATTGTGGAAACTAATTGGAGGAGTTGAAGACTTACCTTCGCAGGGCACCTGTTCGCACTTTTGCTCCTCAATCGCACGTCCCGCACAGAGACGCTCGTGCCCGCCCATACATTTTCGGGTGCGTCGTCGCAGTCCCAGGCCACAGCTGACCGAACAGCTCGACCACTCGGACCAGCAGCTCCATTCGTGCTCCAGCTGTGTGTCGATGCTGTTGTCCGGCTGTTGCTCGGCATCCGAGGGACACGGCTGTAGATTGCAGGCGCGATTCTGAAGATTGCGTCCACGTTGACGATGCTGACTGCCGCCACCACAACTGACACTACAAGGCGACCAGTCCGAGTCTGATTCCGAGTTCGCTTCGTGTTCATTCATTCGCTGACAGCTGCCATCAGCGCGACAATTGCGTGTCTCCTCCTTGACCATATTAATCTTGACCGAGCTGGCATCAGCAGTCGTGGCCCGACAGGAGTAGCGATAACGTTTCTCCACCTGCGGTTCGGTGGCATTGCCAGCGCTGGCTGTCAGCCAAGGAGTCCAGGAGCTAAACTTGCGGACCTCGGCGCAACTCTGCATGTTGCAGTCCTCGTAGTCCAAGCGACAACCCGGGCAATCCAGACCTCCATTCAACGGCTTAGGATCATCGCATTCGCGACGTCGCATGCGAAAACCGCCGCCGCACTGCGCGCTGCACTCGCTCCACTCTCCCCACGGACCCCAAGCACCGTCCACAGCCTGTGGCTTGGCCACTGGGCACGGCGGCAGATGACTGCAGTACATCTCGGCATGCTCCGAGCCAAGGCACATGCGACCGCCATGCGCGGGACGTGGATTGCCGCAGCTGCGTCGTCGCGTCTTCACAGCAATGCCACAGCTTTGGGAGCAGGGCGACCAGGCCGACCAATCCGTCCAGCCGCCATGCTGGGTGCAGTTCGTCACCTGTGTGCTGATGCCCTCGCAGCCCACGCCACCGTGCTGCGGCTGCGGATTGTTGCAGTTGCGCTGCCTACACAAACAGTTGCTGTCCGGCTCCTCGTGCTGCTGGCAATCCTGCCACTCCGACCAGGCGGACCAGCCGCCATCGATGGGTGCATTGAGCACGGGACAACTAAAGGTGCTGGGCTGCAGCCAAGGCTGTTGCACAGTCGGATCGAGTGGCGTGCAACGCTCGACAAGCTCGTTCCAGCCGCAATACGGATCCATGGCATTGAAGCAACTTGATTGCGACACGTGACGACTGCAACGCTGGGCGGGAATGCGTGTAAGCGCCAGATCCGTGCCCAGATACAAGGATTCGGTCACCTTGAGGAACGACATGTGCAGCAAGGCCGTGCTACCCGTATCGTCTGCCTGCCACAGCTCCACAAGACATGTCTGCACTTTGTCTTGTTTCTTTCCATATTTCACGGTTAGCTTCTTGATGTGATTGCCGCTGCTCGAGACGAAGAGCACATGCAGCTGCTCTGTCTTGGTCTGCACCACATCCAGCGCAATGTGCTTGAAGCGCTCCAGCCTAGAGTGATACAAGGGTTCGGCGCCAATCGGTTGAACGGCCTGATCCATGAGTTGATAACGTGAACTCTCCAGAAGACGACCAAATTCAGCGGCTCCGCTAGCACCACTTGCGCATTGGAATTGACTGCGCTGCGGCGTATTCACGGTCTCCCAGGCGGCATTCGTGTGGTCCTGCACCTTAAAGGCGCCCTCGAAGGCATCGTTAATGGCGCTCAGATTGTAGGCACACACAGCCGATCCAAAGATGCTTGAACTGTCAAAAGAGAGCAGCTGTTAGCAACAGTTTAGTGTTGCGAATCCTTTTAAGCACTTACCCCGTTGTACTGAACGTAGCGTAGAGCACATTCTCCGATTCGGAATATGTCATCCCTTGGATCTCGTCAAAGTAGTATGGGTAATCTCCAGGTAGCGAGCAATTGAGACGCGCCTTCAGAAACGATGTCCAATTGTCGCGCAGCACTTGATCCCCGCCAGCATCATTCTTGCAGACACGCGCAATGCGAGAATAGATTGCCTAGAGTAAGAATTGAAGAATTTGCTGTGAATCGTTATTGCTTCCCTATTCACTAGGATAATTTTACCTTGCCACAGCTCATGTGCTCCAAAGCGGATTCACGTAACAGAAAATAGACAAAGTTGCCAGCCTCAAAGCTACCCACAAACTGAGCTCCATTCAGCCACTTATTGTTGTATTGCTTCGTGCGCAGAAAGCGCTGACGATCCGCCTGAAGGGGAACGGAAAAATCCAGGGATTAGATGTGAATTTATAAAAAGATTTTTACAAAGAGGTCCAGAAGTTAAAGAATAAAAACATCTTTTAATAAAGAAAACAATTCAATAAGACAAAGAAAAAAGAATGCAATAAAATTAAACTTTTAAACAGCCAAAATAGTGAGGATACTAAAATATTTAAGAGGTATTATTCGGAAAGAAGTATACTAATATTCCAATACAAATTATATTTTAAAAAAGGAAAATCTATTAGAATAATCAATCTACGCTATAAAAAAATTATTATCTTAATAATTTGTATAACATTGGGATGCCAAGAAAGGAAGTTCTCCCTATGATTCATACGAAAGTTCATTGATAGCAAAGAAAGCTATTAATTAAAAGACTACAACACTAATCAAAAATATCAGGCTTTAAGAATAATCAAGATGGAAAGATAGCAAATCTTGATAAGATAGGAATCAATTCTGGGAAGTTGAAGAGATAGATCTGATTGATTTACTCACCCCATGGGATTGGGCGGGAGAGCGAATGATGGCCACATCGCTACCGGAGAAGTCAGTGGCTGTGCCGACGAACATATTGCCATTGGACTGCAAGAGGCTGGTGCTGTTTGCCTGCGGATGGAAGGGGCACTTGACGACACCATCGTCAAACTCGGTGACTGTGAGGTTTTCCATCTGCAATTGCCAGAAGAGAAGTACATGTTAAATGTTGTGTGTGTTATGTAGCTGTTATTGGCGACGCCATGGCAATTGCAATGCATTGCATTGGATTGCATTCAATTGGCGACCACTCACCTGGCGCCATGAGCAGCTTGGCTGGAAGGCGTTCGTCCCACACGCGTACAGTTGGTTCTCACCGTAGCTGTGGAGCACGCGCACATAGTTGCGACACCATCGCTCCGACTGGCCTTTCTGCTGGCACATGAATATCTTCTCTGGCGTCGCCTCCCAGCTGGCCCGCTCCAGCGGCACCAAGTCGAATGACATGCGGTACAAGGTGTCTCTGCAAAACGACAACAACGACAAAAAAAAAAACCAAACCGATAAAAATAAATAAAATGTTGCCGCACTCCGAATCGGGGGAATGGTAACAGCCAAACAGCCAAACAGCTAAACATCTAAACAGCGGCCCACAACAGCTTACAAATAAGGCAAAAGCCACAAAAAGCCTACATCTAAGCACTCCCTTCCCTCTACTTCCCTCTCAGCCCGCTCTTGTCATAATTTTCCAACTGGTTGGCAACACTGGTGCATTGAACCGCAAGGCAAACAGGTAACGATACCTGCCCAGGCACAGTGGTCACTGTGCTGACATTTCCCAAGGAGAGACACTTGCTTGTAGGCGTCCCCAGTTGGCCCACATGCAGCCAAATGCAGCCATTTTACGACTTGGCCAACAACAACGCATTCACACCAAGTCTTTAAGGATTAGCCAGCATTATAGCTCTAGCAATTTATTGACTAGACTAGACTTAGCTCAAATTTTCATGTTTTATAGCGCAAATTCATTAGTAATCCAAAGACTCAATTACATTCATTCATATCTATAGATATAGTTTTGTAAATTAATATGAGAAAGAGTTATAGAGACTTTACATAATTTATCCCATTCGAAATTCCGAACTTTGCAACAACGTTAACTGATCTGAGAATTCGGTATTAAAAGTTCAAAGTATTTTTAATGATTCTCAAGCTCGTTAATTCTATATTAAAATATTTTTAGCTATCTCTCAGGTTCACTATATTAGGCCATTTTTTTAAAAAGTTGTTAAATCTGTCATGTATTTAGCATTATTAATAATTTCAGTTAACAATTAATACACCTCATTAAGTTCATGCTATGCTCATAAAGGTAACACCACTGTGCCTAAGACGCATTTGGCGCAACAAATACGAAGATCAATAGATCAAGTGCATACGAATGCGGCAAGTAAGAGATAAATGTTTACATCTCAAACTGGACAGCATTCGCCAAAGACGAAGTCGGCGAAGTGAGTGGACATAGAATGCGAATGGGACTGCAAATGCGACTGCGAATTCGAATTTGATGAAGGAATTCTCGACACAGCGACCAGACGACGCCAGCCAACACACAAAGAAGTCTCTGATAGAGAGACAGCTCAACTAAGCGACGTTGCAAACGCTGCAACTTTGTTCAATGTGGGACTCTCGACCGGATTGCCATCGACTCGGATCTCGCCCAATATCAATCAGTCAAATGCAACAGCAGCTGCTGCCACGCGTGGAGCGTCGAACGTGGAACGTGAAACGTGGCGCATGGCTCGGCTCAGTTGAGATCAGCTTGACTCGCTTCAGCTGGTAACTTGAGCCTGCGAGCCAAGCCAAGCCAAGCTAACCACTTAGCCAACTTCTGCGGTACGCGTTGATGATGAGGTAAAAAAACAGTTCCAACATTTGCAACTTGCCAACGGCGCCCTTCCCCCAAAATACAAAAAAAAACAGCAGCTGTCAACGACTTGTTGTGCTTCTTTAAAAAAGTGTATAGTCGTATGTGTGTGGCTTGGTGTGTGCCACGGCAGATGCAAAAAAAAGGTTTCTTTATTTAGTTGTGTCATTATTCAAATTATAGCATTAAAAAAGGCAAAGTGCACACACGCAACAAGCGCTATAAAAAAGAGTGCCCATATAAAGTTAAAGTGAATTCAAAAGAAAATGCAAATTAATTAATGCGAATTAAGTCATTTCGTTTTGGAAATTACAAGCATTTAAAACAAGATTTACAACTGACGGTTCACTCGAAGAATGTCAACTGAACTCTTCTTATCCGATATACTTAAGATAACTGAAGAATGCAGCTGCAGAATCTTGAAGACGTTGAATTCTTGACACGTAAGAGCAAAAAGGTATTCATTCCACTTATAACATAAATACTTTCCTTAGAGCGTTTGATTTGAAATTATTTTTATGATATATGAAAACAACATTTAAACTACAATGCTCACATTTTCAACTTTCCATCTACCATATTCACTCAATTTATTATAACTTTTTCTTTGAAATCGAATTTAACTAACCTTCAAATGCGCAGAGAAATATCAAATTTCATTTTGACAGCCATAAATTCAATAAAAAAGAAAGAAATGTTGACAGAAACAATAAATATAAACAATGTGGAGCTCAGGCGAGACTAATCCGCTTTTCTTCAACGACTTAATTTATTCCGGAGAAATTGATCTTTGGCTCAAAAAGTCAATGAATAATTTTAAGAAATTTTCTTATATATGTAAGAAAGCAGCTTCAATATGTATAAAAAATGTGCAAAATGAAAATAATATCTTGAAAATTTTAAATAAAACTACAATAATCCGGTATTACGACTTAGAACAGAATGTAATGAAAATGTTGTATAAAAGATCCATTTATAACGCATTGTATAATATCGTCATATACTTCATTGTCAATCGTTGCTTTTAGAGTAGCTGTTGAGGAGAGTAACAGTGGTGTATTGGGCAAGGTTATGATAAGCTTCAATAGCCGGCATCAAGTATGTCAAGAGCCGGGTAATGCTTGTGTCTATACAACGCTGTAATAATTTTTATAAGGTCTACCTAATGTCTAAAGACTACTAAGCTGATAAGCGACACACGAGTGGACTCTAGGGTTGGGCAGATGTTAGGTTACGTATGTACAACGGAAATCGAAACGTCAAAAAATGCCGTGACAAACTTCGCGTAGCAAAAAAAAAATGGCAAATGGGACAGTAAAAATATTAAAACAAATAACAACAAAAAAGGGCGCAAAACTTATGGCCAGACTTAACGGCTGCAAAAATTAATTATTGCTGATTGCGAAAAGCTGTTGTTGTCGTTATATGTGTAGTATAAGTTGTTATTGTTTTAGTGAACCGCCTTTGTTGTGTGATTACATTTTCATTTTGTTTGCACTAATTTGCTTGACAATCGCAGAAAGCGTTGAAAATTCAAAGCAAAGGAGAGAAATAAATATAGAAATACCCTCTTCTGCGGGTTGTATAAGTTGGACAAGTATAATGTAGTATAAATATGAGGGTAGTATAAGAGGATATTACTTGACTAATTGAAGGAATTATAAGAGTTTACTTGACTATTAGAATCCTTTCAGCTGGCGTTCATCTATTGAGCTTTTAAACACTCTGTTATAATATTTACAGAGTAATAAAACAAATGAATTCCTTTACGCTACGTTTAAAGTCCTAATTACGCTCTGGCATACCTGTGCTAATGAGAACAGTTCCGCAAGTGTTCCCAGCAAAAGAAATACACGCACGCGCCCATCGAGATAACGATAGAGTAAAATGCGTTATGGCAAACACACAAATACGTAAAAAAGCAAATTAAACAACTGGCAAAACAATGTGCAAATATTTGCCAAAAGCAAAATGCGAACAACGAAAGCAACCTGAGAGAGAACATGTGTATCGGACTTTTCACACCTCAACACCACATGGAATTCGACTCAAATGAAAGATAACAAATTTCAAACGAACCCTCCGCACAGGATGGTGGATAGGTGGGGGTTCAGAGGAAAGGGGAATGAGAGGAGCAATGCTAATTTGCAAGGCCGTTGCTTATCGCGGATGCCAAAGAAATGGAACACTGAACTCCAACAAAACGAGTTAACTACTCGCATGCGAGAAATTCACGCTAATTATAGAATATTTCGACAAAAGCGAGAAACTATTTAAAGTTCAAATACTGCGCTGGTTAGATGACTTGCATAACAAGCTGAGCTGCTGGACTATACCCTGTAAACATTGATAATAAGGGGAATGCTTAATAGATATTGATTAAAATAATAACCAAAAACAGCAGAGTGGAAAACAAATAACAAATACTTAACAAATGATTTACAAAAAGATAGTTTAGTGAAAACATAAACTGCTTTTTAACGTTGCTAGGAGATAAAGCAAATAGTGGTTGACTATAATAAATGAATTGTCAAAATAACTGTGACAACTTTACTAATCCCCGAAAAATGATAAATTAATTAAAAATTTCAAATAATAGACAAATGAAAAACTAGTTTTTGCCAATACGTTTTGCGAAATTGAAATGTATTCTTAGGATTTGTATTTAACAGAGCATAAGCCTCGTTAATTAATTGAAATTAATACCCAGATTAGTAAGACTTTAGTCGGTATTAAGTTACAGCATGCAGTAAAAGATACATATGAATATGTGCCGAGATACTTGTTGATGATGTAATTGAATTATAGTAGAAACGGACCAATAACTTTAACCCATTTACAGTCCTTGGCGCGTGGCAGTCTTGTTAAGCAAGTGCGTTACGTTCAGCAGTATCTGTAACTGCAATTGTATCTGTATCTGTAGCTCGGATTGCAGCTGTAGCTGTGCACTTTATTTTGTGGCTTGGGCCAGCGCATTTGCATTCACAATATTCGCACACCTTGCGCCGTGGCTAAGTTTTGAGCGACAAGCGCGACAAGATAAAAAAAGGCCAAAAGACGGAGACGCAAGTGGAGATGGAGACGGGATTGAAGCTGGCGTCGAGCATGGAGCTATTAAATCTTTTGACTATGGCGCCGTCTGTCCAGCTGCAGACCTGCGAATGTGGCTGGAGCTCGAGCTGATCAAGTGGTCGCCGTGCGTGGGCGTTTGTCTAGCGCCTGTTTGGCGACAGCTTGAGGCGATCGACGGGCTGGCGGGCTGTTTGTAATTAAAAATTGCCCCGTTTGCACCGTTAAGAGCTTGTGCAGCTAAACAACTTGTTGTTTGCAACAAAACTGCCGCGAATTGCGGCACACACAACACACTCTGCACTCTGCCTACGCTGAGCACATTCCAAGGCTCTCGAATCTCTCACAAATTGTATGTGCAGTTTTATTTTCGATTTTGTTTTTTTTCATTTCTAGTTTCCTGACAGTTTCCATAGAAATACGAGTATGCAAAAACGCCCCCTGCCTGCCCCCCCTTTTGAGCTGTAACTGTGACTGTGGCATATGTTTTGCCTTGATTAATTTTGATTTCAATTTCGCTGCTGGAGTTCCAGTAGCCGCCTAAGCTGACTGCCAACCTCTTAACGTCTGTCAAATGGGGTTTGTGTCCACCTTTCAATTGCCAACAATTGTCTGGAGCAACAACTAAACGACTATTATTATAATAGTCTTATCTCAGGCATTCAAATGCATTATAAGCAATCTTTTTCCATGATTAGACTGCCTAGAACTGGCAAAAGTTTTCGCAATCCCACTATTATAACTTTTTTTTTATTTCAAGTGATTTGAACTTAAAATTTAAATATCTGTAAATATTAAATTTATACTCTAAAGTTAATATGTTACATCACTTCAGCAATAATTCTGCTTACCCATACTTAATAAACAACATTTCCTTCAATTTCTGTGTCATATCGAAACCTATCTATAGAAAACCTAGTTTCCCCATCGTCATATTAAAGATTGTATTTTCAGTTTTTTCAGAATTTAAAAGTTACGACGAAGTTATATCTAACAACAATTCCGCTTACGTATACGTAATAAAATTGCAGTAAACAAAACTTTCCTTTTAATTTTCAAGCCTAGTCTAAGCATAACTGATATGTACACATAATATTATGTTTCTTAGGGAATGCTGTAACGGTCAACTTGTATATATGTTTTGTGTACGGTTTCCTTGTTCAAACAAAATCATGTTCAGTCACATGTATAAACATTTCAAATGCTTCGCATGGTCCATTTGCGACAAAGCCACAGCAGCGAAACACAACAAGAGAAAAAAAAATGAAAATGAAAATGAAAAAAAGCAAAGTTTAATAAATGGTTTTGCTGGTCGAAAGTGCAGGGGTAATGAAAGGGAAAGGGAATACAAAATGGTATATTATTTAAAATGCAGTCTATATCAAATTTCGGGCCACAAGACCCCAAATGCACTGCACATGACAGCAACAACAACAACAAACAACAACAATAGGAGCAACTGCAAATGACGGGACGTGCAATCGACTCGTCACTCTTCACCCCTCAATTGCCACCCCGCACTCGTTACTCGCCTCTCGTTACTCGCCATGGGAGCCACTGGAGTACTTGAGATCGTCCCCGACTTGTCGCAATACGAATGCCGCGCACCGCATTCGTAATCCGAGCCTTTAGTCGTGTCAAGTGTGAGTGTGTGTGTGCGAGTGTGAGTGTGAGCGTTGGAAACAGACAAACCAGGAGCATTGTCACGATATATTCGTAGTGTATACAACATTAATACTCGCATACAGCGTTTGCCTCTACAATTACCCTGCACTTTTATGAGCCGACCACAAAATCATAAAATAAAACAAAAATGAAATAAAAATTATTCCACTGCCAGCAGTTGAAATAATATTGCCACAATTAAATTGCGGTTTGCGATTAGAAGAAGGTTCTCATGTGGTTCATATGTGGCACATCAAGTACATGATGGATCAATAGTAATCAACTGTGAGATACCCTGCCCTAAAATGTACAACGATAATAAACAAATTACAATATCGTTCTATATTGAAAAAAATATAAAAAAAATACTTTCTTTAAGAATTTTAATTAAAATGTTTCTTCAATTGTCTCAATATTCCTATACATCGTTGCTCAAAACGGAAGTTATTATAGAGCAATACACAATAAGGACAGCTTACTTAATATAAAACTTTTAGTAATAAACTATAAGAGATTACCGACTAACAATATGCATATAGGGTAAAGCACATAAGCATATCATCTGTCATTTACAAATATGTGAAACTTTTCGGCTTCTCATTTATTCAATTTAAAGAGAACCGACGTATAGAAAATAATTGCTAGCTTCAAGAGAATAAATTTAAGCTTGAAAATTTAAAGAAAGACAAATTACTATGAAGTCTATTTAAAAAGTAGGCTAACGTCGTGGAAAAGCCTATATTTCATTTCAGTTATTGCACAACCGTCGCGCATTGCATTAATATCTAGGGAATGTGATACAGATACCTAAAGACCCAACATAAAGGTATTATATGTGTGCTTTGCTGACCGCTGGAGCGTCCAGTCTAGTCGCAACGACTTAACGTTATTATCAAAATCGAAGCCCACATCTTATAAAGAAACTACATTTAATGTGCCCACACAGTTATCTATGGAACTAGTTATCTCTACGACGCCTACTTGCCATATACTGATACTTATACTCGTAATCATAGTACAACCTAGCAAGTAAGTGGAGCAACTGCCCTTCGTTATCATTGGAATACAACAAATCAAAACATAAAAACCTAAAAGAAAAACGACGAAAAGAGGCAAAAAATAAAAAAACGTGTGACGAATGATTGACGACAGCAGGCAGGGACTAAAGAAGAACGAAAAAACAAAAAAAAAAGAGCGACAACATTATGATAAACGAGGCAATTCTGTATCTGTATCTCAAGGTGCACACATGATGTGGCAAGGGGTTAAGATCTGTGTTGGGGACAACGCTTCGGGTCTTATCTGCCAGTTCTCAGGCGAGTAAATGAAAAGCAAACTTTGGCTAGAAGAATACGACAATATACCTACAAAAGGTACCATCTACCATTAAATTGCTTAACAAATACACTCGGTCTGGCAGTCGGGCAACGTGTATTGTATCTACGAGTACGCACAACTATCTGTATATCATTTGTTTGGTTAACTTGTTCTGTTTCTGCCTTTTCTGTTTGTATTATCATTAGTTTCTTTCAAAAAAGAGAAAAAGCGGGAGAGAAACGTGGATAGAGATAAGTCTCGCTGATAAGCTCAAGATTTGTTTAACCTGTTGCGTGCGCTTTCAATTTTATTACGAGATCTTCTGATCCCATGCCAAAAAAAGAGCGTTATCAACTTTTGTTTTACGCAATACGTTATCGATACTACGAGTACACGTAAAGAGGGGGAATTACTATGTGTTTTTTAGCAAAGTTCAATTGCTTCCGCACACTCATAGTTACCAAGCTTATGACTATGAGGATATTACTAAGTTTATATCACTATTAACACTTACCTAGCACCGACAATAACTTGATTTCTGGACACATCGTATAGCACCTCGGAATACCAAGTCGTTTCGGGGTCGTAGAATCGTTTGGCTGATGACATTAAATCTGTAAAAATCAATAGAAACTCATTAAACTCGTCATGCTAATAAACCTACGAAATTACAAAAATATAATGATTTTTTAAGCTTTCGTACAGTGTAAAGTCAAGCCGCCTATAAAATGTACAGTTTTTATTGTTATGTCTTTGCATAATAGTCGTCTAGAAAGCGAACTTAAGTGTCGGCAACTTATGAGACATAAACAAAATATGAAAATATGAAAAAATCCGCATAAAATACTCATTTAATATATTTACTATATATGTATATACATAAAGTAAACATGTTGTTGTTGCTGAGTTTACACTTCGCGCAGTCGTACTTCAAGATGCATTCCACGCGAAAAGCACATCATGCAAATATTTAAACAATAAACACGAAACGTTTTCTGATTAAGCCCCAGCTTTACTCAGAGATTCATCAGAATTGACATCTTCTGTGGAGTGCATATGGAATTTTACAACCTGTTTCGCCCTCAACTTGCGTAATACTTGACTAAAGTACTCTGACGATCAGCACCTTAGAACTGACAGACATCAACCCAATTTTCCCCCGACTGTTCAACTTGATTGATTGCTTAGCAATTGACACACTTTCGTGATATATATATATTTTTTAATGGTGTTTCCTCATCATTATGTTTTTTGATAATCCAACACTTACCTTGATATGATATATAACGCGAATCATTTTCCAATAGTTCATAGTTGGACTGAGCTTGGTAAGTGCTCATCAGGGCCCTTGTATTCCTAGGGCCCTCTAGGGTTAAGAGGAATAGTATTAGAAGCCACAGCTGGTGCTGCATTTTGTCATATTTTAGAATTAACATGCTGCAAGAAAAGAACAAAAGATCCGTATATTAGCTTCATCAATTTGCTTACAATCTGGTATAACCAGTGTCCAAATATTTTGTATTTTATGAGTCACAATAAACCTTTCGATTCGCATATTATATAACTAAAATAGATATGGACTAAGTGAAAGCGTAGCTTTTTTAGCTTAACTAGAAACTCAGACTTAGTCTGCCGTTTAACAGAAAATTGATTACTATAAGTTAAGAGCTCTTCGCGCTAACTTACTTCATATATTGTCACGTAGTGTGTAAATAGATAATGCTATTCCATTCAGCTTTCGAGCTATAGATTGCGAGTTGGACTTGTATTATTCATAAGCTTGATTCCGGATCACTTTGCATATAGCAAAAAAAAATCATTGTAGCACTTTTAACATAATAAAACACACACATACACACAGCACAAAATACAATAGAATTCTTAATTTTTCATTGGAGTTAAGGATTATAAATTATAAACGGAACCGGAGTTGCGATGTTTGATTGAGTTCAATACTGAAAAGCGAGTCACGCGACGTGGAGATACAACGAAGTTAATCGCGCAGCGAGTCAAAACAAACTGACCGACCATGCAGTACATGCAGCAGAAGATACTCGTACTCCAAGCGAATAAGCGTGGAAATAACAAAGCGAACAAAGAGCGAGCGAATGCGAGAGCGAGCAATCAAACAAACGAGTGAGCGAGCAGACAATATATACAGAGAGAGAGCTGGAGCCAGTGAGAGCGGGAGCCAGTGAGAGAGCAATTGTACGAATGAGCGTGCGCAACAAAAAGGCACAAAACGCCGACGCAAAGCGAAGCGACACGACGCGTTGTTGAGTTGAGTTGAGTTGAGTTGAGTTGAGTTGAGCTGCGCTGCGCGATGTGCGGCCCACGATGACGACGACGAAGATGTTTGTTTTTAAGAACCGGCTTCAGCCTGCGCAGAGAGCAACGACAACAACAACAACAACTACAACGACAAAGGCAATGGCAACCTGGGCTTGGGCCTGCGGGGCTTAGTGTCGAGTTTGGCTGGGCGCGGTTGCAGTGGCAGCGGCAGGGCTGGGCGCTGCTCATATATCATGCAACAACTACTACTACGAGTACAACAACAAAAACAACCAAAACATTGGATAGAATCTTTGGGATCGTCGCCACACTCGGCAGTTTGACAGACGACGCGACGTCCGGACTACGGACTTGCTACAAGGGACGTGCCCAGAACAAGGACAAAACTTTGCCGAGTCGACAGTTTTAATTTGGTAGCCCAACAAATTGACATCAGTGTCGCGACGCATAAGGGCACGTGATATACCCGACAGACGATGACTGACCAACCGATCTTATCGCAGCACGAAGCCATTGGAAAATCATATGCTAGGAAAAAGACCATGCAGTTAAGACTTAATTAACAATTAGTTGAAATTCGAGGAAATGGCCTATCTCTTAACTTCCAGTTAATAGTTACCATAGGAAATAAAAGAACAGAAGTAAAAACGATTCAACTGATAATATTTAAAATGGATTCTACGTTCCTTACTCTTTAAAAATCTCTATAAAACATATTCTAGATCTTTGCTACCATATTGTGATTTTCTTCTAAAATCTTCACCAGAAAAAACTACAGTCTATATAGTTTGCCGTATTTTACTTGAATATTTTGAAATTTTATAGAACTTTATAACACAGACTGCATCTTTCATCAACACAAAACATTACTTGAATTATTCGAAATCTTAAGGAATAGGACCGTGAACTGTGACATTTGTTTTCATAAAAGTGAATGAAGTATTGGAAACACACTTGTGATTCCTTTATGATCTGTGTAATAAGATCAGTCTCGCCCACGTTCTACTCGAGAAGAGTCAGACCAAAGTCAACAGTAGCCTTGACTTTCAGATCTCGCGTGAATACGCAGCTGGTGCTGAACTCAAAAGAAGAAAAAATAACAAGAATACGATCTTTGAGGATCGGTTCGTTGTTCGATGCCGTGTTTGTTTATGCTAGAGCATGCACAACAGACCAAATCTCAAAATGAAAAGACATTAGACTAAAGCAATACTCGAGTAGGGAATGACTACCTAAGCCATTGTCTGGGATATCTTTGGTGTGGTACCAAATATGCTAATTGTGGTAGCAGTCGCACTGAAGACAGAAGACGACTGCAGCACTGTTGCCCTGTTGCATTTACAGACCTTGGTAATTTACAGCTTTACTTCGAGCAAGGCAATTGTAATGCTAATGCCCAGGTAGATTGTATCGATAGTTTCCTTTTGCGGTTGAGTCATTTGCACGCACGGAAGTGCCCATAAATTTAGGTCCAATAGTAGAAAGAGAAACAAACATGAGTGAGAGTGAGAAAAAGAGAGAGCAGAGGCAATTGAAATCCTGCCCCTTCCGGCGTATTTTATGTTTTTCACCTGTCAATTTTTGTTATAAATATGTTCGACTACCGAACATTTCAAAAGGGTTTCTTTTCCTCTGCAGTTAGAAGTAAGGGGAAAGTGAAGGCAAATATTTGATTGGTTCGAAATATGAAACAAAAATGAATTATTACCCCGAGATAACACACATAATCGCACATTAAATTTGTGGGTCTTTGAACCCATAGTTATATTCCATATTGTATTCAAGTGCTCATATCATATTATCCAGGTGTTCATGGCCGTAGGGAATACGAGTATATATTTATATAGGTCACACTTTCACAGCTGAGGCATTTATGGAATTTGAAATCAACTAAAATACACTCCAAATGAATAACTTTCATTGTTGGTTCTTGAGGCTATACGATGGCAATAAATAAAATATTTACACTATTAAATTCACTACAGGAAGTCCATTTCATTGCATCCATAGTCGTATAATCTTAAATCTATAACTTTAGGATTGTATACACGTCTACACTGGGCACTAAAAATGTTATAGCCTGGTCAATAAATAAATAATTATTGAAACGATCGAGAGCGAATAGTGCAGATTTCTCCTTCTCTTTCCCTCTGCGCCGTCCAATCAACATTTGCTAATTGAAAAGACCTTAAAATAGAATTGAAGCCAATAAAGGAAGTACGAGATGGAACATGACAATAAGCATTTGGTCCATTTGACTGAGTGCCCATCGATTGACTGCACAAAAAATATTGACTGAATAAGTAGAACGTACAAATCAAAAAGACGATGCTCCCAAAAGATACCCTGCAGATTGAGTTTTTTTATTTACAAATGTTGATGCAGAAACTTGAGAATGTTGTAAAGGATTCGAAAACAATTATACAAGAAAAAATTGAATTTTATCAAAACATAATGGTAATTTTTAGATATTTCAAAGAGATGGATAAAAAGGTTATACTTCACTTAAACCAAATTTTAATAAAGGATAATATAAGCATTCTAATGTGAACCAAATCCTTATGGGTGTGTTAATTTATCTACTTATTTAATCAAATGCCCATGCTACTCTTTTCAACATATATGCGTGCAGGGTATTTACAAAAAATAAAAACAATCGTAAATTTAAAGCTCGTTGACGACAATTAAAATGCTTTGGTGTCGCACAGTTAATTTCCAAACAATTAAAATAAAACATAAAATATGTATGCTAAACGACTTTCCACTAAAAAACGCATAAACATCATGCAGTAAATTATGATGACAAAAACGCATAGAAAATTCCATAAAGTATATTAGAAATGAGGGCGTTGCACTGGAAGATACCCTGCAGTTGGGCTAGATCATTTTAATAAAGATACACAAGAGCAGCAATAACAGTTAACTTTTCAGCAAAGTGCTATCAAAGCGACTATCGATAGTTTAACTTTATCGATAGTAACTTCTATGAGATATTATGTATTCCAGGGTATATCCAATAAAATTCACGGTCTGCTAAGTCGAGCAAGTTTTCGAAATATTAATCGCCGCAACTTATCAGTAAGCTAAATATGATTCGGCGACCCGCCTTATGCTCAGGTTCAAGCTCAGACAGCCAGGAAATTTATGGCGTCATTTATGGGCGATAAGAGCTCAAAAATATTCGAAATTTTCAAATCTACAGCGGAACCAACCACAAACCACACGCGCACATCGTTTGGCAACTCATTTAAATTGAAATTACATATTTCATTTGAGAATTGTGTAAATATTTTTGAAATGGTAACAAATCAAGTGTCGAAAATATTAATAATACCAATACAAATGACTGAGCAAAATGATCGTCGCCTCGTTTAGCTTAAAATTATGTTAAGATATTCAATGCACAATAAATTCAAATGTGTTCAATGGCATATCAAAGCCTTAGCTTATCGATTTTTAATCTAGCCCCTTACTCTTTCTGTAAAGGTCTCCAAAGCTATGTTCGCTTTAACGGATTTCGGCGATATTTAATCAATTTACTGATGAGATTTTGCCTTCCGTATTTTATGTTTTTTAATTTCAGTTAACAATTTATTTATTTATGACCATCTGATCGAAAACTCCAGATCTTAATCCTTTGAATTTATACGTACTTTCATAAATTCTCTATTGCTTACTTTGGTGCTCTTAAATAACTTTCTCTGATCCCATTCGATTCTTATATTATTATTATCGAATTTACATCCCGCATACCGCAAACGAAATAAAGCATTGTAAAAAGTATGTAAGAGATCCCCCATGAAGCCACAAATGGATATTTACATATTAATTGCGTTACGAAGATTTCGTTTAAATTACAATTTATTGTAGTTTAACTAATTTATCAATTTGCCTTTATATAATATGCGATGCGTGCCAATGAAATAAATAAGTTTTAACAGCTCCTACTGTAACATTGTAAATAAATGGGCTCTGCTTCGACTTTATGCAAATCTCTATGCTTTCAATTCGTAATTTATGAAACAACAACAACAACAGCAGCAGCAACATCATAATATTTATATTTAACAATTCCACCTGCTGTGGCCCTAATGATCTCAGCTTCGAAAACCCAAAAATTAAATATTCCAAACACGCCGCATGCCAAAAACCACAAACTAAGCGCGCTCTACTTGAATATACTCTGTATACCAATGTAGTTTAGAGGTATATTAGCATTTAAATAGAGGTCTACATTCAATACATCTATAGCTTAAAATACCCTATTCAATTGTGCGTATAGAGTATAGCAAGCACATTGAATTGGAAATGGAAACTCGCGCAAATCGGATACAGAAGTTTCTTGAAAGCAACATAAAATTTAGATCGCACTTTTGCCATTTTAGGAGTTCCATCAATTTACAACTTTTGCGCTGAATTAAAAACAAAAAAATAAACAACACTCAAAAGCATTTTTTATTTCAGTTGAATCGTTCTTTATTTAGACAGATTAATGAGTGCCTCGGCTCTGTCTCTGTCTCTGTCTCTAGCTGTGGTGTCATTTCATGCTTTTCAGTTGTCAAATTAAAGCCTATGCAATGATCAGACAGACTGGGTGCTCTTAATAGCCTTCAGCTGACAGCGTGCGTTTAGTTATGACGGACACTGTGTGCAAATTAGTGCTATTATATTGGACATGCTTAAGTGTAAGAATCAACAGCCTACATTTTCAATAAATGTTTTTGAGCAGACAAAGAGAAAGGATCTAAGAGAGATGATAGAGATTGTAGATGATCTTGTTAAGCTAGCAGACATTTCTAAACGGGTTTCATTCAACTGAATTCTAAAACGGTTTTAATTAATTGTTTATATAATAAACTCGAACGATCTACAATTTTTATAACACCAGACATCGGGTTAACCGGTCAAGCAGATGTTTTCTTACATGCACATTGTGGACTTACGAGTACTTGCTTTAATGGGTTGTGTGCTTCTTTTTCTTAGTTATTTTTTTGTTGTTGTTGTGTTTTTTTGTAGCATGTTGTTGTACTCGTAGTTGTTAAAAGTTGTGTGAAAACAAGTTGCTTTTATTTGTTGCGAAGAATTGCCCAAGCCTCGGGACCACACACCGAGTGTGTTGGTTTAGGATCTTTTTTAGGAGCGAAAATCGTAGAGTCATAAAGGTAAATAGAAACTTGGCTAAAGTAAAAGCTGCAAAGCCACAGCACAGCAGACACAGCCAAAAAGAAAAACAACATTCGAATTGGGGGAATTGTGGTATGACGAGCTCTCTGATCCAGAAGCCACAAAAGTTCCAAAATGAAATAATATTCATATTTACATAAATTTCAATTGGCGCGCCTTCTTCTGCTTCCTTCCTTCGTCTCTGCTAACTCGTTTAATGTCTTCATTTCAACTTAATTTCCACTCGGTTTCTTCTGTGTTTTTTTTTTCTGTTTTTCTCTCTTCACTGTGGGTGTTGCGAGTCACACAAATTTATGGGCGACAGTGAAAGCCATATAAATATGAGGCATACGAAATGCCTGACATATAAATCAAGTTGTATGTCCCATTGCAACGCACCCTTTTTCCTTTTATGCTCTTTGTTATTTGATTGCCCCCTTCCAAAATGAAAGGATTAAATGCTCACAGAGTGACCCCCAAAAATGATGATAGTGTGCTTGTGTGTGGTCTTTCCCCAATAAAAGACATAATAACATCATAAAAAAACTTGTTTCCTTTTATCGCGAAATTCCATTGAATTCGTGTGCGCTTGCGAAAGTTCAACGAACAATTGAGAAAATTAAATTACCACTACTGAAATAAGATATGGTAAATATAGCCATAAATTAAGACTATTGTCTAAGGTAGCAAATTGCTATTTATTTATTGCAGGCAGCAGCTCAAATATCGTCTGAAATATGTGACAACCAATTGGATATACATTATTGTAAACGTTTTATAGATTGCACTATCAATAGTTTGGAATTTTCTTAAGATATTTCTCAGTCTGCAAAATATATGCATTAGAATCGCTATAACAAATATGAATTGTTAAAAAATCTGTGAACTTCGTCTACAAATATCACACATCATTGAATCTTCGCATATTGTTAATTTACTCACTAAGCTGGCAAAACAAAACAAAATACTTGGCTAAAATATCAGATAACTTAAAAAAAAACTATGCGCGACCATTTAGCGTTATGACAAAAGCCAACAACAAAAGGTCATTAAGCAAATTTACATAAATCAAAATTATGTTAGAAACTATGTAAAAATTAAGTAAAAAAAAAAACTCAGACAATAGAAATCGATCGACGCCAAAAGGCATTGAATCTGAGGCATTTGTAGAATATTATGTTTAAATAGCAAAATCAATAGATTCGTTTAAAGGATGGAAGGGGAAAATGAGGGTGTGTTGAGTGCTTACCGAGAATCTACAGAAAAAAAAAACTGAAGGTGTCGATAATTTATTATTATTATTAGCATCGCATTGTTGACTTCCATTGTCTGGGCTCGGCTGCTGATCGCTTGACTGAGTGCTTTAAGCTCCTCCTCTTCAATATCTAAGGTCTTGGCTTAAATAAACTATATTTAAAGCCATCAGGTTTAATGAATAAATAAATATGACAGCAGACCACTCAATCATATGAGGTGTGATTAAAATAAGATACAAATTTATATTGATGCACTTGTTGAGATACATTTGTATCTAAAAAGGTTTTAATAAACAAAATTTCTACATTCAACTTGGCATTTTCATTCAAATAATACCAATTACATTATTTTATTTATTTTAGATATCAAAAATCAAACCAAAATTCTGCTAAATTTCTGGCTGTTCATGCAAAATGTCGCGCGCCCAACAATGTTCGAATATATCTGAAGAAGTTATGGAATATCTTTTTGATCAGAAGATCCGCGAACGCGATTTAATTGCCGAAAAAGATGAGATCAAGCAGCGTATGAACAAAATCGAAGAACAATTGGCTTTGCTACACAATCGTGACGGCGAGCTAACCTGCGTGATAGCCATCAATAATCTGTACGAGCTGAGCACTGTGAGATTGGTCCGAGAGTCACTGTTGGCCAATCTGACGGCCCTAATGCCACCGTATCTGAGGTTGCATCGCAAGCTGCTGCGCTTGCAGCGCCACATCCGAGAGGATCACAGTGTGTTGTATGCGAGTTTGATCACAGAAATGTGATGTGCAGTAGTCTTGTATTAAATACACTTGAGTAGCAAAGCCAATATATTTATCTATATTTTTTGATACCTACATATATACCTCTATATATAGGGTAGAAATCTATCTATCTATTATAAATGTGGGCCGAAAGGATATGTAGATAATTGTCAACGTGACACCTCTCCTACCCCATAAAGTATTCTTTATTAGCATCAACAGCTGAGCAGATAAAGCCTTCGTTTGAAGATCGGATATATTTTGTAGTCTATGGTATTTTTTGAGTTATATAAATTAAAGTCTTTGGTATGTTTTATCATTGTTTCGATATATTAATGCGGTATATTTTAACGAAAATACCTCACTGTTTCCCCTTTTTTACTACAGGTTTCTCATATTCGAGCACACTTGACTTATGCTTTCTTGTTATTTTTTAGTTAAATTTCAACTGAAACACAGTAGTTTGTTCACCTTATAACTTATAATTCCCTACCGGGTAAAACAACATCCCACGACAATTTTAAGCAACAATTCGTCCGAATTTCAATGAAATTTCGTTTATTTTTTTGAGTTGGCGGTGAAAAGGCGTCGTCTGCCATGTCGAACTTGTCATAATTAAATGTGTAATATTTGTCTTCCCTTTCGACACCTTTTTACTCTACCTCCACTCGCAGTACGCTTTCCTACGTGTGTTGCCAGCCCATAGAGTCATCTGCTCAACGAGCCGTGAGCTGCGCACGCGCTCACAACACCAACTGATGATGGTTGCGTGGTGGGGGCAATGTGATTGTCGAGGAGGGGAGGGGCAGACGTGTAAATTGTAAAAATCATGCACATTTCATCAGCTACAGCTACAGCTTTGGGTCTATTCCCCTTTTCCTCAATTCCAACTCGAATGCAACACGGAACGCGTTTGAGTTTGCGTTCGCGTTCCGCTTGCCTCGTTTCAAAAGCGAAAAGTGCGTCGTCGGCTTTTTGTGGCCCATTGTAGTGTTTCCCCCCGAAGCTTTATGCGTTTTTAACTTTCGTTTCTATGGCTTTTTTCCTCCTCATATGCTCTTTGTTTTGCTTTTTATGGCTGTGCACTATAATTCACCGCTTGTGATTTTGGATGCTGGCACGTGCCCTCTACCTGAACATTTGGTTTGAACTTCGCTGTAATTCCAGATAACATAATCTCTATATCGGATGAATCGAAGGGCACATACATACATGTGTAGAAAAAGTGATCGAAAGACAAAGGGGAAAACTAGGTAAATGATCGAAAGCGCAGATTACGAACTGATCGCGATCTTATTTACTTTAATTTTTCTGATATTTTTAATTATTTCATCAAGTATTTGAATTAATCACCAGTCTATGGAAATCTTCAATTTATCGCACTTAACTTCTTACAACACACTACTTAATGGCCAGTCAAATGTGTAGATTAAGTTAATCCATAATCCTATTACAGTTAGATTTAAACCTCTTTAATTGTTTCAACAAATATTTCAATTAATCACAAAATCATCTATGGAAACTACTTCGGTTGCATTTTCAATTCGCTCTGATATTTCTACGCATTTATGAGTATTTTCCACTGATTTAAAACCCCATCAGTTTTAGCTGATCGGTCAATTGTTGAGTTCGAGACGATTGTCGATTGTTGTATTTGCCTTTTGTGCTGGACCATTCAAAATCAAAACCCTTGGCTCGTGTGCCAAGTTGTTAACAAGTCTGATTAATGGGCTCGATTAGCATAAGTAAACATTAAGTAAATTGTGTATGAAATACGCTTTACGACACACAAACACAACAGCGAATCGTGATTCAATATTAGATTTACAATATTGCGATATGGCGTCAGACAACAGAGTTACTGAGAATTTCGAACAAGTGCACAAAAGGAGTTGAAACTGTGTGTCTACTACGTTAATTAAAAAGCTAAACACAAATTTGCATACAAGCCACAAAATTGGCCTCAAAATTGAGTTTGTCTGCGAAAATTGTGTGTGAGGCTAGCCAGAGGCCAATTTGGGGTTTTCAAACTGTTGTCACTGTCAACTGTCAGTTGGCAAAAGAAACCCAGACACATAAATACTACTCCAAAAGATTTCTTAAATTGCTTGGAAAATTCCGCCACACAAGATTAGCTGACAAAGTCTACCTATGGCATTATTTATCTCCGACAATAAAATATGATAATGTTGGGTTTTGTATTAGAAAGTTGAGTTGCGAACTTGTTGAAATAAATATAAAACTAAAGCCATAAAATTGGTGATTGATATCATCTCGCCAATGTTATTGATAATAATATATCTTAATACTCTCGATCAAGATAAACAAAATTCAAGACATTAATGTGGTTTTGGTTAGAAAGTTCTGCTTTGATCATGTGGCGATCTCCAAAATGGAAGTTCAATGACATAGAACACGTTGAATGGTAGCAAATAAAAGGTATAAAACTCACCTGTCTATATAGACTCATTCATTAGTTAAGTAGGTGTTGCGATATTTTTCAGAAATTGAAAGCTAAAAAGGAGAAGACGAAAGAAAATCGAAATATTAAACATGTTGATTAATAGCATTTACCTAATCCAACTTACAATATACCAAAAATACAACATATGGACGGAATAATTAAGTAGACTGTTTTATTGGCTAGCATTAATCAAAGACCCGGGCACTTACAGCCAGAATCAAGACGATCGAGGGCCTTTCGAACGTGTGCCACTTGCCGATCGCCCCCATAGATGTGCGGCTATAATACAATGTATAATGTGAACACGATCCCACACATAGTATAACGATTGCTATGATAGCAGCCGCAATGGTGTCATTTTGATATGCGATGTGCTGCCAACGCCGAAACGATGCGACGCCCCCATGCCACGATCCATAGTTGGCCTAATCTCTGTCTTAGCCAAGTCAAGTCTCTTCTGGCAAAAAGCTCTCGAAGCTCTCTACAAGAGTTCGTGTAAGGCGTGCGTTTAAACTCATTAATACAGCCACTACGATGGGATCTGATCCATGCTGATAGGCTCTGTCCTCGATTTATGTATATATCCAACGCGCACAGTGGGCCCCATAAACAATCTCGATTTGAATAAAGTTTGTGCAAATTTTAGCAGCAAAACCTATGGCAATATTTTAAGCTTTGTTAAAAGATTATTAACTGCTTTGCAGTAGTTGGCAACGCTTGAAGCTCATCAATTGCTTTGCATTAGTTGGCAACATTTTAATCTTGTCAGTTTAGTGCTAAATTTACATAGATGGAATGCATCTTCTTAATTTGAAATACTTTCCATTTTAGGTAAAAGCTTAAAATGTTGAAAACTGTATAGCTCACGCCCACTGTGCTCCAGCAGCGATGTGCAACGTGTGCCTGAACAGCGCCTCCAAAATTGTAACCCCAGGGTCTGCGTTGGTGTTGCTGTTGTTTTGGAGGTGCAGTTGCTGTTGCTGTTGCTGTTGCTTTTGGTGGCCAGCAAAGTCAGATTTTAAACGGATTTATGCATCGGCTGCCAGATTTCATACAAATTTCCTAAAGGGTTTCGTTTTTCACTCGTTCCAGCAGCGGTTGTTGTTGCTGCTGCATAATATTGCGTGGGCCAAGCCATTGGAGCTTTTCATTTCGATGCAAGCGGCTGCTGCAGCCATAAATTGTTGATGTTGTTGCTGTGCTTGTTGTAGTTGTAGTTGTTGTATTTGTTGCATGTGGTTTGTGGTTATTTTTTTGTTGGCAGTCGTGAAAGTTGCGTAAATCGCGTGAAGCAGTAGAAGAAAAGTTCAATACTTTTCAAAATAATTGTAGAAAGTTTTTTATTTTTATTTTATAACCCCCCCCCTTTTGCGTTCCCTTGCTCTCAAGTGCTTATGCAATGCGAGAGTAAACATAAACAATGTATACAATATATGTATATGAACTGAGATTTTGCCTTTGAGGCGTGGATTTTGATTGAAACTTAATTGTCTATCAATTGTGCTTTATAGAGTTTAATAGACACTGACACGATATTAATAGGATGAAATATTGAGTGAGCAGGCTTTGTGTTGTGTTAAAAACGTATAACAGTTGTCACAAGCATGTAGTATAACACCAAAAGGGTGTATAACAAAATGAAATTCGAGAGTTATCTCACTTGTTCCAAAAAAAGAAGGATTACAACCGAAAGTAACTGCTTCCCAGCAAAGTTGATTAATCAACGCAGGAAGCTCGATCATTTTGTATAAAAATGTACTCGTAATGTGGCACAATAATTTCATATTTTCTCGGTTGCGACGACGATAATAAATATGTACAATGGATAATAACACCTCTTGCCATATTGCCAGATCCCATTGGGCCACTGTGTGTAATACATCAAGACATTATGCGCCATGGAGACCAAGTGTCGCTGCTTGACCCACATACCAAGTATGTAAGATTTAAGTAGAAACCAGGCGTCCGGCCAACTCCCCAAATGAAACTTGAGAGCGACTGAAATCAAAATATCTACACACATACTACACTATACACTACGTTGCGATGCGAAATGGCAAAAAGAAAATCACGGATCAACTGCACTGTACAACAGTCTGACTTGCAGACTGACTGACTGACATAAGCGGAGCGTGGTGTTGCCAAAAAGGAAACCAGTCGGCGACTTTATGATGGGAACCAGCGAAAGAAAAAACAACATTTTGAAAATCGAAAACTGTGTTGACGTCCGCTACAGAAGCAATTAGGCGACTCTTATCAACGTCGTTCAGTTTCGCAAATAAATCTCAGCGACCTACTACTGTACCGTTCCATACGTACCTACATAAGCATCACCGTCAAGTTAAAGTATGCAAAATCAGCAACTAATATCAACTTCAACGAATAATATATACACTTACTGTATACTCACTCATTTAATGCGCTTTTTAGAGCTGTTTCATGTTACTTTAAAATCAACTACTGATTAGAAAGAATTTAATGAAGTTCTATTATTCAAACTATAACTTTTGGCAATCTGAATAATGAATAAATCTGCTATATTTTTGTAAAAACAATTATATTTGCTTTAAAAACTTTCTGTTACATAGTGTAAAAGCTCGTTAACAATTTAATGCGCTTTGGACAGCTTTAAGCTGTATAACAAAGAAGTATCTCAAAAGAAATCCAAGTTCTTTTTGTGATAAAGAAACACTTTGTATCAATAGGGTAAAGAGAATACGATCAGTGCAAAAGTAACGTATATAAAAACATCAACTGTGCATTGCCTTTAAACGACCTTCGCCATTTCGAGTTGCCTTTAAAAGTATTTCGCTGTTGTTGTTGTCGTTGTCTTCTTTAACATTGTACAAAACTTGTGTATATATAAATTGTTTGTTGTTGTTTTTGTTGCCATTGCCACGGATGCATAAAACATGTTACCGATCGGTTTTGGAGTCGCCTTCGCCTTCGCCTTCAGGTAAACGTAAAAAAAACGTAAACATCGAACCTCTTGCGTGCTCATCCGTTTGGCAACATGAAATTTCCGTCAAGTCCCCAGCAGAAACTTGGCAACGCCGCCTCAAGTGGCGTGATCTCTCATATGTGTGTGTGTGTGTGTGTGTGTGTGTGTGTGTGTGTGTGTGTGTGTGTGTGTGTGTGTGTGTACGTGTGAAGTGGAGACGGCCATTTGAAGGTCGCACAATGTTTTTCAGTTTGGGGGGAGCGGCTGGGCGAACAGAAAGCGCGCCAAAAAGCAGAACCTGTAGCTCTCGATGTTGCTGTTGCCAAAGATCGAGTTCAATTTTCAGTTGCACCTAATGATCCACGGAGATTTATGGCAAGGTGTTTTCGGATCTAAGCCATGTTTGGGTCTTATGATTTACGGCCTTCAAAGCGCTCGAAGCTTATTGGAAATTTCCTTTTTGATTGATGTTCTATCATTGTTCGCGGAATTTTCAACAGAAATTGTTAAAACTGAATAGATTAAAGATATTATTTATCGCAGACAGCATAAAAACTGAGTGTAACTGTAGATTGTTTCTATTTTGATTTCTCATTTAGGGAATTCCAATTCCAATTTGCAAAGAATTCGAGTTGATAACTATATTCGTTGAAATTGTTTGCGTGAAATTAACTTATGTTTGCTAATTGATACGAAAAAGAAATATAATGATGATTATACTATAAATTAATACAAAAAACATAAACACGATACAACTAAAAGAAAATTCACTCTTAAGAACACACTGTAAATAGCACACACTCTTCTCTTTTTTACAATTCTCTTTTTTGCACTTTAAAATGAGAGTAACCCTGAGAATTTACAGTAAATCTGCCTACACAACAGCTTTTTCAAGAACATTTCGAGTACTTTCGAGTATTTTACCTTCTAAATTGAGTTCAAAATGTGCTGTTATGTTTTTACTTGAGCAGCTCCAATTGGGGCCTAAGACAATGTGAAAACAAAGGTCATGACATGTCAGGCAAAAACAACAACAACAACAAAAACAGAGTTGAACAACATAGTTAAAACATGTGTAAAATGCGCAATTACATAAGCAGAAAATAGTTAAATCACCTCAGCACTTAACGTAATTTACATGAGTATCTTGAGACCTTAGGAAAACAATAAAATGTCTACACACAAAGTGCAAATTCATTTGCATATTAAGACTCTCAGGCATATCTAATTGCGTGGGTGAGGCTATTAACAATTACTCCATATAAATACGTATTGTTAGTTTGAATTATCGGTCGGGGAGAATTAAACAATCATTGCTAGTTCCATCTCAATTTCCGTTGTAAAACTATCGATCTCTATTACAGCTCACGATAATTATCGTGAAACAACACGCAACCATCACTAGCCGCAAATGAAGGGCTCACATTGAATGGTGTTAAAATGTTGTACGCGTTTCGATTAACAAATAGCGACTACCAAAAAAACCAAAAAAAAATACTAGTCTATGTGGGCTACCGCTAGACAAGTGAATGACCATGATCGCCGCTGGGCCATAAATTTGTGGAGAGCGCCATGTTGTTGTCGGTCGTTTTTATCAATATGAACAGCCGTCGTGGATGCAAATTGACAAGCGCGACTTTGGCTTTGTAACTGAACTCAAGTGAAAATGATTGCAGTTGAAAAGCGAAGGCGAAACCAGATACGCCTTCAATCGTTCGATCAGCTGAGCAGAAGAGAAGAGAAGAGCAGCAAAGAAGACAAGAAGTAGGAGACGAAGGAGGAGCACTGCGATGAAACCACTCGAATCACGTCTGGCCGCTTGTCAAGGGGGCAACCAAGTGCAAAGGCGTCAGTTTGCATTCGATGAATTCCAATCACACGCATATCACTTGCCACTTCAAACAAATAAATAACTAACTATCCACAAGTAACTGACGAGTGATCGACATAACTCGATTATTCGAATGAGTACTCCACATTATATATTTTAAATGAAGCGATCAATGATATTATCTCTTCTAATTATAATTTAAATATTATATTATATAGAAGTGACGACGATTATTTCTTTAGCAGTATTCAGTATATAACAATAAAATTTATAGATTGTAAAAAAAAACTAAATGATTGCTAGCTTTCATATTTTCTTTTCTCGAATATAGCTATGATATGTTAAATAGTTTTCAATAATTCTTGTAATAAAACTTGAATAAGTAAGATGTTATACGAATTATTGTTTACATTAGCATTCCATTTACTACTCATTAGCTATAAATATTATTATTATTAATTGTTATTTGTAGGTATAACCAGGTAAACCAGGTTCTATCTAATAAGCCACCAATTGAAGTATCGTGATTTAAAGTATATATCTCGTATTTCCTGGAACACAACCATTTTTATGGCTAGGCAAACACGCTCTTCAAGTAGTTCTCAACTATATACATAAGTAGTTATAAAAAAGTATTGCGCTAATAAAATTGTAATACACATGTTTAAAACTCGAAGACAGTGCTGGGATCTATGTCAGCAAGTTCTTCGGCTATTAAAATCCATTTGTTGACTCAGCCTTGAGCTCTGACTGAGTGTTGCTGTCGATGTTGCTTTTGTGGTACACAAAGCTGTTCATTCATTCAATAATTGAAAGTTGCACATAGATTGGGAATATACTATTGTATATATGCTATTTATATAGCACTGTGAGTACATAAGAGTATATAGCAGGAAGTGCAGCGTATGGTAGCAACATTTGCTCTTGTTGTTTTTTGTGCAAACAAATGTAGCTGGAGGCACACATTGAGGCATGCTGCCGGATGATTTAGTAGGCGTTGCAACATGCGCCATATGCATGCAGCATGCCCATCCACATCCACATCCACATTCACAGTGCGCAGCCACTTAAAATTTAAAAGGCTGCCACAAAAAGCAGCAGCAACAACACGATACACACTCAACTGTTTTTGCCTTGATGCGCAGCAAAGTTTTCGCGCCTGCTTTCAATCGCGTTGCTTAAGGTTTCCTTCTGATGTGGGCAGTCGTCAATGTCCCCTTCCTAATCATGCGTGCCACATGCAGCCTCCGTTCAGCCTCATTGGGGGCAACGCATGCGCAATTTACGCGCCGGCTGCGCTGGCAATAAATTCATAAAAATCATTAAGCAGAATTTAAAATCCAAAAGACTTTTCTGCACATGTGTGCAACGCAAGGGGCAAGCAAAGGGACAAAGCTGATGCGAGGCAAGTTGTCGCATTAATTTCAAGCTTAAGCACAGGATTCAACCCATAAATGCAATCTTAAGCGCACCGCAAACTCATAAATTGAACTCAATCCGAAGCCAGCTTAATGCAGTCCAAAGAGATGAAGATGCAACCAGGTGCAGTCATCATACATTTGATACGAGTGTATGGCTTGATGTGGGGGATAGAAGACGTTAGAATTCCAAGAAATAATATCATGACATTTATTTATTGTTGTGGCTGCATCATGATGGGTTTATTGAAAGCCAGACAAGCTGCAAGTCACATATTACTCGCTAGCATAAAGTGACCAACAAGATAATAAAGACGATTAGGCATATTTACTATTATATTCTTCAGTAAATCAAAGTGTAAATGTGCAACGTGAACTTGGATAACAACGATTTAAAGGCGATTAGTAGTTAAAAGAAAACACAAAGTAATACTTTCAAGTAATTAAAGCAAAAAAGAATGTTCCGCATTCAAGATAAACATTCTCGATTATTAAATGCTTATTTTCAAATAGATTATTTTAACCAAAATCATGAGTTATCCTTTCAAATTAATAAATATGTATTTTTAAATAGATTATTTGAACTATGTTCATTAGCTATTCTTTCAACACAAGCAGAACATTGCTTTAAATTTGAGAAAAAACAAAGGAGTGGAATTCTAACACTTTTCAAGACATTCTCATTGCGTCAGCTAAAGTAATTTGCTTGTACAACAATCTTTCAGTACTGAACATTAAGATCTCATCATAAAATACAGTGTGCAAAATGTTCATTGAACTATGCCACAAACGAGTAATAAACTAAAGATATAAGTCAATGCTATAAATAAATATGTCTGCTCTGGCAGCGTTATGGCCGAAACTGGCCGAGAAACACACAAAAAAACAAAGCGGAAAACAAAAGCAATCAACAACACAAAAATTTTGCATGCTGCGCATGAACTCCAAGAAGACACAACAAATGACACCACAAAACTGAAAAGAACCGAACCGAAGCGAAGCGAAAACAAAAAAAAAATAATAATAATTTTAATTTTCAGCAACGTTTCGTGCATGTTTTGTGGAATACTCTTCCTTAAGGGTTTTGTTAGTTTTTTGATAGATCAAAATTTTCTAAAATCCAAATTAATATTACAGGGATAGAAAGATGTATAAAGTAATTGAGATAATTTGTAGCTAAAAAACATTTTAAAGATTTTACATATTTGTAAAGTCTTAAAAATCTTTACTACTTTACTACAATAATAATAATAACGAAGCGTATTAAGGGATCGTTTTCTTTAACTTTCTTTATGTTTTTCGGAATCGGTCGCGAGGCGTCAACAGCATATTTTGTTTATATTTCTTGACAGACAAATAAACGAAGTATGCCGCAGAGGGTGTGGCAAATATGCGCAGCTTGCAGATACAGATACAGATACAACTAGGGAACCAGATATACGAAGATATTAAAGATCCAAGATATAGTGTTATATGTGGTACTCTCGCACTCGTGCTCATTTCTGTTATGCATATTCATATTATGCGGCATATGAGCATATGGCAAATTTATGTGACATTCGCATTGGAAATTAACAGCGGACTGTTTTAAATTAATGTTGACACTTGTTGGCTTTGCATGTCTCTCGCTTTACTGCTGCAAATAACTCATTAGAAACTCCAGGCGACTGAAAGCCGGCTCAAGGTTAAACCTTAAAGGGGGACTTTAACGCTTCGGCTAACCCCCAGTATAAGAAAAATAAAAACCTCAGACGTCTTGCAGTCTATTCTCTTTTCATGTTTTTTTTTCAACGTATTTTTTGTTGCTTGCTTTTAACTCTTTTTTTTTGCTTTGTAAAACAGCAGCCTCTGTGTGTCCAAACAAAAGCGAATCTCATTGTTGATAAATCTTTTCAACTCGCCCCCCTCCATTGGCATCATCCAATTGAAGAGGACTTTGCTTGCTCTTGGACTTATCGACATGTCTCTATCTCTCTCTCTTTATTCCCGCAGCTGTGTCGCATGTTTGAGGTTGTTCTGTAATTTGCTTATGTTCATAAGTTTAATATTCAACAAGTTTTATGAAAGTCTTTATACCCTAACCTGGTTCTTTCGTTATTTTTATATACAAACATTATATGACCATTAAAAACTGGCTTACTCCCTTTTAGATATAGAAATAAACAATTTATTAATTAAATAAATTTAAATTGAAAAATATTTCAATATCTCCCCAGCTCTAACATGCACATAATAAATCTGGAAATCCAATAAAATTGTTTCCTGAACTTTATCCAGCTTATCGAATTTACTTTTGAGGTAAATTGAAGTTGCTTGATCCTAACTTTCTTTGGCCACAGTCGCTTCCTAATGCCTAATGCCAATCTGGCTGAAGTCATAACACGCATTACTCATCTGGCCATAAGTAAGTATCTCTTCTCTGGCTCTCTGACGGGCTAACATTACAGCACTTGAGTTAAAGCAGGCTTTATGCCGACTCTAGCCATGGCTTAAGTAGCAAACGATCATCGTCTGGCTTTACCCAACACTCCTTCGCTCCTCCGCCCGCTCTTTTCTTCATGGACCACATGTGGTGTTTGTTGTGCACACCAACCAAACACATACACACACACACATACAGACATACACGATCTACTATATCAATGCGGTTTTCACCGCATGTTCTGGCAAATGTTTGCCATTTGACAACAGCAGCCCGCGTTGTGTTTTCTCCAATCTTCGTTGGCCGATCTTCGGTTTTTGTGGATTCGGATTCGGTTTCGGTTGCGGGCTGGCTATCTTGCCACAACATTTCTATTATTTATACCAGTTCAACATTCAGCATCGAGCATCAACGCAGAGCTCATCCAGTTTTTCACACTTTCCATCTGGCCGCTGGCTGTGGAAGTGTGCGGCTCTTGTAGCAATTAAAAATAATTTGTTTGTCTTGTTTTGTGTCAAAACTCATGAAAATACATCATAATAATAATATTATTAAAGGAGCAACTCTACCATAAGGATGTTGTTGTTGTTGTTGTTGTTGTTGTTGTTGTTGTTGTTGTTGTTGTTGTTGTTGTTGTTGTTGTTGTTGTTGTTGTTGTTGTTGTTGTTGTTGTTGTTGTTGTTGCTTGCTTGTGTTTCATTTCGTGATACAAGCGGAGATTAAGTTAAGTTGACCCCAAGACAAGCCTCGCTTCGCACTGATCTCTCTGACCACATCCCATTAAATGTGTGTTTTATACCGCACTGAGGGAAAAGGGTGAGCGAGAGGTTAGGTTTTTATTATTTTTTTATACTTGTCGTATTTTTAATAGCCTCATGATAGCTATCTTCTAACTTTTTTGGAGTTTTGCTCACATAATTTGTTCACAGCATCATTTGAAATATTTAGAAATGAAGTATGAAAGTTTGATTTGGTGTAATAATCAAAAAATTGTAGGGACTCATTTTAATTATATTTCTTTTAAGTCAAAATTAAATGATTATTATATTTAAAACTCTTTCTTCAATGTCTTTCAATCGCGATAGGTTGTTTTTTTATTCTTTACGTTTTTTTATTAGCTTCTCCTATCTTCTATCTTTCGTGGTGTTTTTCTCACATAATTTGTTCACAGCATCATTTTAAACATAAGTCTAAAAGTGTAACTTTATATGGTAATCTCAACATTTAAGGAATTTATTATTTTTCTTTCATATCAAAATTGAAAGAACAAAAGTTGTAATTATTTTTAGCATTATTAATTTAAAGATTTTTTTTCAATTTTATTTTTCTTTACTATTTTCTTATTGGTTTCATCTTTCCTAACATAATATGTTCTCAACATCACTTACAATATTTAAAAACTTGTTCAGAAATTTAATGTTTCATAATAATCAAAATATTTTAAGAATTTATTTAATACAAAAAATTATTTGATTAATTTTAAATATTAATTTTCCTTATTCTTCATTTGCTAGTATCATTATTTTCAAGAGTTTGAATCAATGTCTTTCAACCGCTTTTTTCATGCATATTTTATAAGCACGCTTTACAAAATAAATAACTTGTTAAACCTATGTCAATTCTATCCAGTTCGCCTTTTTTCAGATGTATGTATGTTATCTATATTACAGCTGTCATACACTTGACTTAGGAACTGCCCCATAGACAAGAAACTTCCGAGAGCTGAGGCCTTGAGAGCTTTTGTTAACTGGTTATTAGCTGCGTTATTTGCGTATTGCCAGCGACCGATTCAAGTAGCACTTGAAAATGCTGCAAAATATAAACCTTTTTGCTCAGTTCAGTTCACGACTTGGCTCAACTCAACTCAACTCGACTCGACTCGACTTGGCTCGACTCAGATTTTGATTGAAAGGCAAATAAGCTGCCGTTTCAAAGAAACACAAAAAAAGGGGTTGGAGATGGTATGGGAGTAGAGACATATATACACAGCGTCTGTATAATGAAAATCCATCTTGATGACGAGGACAGCGGCGACAATAACAACAACAACAAATAGACACGAAGCGCATAAATCATTTGCGTGGACAGAAATGCAAATCTTAGCCAGATTAAAACAAAAGCAAAAACAATGCCACATGAAAGACTCGTAAGCATCAAGCGCGACTCAAGACGGCGAAAAATTAAAACCTAAACCTGTCAAATCCACGCTATCGTGAAGATAAGACCCGTCCGACTTCAACGTCTATCGGCTATCTTATATGGCATAGGATGCACAGTGGAACAACAAATGACAAAACGGAAATACCAAACGTTGCTTTAGCGAAAGTAATCATTGGTAAAACGCTTTTAATACACTTTTATTAATTAATTAATTGAAAATTACATTTGTTAATCTCTCAATCAGTCTTGAAGGTACATTTTTATTCATTATTTTTAACGAGTATTTACGATCAATTTAAAAATAGTCCTTGAAGATATACATTTTGCTCATTATTTGTATAGAGTACTTACGATCAATAAATATACTTATAAATTCACGTTTAAATATTTTCCGAAGGACTCTTCAACTCTTTATCAACTTTTTTATATTCTCATTGGCAATGCTTTTATGATTTGTTCATTCAGTTATTTCCACTGTGCATTGTCCACATCTCAATGAATGCGTTCCGACTGACCGACAGATGCGGGGAACTGTGTGAATATTCGTTTTAATTAAATGCCAATCGATGTACGTAATTGCGGCACATTAGGCAGCAAAAATACAACAACAACAACAACAACAGCGACTGCCATACAAAAAGTATAAAATATCGTATAACTAAAATGCCAGACGTAAGTATTATCTGCTCAAATTGAAATCGAAGCTGACATTAATTGACCAACCTGATAAGCTGGCAGCTGAAAGTCGTTTTCAAGCATCTAACTAAATATGTTATGTGCTCGTATGTGAAACTGTAGGCTTGAGATACACGTACTCTCATATCGTATCTGGTCAGTAAAAAGGCAACAAAATAGGATTCGAGTGGTGCTCTAAGTGAAGCCCACATTCTTTAGAGTCAACATCAAGTGGTTGCTATTCGACAGATTGATACCCTGTAGGCAGTGGAGTTAGAATAAAAAGAATAAACCAGTACTCAAATTATAAATGTATCTTCAAATTGAAAACTACAATTTTGCATTTAATAAAACTCACAAACTTACATACTTTCTAATTTTAATTTGCAATTTCTCATGTTGAACTCCATTCTATCTGATAACTTCAACTTTAATCTTCCATATCCACATCCAATTCATTCTTCCCGCTTCAACATTTCAATTCTCGCTTCAATTTGAATCTCCAACTTTAATTATCAACTTGTACAAATCTTCAGCTTCAATCGGCAATTTTAATCACCAACTTCAATATTAAAAAAAAAAAACTATCTTTTAAAATTTATATCGGTCTTATACTTCTACATTGAATTATTGCTTCTATTTTTTTATCTTTAACTTTAATCTGCAACCACATTAAATTTATATTTTTACCGCTTCTTATTCTTCCATCTTCAACCTCAATCCGCAAACTTTAATTGTCAACTTCAGTATTCAAAATGTATCTTCTATTCTCACATAACATTTATATTTGTTGCTTCGTTTTTTTAACCATTCCATTATCAACTTTAAACTGCAAACTTTAATAGTCAACTTCGATCTTCAAATTCTATCTTCAGCATCGATCTTCAGCATCGATCTTCAGCTTTACGCTTCAACTTTTAATTTCAACCTCAATTTTCAATTTCCAATTGCAATTTCAACGTCAGACTGAAACCTGTTGATAGATCTAAAACAGGCAGCTGACGCAAATTATCATTCAATGTAAATGTTAATAACAATAAACAAAACAGACCGAAAAGTGTTTTCATATCAATAATTATATTAATTACAGTAATTACAATACCTACAATTATCGAGTATTATGGCGAATCAATAGAAAAAACAATAGAAATACAAAAAGACCTTGACGTCAACGTTAGCCAACTTGCACTTTTGGCCAATATTCTTTGGCTTAAAGCAACAAAAACACATTTACGATTTTTGCATTCAGTTAACAAATTTTGATTTTATTATGTTATTCTTTGCAAAAGCCAATGAAGGTCAGGAAATTAGGCGAATACTTTGTATCGTAAGTTTTGGGTATGGTAATTGCGATTTGTTGATTTAGGCCCAATGAAATATCAGCCCCAGGGCTATAGGCCAAGAAATGTTGGTAAAGGTCAATGATACGGTTTGGCTTCAAGTATTTCCTATTGGGCGTCGCTGAATACTTAATGAGCACTCACGAGCTGTATAACTACAACATGACCACAGAGTGGCTTAATTAAGGCTAAAGGTCATTAAGTGAAGGATTTGCTTGAGATCATTTGGAGATCAGTCAAACGTCTTTAACAACACTAGTTTCTGGACTCATTAACAACACAAAAGTGGTAGCCAAGTCAAAAAAAAAAGACCTGCTCTATTGTCTTTCTGTCAATTTAACATATGCACAATATCCGTCAGTCTGTCTGTCTGCCTATGAAAATGACTTTATCTAAGAAGTTGGTATAGCTAGAGAGCGGAAATTTTAAATACTTGTAGTTGTTTGGCTACATTAGATATTCTTCTAGATGATTTTTAATTGAAGATAGCTGATAGAAAGCTTAAGTCGAGTGTGCTTGACGGTGAGATATCCGCTATCTGTTCTCAATAAAGGCAAAACTATGATATGTGGTATTGTTATTCAAATATACCATATTAGTATGCCGAAACAATACTGAAATATACCAAAATACATATTTGGTATATTAATATGTTAAGTACTATGGCATTTATAAGAAGAGTTTTCATATTCCTGCATAATATTCCTTCAATTCACTATAGCTAGAGTATTGCAATTTCAATTAGTTGATCAGGTGGTTAGATATTCATCTACATTGTTTTAAATCAAAAGTAGCAGGTCGCCTTCACTCGCAAATTACAAAAATGAGTTTTATTACTCGTAAATAATGTTCTTACAATAATATATATATCACTCATATGTCTCTCTCTCCTGCTGTTCAGCTGCATTCTTTTATCTGCCGAAAAATACCATGTCAATTGTGAGGCATGCCCCATTGAACGCCCCCACGCATTGCATACCGCGCTGTTGTTTGTTGTGTGTTGTTGCTCTGTTAATTAATGATCGTTTCGTGCTGCATTGCAAATTAATCAAAATCATTAATTAATTGACAAAATGGCATATTGAATAGTGTGCACTTTACGGCTTACAACAATTTATTATCAGATGCAAATCGCTGTCGCCAACGTGCAAATTGTCTAGTCAACTAATGCCACCGGGTATGCCCGCACCACGACTCAATTTGTGAGTGTGTGTGTGTGTGTGTGTGTGTGTGAGTGTGTGTGGGTAGCTCACAGATCTAGAAGGTCGCTCTGTGTGTGGGGTAAGAGATACCAAATTGCTGAGAATGGGCCATTAGGCTTTGTTTTCCACTGTGCCAAGAACAATTGAATTGATTTATGCACGAAACTCAATAAAAATTTATAGAGTATTCAATGTTTATTTTTATTACTCCAATATTTATTTTACTTGTATTATTTATTATTATTTACATTACTTTGTTTTCATTTTATTTATGCCACGTACACAGCGATAATCACGATGTTGCTGCAGATCATCATCGTTTATCTCAGCATGCGATCATGGCGTGCAATTAGAAAATTTATCGATTTTCCAATAGTTTCCGTTCATGTATAAAATCTATCATCTCCTCAACTGCCACTCGACTCCTTCTCTCTCTCTCTCTCTCACTCTCTTCATCCTGCTATCTGTCTGCTGAAGCGAGTGCATGCAACATTTCATGCAAGAATTCTCAAACCTGAGTTCGTGCTCTTGGCCAGATGCACTCATTAATGCATAATTGTACACAATTAACTGTGTGGACCAAAGCGATCGATAGAGGGGAGAGAAAAATCGAAGCTAATGCCAATGGAAATTGCCAATCATTGTGGGGAGAGAATTGCAACAATTTGCCCGAAAACCAAAACCAAAAACCGCAACAAACTTCGATCTAGATGCAGACACAAAGTTGCTTGCTTTGCTTTGCATTGCTTTGCTTGTAATCGATACAAGTACGAATACGTGTATCTCTGAGTACGTTTTGTGTTTTGGTAAGTGGGTACCAGGGAGTACACTCCAACTGTACACTCAACAAGTACTCGTACTCGTACTCGTATTCATACTCATACCCGTACTCATACTCGTACTTGTATTTGCTCTGGTTTTCTTTTCATGTCGCCACACAAAATGCAACGCGTGAGCGATTTTCCTCAACGAACGTTGTTTGTTTAAACTTTTAACGCTTTTCAGCTTGACTTGATTTTGGGGCGTTCGCCACAAGAAAAAAAAAACAAAATATATATAGAAAAAAATTGGAAAAAAAATAACAACAACATTAGCTGCAAAATGACGTTGAACTCGTTTTCCCACGTTGGAAATTCTTCAATTTGCATGCCACAAATGCGCAATCACAACTGACACCTTTTCAGCAATAGATACACGTACTACACTCACTTCAGATACATTTTTTCTTTTTCGTTTGGTGTTGAAATTCCGCAGAAATGTCGAGTGTATCAACACCTTTTTGTTTATTATTTGTTTTTTATGCAAATTTCTCCGCTGTAATGTGAGAAACGCACATTTGAAATGAAGATATCACCCATTAGATGCACATATCATTTCAAATTGATACAAATCGAGCCAAGTCTGTTAAACGATGCCAAAGAGATCATTTATTATTCTTTGCCTTACTTTTCCGCATATCTCAGGATCTGTTTATAATATAAAGCTGAAATTTGGTATATAAAATGCTGATATGCAAGCATTAATATATTGAAACCTAATATAAGCACAGAGTCAAGCTATCAATTTCTCTTTTGTATCCCACGTTCCCGAAAAAAAAGTGCTTACACTATGTGCGACTCATTGAATAACCAGCAAATGTACGAAATCATTAAAACAACAACAGAAAACCTTATTTTTTCTATTTTTGCTTAGATAGACATGCCTAAGCCGCATCCAAAATAAAGTTTGGCAAAATGTGCTACGAATGCTATAAATAGAGAAAACAAGTAAAGACATTCACAAATCAAAAAGCTGTGTGACAAATGTCAAGCTAAAAAACAATGCAAAAAAAAGCAAACAAAACAAAAAACTGACAAAAAATTGACACAGATTTCAAGCATCGCATCCCATTGTGAATTTATTAAATACTCTCGTAGTTTTGTGAATGAAAGAAAATTATGTTTGTAGTAATTTCATTGTAGAGTTTGTTAGATAACATTTTGATGATTTCAAATGATGATTTTTTAATGTTTCTCTAATTGGCTAAAACACAAATCTTACATTTTGTTTCAAATACAAAATGTGTGTTTATGTTTAATTTGTGTTCGAACTTGTTCAACGGGTTCCCCCATCTGGTAAATGGTAACTGGTAACGCCCCACAAAAGCCCTCGCGTGCTTCTCTTTCCGGTCGAAAACAAAATCCGTGTCAAAAATATTTTCAAAGTCAAGAGACTCGAAAACCGGATCTAGTAAAACTCATGAATATTTAAAACACTTTTTTTTTAGATTTTTTTTGTTTTTAATTTTATACAAATTCAAACGCTACTTAATTACAGCGATGTGAGTTAGCGTAGGCAATGTGGATGGATCTCCTAGCCAGGGGTTCAGTCAACTCGAAAATACATTAATCCATAGATAAACATAGCAAAACAACAAACTCAACTCCAAACACAGTATCTCTGACATTATGATAAATGCGATGCGGCTCATTAAATCAAACCGAAATTATTTTTGCCATTTTTTAGTTGTTGTTGTCGTGCCATTATTATTACGACTATTATTATTGTATTTTATATGAGTGAGAGTGACCGTGAATAGTTTATGCTTTTTTAATTGCTAGCTCTAGTGTCGTGTGGCAAAAAGCGGAAAAAATTATGATGTATGTTAATTAGTCTTTTCTTTGCCAAAAACAAAAAACTATCATAATTAAGTTGTACTATACATTTCCATAGAAAACTTAACCACAAATACAAGATTTATTATCATCTGTGCTATATATAGACATGTAGGATTGTTAATGATCTATAATACTTATTAATGAGCTCGTTCGGAAGGTCGATTCGCCAATATTTAACAAATATAGGTCACTTGGTTTTATTTTTTGCATATGCTAAAATAATAATAGGATTACTGTTAGCTAACTCTGATATATTTAACCGAAAACTGGCTCGAATATGCGGTCATAAATCTGCAGAGATATCTCTAATTAAGATCTTGAGATAGTTGCGGTTTAGCTTTTGTCATACAAGTAAACACCGACTTAATGCTTAGTCTGTATCTTTTATACGAAGGACAGTGAACTAGAGATCATTATGAAATAAGAAATATTTACATATATATTTAATACTTTAAATTCTGAAATTTAGGTATTTATATTTTTTTGAAAAAAGAACTAATTACCATTTATCGATTATAAGCTATTAGTTTTTATATTATATTTGAAAAACGTCGGTGGTATATTATCATTTACGATTTCTTTTCTTTCTAAAAGCTTTAAATTCTAACTTAACACATTTTAATTTATTTTCAATTTGTTGGCAAAATCTTTGAAAACCCATAAAAATAAATAAAAAATTGACGAAGTATTTTATAGTGAATTTTTCTTTTCCTATACAGATAATTACCTGGACTTTTTCTTTAAATACTCTTGGTTTCTTTAAAGTATTTTTTGCAGGGTATTTTCAAGTCTAAACCCGGCATCGATCAAGTGCGTGCAGCCAATGCTGCATAACATTGGCGAAAATGCATTCATCAGCATAATTAAGTCGTCAATAGCCGCTGTCTGAGCGGAGTGGACAATTTATGTCATTAGCAAATGAACGAGCAACGACTGCGACTTCAACTGCGACTTCAACTGCGACTTTGACTGCAACTCCGGCTTCGCTGTTGAGTTGAAGAGCGATGAATTTATCGAGTACATGTTAAACCATGGCATAGCTTGCCGAACTGTACGATAGCATATCACACTATACTTGGGCATTACATAACCTGCAACAATATGTACCGTTAAGCGACTCGTTAATGAGCGCTACCTCGTTCCTCCACTCTCTACTACTCTGTGTCTCCATCAGCATCATTCAACGCACGTAAGCGGCAGAAGAAGACAAGACACGAGACAAGACAAGACAAGACCCAGAAGCACGAAGAAATGTGTGCATATTAAGATAAGAATGCAATGGTCAGACTCCGACAACCACGAATGCAACTGCAACTGAAACAGCAACAGCAACTGCAGTTGGAGATCAGAGCTTGACAGTGGCCGCCAAAAGTTGGCGGCCAAGGAAAGGCAAGGAATGCCAATGAAGTTTCAGTTTCGGGCCATGTACAACATGCACTCGACTTGCAACTGGTCTGGTCGTCTGTTAGATTCTATGTTATTGAGGGGGGATTCTCTAGGCTTTTGTCTGAGCCGTCAGTCTGGTTTTTCCTCTTCTTCTTGATTTCTTTTCTTTTCTTGCAGCATCGCCTTAAGCTCTGAAATGGGTCAATTTAGTGACAAGCGAGGCAACGCTCTTTTTTTCATTGTACAATTTCTTAGTGGGATTGAACTACATGACAAACACTCGAAAAAATGCCTGAATCATAGCGAATTCTTATCCATATAATATAGTGCATGTTTTGTTCGAATAAACAATACCAAATACTTTGTTAATCACTTGTTTTTTATCGAACAAACATTCATTCAACTTGAAAACATTTCCAGGAAATACTCTGCGAACATATTATCGAAAACTGCATACATACATATATTTCCCGATTCAAGTGCACATTATTCAAAATACGTATACTACTTATTGCTTGCTTACAATCTAGAAGTTTGGGAAAGAACATAATATGAACTTGTCACCACGTTTCGAAAAGATAAACGAAAGCCACAAAACATTCGTAAAAATAATCAAAACTTTTATCGTAAGCACAGATTTATGCTAGATACCAGAGCTAATGCATAGGTGAAACTTGGTGGGCGTGCACTTAACATATTTTCTACATAGATCCACCCACAATGGAGTCGGCCATATGCATAGCTTTGCACTCGGACTTGGACTTGCCGTAATCAATTAAGTCCGAGAATTATGCGACTGACGAGGGCGCTGGCGGTTGGCATTGAAGTGGTTTGTGGGGCGTGGGTTCGAATAGTTTTCCGAGTATATTTTTATTTATTAATAAAAAAAAATAATGTGAAAATCAAGAGGCGGAAACTTCAAGGCGTTAATAAATTAGACCAACATGACCGAGCCTGACAGTCGTACTTATCAATTGAACAATTATATTTTTTCGTTGTTTTTCATACTCTTTTTGTTTTTGGCAAAAAGTTCAAGCGAAGGTTTCACAGTTAGCAAAAGCGGCCCACTCGTTTTGGCCAGCACGCAAACTAGTCACGAATCTAACCATACCCAGGCCCAGAGATCGAACCCAGCAGCGCTATCTTAAAGATGACGCCAAACAAAAATGGAAAAAAAATAACCAATCCAAGCCATGTCGAGCCTTAACTTATTAATTTAACCCAGTTTCATGCTCGTGCTACAGTTCAATAATAAATGGTACAAACTACGAAACCAATTATCGATTAATTGCAATCAATGGCAACATTAATCGATAGGTAAAAGGATGCGAGCGTCGCAAGCATTAAAAGTATCGTTGTACAATTACTTTCGATCTTTGCATTCGCATGCAAAGTGAAAGATTTGTTTAATTTTGCAATGGATTTTAGATTGTGTGAAAATCATCAACGGTCAACGTAAAAAGTCATTAACAGCTCTGCTTGATTTTGTTGTCGAGGTCAGTTTTGTGGTATACTTAAAAATAGCCCATTGTCCTCGGCAAACTTGTGTAACGTGCATATTAAAGTGTTCCCATTATTTGCTATTATTCATATGTGGTGCTTGTACATACCTATAGTAATTCCTGTAAAGCTTTTACGGTACTTTTGTTTTTTTTTTCCAATCAGCAAAACTTTCTTTGCACACAAATTCACTTTGACAACTTTTGGATTTATTATTTCGATCAGTTGTTGCACAGTTGATAGACAATTTTTAGAGGTTGTTCACTTTTTTGAGGACACTGCACCGAGACTTTTATGGAAGAGTTCCCTTTTAATGGGCAACCGATTAAAACTTAGTGTTCAACAGATGAAAAGCGCTTCATTTGTTGCAACTACAAGACATAGAAGAAAAGACGCACAGAGAAATGCCACGACACACACACACGTCTAGAGCGAACGAGCCTTAAACGGCAACTGAACCTGGAACGGAGCTTGGCTTCAAACATTGAACGCGTGAGCTTCCACACACACACACACACACAGTCAAGCACAAAAAGAGGCTCTCTTTCGTGCTCTCAGTTGTCGTGTTGGTGTGTTTAGATTTTTTGTGTGTGTGGGAGTGCAAAACTGGTTTGTTTGAGTGGCAAATGCTTGTTTGCCTGCTCGATCTGCTGCTGCCGCTGCTTCTGATCTCGCTCTCACTCCCGCTCTATCGCTTACACTACAGCCTCGTGAGCTCTCTCGCTCGCGCGCTGCACGTTTTATGCTGCTTTGCCAGCAACTTTTTTAAATTAAAAGCCATCGGCTTGGTTTTTTCGTTCGTTCATTTTATTTATTTTTTATTCCATTTCTTTTACTCGTTTTCTTCCTCTTGTGCTTCTGCTTTTGTTTGTCACATAATCAAAACAAACGCGCTTTTCGATCACGATGCGTTCTTCGTTCTCCGTTCTTTGTTTTTGTTTTGACTTCTGGTTGTTGCTGTTGCCATTGCTTTTTTATTTCGCCTGCGTTCGTTCTCTGTACTCATTAACTTTTTACAGCTACTGTTCTCTCTCATTCGTACATACATACACATGTAATTAATTTGATGGCCCCGAATTGCTGTTAGAAGCGCACACAAGCCGCCCAGATAAGCCTCAACCCATCGCAGACGACTCGTAAATTGTCTTTCGTCAAATCAAATTAGCGTCAGAGTTCAATCTGAGCAGCCAGTGAGGTGATTTTTGTGCTCAGTGGAATCTTTATTAGTTATCTCTGGCTCTTCCTAGCTTTTGGCCTTGCATTGAGGTCACAGCTCATCACAGATTTGAATGTTAGCATGTGTGAGCACTATTGAAGAAGACAGTAGTAACAAATGTGTTCCTAGCTCAAAACTATTTCCAGGACAGCCTAGTGTTCTCTGGGGAGTATAAAGCAAAAGTTAATGGCACATACGCTGACTGGTAACAGAAGTGTTCCTACTGCTAAACTGTTCTCAATGTCTTCAGGCAAGTCAAGAGTTTCGCTAGCAAGTAGCAGATGTGTTCCTAGTGCAAGGCTCCGTGACACTTTGGTAAGAGATGTGTTCCTGCAAAACTAATCACAAGAAAGTTTAATGATCCCGACCTTGAGTAAGGGAAGAGTGGTAACAAAGGTGTTCTTAGGACGAAACTGTTCCAAGACATCGTCAAATGCGAAGCAAGATTTAAGCTACTTTAGCTGCCTAGGGAACAGTTCTGTTGTGCCACATTTACATACATATGTAGATTTTTTTGTAAGACTTAAGTAAATACATCTTATCTAGGTGCAACTCCCACATTGGCTTATGGCGTCTTACATAAACAACATTATGTTTGTCATCCTATGTGGATGCAACTAGAGATGTGTACGTGAGCTGGCGTGACACGACACATCGAATGGCACTCCCAGAAAGAATCGAAACGGAAACAGCGCCACAAACCAGTTAAGTTAAAGCTCAAGAAATACATGCGACCCACGTCAAAAAGGGACATGGCAAACATAAATGCAATTGAGCGACATGGGGCATGGATGCCCATGCGAAAGATGCAGACAACATGTCAGTCGAGTGGAGCTTTGGATGCGACCCGAGACACAGATCGAGACGGAGCTCGAGACAACAGTCTGCACATGACAACCTGCAATCAAGCGCCAACAGCCAGCAGCAACATCAGCAGCAGCAGCAGCAAGCGTCAGAGTCGAGCTTGGGCCCGGCCATCATCAACATGCTGCATGCAACAACGTACACATAAAGCGTAGGCAACCAACAGTCGTTGCAACAATGACGCGACATTTGTACGGGGTTTTTTAAGTTAAATTATGCGCCAAACAAATAAGGTCTCGCCATTGCCATAATGAAGTTAATGCATGGGCCATAATCAAGTTGCCAGTTGCAAGTTGCAAGTTTTGCGATGTCGCCAGTTGCACAAAGTCATGGTCGCTGTTCCCAGTGCCCCTCCCCTTTCTTCCCCCTTCCATAGCTGACAGCAAATCTACAAATGTTGCCAAGGCTACAGCAAAAGAAACGATCGCAAAAAACCGTCAACAACCGCAAGAAACAATTAAGTTTGGTTGTGCAATAGAGTCAAGGAGTTAAACACACACAAAGAGGCAGGCTTACACACACTCACTCACAACGTTCATTTTAAAGCTTTGTGAACTCACAGCTGGTTCATCAATTAACGCAAGCTTTAACTGTTGAACCAGCAGCTGGTTCCTCAATTGAACCACGCGCCAACATAAATACGGGGTACGCAAAGCCAATGCAAAACTGCACCTGTGGCCTCCAATAAACTTTAATTTGCGATTAAGTGACAATTTAAGTGTTAAAATTTTTGGGCAGCAGCCACAGCAGCTGCGTGCCAAGTAGTCATGGCACGAGCCAAATATTTAGCAGCCGGCTTAAATCGAGACACTGCAAGAAGATCTAAACCGGTTGCTAAAATGCTCCCACAGGCAACGCACAATTTAGCTGATGGCTTTCATGTCGGCGTCAGTTCGCGGACAGACAACACTTGAGGCCGTAGCTGCAAAACGTAAGCCGATGGGGTTCTGCTTCATTTTATTTTCAATTCACTACAAAGATGGCATCGCTCCCATTAGACTGTAAATCGTGCTGCAATTGTCGTTGATTGTTGTCGTCCGTTTTTTCTTTTCTTGCTCTCTTTCCCAGCTGTAGTCGACGTTTTGGTTGATTAGCTGAAATGCGTGCGAATTTGACAATTGTAGATCTCGGCAATTTATCTATTTATTGTAACCATTCTACAGTTCATTCTTTACACCTCTACTTCTGAGATCATATATTTTTTATATACATATATAGATTACAAAGTGTTTGCTTACTTTTAAATTAACTTCGAAGGGTTTTGATTCGATCTTAGAATACCGTTGGAAAAATCAGAATTCGAACATTTTTTTTTAATTTTCATACATATACATATATACAGATTACAAAATTTTTGTTTACTTTTTAAGGAACTTGGAATAATTTCGATTCGATCTTCAAAACTGTTTTAGTTTAGAATATCGTTGGATAAATTTGAATTCGAAAATTTATTTTTAATTGAAGGGCGCCTTATATATCGAACTAATGCTAGTTCCAGCTCGATAGCGAGCCTATCGAAGTATCGATTTTGAAACTGTAGTAGAAAGGGTATAAATAAAAAAAGACATAGCTATTAATAGCATAAGTAAATGTTTATTTTTTAAGTATTTTTACTGTTAACTACAACAAATTAATAATAGAATGTCAATCAATTATAAGAAGTAGAATCCCAAAAAAAAAACAAAGTTATGTTATGCTAGTTACTTAACCGTATTTTTTGAATTACATGTTACTGTCACACTGTTTCTAGATATACTGAGCGGACGTAAACATAGTTTAATATTATTGCTATTACAACTAATAAATGAATAGGTCGTAAGTAATGAGGACAACCAATGGAAACTCTTCCCCTCAAGCCTACCGGCCTCACAATGTCAGTAAAAGACAGCGAATGACGGTAAAGCCGAAACTAACGCCACAGCTTATCAAGCGTCCAATTGCAACAAAATTCAAGAATCAAAGCGCACACAACGAGGAATACGATGACGATGACATATACAGCGATGATCTGGAAGAGGAACCCGATGATTCGGAGGTGAATATATAAAATATATTTCCATATATTGAAGTAAAGTTTTGTTCCAGTGGCAGCCAGAGCAAAGCGAGCGTCCCACGCGAGAACAAAAGTCATCCTCGATGCGACCGCTTCTCCAATTGCTCTCGGACAATTCGTCTCGTCGGCCTGGTGACCAGATAGGCAAAGCACCTACAAGCGCAGCCCAGAAAAGAATCTATCAAGATATTGACCTGGTCTCTGATGATGAAGAACTAACCACAAAAGTCGAAGCAGAAGACTCCCAAATTGAAGATGAATTACAAGATGTCCAGGCGCCAAAAAGAAAAAAAAAGTCCAGCGGTCGTCGCTTTTTGTGGACACCCAAATCGACAAGTCGCATTATCGACTTGTGGGAGAAGTACCTCAAAGATATTCGCGGCAAACGGAAAAATACGGAAGTACATAAACAAATGGCTGCGGAAATGAGCGAATACGGCGTAACACATAGGGAAATTAAATTTAAAATGGACAATCTCACTAAGAAATACAAGTGAGTCTGCTAAATATATTATGTATACTAAATATAAAGTTATAAGTGCATAATCCCATAAATTTCTTTTCAATTTCAGAATCGAATTGGAAAAAATAGCTTCGGGAAAAGAAACAAATTGGCGTCAATTCAAACGGGTTCAATATTTTCTACATGGTAAAGTCGATTTTGAACAGATAATGTTCGACAACGCAGAGTCCTCGCCATTTTTTGAATTCGACCACAGCGAAGCTGGGAGTCAGGAATTCGATCTTTCCCAAGAAGATTTGCAGCTTAAAGAAGAAGTGGAGCAAGAGGAGGAAAACATAATTGAGCAAACAAAAGAGGAGTCGCCGCCAAAAAATGTAAAGAAAATGCCGGAGAAAAAAATTTATCGACCGAATTGTGTATCGGACGCAACTGCTCCCAAATCAGAGAGAATTCTACAGATTGAGGAAGAAAAATTGGAGATTGAGAAGCAAAAATTGTTGGTTATGAAACATATATCGCAAAACTTGTCATCGATCAGCAAAACGCTAGTCGAACTTTTGCGAAACACAAAAAAATAAAAGACAATGCTGTTATTCTTTATAATGACTGCTATGTTTAAATAAATCTTTAAATAAAAAATATAACGACAAAATGTAGTAGGTGATAATCATTGCCATTTTGCATATGACATCCATCAGCCTGGTATTCAGTATTTTTGCCAAGAGCCGTGGTATTATTTGGCATGTCATGCATGACCGTATACGGTCACATAGATTTTGTGCTTTGATAAAAACTGCAAAACACTGCAATGTTTGTTATAAATGTTCAGGAAGAAGAGACAAAATGCACAGAATCCCAATTGGATATATTACTTAAGATCCACCAAGGGCAGTATAGACTAGTGAAGAAGTACAAACGCAGTTCCGTATGGAACGTATACCGGGAAATCGCTCGACCCGATGGCAGCAAGCTCAAGTGGCGTTACTATTGCACGGGCTGCAAGCGGGTAATGCAATCCACAGGAGGAACAACCTCCAACCTGCGCATACATAAATGTCATGTGCGCTACCTTAAACAGCACGGCCGTGACAATGGAGAACCGCAGCAACAGCAACAAAAGCGGGAACAGCAACCACAGCGCAGTCACATTAACATCCAAAGATTGCCGGTGGCGAAAAAGATGACAGAGAGCAAAAATCAAAGGTCTTCATTCGACGACTTATATCATGTGAAAACGGATACATTCAGCGATGTGGAGCAAGAGGAGGAGGAGGACGAAGATAACTATGTGGATATGCACAGCTTGACACATCCCATCGAAGAGAGCGTAAGTGCATTTCTAATATGCTACTGCTATAGTTAACCTCTTTCAATTGCGTTCCTCAGATTGAACAACTTGATTCGTCGGAGGTGTCGTTGGCAACCAGCGAGCGACCGCTTTTGAAACTTTTCTCCGAAGAGGACTCCTGGTCACCGGAAATAACCGAGGTGCAGCCCATTGAACTTGACCAGCTGACGGAGGAGCATTCTCAGCACTTCAGTAAGGAAACAATTAAGCCTAACTCTGCACACTCAATGCACATTGATGCCTCGGCGATATCTGAAGCGGAAAGCTATGGCAGGGCTTGGGCGCATGCATTTCTCAAGCTGAGCGAGGAACAAAAGGTTTACGCGAAGCGCTCTATCGATGAGCTATTGGTCCTGGGGAGATTGGAACGCTTGAATATCTCGACGGTGACATCGCTCACAACCAATTTGTAATTGTAGCTCGTAATTAACATTAAGTTTAAAGTTTTAAGCTAAACTATATTAAAATGTACTAGACTCATTTCAGCTATTATTTGACTAATATTGACAACTTCCTACAATTGTATTCTCTCTGCAATCTAAAAATTAGCATTTTAATTCTAAATATTACTTTAACTAGACTATTTCCTCCATATTTAATAAAAAGCTCTTATTTCAATTGCGGTGAATTATAAAATTGCTTTTCAGCTTCATTCACCCACTTAATACGGACTCAAAATATGAAATAATTGTTAAATGCGTTTTAATGTTTTTCAATTTTTTTATTTTTTCCAATATATTTTTTTTAGTTTTTCTCTTTTTAAACGTTTTTCTTTGTTGCATTTTTTTTTTTTTGCATTTTGTATATACTTTTCTTTGCATTTAGCTGTGAATTACAAGTTGTTTCTCTCATTTGCTTTTTTTTTTTTTTTGTTTTTGCTTGATGTTCGCTTACATTTGTGGGGCTTTCTTGCGTTATTTTCGCCTCTTATTTTTTTTGCTCTGGAGCTTCCGAATTGTAGATGTAGCTTCCGATAGTGTGTATAAATGTGTATGTGTGTGTATATATGTCTGAATGTGTGGATGCATGTGTGTAACGTAATTGAAATCATATTTTATGTGAGGTTATGTGAACATCTTAAGTTTTAATTGAAAACTGACAAAAACGTACAACAAAACTTGCGTGTAAAATTGCAATTAAATAAATTTCCAAACAATTGCATTCTATAAATATGTGAATAATCATAATAATAAATATATTTTGTGTATATAGATATTCTTTGCTTTGCTTTCTCAGTTTAGTTTCGTCTGCATTGAAGTTGATTATTTTGGTTTGCTGACACTTAAATATAATACAATTGAAATTTATGCAATTCTTTCTCTCTCACTTTTCTCTCTGAATTTCTTTCAACCTTTATCTTTGCATTTTACACATTGGTTTTGCTGTCGCTTTTGTCCCAGATAAAAAAACAAAATCAACACGGCGGCCCCATTTACAAATTTCACATTCTTCCTTCCTCATCTGCAACTCTTGATGTTGTTTACCATCTGCCGCTGATCTTGTTGTGGTTGATGTTCTTGATGATGTTGTTGCAGATGTTGCTGTCGTCGTTGTTGCTGATGTTTGTTTTGTTTTTACATAATGTTATTCTATGCGGTGCTTTCTGTTGTTGTATTTTGCAGCTCTTGAGCGCCGTTCTGTGTGATTTTCGATGAAAAATACGGGGGGATGGTTGGAGTAGTGTTGCAGGGTCAATAATTGAAATAATAGTGGATAAAATAAAGAAAATAAAAAACAGAATAATTATAAATAAAAATCGAAAACTGTTGAATCAATTGCATTTTGGAAATTTTCACAATTCGTTGTTGCATTTCGCTTTCGCATTCGGTTATCCCACAGTTATGTTAATTCTATGTTAAATCAGCGGCGCGCTGTTACATGCATGTTAAGGAAATGTTAAGAACCAAAGCCTCTTAAGTATACGATTGTATTTTGTGTTTAGGTGTGTAAGTGTGTGTGTGAGTGTATTAGTTGTTAATTATGAGCACATTTTTAATGCATTTGCCGTTAGTTGTTGTTGTTGTAGTTGCCGCCACCGAAAGCCATATTGTTGTTATTAATATAATTGATGTTGTTGTTGTGTTTGTTGTAGTTGCTGTGCTGCTAGTAGTTCATGTTGTTGTTGTTGTTGTTGTGATTGTTGTTGTTTTGTTATCGTTGGTGTTTGATTTGTTCTATTTTTGGCTTTTAGTTCATTACCTGCTGTGGCTGCTGGTCCATGCCACCGCCATTGGGTTTACGATTCTGGCGACGCGGACGGAACGGCTGACGCGGTGGTCCTTGGCCGCCTTGAACTACAGAAGAAACAACACATCAAGATTAGCCAATCAACTAGATGTACAGATGAATTTAACTGTACTCACTGTATTCGCCACCATCACGACGCGGAGGTGGTCCGTTGCGTCGGAAGAATCGTCGCTGGGGACCACCAATGCCACCGCCACCACCACGACGTGGCTGTCCATCGCCACGCTGCACACCATCGGGATTCTGATCGTGCACACCTGGTTCAGCGCTGCCATCACCGCCACCGAGCACGCCACGCGCTAAATGACGTGGATAATAGTTGTTAAAGCGACGCTGTCCTGAACCGCCAGGTGGTCCGCCTGGACCACGGCCGCCTCGTGGAGCACCGCGTGGGCCACCGGGTGGACCACCGGGGCCGCCGCCGCCGGGACCACGGCGATAGTTCTGACGGGGCTGACGTGGTCCGCCTTGCAGCTGTTGCTGCTGCTGCTGGCCATCGAGTGGCAGTTGCTGCTGCTGTTGTTGTTGCTGTTGGGGCGCCAGTTCATCGCCATCGTTGTCACCCTCGCCGGGCAGCTTGCGGCGATTCTTCTTCATCCAGGGGCGGAAATTACGACGCTTGTCGGCGGCAAACTGACTGCCGCGCACTGGCTCGCCAGATGGCCCAGTGACATTGGCCGCCTCGTTGCCCTTCTCGCCAATGACCACATCGAACTCAACAAGCTCGCCATCGCCCACCGAACGCACCGCCTTCTTGGGATTGTTGCGCGCAATGGCGCTCTGGTGCACGAAGACGTCCTCTTTGGTGTCACTGCGATTGATGAAGCCATAGCCGCTCTTCACGTTGAACCATTTAACAGTGCCGGTGACTTTAGTGGCTGCACAAACAATTAATATTTAAATTAGATTATATTTTTTCAAAATATTAAACAAAAAACAAATATAAAATTTATGCATAGTTTGAAGAATATACCTTTATATATGAGACTATAAATATATATGTTTTTGTAAACAATATTGCCCAACACGACTATCAACGACTTTTCTAATAACAATTGTAATTAATGAACATTGTGAGGTTAGACCCGAATCACAAACATTTGTAATCGATAAGCACAATTTGAAGCTGAATTTTTGAAAATTAAAAATACCCTAAAAAAGCTTCATCAGATTTAAAAGCAAAATAAATATATTTTTTTAGTATTTTGTAATACATATTACAATTGCAAAACAGATCGCCCGTTCATACGGGAGCATATAATATTTCAGATGGCATTATTTTGGTTATAACGCTCAGCACATGTTGAAGTTGTGTTTGCTTCTCAGCAGCAGTGTATACAAATAAAGTTACCAAAACAATGAAGACACACACACTCACGCAGGCATACACATGCAAAACAAATTAATTGTACTCTCTTTTTGCGAGAGCGGGCGCGCATGGAATTGGGAGAGAGAGAGAGATTGAGAGAACAAAAGCAAACGACGTTGGCGGCTAACGAATTGGGTTGCCAACATTTGTTCGCTTGATGGGGCAAGGGGAGCATCGTGGGGGTGGTGGCCTGCGCCGCCACCGGCAAAATGTAGAATTTTCATTTCGTTGCTTGTGCCCGCTTTTCTCATGCGGCCGGCGAACGTGTGAAATTGTATGTATGTATGAAGGTGCCGCATACAAAATGGCGTCGCGCGTATATTTTAAGACTCGCACACACACTCACGCATATTTTTCATATACATACATATGTATGTCTGTATGTAGTATGTAAGCAGCACGCCGCCGTTGCCTTTCATCATTCCTTTCTATTGCTATTTTGGTAGCACACACACCACTCGCCGCCATGTGTTTGCATGAATGAAAATGCAAATTGATTTCGATGCTTACCAATGATTTCCTTTGGTGGCGGCGCTGGCTTGCCCTGCGCTTGCTGACCATCATCCTGCAGTTCTTCCTGGGCCAGCGGTTGTTGCTGTTCAATGGGTAGCTGCTGCTGCTGTTTTTCTGAGTCTGCCATCCTTTCTAGCTAGCGTTTCGTTGTTCTTATTTCCTCAAAACGCGCACAAACACCTAACACACACGCACGCGCTTCCAAAAATAAAGGCAAGAAAAAATAAAGTACCCTCTGCTGCTTCTTCCTGCGGCGGCAAAGTTTTCGTTTTGCTTTTGGGCCTGACGACGATAGTTTAGCTTAGTAGTTGTTGTCGCAACTTTGTTTTTCTTGACTTGAATTTTTGGCTGCTACACGTTAATTTGTTGATTTGGTGTTGGTATAAGTGCGGTTCGAGTTGTGGCACTCTTTCCACTACCACTTTGATGTTATTTTCGAGTGTGATGTTAAAACACTCACTCGCAGGGTTTTCTTGGCGATTCTATTTTGTTCGCAAGCACAGGAAGTGAAACATGGCAGCTATAGCTAGTGTTGTACAATTTTTCGAGTTCAATTGCTCCGCTACAGAGTTGCTTTTATTATTTCGATAAATTACCTAGACTATCAAACTTGTATTTTTCATGTTGTGCAAGGGTGGTTACACTAGGCACACTTTTCGCGGTAATGTGACCAACAATGGTATATTATGTAGACTTGCTGGTATTAAAATGCAAAAAGTGTTTTGGAATATACATTTTAAGCTATTGCAAAAAGACGTTAATCGTTTACAGTTATACAATTTAATTATTACGTACTTTACTTTTAAGTGTTATCAAATTAAATAACGCTCGAAACACGATACGAAGTATTTGTAAATGTTTTTAAAGCTGAAACAAAGAAAATCTTATCAAAAAGTTGCGCCAAAAGAATTTTTCTGGTATTTCATTAATGGACTTTAAAGAGCTTATTTTGAATTTGCGATTACGGTCACGTTGTGTTGATTTCACATCAGAGTCTATAATTTCGTTAAATTGTGAACTGTTTTGTCAACAGCAAAACAATAATAATTTGTTGATAATCCTTTGCAAAACAAGCTTTCAAAAACTGACAATGTGCAGAATAAGCATGTCAACTAATTAGTGCATTAACTGTGTAAGAAACAGTGCCCGCAACTATAATCATGGCCAATAGTAAACCGCAATAGGTTTCACAAACGGCAAACATAGTGCTTATTGTAAAGGTTTGTGATTTTTCAAGTTTATGTGGATAAAAAGACAATTTAATAACGTAAATAGTTTGAGTGGTTGAAACTAAGTGACACATGTTCGTCATAATTAAGTGGTAGCTTTTACTAGGAAAAAGCGGCGCTGTGTTGTTGTCTCAAAACATCGTATGATTCTTGGCGCGCATTCTGATTGGTCGATCAACTTTTGCATGTTTACTTGCGTGTACATTTGTATGAGTGTTGTGTAAGAGTGTGTAGCGTGTGTGTGTTTATTATTGTTGTGTTGTTTTTGTTGTGGTTGGCTTTGTTATTGCGCCGCTTCGATTACAGCATGGGTCGGATACCCTATACGGCGAGGGGTTTAGGAGGTATTTACAAGTAGTTGACTATTTAACAGATATGCTTATTTTTTATCAGCAGAACACGAAATTAATGTAAACAAACACGTCAGCGCTTGAATAGAAGATGAACATGAATAGTGATCAGGATCTAGAATTCTACATGAGAAGCTCCCTGGAGCTGATGAAGGAGGAGGAGGATGCACTTAACATCATCAAGGAGATGATACCATCGGACATGTTGAACAATTTTTTTACCGACATGGACCTGGATCCATCTCAGTTGGCCGATGAGATCAATCTGGACATGAATGTGGCGCCGCCGCTGCTCGACTGTGGCATGGACTTGCCACAGCATTCGCCGGTGCAGCCGCAGCTTTCGCCCTCGCTGCCCGTGCAGCAGCAACAACAACAGCATCATGTGAAGAGCGAGCACACGTCGCCTCTGCACATCAAGGACGAACTACTACTGCAGCAGCAGCAGCTCTACGATTCTCCTCCATTGTACAAGACGGCTGGTCCGATGGCTTCGCCCAATGCCAGCTATAGTCCGCAAGCGTTGCCGCAGCTGCTTAAGCCGCAACCACAGCCCACCATGACCATACACCACATGGACATCAGTCAGACATCGCCCCAGCAGCAACAACAACAACAACAGCAGCCGCAGCAACAACAGCCTACAACCGCAATACTTTTTGCATCCCCTGCTAACAATGGCTTCGTCTATCAGGTGCCCATGGAGTCGCCATCACCACCGCATCAAGCAGCCGTAACAACTACAACTGGAACTACACCAACTGCACCCAAGAAGACGCAGCATGCGGCAGAGAAGAAGTGGCAGCCATATCCAGACAAGAAGTCGTATTTTATTATGGCACCAGAGCAAAATTTCGTTGTGGAGCAGCCCAATCTCTTGCAGTCGCCGCGCAGCACAGCAACACCAACGACTGTGGTCAGTCCCAAGAGCAATCGCAAGTCGGTTGCTGTGGAATTGGCACCAACACCAAGTCCAGCGCCATCTGCGCAGCCCGCTGTCAATGCCAAGGTTCCCATACAGCGTGTGCAGCCTAAGGTGAAGGAGGTGAAGCGTTCGGCGCACAATGCCATTGAGCGGCGCTATCGCACATCTATCAATGACAAGATTACGGAGCTTAAGAACCTCGTAGTCGGCGATGCCGCCAAGCTGAACAAATCCGCGGTGCTGCGCAAGTCCATTGACAAGATCCGGGATTTGCAACGTCAAAACTACGAATTAAAATCGGAGCTGCAGCGATTGCAGCGTGAGCTGATGGCCAGGGATGGCTCCAAAGTCAAGGATCTGCTGCAGTTGGGCAGCAGCGGCATTGTTAGCTCCACATCCGGTTCGAAGAAGCGTCGCCAGCAATCGCTGGCTTGCGATACGGACGCCGGTCTTACGCCTCCACGCAGCGACGTATCCGATCCATCGTTGTCGCCGGTGCATTCGGACATCTCGTTGCCGCCGTCGCCGTATGGCGGCTCCACGGCCAGTTGCACCAGTGGCATCAGCAGCCAGGACGATGTGCTCGTGGTCCCCAGCTCGATGAGCGGAATGGGCACGCACTCGCGTCTCGTGATCTGCATGTTTATGTTCGCCGTGCTTGCGGTGAATCCCTTCAAGCAGCTGCTACAACGTGGGCAATATGCTGGAGACGACTTTGTTGACGACTTGGGCGCGCATCAACAGCGCAACATTCTGAACTACGATGCAGATGGTAAACTTCGAACTATTACTATTTGTTACATCTAATTAAAATCGTAATGTATTGCAGATGATCGGGATTATAATGGTTGGCATCAGAGCTCCTGGTTGTGGCTGGTGAATCCACTGCTCTTGCTAGGCTGCCTAATCAAGCTCTTGGTCTACGGAGATCCGCAGCTGGACACGCAAACGGATGCATATTATCAGCACAAACAACGGGCCGAGACACATTTCGCTAAGGGTCAAGCTGCGCAAGCCAATGCCGCCTACTTGAATTGTCTGCACATGTTTGGCATAAGTTTGCCGGCCACTAGACTCGAGTGTTATTCCCAGACCTGTTGGCAATTTCTACGCTTTCTATTCCATCGACTTTGGCTGGGCCGTTTCCTCTCCCATCGTGCTGGCGGTCTATTCTGCAGTTCGACAAGACGCAAGAGCGCTCTGGCCTCCGCCCGAGAACTGGCTTTGCTTTTCAATCGTCTGAACCAATTGAACTTGACTGGAACTCATAATGGAGATCGTAATGGCATTATGATGGCACTTTATGCAAGCAACATGGCCGAGGTGGCGCATAGTCTGCTCACGCCACGTGAGATCATCAGCATACACGTCATGGCCGCGTTGAGGATGAAGCGTAGTTGTCCCAAGTTGCTGAAGAAGCTTTGTGCTCGGTACTACATGAGTCGCGCTCGTTTGGAATGTGGACGCACTCGGGCCGCGGAGCAGACGCAGGAATTGCGCTGGGCATTCACCAACTATGGCTATGGCTATTGTGCAGCTCATGTGTTCGACTACGATCTAAATGCCGGCGAGCAAGACGGCTTCTTTACGCGTCTAGTCAATCCCTGCGATCCGGCAGCACATGCCATCAAGGTGAGTTGAGAAAAGGGTATTTTACCCGATATACAATATAAGGAGATGAACCTTTGAGATTACTTTTTAAACTCTTCTTTTGCTTACAGCAATATCGCGAGCATCTGCTGTACAAGGCGCTGCAGTGTCTCGTCGGCGCCGGTTCCCACAAGTCCAACAAAGCCGCACCAAACAACAATAATAACAACAGCAGCAACAACTCGAACTCGGGCAGTGAGACAGCGGAACACTGCGGCACCATTGTCAGCAATGTGCTCAAGTATACTTCATTGTTGCGGGAAACACTCTTGGCGGATGAGGATGATCGCGATACGAATGTGGTGTGGTGGGCAAATGTACTAGAGATCGCTGTACACTGGCTGCTGGGCGAGGATGCGCTGGCGGAGCAACTATACGATAGTGTCAAGCAGTTGCCACCACAACTGCAAAACGATAGCGAGAGCGAGCTATTGCCGCATGCCCTTCATGCTGTGCTGCGCGCCAAGATGGTGTTGCTCAAGTGAGTTCCCCCTTTAAGGAATTTCAGTAATTTCCTTATCTGATTTACAACTTTTGCATTTGCAGGAACAATGGAAATACTTTGGACAAACGTCTGAAACGCTTGATCAACCAGTTGTGCGATGAATCCAGCAATCAACTGATGGAATGTCTCACCATCAATTTCATCACCAACGCCAAGGGCATCGAACTGGTAAGACGAAAGCGTCTAATGTAATGAGTGCATGCCGCAAATGCCGCAATTCCTCTAGAGCTGTCACACGAAGGTGCATTGTAGTCGCATTGTCTGTCCCCTGTTTCGAGCAAGGCAATACAACTGCAGTGCAAGCTTCGTGCAGTTTCCCAGCAACAAAAGTCGCAGTCGCACCACCCGGTTCCCAGTGTTTTTGTCCCACACTCTTGATAGCTTGTAACTAATCTGATTTCTGCTACAGTTATTCCAGCTTTTGACCTGTGACTGGCTACTGGAGACGCGCACCGCTTTGTGGGAACTAGAGCACATGTCTATCGAGGATGATGGCTACTATCAAGTGCCGGGCGATGAGCTCGAAAAGTTCCAAATCGACTTGAACTCTCTACGCAGCATTGTCAAGAATATACCAGTAAGCTCTGAGCCTCATTTTCCACATGCAATCACTGTTAAATATTTTTGAAATTATTCCCATAGAACGCCCAATCCCGTATCTATTTGTATGAGGCAGTTTGTCGTCTGATGGCCGGCGCCTCGCCGTGTCCCACGCAACAGCTACTGGACCGAAGTCTGCGCTCGCGTAATGCCCACTCCTCCATCTTCTGTGGCAGCAAGGATCGTCGTCGTCATCAGAACTTTGAGGGCGGCGAACGGGAGCGCGCATCCGCCATGTATGTTGCTTGCAAATATTTGCCGCCAGCTCTATTAAGTTCGCCGGGTGAACGAGCTGGCTTGTTGGCTGAGGCGGCCAAAACGCTGGAGAAAGTGGGCGACAAGCGCAAATTGAAGGAATGCTATCAACTGATGAAGTCGTTGGGCAGCGTCGGAGCCACTGTGAAGCAGTGAGCTATACTACATTTAAATAATTTTAGTTGAAATCACGAAAATAGTTCTTAAGTTCAATTTGCAGTTACCTTGAGGGATCCGAGTGGTTCTCCCCCCATTTTAGATCTTTATGCTGGTAATTTCAGTTTATGGTTTATAATTTATTCTAGTACACATGGAATAAAACAATTTCCATAACTGTTCTTTAATGGATATACATATATAATTTATTTGAATAAATATTTCAGCAGTTAATTTGCGTGCAGTTAACAATTGGATTTATTTATTGGCACTTTAATTTAAATGTCCCCCTTCCAATTAGCCGCAAGCAGCGACTAACTAGGGATGCATATTAACTTGCTTATAAGGCCGAGCGTGTTGGAAATTCGCTTCCATTTGTCTTAGGTATTACAGAATAGGAAATTTTAACTTTTCTTAGATTTGCAAAGTTAACGAGGTTTTTGATTTTTGTTAAGACAAGTTTTTATCGTGCTGTGAATAAAGATTTTTAAAAAATGATTTTGATAACGATTGCTGAAAGGTAAAGAAATTTTACTATTATTTAAAAATATGAATTATTTAGATATAATAGAAAATATCGTATTGCTTAAGGAGATACTTCAATACAATGAGAATACATTTGTAAAAGTTTGGCTATAAAATATCGAGTAATAACGTTTTCAGGTTGTAGTTTTTCAGTTAATTTTCAAACACATAAAATTGAATATTTATGCAATAAATACTCTCTATAATTGAAACGATGTAAAATAATACAATTGAGCAAAGGTACAACTCGTAGCAAAATGCAGTGATATGTTTTACCATTGATTGATGCAACCCTAAAAGCAGACGCATATTATATAGCCTATATATATAGCCCCTCTTTGGCATCCGATATTACAGAAGTCAGCAACATGTCGGTCATGTTAGTGACATCGAATTATTGGTCGACAGTTCTAAGCTTTCTCGGTGAGTCTCACTCGAATTAAGTATAAGAATAAAAGTAATAAGTAATCGAAATGATGCAGCACAACAATACTTGATGGACTCGCATGCCACATGTATTTTATGGCATCCATCTTTTGATATAAGCCTGGAGACGAATTCACCACTGGCCGTAGTCCATTTGGAGCCCCAAAAGTGGTTTAATTCGAAGCACACTGCGGATTACGAACGGAAACGTGCCGAGTTAGAGAATAATCGTGTGGAGTACAATGAATGGATACTGCAGCTGACTTTGGCCATTGAGCAGTCACATTGTGAGGTGAGCTTAATCTAGAAATACTTCGTGTTTGGTGTGTCGATCCGGTGTGCATAATTCGCAAGCTGTTCGACGCCAGTCGAGCTGCAAAAACTGGCAGTTTGTCCTACCCCGCAACTGCAAGAGAAGTGAGCAATTAGAGTTTTACAGTGGATGGTATGATTCAATAGTAACCTCATCTTGCAATTCCTTTACGGCTATCGACTCCAAAGTAAGTAACAAAGGTGGTCGCGTCTTTTGTGCGCGTAAAGCTTTCTGTGCTGCACTAATAAGCTGCTCCAGCTGGTCGTCCAGCCAGCGCTTTCCCAGCTTTAAGTGTTGCAACTTACGGCAATTGCTAATCACATCCAACAACTCCATCACGCTTACTGCAGCCTCAGTGCACTGCAAGACCAAGCACTCCAATTGCTGCAACTCGCACAAGTTGCTCAGCGCCTCCCGTGGCCACATAGGACAAGCAAGCATCTTGAGATTGGCCAGCGCTGTGATATGCTCTGCCTGCTGTGGTTTCACTTTTGTCAGCTGCAATTGCTCCAAGCGATCCGCATAGCGCTTGGCCAGCGAGCGAAAGAGGTTGTTGTTCACTTGTGTGAAGAGGCGCCATATCAAATTGAGCGATTTCAAAGAGGGAAAATCGCCCAGATCACTAAGCGTTGTTTCAAAGTTCTCCAGCGACAAATGCTCCAGCTGCGGACAGTGTTCAGCGAGAGGAGGAAACTGTCGTCGTACGGCGAATCTTAGTGAGAGGCGGCGCAAAGATGGCAAAGCCTGCAGTTGCTCCATGAACTCATCATCCAGCAGCTCCTCGTCAAAGCCATCAATATGCAGCGCCTCCAGCTGCTTAAAATGCTGCAGTTGCAGTACTAAAATCAAATGAAACGTAAATCGAAAGGGATGTTGTTGTGTTTTGATAGTTTACCAATTGGCGCATTGGCATCGGTTAAGCTGATGCTTTTGAGATCTTTGCGCTGCATCACTTGCAGTATATTGGCTTCGGTGCCCTGCATCTGTGTCAGCGGCACGTAGTGTACGAAAATCAGGTGCAAGTGTTGCATATTGGGACAATGGGTATTCAATAGCCCTAGGAATGGCAACGTTATGTTATCATCCCAGCGTCCATGTCGCAACTCACACTCCAACACGCTATCGCCGCACATTCCCAGCAGATAAGGCCAGTCGGCCAGGCTGCGCAGCATTCGCATGTTGATTTTGGCAAAGCGACGCGGCGCCTCTTGCATGAAAACATCACGAAACTGCGGATGGGCTCGTGCTAGATTCAGTTTGTCATCGAGCGCGGTCAAATATGCAAATATCTTCACATAACAGTCGTAATTCAGATCCAATATAATCGTTTTTCGTTTTTGTTGTTTGCTGGCTAGGAAACCCAGCGGGCAGCCGAGACCAAGCTTCTGCATTGTTTACATTTACCGGGGTGACGCACTTCCAGTGTGACCAACATCCTTTGCATCTTCACCAAGTTTGGGCTTTTCTATGACCATCAGTCGTTAGATGCTTTACTAAGTATTAATCAACACTGCAGATATTTCAATTCAAAAAGTCCAGGAATTGCTAACACGTATTTGCATTATATATTACTTGTTTCAGAATTTTATAGCATTTCAGGAGTATATTCCACAATTTGCGCATTCGTTTTATAATGCCAGCATTTATGCAATTTGGCGATCGACCCGAAATCGCTTTATTTTCGTCTACTCGGATGAACTGCTTTCTACTACTGTTGATTCATCCAATTACTTTGATGGCTACATATTTCATGGTAAATAATTATAAATTCTTAATGCACATCATTCTTCACGTGATTTTATTCAGATCAACCCAACATTCTCCTGGTTAACGCGCCACTTTTGAATTCAACTATATTTGAAATCAAATCCAATCAATTTGTGGGACCTCGTTATTTTGGGAAGGAACCAATACCCGTAAGCTTTGATACGCTGCAGATTTATGATGCGCAGCTCGAGAAGGTTTTATGGGATGGCGGCATTGATCTCACCAATAAACTACGGAATCTTCAAGGACGTGAAATTGTTTTGGGCATTTTTAATTACAAACCTTTCATGGTAGTCGACTATGTATGCGAATAAGTTATAAGAAATTTGATAAATTTTCTAATTCATATTAAATTATAAAGGACAAGCAGCCAAAAGTGTATAATCGAGCCCAACATGGAGCTGAGGTGCACATCGACGGCACTGAAGTGAGACTTCTGCTCATTTTTTGTGAACTACACAATTGCACGGTGCAAGCAGATACAAGTAAGTACAGGGTAATGGTTCACCGAATATAAAATACCGTTACTGTTCAATTATTTAATAAATGTATGCAGACTCACTTTACAGCATCTTTAAATGCATTGAACAAACAGTTTTCAACTGATGAACATATCGATAATTTATCAACTAAGTTATCAATAATCAAATTCAAATTTCGCAGCTGAGCCCTCGGAATGGGGCGACATATATGAAAACTATACAGGCACCGGCTTGATGGGCATGGTGCTGGACAGGACAACTGACTACGGTATCGGTGGCTTATACGTGTGGTACGAAGCCTATCTCCGGATGGATATCTCACAATTTCTAGGACGTTCTGGCGTCACCTGCCTGGTGCCAGCACCGCATCCAATAATCAACTGGGCGTTGCCATTGCGTCCCTTTCAAGCCACACTCTGGATCTGTGTGTTGGCCTGCTTAATTCTGGAGTGTTTATCGCTGGCCTGCACACGTCAATGTGAACGATCTTCAGTTCGCAATTGGCAGCAAAGTTTGCGCTTTGGTTTCGTCAGCACGCTCAAGCTGTTTGTCAACCAGAGCACCAGCTATGTAGCCACATCGTATTCCTTGCGCACTGTTTTGTTGGCTAGCTATATGATTGACATAATTTTGACGACAGTTTACGGTGGAGGACTTGCTGCCATATTGACGTTGCCGAAACTTGAGGAAGCTGCCGATTCACGTCAGCGACTCTATGAGCACAAATTAACTTGGACGGCAACATCGCACGCTTGGATTAGTATCTTTGATGTTGACACGGCTGATGTGAGTAGTAATGTTTGTGTGATTCATCATTTATTAATTCAGTTCACTTGCAGCCGATTTTATTACGACTTATGGAACGTTTTCGGGTCTACGATGCCGATAACATTGCAATCAAATCGCGCACCGAACAAATGGGCTTTGTTGTAGAGCGTATGCAATTTGGTCACTTGGCTAATGCCGAAATAATACCCGATGATTCCTTGTCACGGCTCAAGTTGATGGTTGACGACATCTACTTTATATATACGGTAGCTTATGTTCCGCGTTTGTGGGCGCATCTCGATGCACACAGTCAATTTACACTCGCCTGGCATTCGTCCGGTTTTGACAAATATTGGGAATGGAAGATCGCAGCGGGTTATATGAGTGCCAATAGGCAGAATCGCATGGCAGCATCACAGATACCCAAGTTGGATATTGGACCCGTTGAGTTGGGCATAGATAACTTTATTGGTTTAATATTGTTGTGGTGCTTCGGTATGACATGCAGCTTGCTCGCCTTTGTCGCCGAGATATGGTGTCACCCAGTCGATAGATTTTAAATGCGATTAGCGTTATTTAAAAACATATTTAATGTATATTTAGTAATAATTAAAACGACATTTATCCCTGCAACAGCAAGACTTGATCGGTAACACGCGTTATTAAAGCGCCCAATTCATTGTCCGGTATCCTGTCCCACAGTTTGTTCAATGTTTTAACGGCCAAGTGCGATGGGACTCCGCCAGCGGTTGGCAGATCTGTGTGCAACGTCAAAAAGATAACCACATCAGGAGCTATGGGACTGTACGTATCACAAATGGTGTGCAGAGCACGGGCCGCATTCAATGGAATCTGTGAATGATTGGTATGAGTAAAGGAAGGTGACAGTTACATCTTGAGATACTTGCATCATTGAGATTAACGATGAGAAAGACGTTGCCCTCCTGCAGTTTGTTTTTGTATTGTTCAATGGGATAACCGTAGTCATCATCATCCTGTGTCTCAAAGTCCTGCAGGTCCATTTCGATGGGTTGCTGGCCATCTAAAAAGTTAATAGGAAGCAATAAACCAAGACCAAAGAAGCCAAAACACTTGCTAGTGATGCGATTTTCAAACTGATAGTTGTTTTATAACAAACTTCTAAAGAAACAGACAAACTTGAATTTAGTACTGCAATATTATTTCATGGATAACTTTCAAGATTAATACCCTGCCATTATTTTATTGAATTTAGTTTCAATTTAATAGATAAATTTCAAGCTTAATACTCAATCGTACCCAGACATTTATTTAAAATGTGCAATAAAGAAACCCCCTTCTTACCAAAACATTTTGATGTCTCGAGAGCAATGTCGCCAATAAGCTTTTGCAGCTTTTCGCCTCTGTCCTCATCCGAGTGCAATAATAAAAAGACATTTGGCGACTCGGCCAGTTTGTTCAGCAGCAATTCATTGGTGGTCTTAAGTGCGCTCCACACTTCCGGTGATTGCAATGGCTGCTGTTTACGCAGTGCATCAAAATTGCAGCTTTTCCACACCGGCGCCGGAGGAGTCTCTTTTAAAAATATTTGCCAACAAGCAAACAGCGGCAATACGGAAATAATAGCATACAATACGTATTTCAGATTAACTCCATTGTCTTTGCCAACAGTGGTTGGTGGATGCTGAATTATTGTTTTTGAGGCTTCCACCTTCTGAGGGCGGTGCTTAACTCCATTATCTTTGCCAACAATGGTTGGTGGACTTTGAATTTTTTGTTTTGAGGCTTCCACCTTTTGAGGGCGATGCTTGGGAACAGCATTCGTAGCACACTCGTGCGTATAGAAAGGTTGGTTAACTTTTTTAGCTGATGACGTTGGACTTTTATGCTCGTCTTCGACTTCAACTTCAGATTCAGATTCATTTTCCTCACTACTTGCGCTTGCTTCGTGTGGTATTTTCGCACTTTGTGAACTTAAGTTAGCCCTTTGCGAGCTTACGTTGCCAGTTTGATTAAAACTTCTTGTAGGAGATTCGGAATTGTTTTCATCTTGACGCTCATGAATACCTCTCCTGGACGACATTATAATACGATTGATTGCTCAAATATTAGATTAACAACATTAAATCTGAACCGGCAAGAAATGTATTGTTCTCTTGGCACTGTAACTATGCTTCACATGTTGCTCTAAAAGTTCAAAAGAATAAAAATAAGACTCCCAAATGAACCAGAAGAACGATAATTCGTTCGTTCACTTTTCATTTACGGTGGAATTAGAAAATAATCGATGGCTGCTAAAGCAAATTGGTATATTTTGAGCTTAATTAGACCAATTCAATTTAGAAAGTAAGGATTTTTCTTTATTGCTATTAAGTAAAAATAGCCCTTTGTTTCTGTGATGTTATCTTTTATAAAAGCCGCAATAAATCAATTTCAATAAAAAATAAATAAATAATCGATTTTCTTGCAAGGCAAAATTCGATTCCAAATCGAATCATTGGCACCTTTATTTAGCTGGGATACAGTGGTTATTGGTAGAACAAGTTACTTACCCCATTATCGAAATGGGATTTTGTTTTACATGTTGATGTAGAGCGTAAACAATTGTACAAATGAATGCAAGAGTTTTTTCAGGTGGGAAGTAATTGTCTTTCCAAGACTACAATTCTATATTTATGCCTTGCTTAACAGCGACCAGAGAATTGATCAAATAAATATGTACATTATTTACATACGCGTATAATATATAATTATCCTATATAAGTATTAATATATTCATATGTATGGAGCTCATCATTCCGTTACCGACGGCACCGTATTCAGCGTTAAACGCCTTAAACGCCCCAGCACAAATATCTCATCAATAGCTCTTTTGGCATAAAATTTTTGATCTTCCGTCAGCTTGCGATATTCCAGTGACCATGTTTGTGCATATATTGCAGACTCCTCGGCCCCGCTTACATCGTGGGAAACAAAGACATCTGAGAGGCGAGAGCTAGAATTTGGAAAGCCAGTTGCACTCGCATTGAGTGAATCATCATTGCTTTTAGACTGTTGGGCATCATTAGCAGTTGACTCGGCTGCAGCTGCAGCACCTCGAAGTGCAATAAACGCAGCCACATCCGTCGGAGTGGGTTTCTTATCTATCTCCTCTGACATTGATTGGGCTTCCGAACTTTCTTCGTTATCCACTTTTAGTTCGGCCTCAGCCTCCAATAAAATGTCGCCAACTGTCATCTCACCATCAGCGTCCTTGAACCATTCCTTTGTATTATTGGCATCGGCATATCCATTGCAATACGCTTGTTTCTTAAGGTATTGCAAGTGGCATTTGTGGCGTCGCAAATTGGTTGTGGACTTGTGTGTGAAGGACATTATATTTTTGCAACCAATGCAAAACAGGACATGTTCCAATATACTGCCGTCGTCTTTTTCAATCTTGCGATACACGCGCCACACAGTACTGCGTGTGCTTTTATCGTTGGTTGCCAGTTTATAGATGCCATTCTCAATTTTATCCCGTATGTCTTCGTGTTTGGCTGCCATTTCTCATGGCCTTGTTCGCGTGTTTTGTTTGTTATTTTAATAAATTTTTGTTATTATTCCTTCCACCCACTATCAGCGTGACCGCAACCTAAGCTTTGAATTATACCGAAAACAATACAGCAATATGCCATATTTTTCGGTATCCTCTTACCAATCGATTAATAACGATTTCACTGATGCAGTAGTTGTAAAATATTATTTAAAAACTTTGATTTATGACAAAGAATAAAATCATTCCCAAAAAATTAAATTTCACTACTTTTTGCTCATTTCCGTTGCTTGTTCAAAAAAATAAGATCGATACTTTTGATGTTTTTTCTGAAAATATAATGTGGCAACGCTTTTAAGAGGCACATTGCGCCGGCAAAATATACATGTATATTTTTGTTTTTTATTAATTTAATTGAATATATTGCATTATTAAAATGGCTGTTTACTGCTTTGACTTTCTGGGCTTCCAGGTAAGGCAAAAGATACTAAAAATATTGCAAATTCTCCACCAATTAATCAAATGGCACCTGCAATTAGGAGACCCTCAAAAAGATGCGAGATGTAGATGATAAAATTATATACGCTCTCAATGCACTTCCAACGGAGTCGTTCAAGGGTCAAGTGAATAGTGAGAGTACGTGCCGGGATCTGTACGCCAAGCTGCAGCAATCCCATCTTTCTAGGGTAAAATTCAATATGAAATAGTCATTAAATTAAAGCAACTCTCAATAATGACATATTTAAAACCGGCAGCAAACAAACATACGCAATTGCATAACTTTGTCAGCGACAACGCTGAAGAATCTACGCGAACAACGGGAATCAAATCCCAATGATGTGGAGACTGATAGCAAATTTAAGGCTGAGCAACGAAAGGTAAAATTATTTTAAGTTGGATGGCTAGACAAACTAATAATATATTCGAATTTTGCTAGTTGAGAGTACTCCAAGCCGAGCTTAACGTCGAGGATATTATAAAGGAGCGAACATACAAGGCATTTAATGAGCGTTGCAGATCATATTTCCATGCTGAATAAAGAACTTGGGCTAGATGCAAGCACATAAACAACTAAGCGTTTCGATGCCGTAAATTGTTTAGTTTTAAGTGAAATTATTAGTTTTATACAGACACAGGTACTGCCAAGAAAATTGTTAATAACTAAATGCTGTTTATTAGCAATTGGTTACTTTATTTTTGAAAAGAAATTCAACAAAATATCGTATGTACATATGTTTATCTTGTTCTGGTTAATTACTCATGCTTTGGCAGATTATATATTTTGTACATTTCTTTTACTGGTAATCCTTTTGCTTGGGCCAAGGCTCCTAGCACGTTTTCGGTAGCGTCCTTAAGGTCGTTGTATTGATGTAAAAGCTGCATGTGCTTTTGTTTTTGTTTTTCCTCAATTACGGATAGATTTGTTAATTGCTCATTGGCATTTTGATGTTGATTCTCTGAATTGTTCATTGTTGGCGCTGAGTTTTAAGGAATTGTCTGTTGCTATCGATATCGGTATCGAAAGTAATCAAGTTGCACAATCAGCTGTGAGTTGTGAAATTAGTCTGGCAACATTATACGCCCAACTAAAAACGTGTGGCGTATCGTGACAAAAATTTGCATTTGTGTTTCGTACTATTTATAGACGCATCAAATTGGCAGATACACAGGTAAACTAATAACAAATTGTGCTAACACTAAGCATTCATGGTAAACGATACAAATTAAAGAAATAGTGAAATTATCAGCAAAAAAGTGAGAGCATGAAGCAATTGCTGACGCTGACCTAAGCCCATTGCACACACACACGCACACAAATGCGTATGTTTGTATATACATACATGCGAGTGTGTACATATGTATTTACAATTAGAATGTGAAAGTATTGTCGATGTGCAACTAAAATGAACTCGTAAATGTTCTTATAAAGTATTCAACTCATATACCATTGATAGCACATTACGCACAGATTAATATTACGTTAGCAGCTGCATGAGTTGACAACCCTAAGTGAATGTATCAAAAAGTGCATAGTAAAAGTGAAGTGCGAGGAGTGGTCGACTTTGCTATACTCTACACATCGAATGGTTTTAATAATAAAATCAGTCTAAACGTATCCGTCACAAATGATAATTCTCAAACTCGATAAGTTGTAAAAATAAATAAAGAAAGAAAAGTAAAGTCTTAATAACTATCATTATAAAACTAGCTTATTAAAGAAGATTTCTAATAATCAACCCTAGTTTGCCAAATTTTCAATTATGGGTATTGTACATTCGGGCGTGTAAACTGTCAAGTTAATGAATTACAACATGTAATAAGCAAATTGCATTTATATTTGTGATTCAGATTACTGACCAAATTGTATGATAGTGATCGTTGTATAATATCATGCATACTACATATGATTCAATAACTTTGCATTTTCCATTTCAATCTAAAATTAATCTTAGCAGAGTAGGCGTATATTAGTTAAGTAACTTTTTTTTTACTCTTTGTGATTATATTTAGTATCCTAAAAATTGTTATTATATTGATAAATTATTTTTCAATTTATTTTATAGCATTGCTGACATTGAAAATAAAGACAGACAATGTCATCCTCCACCACACACAAACAACGTTATAAAAATGCCGCTCTGGACTCGACAGAGATGCGGCGGCGTCGTGAAGAGGTCGGTATTCAGTTGCGTAAAACGAAGCGCGAGCAACAGCTGTCGAAGCGACGTAACGTTTTCCTGGATCCAACGCCGTCCGGTGTCGAGGGCGGCAGCAGCAACAGTGGTGATCTGCATACCAGTGATATGCATATGGCCGATAGCACAAGCCAGGGCGGCATGCCATCGCAGGCTGAGTTGGACATCGGCGGGATTGGCGGACAATCGATAATTAGCGCCGAAATGATTCAAATGTTGTATAGCGATAAGGAGAGCGATCAATTGGAGGCAACACAAACGTTTCGCAAGCTCTTATCCCGTGATCCCAATCCGCCCATCGAGGAGGTTATACAAAAGGATATTGTGCCGCAATTTGTGACATTTTTGCGCAACAACACAAATGCAACGCTTCAGTTTGAGGCCGCCTGGACGCTGACAAACATTGCATCGGGTACCTCGCAACAGACAAAGATTGTGATTGAGGCTGGTGCTGTGCCCATATTCATAGAATTGCTCTCAAGTCCTCATGACGATGTGCAGGAGCAAGCTGTCTGGGCATTGGGCAACATTGCCGGCGATTCTGCAACGTGTCGTGATCATCTGCTTAACTCAGGCATTTTAATGCCACTCTTGCAGTAAGTGTTTTCTCAGGAAATTATCCAGTATTTGTATAGCTAATGTCGAGCATTTCTTTCACAGTGTTTTAAGCCATTCGGAACGCATAACCATGATAAGAAATGCAGTTTGGACGCTCTCAAACTTGTGCCGTGGCAAGAATCCGCCAGCTGATTTCTCGAAAATCGTGCACGGTTTGCCAATATTGGCACGCCTACTCGACTACACCGATGTGGAGGTGCTGAGCGACACGTGTTGGGCCATCAGCTATCTGTCGGATGGACCCAATGATAAAATCCAGGCTGTCATTGATGCGGGCGTTTGTCGGCGTCTCGTCGAGCTACTATTGTGAGTTCTCTTTTAATATGGTGGAAAAGACCAAATAATAAATCATTATTATTATAGGCATCCACAACAGAACGTTAGCACGGCAGCTCTACGTGCTGTGGGCAACATTGTGACCGGCGATGATCAACAGACGCAAACTATATTGAGCCACAATGCCTTGCCGTGCATCAGTCATTTGCTGTACTCTCCGGTCGAAACGATTAAGAAGGAATCATGCTGGACCATATCGAATATTGCTGCCGGCAATCGAGAACAGATTCAGGCAATCATCAGTGCCAATATATTTCCGCAATTGATGAACATCATGCAAACGGCCGATTTTAAGACGCGCAAAGAGGCCGCATGGGCCATAACGAATGCCACAAGTAGTGGTACCTCGGAACAGATTCATTACTTGGTTAAGATCGGCTGTGTACCGCACATGTGCAATTTCCTCACTGTTGTCGATGCGGATATTGTTCAGGTGGCATTGAATGCACTCGAAAACATTCTGAAAGCTGGTGAAAAGTTTCAAGTACGACCAAATCCCTATGCCATCGCCATCGAGGAGTGCGGCGGTAAGTTGCAGGCTTTGTGATAAACAAGAAAAACTTGTTAAATTAACATCTAATTTTCTCAATTACAGGTCTGGATAAGATCGAGTATCTGCAGGCGCATGAGAATCGCGACATTTATCATAAATCATTCTACATTATTGAGCAGTACTTTGGCAACGAGGAGGAAGACACTCGAGTGGCGCCCGTTGCGGGCAGTCAACAGTACGAATTCAATCCGCACAACATACCCGATGCTGGCTTCAATTTCTAGCATGACAATGACAAAACACAACAGCAACAGATACATACAGACTATATAGACAAATGGGTAACTATTGTGCGCATTTCAGCAATCTGATTCTGAATGTGCGTGTGTATCACATCCTATGCACGGGTAGAGACGACAGGCACTGTGCAGTCATTAGCATTTTAAGTGTCACTTAGGCCCGACATTTGTTTCACGTTGTTCATTTGTTTGCCCCGCTTTTGTTACATACTCTTAACGATTATTTTTATAATTACGATTATTATTATTATTTGCGATATTGGAAAAGTCGATGTGAGGTCTAGGACCATCTTAATCTTGTATTTTAAACCCAAATAATTTTCACACCCAGCGTATGTATGTGAGTGTGTTTGTGTGCATATAGACCAAACAAACAAGATCGAGTTATATAGCTAGCTACATTTTCATATAGTATATCTAATGAATTCCTAATGGTTGTAAATATTTTCATGAGGCATGCATACGCACATCATATATATACATACATACATATAGAAATATATATTATTTGATTTGATTATGTACATAGTATGTTGTGTGCAGCAAAGTTAATTGCGTTAGAAGCCGGCTTTGGTGTTGTTATCTATACATATTACAATATGTATACTTTCATCTATATTTTGTTACAACAATTAACAATTCGTTTAAGCTTAAAACGTAAATTATTAGTTTTATTTGAATTTGGCACTCAATAAAGAGCAAGCATCCGACCTGAAATATTTTAAGAATATATTTGAGATTTGCACATTTGCACGCGTTATGTGTTGGACATTTTTTTAGATTTGATCTCAAAATTTCGTTATTTTTGATATCCCGTAATTATTATGCGAAAGGAAATGCCCAAAGACCTCAACAACAAAAAAAAAAAAAAGAGTTTCGAAAACAAAACAAACTGACTCACACACTAAACTACAAACATAGAAATCATTAAGCGAATATTTATTTATAAGAGTCGAATAAATCATTTACAGACACATTAAAATGCAATTTATTTCAATAATTCGATTACTGTGATCGATTGCAAAATAGATTAATCGAACTAGACTGATAGATTTTGCTACTTATTGGTATTTGCGAATTAAAAAGATAACAAGGTCACACTGTTAGTATTCAATTCGCTTACAAGTCGCGAGAATGTCGGTGCGCAGCAGCATGAATCAGGATTATACGATCATCAGCCGATGGATGCACAAAACTCTAGTCGAGTGGCAAAACGCTCTTAAGGATAACGGCTCCATCACCCAAATGTATGAAGAATACATTGATTTTACAAACAACGCAGATCATTTTAAAAAGTTTATAAATTTGCTGTGCGAATATTGTCCAAATTTGTCGCATGTTCGCCTGGTGTTTTCTGGCGAAATCAACGATGTTCCAGAAGATGGTCTCGTGGAAGCCGTTTTACGGTTACCAAATGTTCAGTGCCTAACCCTAATTGATGCTCCCTCAATAGCGTGTAAGTAGACCTTCATTTATAAAAAAAAATGCGTCACACTTTTTTTTATTGGTCGTGATGAAATAGGGATATATTTCCGTTATCAGCAGTGTGGCCAAATGTAAAGGAAAACCAATACATAACAAAAACGAAATTGGCTGCACTGATTGAGCTTAGAAACTACAAATTACAACTTTATAATTTTGTTTCAGTGTTTGAACTGCAAAATGATTCCAATCAATTGACAACATTGAATTTATGTGGCGTTGATAAGAAAATAAAGAGTTATACAAACTCTTTAGGTGGTATACTTGGATCTATGAAAAAGCTGCATAGTTTGGTTTATAGCTACAAAGACTACAACGATCAAATCGTTGAATCTTTGGCTCATTTACCAAATCTGAAAGCACTAACATTGCTATATTTGCCCCGGAGTGAATGTAAGTACTAGGAAATTAATATTACTAGAGAGCTTCTAAATTATGCTACCAATTGTTTTTTAGTTTTGCAATTGAAAAACTGCAAGCAACTGGAAGTATTGTACCTTTACAATACTTATGAGAAAGTCAGCACTAAAGACTTCTTGGATGTCTTCTCATCAATGAGAAATTTGCATACTTTATCAATAGTATTTTTGGAGGAGAATATGCATTTAACCAAGAAATTCTATAAATTGAGAGAGTTTTGCCCACAACTTACTTGCTTAACCCTGAATTGTTGTTTGGATTGTTTTGGAGACTTCGCAAAACTAAAATATCTGAAAATTGATGATGACTCGTCGGTTCAATTGGATAAATTATTGACAAATCTTCGCCCCATTTACGCTAATCGATTACAAATCTTGGACATAAGCGAAGCGCATGCAAATTCAACTAAAATTACAAAATTTAAAAACTTAAAAGGATTTCTATGTGGAAAATGTCCAAAAAGTTGTTATTCATATTTTTCTAAATTGTTAAATCTTCAATTCTTGTCTTTTGAAATATTTGAGGAAAACTTAAGCCAAATCACAAAAATAGTCAATTCATGCAGTCAACTGAGATATCTGCGCCTGCCTCTGAAAATTGAAGAGGTTGGCGAACTGGTTAAGGTTTTACCAGATATTCTATCTTGGCGTAGCAGTGAACCCGATGATCCATTCGTGCTATCTTTGGGTATTGGCTCTGTAGTTGGTGAAATAGAAGATAAGGTAATGGAATCTATTGTCAATTTATTCGTTATTATAATTCTAATCTTTTTTTCCAACTTATGTGTTTTAGCTAAAAATGCATCCACATGGGAACTTACTGCAGTTGGACTGGAATGGAATGGTGTTTACCTCTAAGCTGAAAGAGCTAATCGCTTCGTTGGGAAGAAATGTGAATAAAGAAACTGCAATGAAAACGAAAACTATATTTCAAAATCCTTGCAAAATGGCTGGTGATGGCTTAAGCTTAGGCGATCGTTGGATGTCGAATGCCAATTACAAACTTGCTCTTAAATCGTGTAGTAAGAAATTTAATCTAGAGTATGATGAGGAATTGATTAACAGATGCCGAAATAAGACTATTAACAATACTGATTATGAGCTATCGAACCAGATAGATGCCTTTAATTTTAAGTATGATGCTCTTGATGAACACAATGAGCTATAAGTAATGAACATTTGATTGGAAGTTTTGTAATATTAGTTTTTCTAAAACTACAGTGAAACTGTGGTTTATACTTTATTTTTTAAGTATGAGGCTCTTAATGAACATAATGAACTATAAAGAATGAGCATTTGATATGATTTGTAATATTAATTTTTCTGAAACTTCTCGTGAAACTTGTTTCAAAATTAAAAAATAGATTTTTTTTTTATATGATAAGTAATGAAACTAATAAGATCATTCAATGGAGTCCAATGTACTTAATAATGTTATATTAAAGTTTAAATTAAAAGAAGTTATTTTCAAACTCAAATAAACGCAAATAATTTCCGTTTTTATTTGAACTTCGATATGCAGATCATTCAAAGTAACAGTCAGTGGCGGATGGTCGATAATTTTTAAATCGATTAAATCAGAGTTGCTGTCAACTTGCTTCGTTGAAATTGCAGTTACAAAATACGTCCACAGTGAGTTGTTGTTGTCGTTGCTGGTTTATTTTCAATGTTAATTCAAGAATAAATGAAAAGCTTATATATATTTAATGGTCATTGATCCTTATTCACTCTCGCTTGACGAACTGCACCTTGTATGGCTTGGGCGTCAGTGTGATGCCCGGTTGGAGGACGAACGATGGCGTTTCGCCCGCTGGCAACACAATTCGAAAATGCTGCACGATTCGCACCAGAAATGAGAAAATGCAAGCGCGTGCCAAGGCATCACCCAGGCAGCGGCGTCGTCCCAAACCGAATGGCATAAAATACTCATCCTTGCAACACTTGCCAGCGCCATCAATGAAACGTTCTGGGCGGAACTCATGCGGCTCCTTCCAATGCGCCTCGTCCAAATGTACGGAACGCAAACTAATCAATATGGTGGCATTCCTGGGTATATCATACTGGCCCAATTTAGTGTTCCACAGTGCACGGCGTGGTCCCGTTATCGGTGTGATGTGAAAGAAACGTTGCACCTCCATAATGAAGGCGTCCATGTAATGGAAAGCTTCACGACGACTCAAATGAGGAAAGGCATCGGTCGCTTCACTTGTGTTGGCAGCCACCTCGTCATGTAACTGCTGCTGCACGTCCGGACGCATGGCCAGCACCATTAAGGCTAGATTGATGGTGTTGCTGGTCGTCTGAGATCCGGCAATAAAGAAATCCAATATGGTCATCACCAGCTGTGTCTCATTGAAGCTATTCGAGTTCTGCTTCTGCTGCTGCATCTCCAGCAAATACGCATAGATGAGATCGCTTTCAGGCAACTGCTCTCCACGCTTTTCGCACTCCAACATGCGACGTCGATGCTCGTTGATGGCCACCATGAAGAAGCCATGCAGCTCTGTATTTAGCTCCCTTATCAGATTGTAGCCGGTGCGATTGGGGGCCACATGACGCAGCCAGGGAAACTGCGCCAACAGCCCGCCGCTAATGTCAAACAGCCTTGAACGACGATTCATAAGCTCCAGCAGACGATGCAATGTGCTGTCCTTGGCGCTGGCAATGCGTTCGCCCGCAATGAGACACCATAGCACATTGAGCACACTTTGTGCCAGCCAATTGACTGGCTCGATGGGCTCTGCTTGTGTGGCGCTGAGCTGTTGCAGCAACTCATCGGCCTCATGCTCGATTTGCTGCTCCATTTGGCTTCGTCCGTAGCCTACGTGACGCATCTGCTTCATGGCAAAGTTGCGATGCTCATACCACAGCTGGCCATCGGTACATGTGATGCCCTTGCGCGTTCCCATGGTGCGGAGTCGCAGAAAGAAGTTGTCGGGCCGACCCTCGAACACCTCTTGAAGCTGCACCTCCCGCACCAGCTCGTGGCCCAGTGCGACCACCACGTACTCCTGGCCCAGCTTCAGACCAAGAAGCTGACTTTGATAACGCTTTGACCACTGCTCGAAAAGTTTGTGCTGACCTCCAGCTGCACGCGCTTCGCGGCGAAACTGCAGCGTGTTGCCCAACCAGGGCAGGAAGCCAGGACCTGGTTATGGGAAAAGACGGAAAGAAGAGCAAAGAAGTTAAGTATACTGAAGAGATTGAGATTGAATGCAATAAAATATAATGTACAACAATTTCTTGCTTAACAACTGAGAACGAAGCAATAAGCTGCTGAATAAAAAGGATTCCAGCAAAATTTACTTTTGGTTAGTTTTGTATAGTACCCTAGTATACATATTTTAATATTTTAAAAGGGCAGGATAATATTTAAAGTATTCTATTAATTTAAAACTCTTTGTTTTCATTGCAAGAGACGGAATTCTCAATATTTTACCCATCCAAGACTGCGGTGGCCAGTTAAAATAAAAAGTTTGTCATTAATTTAATTTAAATTAAAAATTAGCCTTTAAAATCGTAATCTACGAAATGTTTCCTCTTCGTCTATAAATTGTTATTGTTATTGTTTAAAATTTTTAATTGAAGATGTTCTCTTTCATTATTAAAAATATAATTAATATAAGAATCAAAAGATCGAATTCAAATTGATATTATTATGATAATGTAGTTGCTAGTGAAAGTTCTAGTGATAAGGCTGCATAAACGCGATGCCTTTACCTATCCCATTATCTATGGCTACTACAAGTACAAATTAAATTAAATGCAATCAACATTTGTTCAAGGATTACAAAGTAAATTAAATAAAAGCTCTTTATTCGCTAAGCGCGAGTGAGTCGCACGTTTTACTTTAATCTTATCGCCAGCACTATTTGGCACTACCGAAAATATCAGATGATCAGTAAATCAATAAATCGACTGTAAGAAATCTGTATCTAATGTGCCTGACTTATCGATAGATGTGTTATGTGTACACCGCATGGAGTAGTTAGTTTTAAGTTTTTCTTTAAATAGAATAATATAATTATGTTGATTAATTCAGTTGTATCTCGTAAGTTGCATAACCAGACTTGGAAAATGCATATGTAAATCAGTTGGGCGACAAGACACCTACTTGAAATGGTCTGACGAGGTGTCACCCATTAAATGGGGTATAATGTGTGACAATTTTATCAATGGAAAATCTAATTGGAATGCAACACGCGTCTCGTTTACAGTCGTCGCTGTGGGCTGCGGCCAGTTGACCATTTCCAGTTGGATTTGTGCTGGCCAATAGGAAACCCTGAACTAAACTGAACTGATTTGGGAAGGGAACGTGGGGCAGGTCGAGGGGACAAGCCGTATTCAATTACTCTAAACGATCTTTTATTTTTATTAACTCGAAACCTGTTGCAAAACTTTAAATAAACAATTAAAAAAAAAGTCGAATTTGTTTCGCTGTTTGAATATTACTTAATTTTAGCATTGCAAGAATTTGCTGACTCAAGGCAGCTCATTGAAAGAACTTAATAAACTCAATGAATTGATTGAATGAATAGGATTCAATTGGCACTCACCTGGTGGAAAATTCTTGGGGCGTCGCATGGATTTGAGCAGGGAATATATGAGAAAGCCAACGAGAATCGTGGCCAAAAAGATGAGGGCGCTCATCTTGTACGAAACGAATTACAAAAGTATCCAATTGAAAAAAATCAAATCAGAATCACAGCAACTTTACAACACGTCCGCACGCCTCGCTCACACTATGCCAACTGAACGCGAGTCCAAATGGATGTGCACAAACACGAGCGTGAGCGCACGAATACGCGCGAGCGCAGAGACTCACACATACACATGCACACTACTGTGGCCGGCTTTCATGTGTATGTGGGTCCATTCATTGTACGATAAAAGAGCGAAAGCAACAAAAACGCAGCTGATAAAAACAAATGCTGAGAACTATTGTTGATAACTGTTTAAAAAGAAGAGCGAAGAGAGAGAGAGCACCTTCACTCTCTTAAATGAAGCCAAAGGAAAATAAAATATAATTTCCTAAGCTGATCTCAAAAATTAGAAAACTTAGCAAGTTTGAAAATTTTGGATTCTTATACATATTTTTTTAAAAGTGAAAGAATAAACTATTTTCAAAAATTATATCATAAAATACAATTATCATAAAACTAGCATCTAAATAAAGAATTTTTGTTTAAAAGTTGTATATTTTTGACTTTATTTTGAATACAGGAATTAATGAGTTTCTATTTACACACAAAAATTCATCGAACGTGAAATATAAACTAAGGAAAGGGAATTTGTATGAAAAATATCATTTGAGAACCAAGTAAAAAAGGAAGATGCTTGGAATCAATGAATATTCTTAGAGGAATACCGAATTTTTGGCAATTATATAGTCGATATCATTTGTCCAGGGATTCTTAAAAGCTCGCCATTCGCTCTGCAGCTGAATATAACCATTATCCTTGCAACGAAAGCGATAAACCTGTGTGGTCACCTTCTCCTGCACCTGCATGACCATTTTGTGGGATTCGACCAAAGCGGAGATGTCCTCGTTGTGAAAATACTCGTAAAAACTGGTGCCCAATATTTCCTGAGGCAGAAAACCAATCACCAGTGTGGCACTAAAAAGTTAGAAAGCAAACTAATTTGATGAGCTGCAAAAATATGGGGAAAACAAGTTGCTCAACCTACCGTTGATCAATGAACAGAAACTTGCCCTCAGACGAATGACGGGATATGAAGAGCACATGTCTGATGTTAGGTTGATTATCCAGCGACGAGGGCATGTTGGAGTGCAGGACATTGGTGGGCGTGCGTCCAATGGCCACAAGGCAGGAGAGATTCGTTGTCTGATCATCGGTGTCGCCGTCCTGATCCTCATCCTTGATGGGTGTCCATGATTTTAGGTAACCGGTGCACTGTATAACCTGATACTTGTGATCCATGCTCAGTTTCGATTTGCGTTTCGTGGAGCTGCGTGAACTGGACGATGTGTCCGATTCCTCTTTGATTTGATTGTTCGTCGCACGCAGTTTCATACGACAGAAAAAGGAGCGACGTGCTCCCGGGCAAAGCCGACATAGGCTTTGCGGCACATCTGTCTTGACCGGTAACATGGCTGAAGGAAGAGTTGAATTAGAGATTAATTTGAAGAAGATTTTATCTACTTACTTTTGGCATCGATGAGACGTTCGCGCGGACACTGTTCCAGCGATGAGAGCTGCTCCTTCACCTTGCCAATATCCTTGGGGTGCAGCACATCAAACCAACTCTGGCCCAGCAGATCGGATTGTGTGCAATTCAAGACACTCGACACCGAATCGGAGACATAGAGAATGCGTCCACGATCACAGCCCACCACAAAAAGGAATCCTTCCGATGCCTGCAGTATGATCATCTTGAGTTCCTGATCCGATAGAAAACTGGGTCTATAGTCGCCACCATTGTAGGGATGAAGACTGCCGCGTATGCCACGCAGATGTTGCACAGCCATGCGCAGCACGGTGAGTTTGTCCAGCTTGCGTTGCATGGCATAGCACATGGGTATCATGGAGGAGAGCTCATTGATGTATGTGTTCATTTTATCGCGTCGCCGCTTCTCAATCTCGCTGTGATTTTGCCTAAGAAATGGATATAACCTTTGGTTATTTGAACACTCTTGTTATTATACGTTTATCAACATTTGCAGCACTCAATTTGTTCATAATGGTCTCATACTTGCGATTCTCATCCGATGTGCGCGCCGATTTCTCGTCATCATAAGTATCATCTTCCAGCTCCTCCAGATTTTCACTGCAAATGCAAAACAAACCATTAACATGCATAATTAACATTCATGTTAAGTGGCTCTGTTATGTGAGGGTAGCTTCATATGTTAACTGTCAATAACATTAACATATCGAATTGGAATCGCAAACCACCCCAATTATAATAATGAGGCAACTGTTGCTGCCGCAACCACTCGACAAACACATGTAAGCCACTTGCATATGTGTGTGTGCGTGTAAGTGTGCATTTGTGTGGGTAGCTCGCACACACACACAAATACATATGCAAGTTTAGATATTAGAATATTTGCAATTAATCTGCGAATTGCACTCCACTCACCAAAACTCTTGCATAACTTTACAACCCACAATTGCACGAAATTATTTATTATTTGAAACTTGTTTTGTTTTTATTTGTTGTTTACAAACCGACAGCAGCAAATAAACACGAACTCGACAATTGACAAAAGTATCTGCAATCTGACCAACTGTCTAGTCGAGCTTTCCCTGTTGAAGCTTTAGCGCATGTCTGGTCACACTAAGCGGCGTTGCATCGAAAGCTCACTGCACTCGGTGTGTAGCTTATTTTGTATTTTGCTTTTGTTTTTGGGTCAAATTAGTTTTTTTATTCTAAATGTAATTTTATGCTAAAATAAATATACAACAAATTATATACAAATAGAAAAACACAAAGCTTAACTATATATGATACATTTTATCTAGACATATGGTTATGACCTGCATATAACGATCCCACAAACAACGTGTCTCCTGATCTCTGCAAAGCAAATAATAGTTTAATTAGTTACACATAGTTACACTAAATCTTATTAGCTTACCGGGATATTTCCAAGTCCAGGACGCTTTGCGTTATGGAAGAAAGAAATTTGTTAACCTGATCGTGATTCCAACCATTCTGACGCCAAGGCTCTACCAATTTTTCGCAGAGATCGACGAACAGATCGCGTAGCTCACGATTACGGTGCAAATTGCAAGCGATAGTGATAAGAGCTCGCCAATAAGATCGAAAATTGCCATCCAACTCGTGAAAAGCACGCTCTAGCAGCACCGGCTTTAGTCGCAAACAGACCAGGCTGCAATCAATCATTATTAATGTATATATATATAATATATATATTCCTTAAATTGCTCACTGTTTGATCTCCTTTTCCTTGTCCAGCAGGCAGCGAAGTTCACGCAAATCAAGTAGAAATTCCTTGTCCATTTCCGTATCATAGTACTCAGGACCCGTGTGCTATTATAAAAGAAAATACGTTATATATTACAGTTTTTCCGAATTTAACACTATGTACCTGATAGGTATATGTCCAATAAATCATTATCGAGTGGGAGCAGGTTAGCAAATCGCTGAAACTCAAGTACTGCAGTTTCTTTTTTGACGTCTCGAAACGCAGGCAAGCCAGAAACACAATACATGCATATTTTCTGCAATTATGATAAGTGAACATTAATATATCTATTAATACTATAAGTAGATTATTTACTTGGCCAGTTCGTTTGATATGAAGAAATGTTGCTTTATATTGTTGGTCAGAGTTCCTGGTAGTTCTTCCACAGCCCTGAAGATGCGCTTTACATTATCAAATTGACGACTATTGGACGAAAATAATGATATAAAGAAAGTCGTGGTAACAATAGGAAACACTGTCTGTATACTTGCCGACAAGATTTGAGTTTAACACAAGTTTTCTCGCCAACCTCATCGAGATCCTTGCGATAACGCGAAGTTAGCTTCTTGCCCAGAATTTCACGGGCAACAACATCATCAATAGAATAATATTTCTCGATGATCAAATCACGCGTATGCGGTTCCAGTTGGAAACACGATTGCTCCATCAATTTGGTGGGTGCATGCAAGTAAAGTTCAATCAGCGAATATGTGCGATAATGATCCAAGACATCTGACGCAATTAGATCAATGGGCGCACCCATCGAATGTCCAAATCCCTTTTGTTTCAAATAACATACTGCTTCACTAGCTGTTGAATTGAGGTAACAATATAAGAATGAGTAAGGTCACAAAAAGGCGTGGATAAAAACCTACATGAGAAGCCTTCAATCCATAGTTGATAAATTTCTGGATCCACCAGCGTGTAGTTACTTATAAACACGTCCACATCTGCCTAAAAACGTTTATTAATTATTAATTTTAGTAAACATTAAGCTGATTAGAAAAAGACCTCACCATGTTTGTTTGTTATTATTAGATTATGTATCGAATACAGTTGGGAACAAGTTCGATAAGACATTGCATTTGAAGTAGCGATACATTTCGATAAATTTGAAAAAATGTTAATTTTATTAAATAAATATTGCATGCATACTTGTATAATTAGCGTAATGCTGTCACAATAACATTAATATAACAGTTGTGTTAACATTCGATAAATGTTGGCACGCTAGCACATGCCGCATAGAATTAAATTTATATCCCTCAAATAAACGCATTGCCCTATTATTTTTAATAAAATTATTTCATATTATATATTAATTTATTTTATTACTTGAACTTTATTTACATAATTTTTTTTAAATTAAATAATAGATTTTGTTTACTTTTTTTCGATATGAATTGAACTAAAAACTCATCGAATAAATTGATCGAGTAGTGAAATTTTTTTTTGCTCAACTATCGGCCTTATCGATACATCGGTGTGTTTCTTATATCGCTGAGGATATCAACTTTTAAGAAATGTAAAAAATGTAAATTGCAACATATAAATTAACTGTAAATAGCCAAAGGCAACGTGCATACAATACGGATATCAGTGTAAATGCTGTGCGCGCCAATAAATTGGGAACGCAACAAGAAGAGCCGCAACAATAACAACAACAAAACCAACGACAAACAGACACACATCGTTGTCGTTTGTAGTCGTCGTCGCTGTCGTTTGTAGTCGTAGTCGTACACCAATTGCAATTGCAACAATTCGATGAACAACTTTACATTCATATCCAACAAACAACAACAACAGCAGCCGCAGCAGCAGCAACAACAACAACAGCAAAAGGCAAGCAATAAAAACAGAAGAGCAAGAAGAAGCAACAAAAATTATTATATCGCGTTGTTGTGGTGGTGCAGAATATGGAACAGGATTCCACAACTGAGCTGCATTTGAGCAGAATACGTGAAGTGAAAGATTTGGCCGCATTAACCGACGACGTGCGTGATGTTGTGAAAGAAGAGGTCATATTAGAGAATCACCATCATCATCAGGTAAATCAACACAACACCACAAAACCAACCAACTACTGAGAGCTTCCATTCAGCTCGTTCGGTTCGTTGGCGGCAAAGAGGGTGGTTCGTTTTGATTCCTTCGTATCCAACAACCACAACAACAACATATCACATCGTTTTACTCGTCTCGTTTCGTTTCGCTTCGTGTCTCTGGATGCCCGCGCAGTCAACGCGCAGTTGTCGAACGCGCTGCCTAAGCTTTTGCGTGTATGTGTGCGTCTCTGAGTGTATGTGTATGTGTATGTATATTGGCTCTCTGTAGAACAAGTGGTGCGCTCGTGTGTGAGCGTGTTAGTGTGAGAGTGTGTGTGTGTGGGGGGGCGGAGAAGGCGGCGCAACAAAAATGCGCGCGATGCTTGCGCCCTACACGACCCACTAGAAAGCTAAGGCTAAAAGCCCGCCACCACCAGCAGAGCTCCACTCGCACACACACACACACACATACAGAGACGCTCACCCTTCCTTTTGGCCCACAATACCATCACTACCACCAATTGTCAGACAACCCACAAGGCGCAAAAACTCCCAACACACAAAACGTCAGAATTTTGTGTGTGGCGCACAAATTGTTGTGTATACCGATTTTCATTTTTCCCATGCTGTGTTGTTTACTTACACAAACGAAATTTTCTTTTTCATTTCTCTCTTTCATGTATTATATGTGTGTGCAACAAACAAAAATCTATTCGCGAAATTCTATTAAAATACGTGCATTAAAATGATGTTGCATTAACACACAAATTCAACGACGAACGTCGGAACGACGAAACAACACAACCGCAACAAAAAATACCAACAATCCTTCGGAACGCATTCGACTGCGACTCCTGCGAACTTCTGTGATGTGCGCTATGGTAATGCAGTTGGATACGAAAGTTCGCATGGTCACATCCTCCTCAAACGATAATAGCGGTAGCGGCGGCGGAGGCGGCGCTGGTGGAGCAGGAGGCGGCGGCAGTGCTGGTGGAGGAGGTGGCAACGGCGGTGGCGGTGTTGTATCAGTGCCCGTTTCCCTGCCAATTGGTTCAATGATAACTGGTACGGCCTTTAATGTGATTACGCCCGATCAGCTGCCGCACTTTAAGCCGATGCTGTGCGTCGACAACAATGGTTACCTGTCCAGCGGTGCGGTCAGCATGGGCGGTGACCTTAAAACGATTGTCATCCAGCAGCAACAAACACAACAGCAACAGAGCGGCAACAACAATGCTGGGAACACAAATACCACCGCCACAAATACCATTGGACTGAATCACGATGGCTCTGGTAGCAATAATAGCCATGATAGCATGGGTACGCTTGACCAAACGGCCGGCGGTGGTGGCGGCGGTGGCAACGGTGTCGGCGGCGGCGTTGGCGGCAACACATCGGGCTCCACGGGCTGGGCGGAAACCACATCGAGCACCCAGCACATGGAGGTCTTCCAGATACGCTGTAAAACCACCTGCGCCGAATTGTATCGCAGCAAACTAGGATCGGGCGGTCGTGGCCGGTGCGTCAAGTACAAGGATAAATGGCATACGCCCAGCGAATTTGAGCATGTGTGTGGTCGCGGCTCGAGCAAGGATTGGAAACGTTCCATCAAATATGGCGGCAAATCGCTGCAGTCCCTCATCGATGAGGGCACGTTAACGCCGCACGCAACCAACTGCAGTTGCACAGTCTGCTGTGACGACGAAGCAGGTGAGTCAGGTGAGAGTTTGCATACATACATACGTATATCACAACATCTACGACTACGAATGTCCTCTGTGAGGGTAACCACTTTAACCACGTCACCCACTCATTCAACTAATCCAAATCCTTTAGCTAATTGCTGCTTTTTAATTTATGGCAATGCTAATGGGAGAACTCTTACTTCTATGAAATGATTAAGCGAAGCTACTGGATTACTATTTTGAAATGGGTCTGAAAAACTACTAGATCCTCTTAATTTTTCTGAGAAGCGATACACAAGTTAATAAGTGAAGAGATCCTATGAAACTCTTGGATAATTCTTATAATTTTGAAATAGACAAAGTTACTAGATTCTTCAATTTGGACAATGTGAATGTGATGAGCGCAAGAAGTGCATCGATTCTTTTTTATAATGCATCAAAAGTTGATAGATCATTTTATGTTCTTTGAGAGTAACTTAATAAATCCCATATTGATTCCTTTCATTGTTTGTGAAAGCTCTACTCTTTACTTCGTTGAAGAGGGTCGAACAAAGTTCAGAGACATAAAAGGGGATTATTCTAAAAAGCGAATAGATGCAGTTTACATTTTTTTTTCTTATTGTTAAAAAAAAAAATACTATTGAGTTATAAAGACCTATTTTCTATTCTATATTTCTCTATTCACAGTCTTTTAAAATATTCCAATAAGCTAAAGCGGCCCTAAGATCCAAGAAATCTAATAGACTCTCTCTTCACTTTCTTTCAAAATGTTCTAATTAGCTTTCCCTTCTCTCAATTCTATTGCTGTTTAAAAAAAGGCTTATTGACTCGGTTTACTTATTTAAAAAGGGTCCCGAAATCAATTCATTTCCAATTGCACTCCGATTGGAGATGCTTTCCTAGCTACACTTGCATCTACAAGTCTTTGCTCTACTGCTGTTTCCATCTATTGCCTATTTGCTACAATCGCTCAACATTGTAATCCGCTTTCATCATTGCAATTTCTCTTTACAGCCTCCGGCCCTGTACGTCTATTTACGCCGTATAAGCGACGAAAGCGAAATCAAACGGATCTCGATGTGGAACCGGGACCCAAACGTAAACGCAATACGCATAGCAACAATAATAATAATAACAATAATAGCAACACCAATAACAACAACACCAGCGGCAGCAGCATTAACAACAACAATGTGGACCCGACGCAAGCGGCCGCCGCCAGTGTCGTCGATGAGAACAATATGTTTCTTGCCGAGGACAATATCACGTCCAAGGATGAACCATGGGCGGCGCTCAATGACAGCTTAGACACCTCCACCGAATTGGTTGACCAAACGCAAATGGGCAATCCGTATGAGCGTGAAACGTTTGTCGTAAATATTAACGATACCGGCTCCATTGCCGTCCTGGACAGCAGTCAATCGATGAAGAACATTGAGCATGTCTATTGCACCATGGTCAAAGCGACTGGCGATTTTAAGCGACTGCTCAATGAGATGAAACAGAACTACGAGCGACGCATCGAAGTGCTGCAAAAGGAGCGCGATGCGGCGGTCAGTGCGATGCGTGTCCAGGTCCACACAGACATTGATGATCCCAACATATCGGGCTCATTGCATGGTAACGAGATCATCTCAGCCAAGAAGGTATGGCTTTGGACTATACTATTTGTCTAGCTCTGTACTAAAAGGATTCTTTTAACATTTCATTTTCAGTGCGCCAACTGTAATCGGGAAGCGTTGGCCGAGTGCTCGCTGTGTCGAAAGACGCCGTATTGCTCGGAGTTCTGCCAGCGTAAGGATTGGAATGCTCATCAAGTGGAGTGCGCAAGGAATCCACAAACGACAACGCAACAGGTCATGTTATTGATCGATGATCAGTCCTAAGCAACGTAACGAATTGTACATACAAATTTTACTACTAATTAAATATATGATTATGCAAGGCTCCACCCCTCCAAATCCAAATTCCAATTCGCCCTTTGACCCACAAAAAAACCAAACCCTACAGAATAGCTAGTTCCTCCAAATCAAAGTTATCCCCTGTCCAACCAGATCCTTAGAATGCCTTTCCCCCATTAGACTTATGTCCTATAATAATGTAATTCTTAAACGTACATATTAACTACATAAATATATATGTATATATATTTATATATACATTTTACTATCGATCGTAGAGCAAACAAAAAAAACAAAAACCTAAAAACCAAAAAAGGAATAAGAAACCAATAATCAGAGAGTTTGTAGCAAGCGTAAAAATCAAAGCAAGCATCGACTTGACCTAGCATAAATGGATAAAGTTTTAGCTACGATTTGATAGAATGCAACAACCACAAAAGATCCGATGAAAATCCGAGAAAGCAAAAACAAAAGAAAAAAAAAAACCAACCCAACAAAAGAAAACTTAACTTGTAATTCAATTTAAATTAAATTTATAAATAGTTGCAAAGCGCATAGCATTATAACACAACACAACCGAATGAATCCCTCTCTCCTACGTCCCCTGTCCCCTGTCCCCATCGTCCTGATCCTTTTCCACAACACTTTCCTTACTGCTTGACAACTTTTTGCATAAAAGAAACTAAACAAAAAAAATACAAAAAAATTCAAAAACAAAATGAGAAAAGGAAAACCAAAATGCGAGGGATATAAGCAGAGTTGAGTTAAGCAGATTAAGCAGAAATACAATACATATTCGTCTATGTATACATTTTTCATTAGACACTAAGCACATAGTTAAACTTTTAACATTTTACGATTATAATTTCTATATGGATCTACTGCCCGTCGTTACAAGCATCCAATAAAGATTTCAAAATAATAAAAAACGAAACTAAATACAACAACAAAAATACAAAAACGATGTGAAGAGAACCACACACATACATACAAACACACATAGAAACGTATATTTATTTATAAATAATTGACAAACAATTTCTGTGTATGTGTGTGTGTGCATTTTAAGTGTCGTTTTACACCAATTTTCCACAATATTTTCCATTGTAAAGTTCTTTGTCGTCGTCCCCCCATTCGGATCCTATTCCTCCTTCTCCCCCGTCTCCACCTTAAGCAGCTGTAACAATTTCTAGTAGTCTGTAGTCCATATGCAAATACATTCATATATATATACCTATGTATGTAGTATATATCTCTATATACACGTATATATATCTTTAAACTAGCTATATATTCCGGTTCACACACAGATACAACAACAAACAGGACACACACACATACAGACCACAGACACACAAACAATCACATCCACTCAAAAAAGTAAATCGAGAAAATCGCTTACAGTGCAGAAGATTATTTCGAATTTGAAATCTTTGTTCTCAGATGTCTGTAACGCTATCGGAAGAATAATAAATACACCGACACACCACACAACAACAAACACCTCTATACACACACACACACACACACACACACACACACACACACACAGCAGACAGAGAATGCTGAATTATCAATGCGATGATTGAAAAGATTTAAGAGAAAAAAATGAAGAAAAATATATACATACATTTAAATGTACAACGCTTACTTTTTGTCGTATTCTTTGTTGATTCTTCTATTTGTTTTGAAAGTCACTTTATTTTATTTGTGCCATAACTATAGATATTGTTGGCTCTTTCAAAAGGTAAGTACAATCTGTCAGATTCGAAAACGTAGCCTACTTTTTGGTGTAAGACATTCTGCTCTGAAGTCCTGAAGTTTTGCTGTGTAACATAACTACAAAATGGACGAAATACTATCGATTTTAGATTATTGAAATATTTATCGGAAGTTTCTGTCCACAGAATATTTAAGAGAATGAAGGTCCTACGGAAATTTGTGCAAAATTTCAAACCCAAACTCTGATCTTAAAGTTTCTTTTTGGATAATGTTTTTTTTAATTAAGTATAATATTCCGCAATCTGACTTTTTAAATGCACGTTAAATACGTTCACCATGATTATTTCAAAGCAGAAATTGTTATTAATATTAAAGCTGAGCAAAAAGAACTAAAGAACTATTCATAATCTCTTAGTTCTTATACGTTACTTGAAAAGGTTGTAGCAAAATATGATAAAAAAAAGTCGAAGGATTATTTAAATGAAAAATAGAAGAAAGCCCCTATATTTTAAAACAATATATAATCAAATTTATAAAACAAATACAAAATATTTTTGTGTGTGGTATATTGATCAACGGTGAGGGCTTTTAGAGAAAGAAGTATTCAGAAGACAGCCAATCTGTCCTCACATCAAATATCTTCCACCCAATAGAAATATTTATGATATAAGTGTAACATATATCGATAAAATAAAACACAATTGGTAAAGTTTTGTTGTTAGTTCATATTATGCACATGTTTCATTTATTATTGCATTTGCGTTTTTGCATTATTATCAGTATGCTTATTATTATAGTCTATTACCAAAAATAATTTCTTAAAACTTGTTTACTCGTTTCATTTATTTATAGGTATGCTTTTAATTACTTTAAGTTTTGCTCGCTTAGAGTTCTGTTGTTATCTGCCGTTCTTCTTACTCCTTTCTCTTCTGATTTGTATTCGTTTTTTTTTTATTTTTTAGTAGATAATTCGATTTAATTTTACTTGCGTTTTTACCAGCGATAACTTTGTTTTGTTCGAAAACACACGAAACTTTGAAGAACGTTAAGGAAAACTACAAGAGAAACGCTAAAATTATGTAAGAGTGTAATCATGGATTGGGTCGTCTCTGGGGTCGTGTGTACACTGAAAGAAACCGACATTAAATACGTACAATCTTCTTGTAACTAATTTGTGTATTTTTGTTCTTGTGTGAGGCTGAATTTCGTGTTTGATTTTTGATGTTTTCTTTGCTTTGAAATACATACAATTCGCGTGTGTGTTTTTGTTGTTGTGTTTCATAATTAATAAATATATAAAACATACATATGTAAGTATATTAAATAACGTGCCTAAATTTAAAAAACATTTCACAATTTTCTAAATAATAATATTGTGTTTAAACATTTTACGTTTACTTTTTTTTTGTTTTTGTGTTTTTTTTTTGTTTTATATGAAATTTATCAACATATTTCGCTGCTGCCCAATGAAGGAAAAAACAAATCGTACATATTATGTAATTATGATAAACAATTGCCAAATTGGTTATTCAAGTGAGAGGGGAGGGCGGTGTTAAACGAAGCCATACACGTACACAGTGGAGCATTTTAGTTAGTAGAAGCGTCTAACTTAATTTGAGGCTCAAAACATTTACAATACATATCGTTATTATTTTTGTTGTTGCTGTTGTTTCTCGTTTCTTGTTCACTTTTCTTACTGTTTCGTTTTCGTTTTGTTGCTTTTTTTGTTTTTGTTTCTTTTTTTGTTTTTTTGGAATCACAAATGTTAGCTATAGTATTTAAATACACATGTAGGTAAGACATTGAAAAGGAAAATTAAGTTTTCTAGCGTTGGAGAATGCTGTTGTTGTGGTTGATGATGCTGTTGTTAGAGAGACTGCGATTGCAATTGATGCTGTGGTTTTTTTTTATGCTGCTAATGCTGCTGCTACTGGTGGTGTTGTTGTGGTGTGGTGAGTTTTTCTTGTTTTTGTTCTTATTGTTGGTGGTTGTGGTTGTTGTTGTTGGTGTTGTTGATGTGGTATTGGTGGCAAACTGTGGCAACTGGCAAGCCGCGCAGCTTCACTCCAAATTTCGCACCTCAAAGCGCTTGTACGTATAATTGATGAAGACCCAATCCTTGGCAATTTCGCCGCCCTGCGGCACAGGCGCTGATGCTGCAAGCAAACACATAAAGTAACATTAGAATTACGTCTATTTCTACTTATTGAACTTGTCACTTACGTATCTCCAGTGAGACATCGGGAAACTCATCGAAATTGGACGTATCGTCAATGGATCGCACCTCGACGGGTATGGCAGCGGGGCGCTCACGAATGTGTTCCCAGTCAACGCCACGAAAGAACGGCACCGACTTCAGATCCTCGAGACCACGTTGCGAACCAAGACGGCGATCGGCTTCGCAGCAGAAATTAATAATCGTCTCTTTGGCCTCCTCCGATATGGGAATTTCGGGCGGAAAGATTAATGTCTCGCGCCAGTTCATCACCTTGCGATACGTGTCTTGTGGATTGTCCGAACAGAATGGCGGATAACCCATAAGCATTTCGTACATAATCACGCCCAGTGACCACCAATCACAGGCGGGTCCATAGCCGGTTTGCAGGAATACTTCGGGTGCTATATAATCGGGCGTGCCCACTGTACTGTAGGCGAGGGCACGTCGATTCCGTTTCCATGATTCGGCCCGTCGCTTCGAGTCCATGGGACTGTAAATACAGTAAATGTAATGTTAATGCTTCGATGGGTTTAATGTGAATTTCATTTGCAACTCACCTGGCGCAGGTGCCAATGAAATCGGATGGTTTCGCCTGCGACAGATCACGATAAAAGTCTGTGCGATGCGACTTCTTTAGACCTGTGCACAGTCCAAAATCAGAGAGCTAAACACGATACATGATCGATTAATTAACTAGGTGATAATTTGTAAAGCAATTTCAGTGGTTACCTTTAGATGCCCTCGCGCGTCCAGCAGCAAGTTGTCCGGCTTGATGTCTCTGTGTATGAAACCGAGCTTGTGTATCGAGTCAATCGCTAACGCCGTTTCGCTAATATAGAACTGTGTGCACTCCTCGGATAGCGTGTCCTTTTTCATGAGAAGCGTCATCATATCACCGCCGGGCAAGAACTCCATTATCAAATATAAATTGACCTGATCCTGTTGCGTAAATAAATTAATAGATATTAATAGGCAACCTAAACTAGGCTTTATAAGTAAATATATTTACATATTTTAATAAGTATTTTATAATTATAACTAATTTGTATTTCGTACTCTTAATTATTAATTCGTATTTATAAAAATTTTGGTTTACTTTAATGGTTGGTTTAATTAAATTATTAAGTAAATACGTTTGTAATAATTTAATTAATTGAATTAATATTTAAGTTTTTATTTTTTTAATTTATTTTAAATATTGATTTATTGTAATTATTTACATTTCAATGGTAATTCGCACAATCAAATATGATATTTATTATTATTGTATATTATTAAAATAATAATAATCATCACAACTTTTTCACACATTGGAATATATGCCATAATAATCATTTGTAAATTTTCATTAGTTTTTTATTTGTGTATTAATTTAAATCATGCTTTACATAATTCATATCTTTTTATTAATTGTAACTGTCTCGAAAGTCAATCGTATTTTTCGCGCTATTAAATATTTGTCGTGCCCCATTCAGCAGGTTTGTCATGCCTCAAAGTTCTGCTGGGTCTTCATATACATATATATTTATGTGATTGTAAGCGAGTCTTTGTGTGTGTGAGCGTGAGTGTTGCTCTGAGTGTATGCGAAAACTTTCACCAAGAACAAAATCAAAACAACAACAACGACAACAACAAAGACGCAGACCATATGATTTGGCAAGCGCTTTTGCGCTTGTATTGGTTTATTGATTTTCAACTGCAACATGACGATGACTCGGATTTGAGCGTCGACGACTGTGATTTTATTTAAAGTTGAGAATAGAGACACTCACCTGAAAACTGTAGTACATTTTGACCACCCATTGATGATCGGCCTCGACGAGAACATCGCGCTCAGCGCGTACGTGGGCCACTTGCTCCTTTTCAAGCATGTCTGCTTTCCGTAGCACCTTCATTGCATACACATGTCCCGTGTCCTTTTTTTGCACTAAACGCACCTCACCGAAGGCGCCGCGACCAATAACTTTCAATGCCTCAAAGTCTTCGACACCGAGACGCAATCGCTTGAGGCGCAAATATTCCGTCTCCTTTTGCGCATGTTGTAAGCGTTTCTCCTGCCTTTGCGAGTCTGTTAGACTTTCGTCCTTCAGCTGCGCCTCCAATTTGGCCAGGCGTTGTTTGCGTTCGCCGTATTGTGTCACCAAATTGCTGTAGTAATTCTCCAACGTCACCTTGGCCTTGGTGGCTTTGTCCAGTGTGTGATCGCTGAAACGTATGGAGGAGCCGTCCGTGTCCGTTCTGCTGCTCATCATCTAAACTGTGTATGTGTGAGTGTTTATGTGTGTATGTGTGTTTGTGTTTGCGTACTGCAGTTAGGTTCTGTCTGTGTGTGTGTGTGTAGGTGTATCGTGGTTAAGACTGTCCTTGCATGAATTGTACACTTGCTTAAAGCACACACACAGCTTGCAATAATTTGTATTTTGCCCTTTTTTCCTTTGTAATTTATTAAATTGCTGCCTCCTCTTTCTTGTTTCGTTATCGTCGTCAGCGTGACCGCAAGCTGAATATCGAAATATACTACCTTTGCCTTGCTAAATATACCAATTTTATAATGAACTGACAAGTTACACTTTAATAGTGATGAGCAAATTTACCACAACATTTGTTGTAAAATGGGCGCATCTTTTAAATAGGATTTTACTTCTTCAAAGAACATTTTTAAATTCTTGCAATAAAACGAATATTCTCTGTTATTGGCTCAAATTTTAGCAGTAATGCTACTTTTATGATGCGATGCAGAGGTTGCGATACCACCAGTTGGGTAGCAAAATATACCAAAACCAAACTAGCAGTTATTTTTACCTACAAACATATCGAATTAATTTCTATCGAATAGCAAGAGCTCATATTCTGATAAGAATGAAAGAAGTGCGTAGTTGACAGACCAACTGCTTTATGCCGTCACTCCTTCAACAACATTATCGATATCACGCCTTCTAACGATACATTTCTGACACATCAGCTGATAATTAATTACCTTTTGTTGCAAAAAATATGTGTTTGCTTTTCACAAATCGTGCGCTTAGACAATTATGGCGCGTACAACGGACTTTTCGGACATCAATTTCAATTGTTTGCTGTTAATCTTCAAACTACTGCACAACCTCGAGGATCAAGTCAATTTCGCACTATGTGGTCGACGATTTCGTGATGCCTTTGTTTATATACATCGCCGGCGCTTCGAGGAAATTGTCGATAGCGACATTAAACTGAAGAGTCTTGATGACTGGCGTGCCTTTCTATGGATGTGCGGTGCTAACGTGAAATCATTAGAATGCCATCGTGACGATGACCATCCGTTGCAACTGATGCCACTGGTGGCCAAATATTGTAGCCGCCTCGAGAGCATCACACTTCGCAATGCGACGGTGGCCCGAACACAGCCTTTCTTACTGCAGCTGAGCACATTGAGGAAGGTCTATGTGCGCAATTACAAGAGCACAAGCAAAGATCTAATCAGAAACATGCGCTTTCGCTTGCCTTACATACAGAACTTGGGCTTGGAGTGCTTTGAGCGTCGCGAACGTGAGTCATTGTCATTTGAAATCCTTTGTGTACCCGATAAGCATTGCGTAGCAGGGGATTACTGTTTTGTGTAAAAATAAATTCCTTTGTAGAGCTGGTAACTATTGCATAGATGCAAATAAAGAGCTGTATATAGTTTTGAAAGAGAATGTATGCAAAGGCAGTAAGAGAGTTTGAGACTCCATATAGTTGTATAGTCTTGGGCAACACTAATAATTTACAAACTATTATCAACGATGAAATCTTAGGAACTAAAAAAAAAGTTCTTAGGAACTAAAAGGAGACACTATTAAATATTGTTGTTGGTGTGACTCGCAAGTTTTGACATCTGCTAATCTCAAAATTTATGACGATTCTATTTACATTTATTATAATTGTAGATTAGAATAAAATTCTATAAAAATAATGATGTAGTTAGACGTTCAGGATTAAAGTGTTACTATTTAGCAGCTATTTTATAGTCGGATATTCTCTACTTTTGTTATCAAACTTTTGCTTAAACGTATTTTAACTTTACCTAAAATTTGTATTTGAACAGTGCAAGAGCTTCGCTATTTTGTAAATCTCGAGGAGCTGCAAATGTACGACGAGGTGACGTCCTCTGACTTTATTGCTATCACCAAATCTCTCAGGAGCTTGCGGATTCTGCAGTTGCGCAATGCCAAGCGATTTTTGACCACACAAACGCTGAAACATTTGGCCGCCCATTGCGGCCGCCTAGAGAAGCTATCGTTTCAAGATAGCGATGCTGAACTCACTGCCCTCACATTGTTTTCTTATCTACGCTATTTGCAACTTTATTGTCCCGATAATCAAAAGACACGCTTATTCAAAACGCTGGCTAACAAATGTGCACCACATTTGGAATATCTGATATTGCATCGCAAGCAGTGGATCGATGAGGAGCAGGCACATTTTATTGGATCGATTAAATCGCTTAAGTGGCTCGTCTGTAAGCCGCGTAATGACTCCTGTGTACATCACTTGGGGAATCTAACACAACTTGAGTGCCTGTCGGTGCAGTGTGCGCGGGATATTGGCGAAACGGAGTTGCTACATCTGGTCCGTAACAATGATCAGTTGAGGTATTTAAATATTTGCTATTGCCTGGGAATAACAGATTCGTTTGTGGTCGATTTGCTGGATATTTTAGTCAGGCGACACAATCATCAACCGTTGGAACTGTACGCTGCTGCGACAGATATTAGACACGACATCATGGAAAAAGTATGTGTATAGTAGAATATTTTTTAATTTCCCTTATTAATTCTATATTCAATTTCAGCTGCCAGCTGACTATGCGTCCAAATTGTTAATACTGCACTTTGAGTGCAGTCAAGGCATACGTTCTAGTGAGCATTATTACAACGATGAACCGGAATTTGATCGCTAGACGATCACAATATATACATACATATGTATACACCTCAATCTGCAATTAATAAGCAACAGCTAACAAGAATACCAATAATTATAAACTATACCAAACTATATACTCACCATTTTGATATGATACTACTGTACACTGTGGACAAAAAATACCGCTAATTTTGTTTATAAATTTAAGAATTTGTTATTTATTTTTCTAAATTCATTTTACGCCCCCAAAGTAGTCACCTTCAACTACAATACACTTGTGCCAACAACTTATTATGATTTTGCACTTTTCCAGCATTTTCATTATTTCGACACGAAAATTTTCAACGCTGTTTAAAAAAGGACAATCAATTGCAGCTTATTTTGACGTATTAATTATTGCCAATTAAAAAAAAAAGTATTACAATATTTGGCTATAGAATATTTATATTCAAAATTACCGATATATTTTGCCCACAATAGTATTTTTGCAATTAACTTGTTATTTCTCACTTTAAGTGCTAGATTTTATTCAAACTCATTTTTGAGGCTTATATTGCAAATAAATTACACTAATTTTATAATCTAAAATAATACCTTTTTAATTAAAAACTAAGGGTTTTCCCCTAACATTTTAATTTCAATTTCTAACTTCAGTCGTTGTAGTAATATTGTAACGTTACAAGTGTAAAATGAATATTTATATCGATTGTGTTTTCTTATCGATTTATCGAAATCATTTGGGTGATGGTAACACTGTAGTCAAGCATGCAGGTGGCAAGCCTACAATACAGCACTATTTTTGTTACAATTTTAGTTTTATGTTGCTGCTCTCTCTTTATTCTCTCGTATTTAATGTGATAAACTAATTTCAAGTGTCAAACATTTACAATTTCTTTGCGTTACTAAGCACGTTGTTTAAAACTTGCAAAAAGTAAAAAAAAATTTGCATTTTGTGTTGTGCAGCACTTGTAAAGACTGCATTGGAATGCAGCTGTTCGTTGTATACGCGCAGTAGTGACACTTGCGATATTTGCTAGCTGGCAACTCTGCTGCTGAAGAGTTGTCTGCAAGACATTTTTCTTGTGGCTCCGTCGGTGTGAGAAAAAGTGAAAAAATCCAATATTAATTGAGTGCGGGTGCTGTACGTTAGAGAGAATATGTCCTGCGCTGCGACCTTAACAGCGGCGAAAGACTCAACAAATGCGGCTGCCAGCGGAGCATCTTCTGCCTCAGCCACTTCGGCTTCCTCCACAGTGGGTGTGGTAGTCAGCGGCGGCGGCGGAGGCAGCAGCAGCGCTGTTGCAGCTGGTGTGGGCAACGGGAGCAGCGGGGGCGGCAGTGCAGGTATTGCTGCTGGCTCGGCCGCAGCTGTCGCTCGACGTTTTTCCATGGAGGGAGTTGGGGCTCGTGTCATACGCGGTCCAGACTGGAAGTGGAACAAGCAGGTGAGTTTAATAACACGCTACATAAATTCATCTACGAAATAAATTGCCCATCAATTGGCACCAATTTAATTGAATAAATGCGTCCGTGAGTTTTTTGAATAATAAGCAAGTCTGCAAGTGTTTGTGTGTGAATGAAAGAGATAGCGTGAGGTAGTGGAAGTGAGAGGGAAATAGTGTGAGAATGGGGGGCGAGATTTGTATGACGACTTTGTCTTCAGCTTAGTGTCGAGTACAGTTAAAGCTGCCAAATTTGACCTTGTAATTGATGTGAACATTTTTATTGCTTTTGAAGAACCATTCAATTATATTCTCTTCTTTATTTTACGAATATTGTTTGTCTTTTGCTTGTTCTTCAATTGCAGTGTATTCTTAATGCGTGCAAGGAATCTTACTCATAATTAGTTCTTTGCATTAACAGTCCTTTCATAGGAGGTACTAGAACCCAGAGATCATAAGAGCTATAGCTAACATATTTGGGGACAAAGGTTGAAACATATCTTGGCATTAAAGTACGTCTGTCTGTTCAGAAGCACACCATCGAAGCATTAATGAGCGGCGACCCTTCAAAATATATTCCAGATAGCGTAGAACACATAAGCTGATAATGCAAAGTCCGTCCGTTTGTCTGACCGCTCATATAATCGTCTAGAATCTACACTCTAGATCTCAGCGACTATAAGTGCAAGTTCTATCAAAATTGGTGAAAGTTTATAAGTGGCACGTAGAAATAATTTATTGTGCAACATATCAATAGTTCAGTGCAAGTCTTTGCTTTGGTTGACTGTAATATCAATGCACACTCCTAAAAGGTATAAGCTAAAGTAAAGTATAAGTATAAGGCTAAAACTGCAATTGTTATACAGCTGTGTACCAAAATAAATAGTTGAAGCAGTAGTAGTAGCAGCACATTTTGAGAATCGCCGAGGAGAGCTCTAAGTATTCACACTTCCCAAACATATTATTATGAAAATACAATCAATATAAATGATATAATATATTTACCTAAGTATAGTAATGTTTTTATAAACATTATAGCTATACGAAAAGTGCAATTTAAAGGTCGCGAATGCGGCCCTTACAACAAAATGTAAATTAGAAATTATTTATATATTGTCTAGTTACTGCATCAACTGGAATTTGTTTACATTCCCATTGTGTGTATTCTGCATCAGAATCGATCACAATCGCCCGTTGCTTTCTTGATATTTTTCATTAGCACTGACCTAGACGGAGGTGTCTTGGGGTCGATCTTTGGAGATCGGCGACTTGATTAATAATTTTGTTGTGTGCCGCCAGTGCAACATGTGAGTGCACCCTTAATAGGTCCGTTTTGTTTAGTTGATTGTGGACATCGGAGCAACGAGGAGCGTGATTAAGCAAATGCGCTTCAATTATAATTTTCGTGTTGTGATTAGCGTGCGTTTCACACTCTCTCTTTTTCTTTGTTAAATCGAAGACACAACGTGCTCATCTCATCTCCTTTCTTCTTTCTATTCAAGGATGGCGGCGAGGGTCACGTGGGCACCGTACGCAACTTTGAATCCGCCGAGGAAGTTGTCGTCGTTTGGGACAATGGCACAGCAGCCAATTATCGCTGTGCCGGCGCCTACGATTTGCGTATTCTGGACAGCGCTCCGACGGGAGTGAAGCATGAGGGCACCATGTGCGACACCTGCAGACAGCAACCGATCTTTGGCATACGCTGGAAGTGTGCCGAGTGCATCAACTACGATCTGTGCTCGATTTGTTATCACGGTGACAAGCATCACTTGCGTCATCGCTTCTACAGGATAAGCACACCGGGCGGTGAACGTGCAATGCTCGAACCACGTCGCAAATCCAAAAAAGTGCTGGCACGTGGCATTTTCCCAGGCGCACGTGTTGTGCGTGGCGTCGACTGGCAGTGGGAGGATCAGGACGGAGGCGTCGGACGGCGTGGCAAAGTCAATGAGATACAGGATTGGTCGTCGGCCTCGCCACGCTCTGCAGCCTATGTCATCTGGGACAATGGCTCGAAAAATCTGTATCGCGTGGGCTTCGAGGGAATGGCCGATCTGAAGGTGGTCAATGATGCCAAGGGCAGCAATGTGTATCGCGATCATTTGCCGCTGCTGGGCGAGAATGGACCGGGCAAGGGGCCGCATGGCTTCCCAAATTGGCGACAAGGTCACCGTCGATTTGGATCTGGAGATTGTGCAATCCCTGCAGCATGGACACGGCGGCTGGACCGACGGCATGTTTGAATGCCTCAGCAATGCCGGCATGGTCGTGGGCATCGATGAGGATCATGACATTGTTGTAGCCTACAACTCCGGCAATCGTTGGACTTTCAATCCAGCGGTGCTCACTAAGGTGTCGTCACCAACGACAGCGCCACCGGAGTTCCAAGTGGGCGATATTGTCAAGATCTGTTCGGATGTGGAGAGCATCAAGATGCTGCAACGTGGTCATGGCGAATGGGCCGATGCCATGCAGCTGACGCTGGGCAAAATTGGACGTGTGCAGCAGGTGTATCATGACAATGACCTCAAGGTGGAGGTGGGCAACACCTCGTGGACTTACAATCCCCCTGGCTGTCTGCAAGGTGCTGTCGACTGGTGCCGCAGGTGCTGCCACTAATGCGACTGGTGATGGCAATTGTGCTCCGGTTATTCCCAGTGGTGAACGTTTGTCCGCCATACTGAAGAAGCTCTTCGAGCCGAATGTATCGGGTGATGCCACCGAGGAATTTGTCAAGGCCGCCGCCAATGGATTTGCCGTGAGTTATTGCAGTAATATTTTGCTTTCTGGTCTTCCCTTTGCTTATTTTGCTTTCTCTTTTTGCAGTCCCGCTGCGAGGAGTATTTGGCTGGCGCTGGACAGCCTTCGACTTCGAGCGCAGCAGCCGCTGCGGCAGCAGGAAGTCCCAGTGGCGTTGCTGTGCCCGAGGTGAATGTGAATGGCGTCTTTGCGGGTCACACTGCACTGCAGGCGGCCAGCCAGAACGGACATATCGAGGTCATTCAAGTGCTGTTGCGTCATGCCGTCGACGTGGAGATTGAGGACAAGGACGGCGATCGTGCTGTGCATCATGCCGCCTTTGGCGATGAGGCGGCTGTCATCGAGATATTGGCCAAGGCTGGAGCGGATTTGAATGCGCGCAACAAGCGTCGCCAGACATCGCTGCATATTGCCGTCAACAAGGGGCATTTGAATGTGGTGAAGACGCTGCTTACGCTCGGCTGCCATCCCAGTCTGCAGGACTCCGAGGGCGATACGCCGCTGCACGATGCCATATCAAAGGTAGCTAACAAACTAACTGACTACTTGACTGACTACAAACTTACATGTATACTGTAGACTGCAGAAGAATTTTGCTGCAAAGTCTAATTTGAATTGGGCCAAAATTGGAGACCGAAGCTTGTTTTGGTTTATTTGACATACAGATTGAAAGTAGACTAAACTGCAATAAGCGAAAATTTGATTACAGCATAGATTTTAGTGTTAAATGATTTATTGAGAGGAAGTTTGTTCAAAATTCCAATATTAAGTGCTACCAGAAGTTAAACAACAACTAGATACTGAACGATAACAGCTTTCTGTATTTCTAAATTATAATTAAACCACTTATTCTTCCTCTACAGGAGCACGATGAGATGCTTTCACTGCTGCTGGACTTTGGCGCCGACATCACGCTGAACAACAACAACGGCTTCAATGCCTTGCATCATGCAGCGCTCAAGGGGAATCCGAGCGCAATGCGCATACTATTGACAAAAACCAATCGTCCCTGGATTGTGGAGGAGAAGAAGGACGATGGATATACTGCACTCCACTTGGCGGCACTCAACAATCATGTGGAAATCGCCGAGCTGCTTGTGCACATGGGCAAAGCCAATATGGATCGACAGAATGTGAATCTGCAGACGGCTTTGCACTTGGCCGTGGAGCGGCAGCATGTGCAGATTGTCAAGCTGTTGGTGCAGGATGGCGCCGATTTGAATATTGCCGACAAGGATGGTGATACACCTCTGCATGAGGCACTGCGTCATCATACGTTGTCGCAGCTGAAGCAGCTGCAGGATGTCGAAGGATTTGGCAAGCTGCTGATGGGATTGCGTAATGCCAATAACAAGAAGGCATCGGCATCGATTGCTTGCTTCTTGGCAGCCAATGGCGCTGATTTGACACTCAAGAATCGCAAGCTGCAGACGCCACTAGATCTGTGCCCGGATCCCAATCTGTGCAAGACGCTGCTAAAGTGTTACAACGAGCGCAAGACCGACGATGCCGAGTTGCCCGGCAATGTGGCGGGCACCAGTCTCAATGCACGAGCTCGTGCCCAAAGCGCTGCAGCAGCTGGTGGAGGAGGCAGCACTGGAGGAGTTGCAGCTGGCATGCATCAGTCTGCCACAGCGAATATACCGCTCAATACCGTGGCATCGGGCAGCGCCTTCAATCTCAATGGTCTGGCTGCGGACATGGCGCAATCACAGCACGCGGAGTCGAGCAGCAGCCGCAAGAATAGCGCAGCAGCTGGCAACAATAACACAAAGCCGGCCAGCTTGGAGGAGTGTCTGGTGTGCTCGGATGCCAAGCGCGATACGGTCTTCAAGCCCTGCGGCCATGTGAGCTGCTGTGAGACTTGTGCGCCGCGTGTCAAGAAGTGTCTCATTTGTCGTGAAACTGTCGCATCGCGTGAGAAGATTGACGAATGTCTCGTCTGCTCGGATCGTCGTGCGGCTGTCTTCTTTCGTCCATGCGGTCACATGGTTGCCTGCGAGCATTGCAGTGCACTGATGAAGAAGTGTGTGCTCTGTCGCACCCAAATCGATGAGATGCTCTCGTTTACGCTGTGCTGCGGCGGCAATGGCACCGCCGAGAAGGTCAGCATTGCTGGCACCGCTTGCCTTACGGTCAGCGAGGATAAGTTCATTGAGCCACCGTGTGTGAATACTTCGGGACATAGTGTGGCAATGAATAATACTGTGGTTACTCCGGTGGCTGGTGGTGGCAACAACAGCACCAACAACGGCAGCAATCAATTGAATAGCCAGAACAATTTGTTAGCTGCTGCCGCAGCTGCGAATGTTAATAATGCGCCAGCGACTGGCATGCTGGCGCCCTCGAATGTCAACAATTTCCAAATGGACGATGTGCAGAAGCTCAAGCAACAGCTGCAAGACATCAAAGAACAGGTGAGAGCGGGAAATAGTAATCGATTCTACTATGTTGAACTGCAGCTTATAACATCTTAGTTTATAGAGCTTGCAATCTAACGCGGTTAACATAAAAGTCCAGCTACATGTGCTGTATTGTAACAGAGTTAACATAACAGTTCTGTACTCTGACAGACAACTGCTAGCAACAGACTTAACATTACAGAGCTCAGATATATTCGATTCGATGTTATGCAGTCTGAACAGACAGCTAAGCTACTAAAGAGTTGCTTTTGAATATTAACTTCATCTTGACTGAAACTCATACTAATACTATTTTTATTTCTTTTCAGACCATGTGCCCCGTTTGCTTCGATCGCATTAAGAATATGGTATTTCTCTGTGGACACGGCACCTGTCAAATGTGCGGCGATCAAATCGAAGGTTGCCCCATTTGCCGCAAGACAGTGGAGAAGCGCATCTTGTTGTTCTGAAGCTCAACAATGTATCCAACTAGATGTCATGTTGGCACACATTCCGCGCACAGTCTCGAAGCACATCAAGCGAATCTGCCTTAAATTAAGTATTATTTAGCGAATATATATCTATATCTATACATACAAGTTATGTACACTCATACAATACACACATATATCGACTCGACTTATAAAGCAAAAAAGTAATATATTTTTAACAAATATTTCACAACATCCCCGAAAAACAAAAAGGCTTTTTTTTTAAGCGGAAACGCTTTTGATTTTCTCAATGCCCTCTTTGCTCATCAGATCCTTGAGTATGTCCTTCTTGGCCTCAAAATAATCGCGGAACCACAAAATGTGCTCCTGTTTCTCTTGCGCCGTCACATAGGGATTCTTGGAGAGACCGACGCACACCAGCTCCATGAAATGGCGAATGGGTCCTTTGGTGGGACACCAGCCCTCCAAATGCTGTTCGAGAAAGATGTGCTCGGAAAAGTCCACGTTCGCCTCCTCCTGCAGATCCTGCTCGTTGTTGATGGGGAAACGCCAGAGTTTTCCCTGCGTTGTCCACTGAATCATTTGTTCGAAATGGTTTGCTGGCGGCTGCGCTGCCTGCAGCTTTAATTCACGTTCGCTAAGCGACGACCAGGTGGACAAAATGTCAGGTGAATCCTGCAACGTGGTAGCAGCTTTGGTAAAGATGCCCAACGGTTCGCTGCCATATAAATTAACACTGCCCGTGAAAACTTCGGCTTCGCGCTTCACGTGACGTTGTGGTCGCTGTTGCTTTTGATGTTTGCGGTCGTCCGAACGGGATTGGGGACGAGATGCCAGCGAGCGACGGACATACTCGCCGCGAGTCTGTTCTTGATGAGCTGGCTGCTGGCGACGATCAATCTTCATGCCCACAATTATATCACTAGATCAAGAAATTCGTATTAAGTATTTGCTAATAACTGGAGCAAAACACTTACCTCAAATTCAGTTCCTTTTCTGTGGCACTGGACTCCGCTCCTGCTGTGGCTTTGGCATCGCCTGGAGCTCCATCTGCAGTAGGTGCAACATCCAAATTATGTCCTAGCAGCTTGGCCAGCAACTCGGATTCAGTTTGCTTCTTATCGCTTTCGCTGCTGCCCAACATGCTGGCTATATTCTTGGCAGCTGTGATCACATCCTTGTTAGAGGCAGGGTCCTGCTTCAGAGCCTCCCGGCGCCGTCGATTAGCATCGCCGGGACGTGGAAACTCCGTGGCAGTCAACTGATCATTGGACTGCGTTTGCATACTGCCCAGCAAACGATTCAAACGCTGTGCCGCTGTTTCTGTTGGCTCAGCCGGCTTGCGTGACTTTTTGGCTTTCTTCTCATCATCGGAGGAGGAGGAGCCATCGTCGTCTTTGGATTGCGAGCTGCTAGAGTAGTTGACGAGTCCCACGTTTTTGCATACAGCCGGCAGCAGAGCACTGCAAAAAAAACAGTCACGCGTTGAGCATAAGAGATAATTATGGTGGTCAATAGCTAGCTCACCGTATGCTGAGTCTTTGCGTGCTGCGCAGTGCCAACATTTTAACCAATTTATTTGACAATTTTGCAGAAACAGAAACTTTTCGGGAGCAGCTTGCGCTCGCGTAACAATAATAATTATGCTGGACGATGTGGCAACGTAGCCGTTAATTATCGAAAGCGAAAGATGGTAACGCTGCAATCAAATAAATATATTGGTATATTTGTCAGCTGTTTTTGTAGTCTGTTTTGGTCACATTGAAGTAAACAAACGACGTACATGGTGTTTTTCTAAACGCAGCTGATTAGCAAGATGAGTGCAAGTGCTTTTAACTTTGACATAAAGTTGAAACGCGAAAACAAAGTGTACTACGAAAATGTAAGTGTGTGCATCACTTTCCCAGAATTTAAATAATAATTATACGATTTTCAAAGGACATGCTAATTGGCTGCGTGCAGTTTCAATGCCCCAGCGAAACGAAGCACGATGGAATACTCCTAACACTCGACGGCGTCGTCAATTTGCAGCTAAGCAGTAAAACCGTTGGACTTTTCGATGCCTTTTACAATTCCGTTAAGCCCATCACGTTGCTGCAGAACAGCCTGGAGCTTTCAGCACCTGGGAAACTCTCAGTAGGCAACTCCCGAATTTCACTTCGAATTGCCTTTGGTGTGCAAAAAAAAGAGCCACGAAAATTATACGAGACATATCACGGCGTTTTTATCAGCATCAATTATCAGCTGAAATGTGATGTTAATGTGAAGCGCAATTTCCTGGGCAAATCTCTACAGAAAACGCAACAATTCTGTGTGCAATACAAACCCTTGCCGTTGGATAGTGAGGCATCTCGTCTCGCAGTTCCCTTCAGTCTGAGCATGAGCAATGCCAAGGAGCGTGTCACAATGCCTAGATTTCTGATCACAGGACGTTTGGATCGTCTGGAGTCGTGCGTCACGATGCCCATTACTGGCAGCCTGACTGTGCAACACACGGAGGCGCCCATCAAGTCCATTGAAATGCAGCTAGTGCGTGTGGAAACCTGTGGCTGCGATGAAGGCTACTCCCAAGGATGCTACTGAAGTGCAAACGATTCAAATAGCCGATGGAAATGTTATGCCCAAACTCGAAATACCCATTTATATGGTCTTGCCACGTCTTTTCACTTGCCCCACGCTGCTAACGAAGAACTTTAAAATTGGTAAATTTGACTATCTGATATTGTTGACAATGAAGTAACTGTTTATTTTTGTAGAGTTTGAGTTGAATTTGGTTGTGTTGTTCAAGGAGGATCACAGCGTTAGCGAGAACTTTAAAATTCTTCTAAAACGAGCCTCGGGACCTTTGCCAAGCAAATTAACAACAGCGGGACGCTGAATTACTCGAATACATTTATTTACTTTAAATCAGTATGAATAGGCTGCTATCTATTTCAACATACTTTTTTTTTTAATTTTAAGTTTAATCTTGTAATAATATGTTGTATGCAATATATCTATACAAAAAAATATTAAGTTTTTCTTATTTAACATGTGGACTCTAAGTGGAGAGTTCTGTGTGGAACACGTTGCACCATATACTAAGCAGAGAACAGTTTTACTACTCTAGCTAAATGGAAACACTTTACATGCACTATATTGATTGCAACAATCACTCTTCCCTACCAATTTAAGCAGCATTAATAAGCATTCAACATTTTAATTTGTGCTCCTTTTGTTAAACATAACTATTTCATTATAAGTTATTTAATACATTCGAATTTTGTCCGCCGCATTAAGTGTTGCCACATAGTCAGAAATAGAAGCGAGTGCAATGTAACACTAAAAAAGGACATGACAGTCAGTGTAAAACGGCGGCAAGTGTTTAGAAACCGCAACTATTTGAAAATAATTGAAATAAGCATATAATACGGAATAAAAATATAATGGCAATGGCTAAATACACAAAAGAGAGAAGAAACATACAACTATAATTGCTTCAATTCGATTTGCTTGCGATTTGGCGCTCCGGTATCTTTCGTTTGCCAGCTGATTATTATCTTTCAATTTGCAGCAGCTGCCAAAACAAACTCCACCTTAGGCGCTTCTACTGAAATAATATTCTTCACGTGCGTCCGTATGTGCAAGCGAGAGAGAGTGATTGAGTGTGTGTATGAGGATACAAATATATTTTGGAGTTTAAGATAGCACCTTCTTTATTATTCTTATATTCCTGGCTGCTCATGCTGCTGCTGGTGCTGCTCTTGCTTGCTGCTGTTTTGTTGTTTTGGTAGCCACCGGTAAGTGCATTTCAATTTCCTGCTTGCAAAAACTTTAAATCTTTAATAAGTATGTGGGTATGTGGGTGGGTAAGTATGTGCCGGCTCAGGTGTATGAGTGTGTGTGTGTGTCTGTATGTATGCCCATGTACGTCTGTTTTCATCTCAAAGAAACAAACACACACACTCACACACACATAAGCTTTTCTTTTTATGTCTTCTACCATTGCAGGCTATACAGAGCTTCAAATATAAATTACTTAGCATAAAATGCCAGACTCTCTTTGCGTTACGTTAGGTTACGTTTTTGAGCTTCGTCCAGCTCTTTTACATTCAATATATTTTTGCTACCTGCTTGCATATGTATGCATGTATGTGTACGACGACATCAAAACTTTCAAGTTCACTAAATTATGTACACACACACACATACACGAATACTTGTGTTTATATCAGTGTGTGTATAATGTAATGTTAGTAAGTACATATGCACATATATTTATTCTACTTGGCGGCGCAACTTGCTCCATAAAGTAACACACGCACACACTCACACTAACGCACTTGCTCCTGCACACAAACGTATTTATTTAAGACAAATAAAAAAAAACTGTTGCTTTCTCTTTCTGCTTTGCGGGGAGTTTGTGTTTGCGTATGTGCTTGCGCTTGTGTGTGTGTGCAGGCTTCAAACTGAAATTGAGTTGAGAAGCTGCTGATGCCTGCCCCGCCGCCTCGTCGCTTCCCCACCGCTCTCAGTGACCGTCGCCTGCAATTTGTGTGTCACCGAATGTACCACTAACAAAAGCACCCACTGACAAAGTTTTTCGAGACTTGTATTACTTTGTTGTTGTTTTTGTTGTTGATGTATTTTTTTGTCGTTGTGTCGAAATGAATAGAAGGACGCTTGGGTTTCAACTTTTAAAGTAAAATACGGAAAGTTTTCACACCAAATGTTGCCAACATGGCTGCTTCAGTTGCTCTTGTTGTTGTTGTTGTTGCTTTGTACACAGATTTCGATATTAGTTGGCATTGTTCATGGGCAGCACTGGCAGCTGTCAATGTCGCGTCGCATTGGGTGTTGTGTATATGTGTGTGTGTGCGTGTGAGTGTGTTGTGGGTTAGCGTGGGTGGAGAGGAGTGGCTTAGGGCTTGTGGGATTGGGCTTAACATTAAAGTGCCGTCACGTCGTGTAATTGATTTAAAATTAGCACATCGCTTACAAATTTAAATTGTTTACATGTGCCTGGGGACAGCTGCTGTTGCTGTTACAGTTACACTGCAAGTGTGTGTGTGTGTCTGTGTGTGTGTGTTTATGCATGTTTAATGAACATGGAGCTCTCGTCCCGCCAGGGCTGCTGTAATCGCATTTCAATATGCTACGTAACACGAGCCAAGTCCCGTTGCAAGCTGCTTCGCCCTGGCTCCACTTCGTTGTCGCTTTTGTCCTAGTGCCGACTCTGCACCATCTGCTACTGCTGCTGTTGCTGTTGCTGCTGCTGTTACTGCTGGTGGTGTTGGTGTTGCCGCCCTTCGTATTGCAACGGCAATTTAGTTTTGTACGGCAACAAAACTTTTCATAGCTGCTCTGACCCGTAAACGAGGTCAACGCAAAAAACATTTTGAAAAATTCATATGCAAACGTATTTTCAGTTTGCAGTTGCAGCTAGCTGCTAGCTGCTTGCTGCTTGCCAGGTGCCAGATTGCAAAAACAGAAAATTCCCATCTTTTCAAGTGCCCCGGCCATAGAAAAACTTTTTAATGGCCGCACATTTTAATAGGTGTGTGCTGCTCAGGGGTTATATCTTCACCCCTCACACACACACACACACACACACCGACAAATAACTCACAACTACATAACATAGTTAGTTTCCGTTGCCGTATTCTTTGTGCTACGTCATAATACATTGCAACAGTATGCACTCCATTTGGCACGACGTAAGAGCTTTGCGTTTTGCCACTAATTGGCAGCACTGTCAATGCCAATCAATTATCGGTCGTTTGTTGCTATCGATTATTGCAGCAAGTGCAGCCAACTTTGCTTCAATTGATTTGCATGGCTGGCTGACGCTTTTACGTTTATCCCTTTTTTAATTTTTGAGCTCTTAATACCCAATGCATTAGCTAATTGTTTGAACAATTCGTGCGGAAGTATGTAGCTTAACTTTTCCCGCACCAAGTGAAACATTCACTGTCAGCGTGTGTGTGAGCTTTAAGATAACCATTTGACCATTTGACCATTGCTCTTTTTACCCCGCACTCGGCTTAAGTGACGACAAAAAAGTTTTGACTAAAGCCGGTGTTGCTAATTGTTACACGGGTTCCCAACTACAAGTCCATGAGTAATTAGGGTCTGGATTAGAGATACGACCCACGCTCAGCGAGCGGCTCTCTACAAGCCTATGCTCTAATAAATTTTTGGCCTAAAGGCGTACCCAGGCTTCTATCCGGTGACCGTCCGCATTTCGCGTCCGGGGCGTTGCCCGGAACGTGCAAAGCACGGAAAAGTGCGCATCTCGAGCGGCGGAAGGCGGGAGAAGGCGGAGCATCAGGACTCGGGCTGCCTGGTAGCATTATGCCAACTCGCGTCCGTTGACGCTGATGTACGTACGTGTTTCGGCGTGTTTCCGTGATAATTTCAAACTTTTGCACCAATTATGTGCACGGCAGCGTCGATTCTCTTCATCTATGAGAATGTGTGTGCAAGTTTGTGTGTGTGTGTGTGTGTCTGTGTGTGTGGAAGTTGCCTTCGTTTTTGTGCCTGTAGTTTATGCTCATTACGTGAGTGCTGCGCGCAGCAAACTCACAAATTGTTGTACAAGAAATGCCGCCAACGGCGTTACACGGGTCCATAGCGCACACCTACACAGTTACAAACGCACACACACAAAAACACACGCACACACTTGCGCTGAATGCAAAGGAATTATTTTTGCTTTTGCAGCGCATTTTCGAATTTAATTTTCAGGTTAACGGCGCGCTTCCCAAAAACTTCTCTCTCTCTCTCTTTCTTACTCGACTCTAGCATAATACACTTACATATATATGTATGTAGTGTATGCGATATGCAGTAGAGCTATAGCACTGCTTGTGGCCACGTGGCGTATACGCGCTTTTTTCATTGCCCATTTCATTTGCAGCTGGCTGGCATCGTTGCTGCTGGGCCGCGAGGGCCGCTCATTAAGTAATCGCTAGTAGTAAAACTCGGCGTCATAAAACTGTCAAAACTTTAGCACTTTGCTAATTAACTGTTTTGCCAGCAAAATATAATGCAATTGTTGCGAATTTCCACGAAAGTGTTATGGCATTAATTAATAGAGTGTTGCCCACACAAAAATGCAAATGCAAAAGTTGAAAAACGAAAATTTTAACGCTTCACTTGCGATGACTATTTGATTTGCCCTCGTTGCCTTAGTTGCAGGTTGCAGGTTGCAGTTTTGTGGCATCTACTTAGCTATCTGTCTTCTCAGTCTCTGTCTCTCGGTCTCGCCACGCCCATTCACTATAACTTGACATATAATTAAGGCGCGTTACCGTCACCGTCAACGTCGTCGTCGTCTTCCTTGGCTGAGTGAGTGCTTCGCTGTGGCGGATGATATAAAAGTTGACTTCCACTTGACGTCGTCCAAATGTTGACACTTGAATTTTTGGCATGTTTACCTTTTGGACATTTCCTGGCCAACATCCTGCGGCAGTTGCAGCAGCAGCAGCAGCTAAAACCTGGCAAATGTGTCGCTAGTTTCTTTGCTGCTTATTTTTCTATCTCTTTTGCTCGCCTCGCAGCTTATGCTTTAGAAAAGCTGCAAAAAACGAGATATAGAAAAGAAATTCTTGCATTTTGTCATGTCTAGCACAGTGTCATATAACTTTTTCCTCTTTCTCTCTCTCTCCTTCTCCGTCTCTCTGTGTCTCTCTTTGTGAACTGCGAGTGCATAAGCTAGTACGTCGTGGAGTTTCAGGAACAGCTGCCACTGACGTCTCGGGGTAAAAAGTTTCGTGTCGCATTTTCATTGAGGCATAAACTGAGAGATTCTCTCTTGAATATAGTTACATTTTGTTTGTTTGTTTACTTTCAAATTGTAAATGGATTAGTCACATGGCAAGGGAAAGGGAAGAGAGCGAGGGGGAGGGAATGAACGCGGCAAGCCTGACAAATTGAATTTGTTACGACTCGCAGCGATGAGAAGTTTTGTGAAAACTTTTGCTTGCATGGTTGAGGATATTGGACGTGGATACCATTCCATACCATACTAAAGCATAGTAAGCTTGAAGTGCTATCGCCATAAGCTCCACGCCACACAAAACTTTGCGCCAGCGAAAGTGTTGCAAAATAAATTGCTGTACTGAAGGTGGCCGCCGGCAAACTGATGGCAAGGAGTTAACAGCTATTAAGAGAGTGAGCGAGCAAACGAACGAGCGAGTGAGTGAGAGCACAACATACACAGGTCCCCTTCTTGCACTGCGTTTTCATTGTGATGAAAACTACTGGCAAAGTGCCATCAATATTGATGCTCAACTTGAAAATTACCCGACAAAACAAATGCCAGATTTTAAGCTTAAAGTGTTGATAGCCCTTTAGGATTAATGCACGAAAAGCACCGCAGAGCTGTGCAGTTAAGTTAACTGGATAATTTATTGCCAGGCAAAACACCGATAACAGTTGGTACATCTAACAGCAAATACCATAGATCACTTTTAGTCGTTAAGAATTGCAGCCAACGAAATGTTAATCAAGGTCTGTACACTCCGTAGTTAACTTCATTTCTGGTGCTGCTGCAATTGCCGCAGACAACTTAACATAATCTCTGTAGATCTTTAAGCTAATCTAATGTTAATAATATGTCAACAGGATTTTCAATAACACTTGTCAAATCTAATGTTGCTAAAAAATACTGCGTATCGATAACTGCGGAAGATAACACTAGACGAGAATTTCCCTAAAAATACTACAGCCTACTTCACGACTGCCGCAGCCAACTTCACGTAATCACTGCTGCAAAGCTCCTGCAGCCAACTTCATGTAATTGCTGTTGCATTAATTACCGCAGCCAACTTAACATAATCGTTGTAGATCATTGAGCTAATTTAATATTCGCAAACGTGATATACCAGGGATAACACTTATGAAATCGAAAATAGCTAAAAATACTGTTTATAGTTTTTATCGAAACCTGCGAAATATTACACTAGATTAGAATTCCCCAAAATATACTGCATGTAATCACTGCCACAGCCAACTTCACGTAATCACAGCCGCAGTTGGTTTCATGTAATCACTGCTGCAAAACTCCCGCAGCCAACTTCATGTAATTGCTGTTGCATCAATTACCGCAGCCAACTTAACATAATCGTTGTAGATCATTAAGCTAATCTAATGTTAAAAACATGTCAGTAGTCATTTCGCAAATGTGATTTACCAGGGATAACACTTATCAAATCGAAAATAGCTAAAACAAACTGTTTATAGTTTTTATCGATAACTGGCAACGATTACACTAGATTAGAATTCCCCAAAATATACTGCAGTCAACTTCATATAATCACTGCCGCTGCCAACTTCACGTAATCACAGCCGCAGCTGGTCTCATGTAATCACTACTGCAAAACTCCCGCAGCCAACTTCATGTAATTGCTGCTGCAGCAATTGCCGCAGGCAACTTAACATAATCGCTGCAGATCATTAAGCTAATCTATGTTAACGACATGTCAACAGCATTTCGTCAACTGCTCTGCTCCAGCAGTCAACTGAATGATGTTTTAAGCTATTTGGGTTGCTCCCCCCCTCGCATACGAAAATTGTTGCATTTAGGCTAATTGTAGGAGGAAATTATATAAGGTACACCCGGCCACATTTGGAGCATGTAATCCTAAAATGTAGCTCCAGCCACGCCCCACAGACCCGTCACTTAAATAAACCCTTTTTGCTACTAGTTATGTTAAATCCATGTAACGACCACTGCCACTTTCTCGCTCACTCCTACACACGTTGTCTCGCTTGCTTTAGCTATACGTCATTTACATTATTATGATGAGATGCAAATCTCGTTAAAGGACACTTCAGTCGGTGGCCCACAGTCACCCAGTTGCTCTGTTGCTGTGTTGCTCTTCTCATGGTCCTTTTGCCATACTTCAATATGTGTGCCATATGCCCCAGTCTGGTGTTGGTGTCTCTATCTATGCATTATGTGAGCGTGTGTGCCTGCCAGCCTGTTTGTGCGAGTGTGTGTGTGTTATTCTTATGCAAATTACATTTCCTGTGTTTGAGCTACAGCTTGTAGATACATGTGTACGTGTATATACTATACGCTGTTATGTTAGTCTGTGTGCTTATTTTGCATGCAGACACACATTTAGTACAAAATATTATACAATTCTTTTGAAAAAGTCAACAACAGACAGGCCAGAACAGCCAGCCCGAGAGCAGCTCATAAATGTTTCCCTCTCCCTTTCGCACACTATCTCATCATCATCATCGTGTCACCCTCTCCGTTTCTCTCTCTGCGAGTATTTGGCTCTCATACAGTTGTTGCTGAGTGCATATTTGTGTCCCGTTATGACATATTTGTTGCTGGCATCAGAGTTTGTTTAGCATCTGATTTGCATTTGTAAACTTTCCTATGGCATGTGTCCATTTGTTTTGTTAGCATTTTTGCAGATTTACGTATCAGTAACAGCCATAACCAAAGCCAAAGTCATATAATACACCTACACAAACACAATTTGTGTGTGCGTGTGTGCTCGTGCTTGTGTTTGTGTTTGTGAGAGTGTGAGTGTTGCGCCCTCCTGCTGTGCCACCTTTGAGGTTAGGGTCGCGCACACGTGCGCATTTTCATTTTATTTGAAACTCATTAGCTGTTAGAGCATTTTATCAGCAGTGAAATGCAGCATCAGCACATAATACACTCGCCAAAACCTGAGCACATTACATTTTGTTGCTTATGCAACATTTGTTATTTGTCTGCACAATGCCAACGGCAAGGGTTGCCACCTTGTTTAATAGCTATCCCAAGGTGCAATCTAACCTAACTTTCATTCACCGTTAACACACACACACATAAAACGACAAAACTGTTAATTAAGTCAAGGCAGCTAGCGAGTGTATAAAAGATTCGTCCGTTAAATTGCGTATAGCGCACAATATTCGTCGATTTCTCCCATTTTGTCTGTCTGTCTATCTGTCTCAGTTGTGTCCTTTCCCTCTGCCAGCTCCTCCCCACCCACCACTCTCTGGTTAATGGCTGACAGGCAGCACGTCTGACAATTGGGAAATTGGAAGTTAAAACCATTAAATAAATGAGCGTCACACAAGAGTCACCACAGAATCACATTGCCCATGGTGCGGGCGTTGTTGCCTGCCCGCCTGCCTTCTGGCTTCAATTTTTATCTCTTTCGATTTGCACAGTCATTCAATAACCCGCCCGATTCCAATGCCGGAATGAATGGCTGTGGGCTGAAATTGGGTGCGGGTGATACCAATAGTGATGGCCACGGGCCAAAAATGTACAACGAGCACGATTTTTCTCTGACACACAAACAAAAAACAACCCAAAAAAAAGGAAGATTTGTTTTGATTTAATGCATTAAATGATAATAATAAATATTTCTACGTATTTTTTCGTGTGGCGATAAAAATATTGTTATTTACGCTGGCATACTGTATAAATTATAAACATCAATCTTTAGCATATCAAATAGGTTGTTTTGATTTTGTTAATTGCGAATATTAAGTATACGCACAATTGATAGAAAAATTATAAACATGAATTTGTTTACGATTGCATCACACTTTATGATTGAATTGAATTCATTTTTATATAATACGAATGCGTTTTAAGATATTTAACGATAAGATGTTTCTAATGCTATAAATAATTTTTTTTGTAGATTATAATTTTGTATATATATAAATACATATATACGGAAAGTATGAGGTAACATTGAAGGGTTGAAAAACGTAGCTTTTTTCGTAAAAATAACCAACAAAAAAAAGCATTAATTATAAAAATAATGAAAATCTCACTTTTGAAGATCTTATTAAACATATTAAGTATACGCAAATAGTAGATGCATTTAATTGATTTCATTTGAGCTTTTAGAAAGTAAAGAGATTTTCTCGAAAGAAAACTACTAGAGAAATACTGAATAAATTATAAAAATAAATCAAAATTGTATTTCTATATTAATGATTGGTAATATTAAGTATACGCACACTAGTAGCTGTGTTTTAAGAGTGGATTCATTACACAAAAATACTAATTTAGCTACGAGCATAAATCATAAAAGTTTTAACCAAATTTTGAGCTGGGAATAGAACACGACACGTGTTCAACGCTATCCAAAGATTCTCACGCAGACCACATGAATGTGGACCCGCATTTTTTTTGTTGTCTCCCACTGGTAAATGGCAAGAAATCTCTGCTTAAAAGTCATGCATGTTAACCTTTCGTGTCACGAGCAGAGAAATCGAAACATTGACGGAGAGAGATAGCAATAGATAGAGAGAGAGACAGAGAAAGAGAGCTAGAGGACACGCGTGCAACACTAGGCTGGAATCAGTCAGGCCACTTTGATTTGGTCTCTCGCACTTTTTGTGTGCGAGAGAAAAGGCAAAACAGGAAGCTCTGTTTGAAAGTCAACAGTTTTAACCTAATCACAGTGGATTTTATTGCCCGCTGCCAAATCGATACAGACGACAACGCCGACGACGACGGCGAAGGACGAAACCTGCTGAAGATGATGATGCCGCAGTCCCATCCTTAAAAACGCAATCCTCCACTAACCACTAGTCCCTGGCTCGGGCCGGCAATTGTGGAGCGCCACAGGATGCGATGTATGGACCTCTAAACGACGACGACGACGACCAAAAAAAAACAAGAAACAAGAAACGAGAAGTCGGAAGTCTGAAGTCCTAAGGATTCATTAGGTTTTTATAGGCTAGTGCTGCGTAAGAATTTTCGGGTGCTTTAAGTGCCCCAAGCGTTTGGGTTGCGTATTTGCCTTGGATTGGCTTGGAAGGGCTGCAAGGATAGAAGGATGACGATGCCAATGCCGATGCCAGCGATGAGAGTGTGGATGGGTTTTTGGGGATGACGCTGATGCTGATGATGATGTTGTAAGCCCCCAATGTTATTTATCTCTAGATTAAATGGATTTGTGTGCAAAATTGTCTATTTAGCTCAGAGAGCCAGTTTTTCCCCTCAGTTCATTGTTTGAACTTTTCGCAACGTGAACGATTTGATTGAGTTTGGAACATTGAAAGTGGGCGGTAAGCGGTGGGCGGTGAACGGGCAACTCATTGAGAGGAAGTGCAGCTTAACGCTTTACAATTTGCTGGTTTTAGAGGCAATTAGAACTGACAAGTGCCTGTCGATTGATTTGGATTGGTTGGACCTTCTGCTATTGTCAAATGAAGGCCGTTTCGAACAGGACAGGTTGACAGGAATCCATTGCAACCGACATCCACTTCATCCTCTCGCATTCTCCTCCCCCTCCCCCTCTCCGTGTGCGTGTGTCGTGTGTGTGTGCACAGTCATTGAGTGGATGTCAACAGACTCGGTTCGGTCCGATGTTGGAGCAGCTAAAGTATTTACCCTGTGCGATAACTATTTCGATTTCAGTTTCTATTTTCAGCTCAGAGAAGCTGGGTCCAGTGATTTGAGATATTCAAAAAAAAATTGGTGCCCATTGCTTTAAATCGTTTGCCCATGTTTGCCCAGGAAAAATTTTTTTTTGCCCACCCTTAGTTTCGAAATTATGAAAAAAATTTTTTTTTCGAAAATTCAAAAATTTTTTTTTTTCAAAATTTTTTTTGCGGAAATCGCTTTAAAATCGTTTTCCCATGTTTGCCCATCTTTTAGTTTTTCGAAAAAATTTTTCGTTTTCGAAATTTTGAATTTTGAAAAATTTTGACATTTTTTCAGCATGAATGACTCAAACTCGATAGCCCACACCTCGAAATTATGAAAACTAAAGCTCTACAACGGTAGCCTCAAGTGTTTTCAAGTCTGCCCATATCTCAGAATTTCAAAATTTTGAAAAATTTGAGGGTTTTCAACTTTTTTGATTGGCCATACAAATTCATCGTTTGCCCAATTTTCAAAGTCTAAAATTTTTGCCAAATTTCAAAATTTTTCAAATTTTTTTGACTTTTTCAGACTGCCCATTCACTATTTTCGTTTGCCCACCCTTTAGAATTTCAAAATTTTGCCGAATTCCAAAAATTTTCATACTTTTTTGATTTCAGCCTATGGCCCATACAAATTCATCGTTTGCCCAATTTTCAAAGTCTCAAATTTTTGACAAATTTCAAAATTTTTCAAATTTTTTTGACTTTTTCAGACTGCCCATTCGCTATTTTCGTTTGCCCACCCTTTAGAATTTCAAAATTTTGCCGAATTCCAAAAATTTTCATACTTTTTTGATTTCAGCCTATGGCCCATACAAATTCATCGTTTGATATTCAAAAATTTTAAAAATATAACATAACAAAGTTCATATGCAAAAACCTTAGTTATTTAATAAATATGTCGCAGAATAATTTAAACATTCAAATTATAACGATTATTTGTTGGTACACATTTGTTTTATTTCTTTGTGGTTCCCCTTTCTTTCGTGCGAGGCAGATACATAATTCTGTCAACGTAGTCTGGCCGTGGGCATGAGTGAGACAGATAGTGTTCGTCATAACTCACCACACTGTGCGTGTGTATTGGAGGGTGAGAAGGAATTCAAAAGGGATCGACATGAATTAAAGAGTCAGTCGAGTTGTGAAATTCAATCAACATGCCACGCGCCAGAAAACGTTTCGCCGAAAGTCCGGTCAAAGACTCGGATAATGAATCCTCGGCATCAGAAGTGGGATTACCTCCGCCTCCAGCCGATGATGCAAATCTTTTGTCAATTTTGGAGATGCAAAATCGTAATTTCGCTGAGCTAATAAAACAAGTGCAGTGCTCTCAAAATGAACCAAAAGATGCCAAAAACATTGTTCTGCCAAAGTTCAACCCTGATCGTGCAGGATCAGACGCTCTCTCCTGGTGTTTAACGGTCGACTACATCTTGTCCGAAAACCAGCTAGTGGGCAGCGCTCTTGTAATGTCCCTCACCAAATCACTGGAAGGCACCGCATCTCACTGGCTCTCGCAGACATGCTTTCCAGGCATTACGTGGACGCAGTTCCGAGAAATATTTTTGCAATATTTTTCTGGAACGGAGACTTTGGCCGCTTTAATAAAGAGGCAACTCAGCGTCAGCAGCCCCGTAATCAACAATTTGGAGCAAAAGATCGATCATCCGTATTCTGCTATAAATGTGGAAAAGCTGGAAATGTATCTACTGTGTGCCCAGATCGTCAGGAGCGTCCGCCGATGAAGAGCAATACCATCAAAGACGTAAACATATGGACAGTACTTGAGCCCTTAGGAACATTGCTGCAGTTTGGTGAGTCGTTCCAATTTTACTTCGACTCCGGAGCCGAATGTTCACTCATCAAAGAGACTGCATCACTGAGATTATCCGGCACTAGAATAAACAACGTAGTGACATTAAGGGGTATAGGTGGCAACTCTGTTTGCAGCACTTTACAGATATTGGCGAATGTTTTAATTTGTGAGCGTTCTTTCGAAATCTTGTTTCACGTAGTTTTAGACAATCATATCAAATACGACGCTCTGATTGGTCGGGAAATTTTGAGCCAGGGCATCGGCGTGACAATTACATCAAGCGCGCTTACTATGTTTAACGAAAAGTCTGTATTACCTGTCGTAGTCTCCGAATGCACTCCTGACCTGGCTGGTGTCGATACTGATTTACATGGACAGGATAAAGACAAACTGCTCTCAATATTACAGGGGTATTCAAATTCTTTTATAAACGGTATACCACAGAGCCGCGTGACTACGGGACAGTTAGAGATTCGCTTGATTGATCAGAATAAGACGGTTCAGAGACGCCCTTACCGATTGAGTGTGGAAGAAAAAGAAAAGGTTAGACATTCCATTCAAGAGCTGTTGGAAGCAAACATAATAAGACACAGTTCCTCTCCTTTCGCGAGTCCGATGTTACTTGTCCGCAAGAAAAATGGTACAGACCGTCTGTGTGTTGATTATCGTGAGCTTAATGCCAATACTGTTTCCGACAAGTACCCATTGCCACTTATATCTGACCAGATAGCTAGGTTGAGTGGTGCTAGGTTTTTCACGTGCATTGACATGGCGAGTGGCTTCCATCAGATCCCAATACATCCAAGCTCTATTGAACGGACAGCGTTTGTAACCCCAGAAGGGCAGTATGAATACTTGGCTATGCCTTTTGGGCTTAAAAATGCGCCTTCTGTATTCCAGAGGGCCATTAATCGTGCCCTAGGCGATCTGACTCATACATATGCCATCGTTTACATGGACGATGTAATGATAGTTGTACGCACAAAGGAGGAAGCTTTCGACAGGCTAAAAATAACTCTACAAGCACTCGTCGAAGCAGGATTTTGTTTCAACATCAAAAAATGCTCCTTTCTTAAATCTTGTGTAGAATATTTGGGTTTTGAAGTTAGAGCAGGTGAAATTCGACCGAATCCTAGAAAAATACAAGCTCTTACAGATTTACCGCCTCCGCAATCTGTGACTCAACTGAGACAATTTATTGGACTGGTCTCGTATTTTCGTCAGTTTGTACCCAAGTTTTCACAGTTACTGAAACCACTCTATGCTCTAACTTCAAAAAGCATGTCATTTTCATGGGAATTAGAGCACGAGCAAATACGACAGAAGGTAATTTCAATCTTGACTAGTGAACCTGTTCTTACTATTTTCGATCCACAATTTCCTATTGAGCTTCATACAGATGCGAGTGCCGATGGCTATGGCGCAATTTTGTTGCACAAAATCGAAAACAAGCCACGAGTTATCGAATACTTTAGTAAACGGAATTCGTCAGCGCACTATGTTGAATTTGACCCGTTTTCGTGGCCAAAACTCATTTTTCGCCAGTATTCAAATTTCCGTGTTTTTAATGTTACCATGTTGAGAAATGATCAAATCGCGATATTGTATACCGAAAATGTTAACTTAACAGTTTAATGTTAAAATAACAGCTGTTAAAGTAAGCTGTTGCAAGCAGACAATACGTGCAGTGTTAAATGTTAAATTTGCGATGCAATTTCAAATTGGCATATCTCCCACAAAAAATCATTGAATAATAAAATTCAAAAGGAATATTACTTCTTCAAGTTATTACTATGTGTTGATACTAATATGTTCCGTGTTTTGTTCGTATTTTTCTAACAATTTGTATATTTAGCAAGTGTTGTCCCCTTGTCACTTTTCGAAAGAAAGTTGAACTTTCCAAAAGGTTTTAACTAAAATGTTCAAATTTGTTCAGTGAGTGTCCATATACATGTTGTAGATCTGTCAATTCTGAATTCATAACATGTAAGCTCATTATGCGTTTTTTGCGGTTTTTTGCGTAATTTGAATTATTAGGGAGCACCATTTGGCCAGAATTGCAGAACTGCTAAAGCCTTTGCGATTTTTTTTCTTGAATAACTTCCATATTTATTATCCGATCTGAACCAAATTTTCAGGAAGCATTTGAAATAGGACATTCATCATGTGTTCCAAAATTCGGGTCTCTAACTTGAAAATTGATTTATATATTCGCTTTTTTTCGATTTATGTGGGCGTTGACACGCCCACTTTTCTAAAATACCTTCGTATAGCAATAACCTTTATTATACAAGAAACCTGCATTCAAAAATCTTGTTAATTTAAAAAATTTTAATTTTGGCCACAAAAACGGGTCAAATTCAACATAGTGCAGCGGAATCGCGTTATCACTCGTATGAGTTGGAAACACTTGCAGTTTTCAATTCTATTAAGCATTTTCTCCATTACTTGCATGGTCGACATTTTATCGTTTTTACCGATTGCAATTCTCTCAAGGCATCTCGCACAAAAGCGGAACTGACTCCAAGAGTCCATAGGTGGTGGTCGTACATGCAATCTTTTGAGTTTGACATTCAGTATAGGCCAGGCAAACGAATGGCTCACGTAGATTTTCTGTCTCGAAATCCCATATCAAAAGATCGCATCCAGTCAAAAGGTACAGTGGAAAAACATATAAATTTGACAGAGATTACTGACAATTGGTTGTTAGCTGAGCAGCAACGGGACGAAGAAACGTCGTCTATTGTTTCTAAATTGCGTAACGATGATCTTTCTGAGGATTTGGCCAAAACGTACGAGTTAAGGGCAGGAACGCTGTATAGAAAAATTCAAAGAAACGGAAAGACTCGTTGTCTCCCTATCATCCCAAAGCCATTTAGGTGGTCAGCTGTAAACAATGTGCACGAGTCAATTATGCACCTTGGTTGGGAAAAAACCCTTGAGAAAATGTACGAATACTATTGGTTTGACAAGATGTCCAAATACGTACGCAAATTTGTCGACAACTGTATTACATGCAGATTGTCAAAGCCCCCATCTGGTAAGGTACAAGCGGAATTACATCCCATATCAAAGGTTAACATCCCGTGGCATACAGTCCACATCGACATCACAGGGAAGCTTAGTGGTAAAAATGAACAGAAGGAATACATAATCGTGTCAATAGACGCCTTCACGAAGTTTGTCTTTTTATCTCATACATCGAGGCTAGACACCGAGAGCTGTATTAAGGCATTAAGATCACAAATATCATTGTTCGGCGTACCTTCTCGTCTGATCGCAGATCAGGGACGTAGTTTTTCAAGCACAGCATTCCGTGATTTCTGTTCGGTTCAAAAGATAGATTTGCATCTGATCGCCACGGGTGCTAGTCGGGCCAATGGCCAAGTAGAGCGAGTTATGAGTACTCTAAAGTCCATGCTAACAGCGGTTGAGACAGGTCAGGGGTCATGGCAAGATGCTTTATGCGAAATTCAACTGGCTCTTAATTGTACGCCCAATAGAGTGACTAAGGTTAGCCCTTTAGAACTACTCATTGGCAAAGAAGCAAGGCCGTTTGGTCTCGTACCTGTTGTTGAAAATAAGAACGATGTTGATATTGATAAAGTTAGAGAAATGGCTAAGCAAAACATGGAAAAGAATGCCAATTATGATAAGGCTAGATTTGATAAAGATAAGGCTACTATTGTAAGACATAAAGTTGGTGATCACGTTTTGCTTAAGAACGAAGAGCGACATCAGACAAAATTAGACCCTAAGTTTAGAGGACCGTTTTTAGTAACCGAAATATTGGAAGGAGATCGGTATAAACTTAAGGCACTAACTAATAATAGAACATATAAATATTCTCACGAATTTTTGAGGCGTATGCCTGAGAAGGGGATTACCACAGAGTTGGATGATGAGTGTGATGATGAAGAAATCACAGAACTGAATGATGAAGTCAGTGATGAAGATGCCACAGATCAAGCCGGCGAGGGCTGTGATCTTGAAATAGAATAAAGACATTGTAAACGCTCGGATCGGTTCCATATTTCATGACTTTCTGTAGAGGTGAGCGCCCGAGTTATGTGGTTCTCCATTTGCTGCATTAATATTGAAATTTTGGTAATGATCGGACGTCAGTTATTTGGCCGGCTTATAAACTAAACTGTGAGCTATTTGTGATGGCCGGTTTGTCTGGATATAAGCTGTGGGCTAAATTAACTTGTTTATTGGCTGGCCAGTTTATTTTGTTAATGACTGTGTGCTAGTTGTTGGCATGATTTTTGTAAATAAAATGAAGAATATGATCGATCGCCTTATGAAAGAAAAGGCTGAATAATTTTAATTGTTTGAATTTAAGTTGGTGGTAATCTGAATCTCATGGCAAACGTTGTATAAGAGTAAGAAATAATTTGTTCAATTTTGATTTAAGAAGAAAAATGTATTTTTGCGAAACCTGCTTGAATTTGAATCTGTATTAAAAGGAAAATAATAATAATAATAATAATGAGAGAATATTTTGTAAAACCTTTATATTGTAAACTCACGAGGACGTGAGGTAGGTCAGGAAGGCCGTGTCGCAGAATAATTTAAACATTCAAATTATAACGATTATTTGTTGGTACACATTTGTTTTATTTCTTTGTGGTTCCCCTTTCTTTCGTGCGAGGCAGATACATAATTCTGTCAACGTAGTCTGGCCGTGGGCATGAGTGAGACAGATAGTGTTCGTCATAACTCACCACACTGTGCGTGTGTATTGGAGGGTGAGAAGGAATTCAAAAGGGATCGACATGAATTAAAGAGTCAGTCGAGTTGTGAAATTCAATCAACATGCCACGCGCCAGAAAACGTTTCGCCGAAAGTCCGGTCAAAGACTCGGATAATGAATCCTCGTCAAATACTTCAATTATTATATTCAAATATGTTAAAAACATAACATACGTTGTGTTTTCAAACATTTTCTTCAAGCAACTTAAAATAAGGGACATTTTTCTTGGTCAAAAGAATATCATATACGCACTTGGATTCGCTCGCGATTCGTCTGCGATTTATTCGCGCGATTCGCCTGCGATTTATTCGCGCGATTCGCTCGCGATTATTAGTTATTTAATAATACTTCAATCATTATATTCAAATATTTTAAAAATATAACATAAGTTGTGTTTTCAAACATTTTCTCGCCCCGCGATTTATTCGCGCGCGATTATTCGCTCGCGATTTATTCGTTTTTTTATTTATTAATTAAAAAATGTTTGAAATATTCAAAATATAACATAACAAAGTTCATATGCAAAAACCTTAGTTATTTAATAATACTTCAATTATTATATTCAAATATTTTAAAAATATCACATAAGTTGTGTTCGCCTGCGATCCGCCTGCGATTCGCCTGCGATCCGCTTGCGATCCGCTTGCGATCCGCTTGCGATCCGCTTGCGATCCGCTAGCGATCCGCCTGCGATCCGCCTGCGATTCGCTTGCGATCCGCCTGCGATTCGCTTGCGATTCGCTTGCGATTCGCCTGCGATTCGCTTGCGATCCGGCTGCGATCCGCTTGCGATCCGCCTGCGATTCGCTTGCGATCCGGCTGCGATCCGCCTGCGATCCGCCTGCGATTCGCTTGCGATCCGGCTGCGATCCGCCTGCGATTCGCTTGCGATCCGCCTGCGATTCGCCTGCGATTCGCCTGCGATCCGCTAGCGATCCGCCTGCGATTCGCTTGCGATCCGCCTGCGATCCGGCTGCGATCCGCTTGCGATCCGCCTGCGATTCGCCTGCGATTCGCTTGCGATCCGCTAGCGATCCGCCTGCGATCCGCTTGTGATCCGCTTGCGATCCGCCTGCGATCCGATTGCGATCCGCTTGCGATCCGCTTGCGATCCGCTTGCGATCCGCCTGCGATCCGCTTGCGATCCGCTTGCGATCCGCTAGCGAATCCTGCGATCCGCTAGCGATCCGCCTGCGATCCAGCTGCGATCCGCTTGCGATCCGCTTGCGATCCGCCTGCGATTCGCTTGCGATCCGGCTGCGATCCGCTTGCGATCCGCCTGCGATTCGCTTGCGATCCGCCTGCGATCCAGCTGCGATCCGCTTGCGATCCGCTTGCGATCCGGCTGCGATCCGCTTGCGATCCGCCTGCGATTCGCTTGCGATCCGCCTGCGATCCAGCTGCGATCCGCTTGCGATCCGCCTGCGATTCGCTTGCGATCCGCTTGCGATCCGCTAGCGAATCCTGCGATTCGCTTGCGATCCGGCTGCGATCCGCTTGCGATCCGCCTGCGATTCGCTTGCGATCCGCCTGCGATCCGGCTGCGATCCGCTTGCGATCCGCCTGCGATCCGGCTGCGATCCGCTTGCGATCCGCTAGCGATCCGCCTGCGATCCGGCTGCGATCCGCTTGCGATCCGCCTGCGATCCGCTAGCGATCCGCCTGCGATCCGCTTGCGATCCGCTTGCGATCCGCTTGCGATCCGCCTGCGATCCGCCTGCGATCCGCTTGCGATCCGCCTGCGATTCGCTTGCGATCCGCTTGCGATCTGCCTGCGATTCGCCTGCGATCCGCCTGCGATCCGCTTGCGATCCGCTTGCGATCCGCCTGCGATCCGCTTGCGATCCGCTTGCGATCCGCCTGCGATTCGGCTGTGATTCGCCTGCGATCCGCATTATTATTTAAATAATTTTTGAAAAAAAGTTCATATGCAAAAACCTTAGTTATTTAATAATACTTCAATTATTATATTCAAATATTTTAAAAATATAACATAAGTTGTGTTTTCAAACATTTTCTCGCCCCGCGATTTATTCGCGCGCGATTATTCGCTCGCGATTTATTCGTTTTTTTATTTATTATTTAAAAAATGTTTGAAATATTCAAAATATAACATAACAAAGTTCATATGCAAAAACCTTAGTTATTTAATAATACTTCAATTATTATATTCAAATATTTTAAAAATAACACATAAGTTGTCTTCGCCTGCGATTCGCCCGCGATCCGCCTGCGATTCGCTTGCGATCCGCCTGCGATTCGCCCGCGATCCGCCTGCGATTCGCTTGCGATCCGCCTGCGATTCGCCTGCGATTTTCCCACGATTTATTCGCATTATTATTTAAATAATTTTTGAAAAAAAGTTCATATGCAAAAACCTTAGTTATTTAATAATACTTCAATTATTATATTCAAATATTTTAAAAATATAACATAAGTTGTGTTTTCAAACATTTTCTCGCCCCGCGATTTATTCGCGCGCGATTATTCGCTCGCGATTTATTCGTTTTTTTATTTATTATTAAAAAAATGTTTGAAATATTCAAAATATAACATAACAAAGTTCATATGCAATAACCTTAGTTATTTAATAATACTTCAATTATTATATTGATTGCGATTCGCCTGCGATCCGCTTGCGATTCGCCTGCGATCCGCCTGTGATCCGACTGCGATCCGCTTGCGATCCGCTTGCGATCCGCCTGCGATCCGCTTGCGATCCGCTTGCGATCCGCCTGCGATCCGCTTGCGATCCGCTTGCGATCCGCTTGCGATCCGCCTGCGATCCGCTTGCGATCCGCCTGCGATTCGCTTGCGATCCGCTTGCGATCCGCTTGCGATTCGCTTGCGATCCGGCTGCGATCCGCTTGCGATCCGCCTGCGATCCGCTAGCGATCCGCCTGCGATCCGCTTGTGATCCGCTTGCGATCCGCTTGCGATCCGCTTGCGATCCGCTTGCGATCCGCTTGCGATCCGCTTGCGATCCGCTAGCGAATCCTACGATCCGCTAGCGATCCGCCTGCGATCCAGCTGCGATCCGCTTGCGATCCGCTTGCGATCCGCTTGCGATCCGCTTGCGATCCGCCTGCGATCCGCGTGCGATCCGCTTGCGATTCGCCTGCGATCCGCTTGCGATCCGCTTGCGATCCGCCTGCGATCCGCCTGCGATTCGCCTGCGATTCTCCCACGATTTATTCGCATTATTATTTAAATAATTTTTGAAAAAAAGTTCATATGCAAAAACCTTAGTTATTTAATAATACTTCAATTATTATATTCAAATATTTTAAAAATATAACATAAGTTGTGTTTTCAAACATTTTCTCGCCCCGCGATTTATTCGCGCGAGATTATTCGCTCTCGATTTATTCGTTTTTTTATTTATTATTTAAAAAATGCTTGAAATATTCAAAATATAACATAACAAAGTTCATATGCAAAAACCTTAGTTATTTAATAATACTTCAATTATTATATTAAAATATTTTAAAAATATAACATAAGTTGTGTTTTCAAACTTTTTCTCGCCCCGCGATTTATTCGCGCGATTATTCGCTCGCGATTTATTCGTTTTTTTATTTATTATTTAAAAAATGTTTGAAATATTCAAGATATAACAAACAAAGTTCATATGCAAAAACCTTAGTTATTTAATAATACTTCAATTATTATATTCAAATATTTTAAAAATAACACATAAGTTGTGTTCGCCTGCGATTCGCTTGCGATTCGCCTGCGATTCGCTTGCGATCCGGCTGCGATTCGCTTGCGATCCGGCTGCGATCCGCCTGCGATCCGGCTGCGATTCGCTTGCGATCCGCCTGCGATTCGCTTGCGATTCGCTTGCGATCCGGCTGCGATCCGCTTGCGATCCGCCTGCGATCCGCCTGCGATCCGCTTGCGATCCGCCTGCGATCCGTTTGCGATTCGCTTGCGATCCGCCTGCGATTCGCTTGCGATCCGCTTGCGATTCGCCTGCGATCCGCTTGCGATCCGCCTGCGATTCTCCCACGATTTATTCGCATTATTATTTAAATAATTTTTGAAAAAAAGTTTATATCCAAAACCTTAGTTATTTAATAATACTTCAATTATTATATTCATATATTTTAAAAATATAACATAAGTTGTGTTTTCAAACATTTTCTCGCCTGCGATCCGCCTGCGATTCGCCTGCGATTCTCCCACGATTTATTCGCATTATTATTTAAATAATTTTTGAAAAAAAGTTCATATGCAAAAACCTTAGTTATTTAATAATACTTCAATAATTATATTCAAATATTTTAAAAATATAACATAAGTTGTGTTTTCAAACATTTTCTCGCCCCGCGATTTATTCGCGCGCGATTATTCGCTCGCGATTTATTCGTTTTTTTATTTATTATTTAAAAAATGTTTGAAATATTCAAAATATAACATAACAAAGTTCATATGCAAAAACCTTAGTTATTTAATAATACTTCAATTATTATATTCAAATATTTTACCTTAGTTATTTAATAATACTTAAATTGTTATATTGATTGCGATTCGCCTGCGATCCGCTTGCGAGTCGCCTGCGATCCGCTTGCGATCCGCCTGCGATTCGCTTGCGATCCGCCTGCGATTCGCTTGCGATCCGGCTGCGATTCGCTTGCGATCCGGCTGCGATTCGCTTGCGATCCGGCTGCGATTCGCTTGCGATCCGCCTGCGATCCGCTTGCGATCCGCTTGCGATCCGCTTGCGATCCGCCTGCGATCCGCTTGCGATCCGCTTGCGATCCGCTTGCGATCCGCTTGCGATCCGCTTGCGATCCGCTTGCGATCCGCTTGCGATCCGCCTGCGATCCGTTAGCGATCCGCCTGCGATTCGCTTGCGATCCGCCTGCGATTCGGCTGTGATTCGCCTGCGATCCGCTTGCGATCCGCCTGCGATTCTCCCACGATTTATTCTCATTATTATTTAAATAATTTTTGAAAAAAAGTTCATATCCAAAACCTTAGTTATTTAATAATACTTCAATTATTATATTCATATATTTTAAAAATATAACATAAGTTGTGTTTTCAAACATTTTCTCGCCCCGCGATTTATTCGCGCGCGATTATTCGCTCGCGATTTATTCGTTTTTTTATTTATTATTTAAAAATTTTGAAATATTCAAAATATGTTAAAAACATAACATACGTTGTGTTTTCAAACATTTTCTTCAAGCAACTTAAAATAAGGGACATTTTTCTTGGACAAAAGAATGTCATATACGCACTTGGATTCGCTCGCGATTCGTCTGCGATTTATTCGCGCGATTCGCCTGCGATTTATTCGCGCGATTCGCTCGCGATTATTAGTTATTTAATAATACTTCAATCATTATATTCAAATATTTTAAAAATATAACATAAGTTGTGTTTTCAAACATTTTCTCGCCCCGCGATTTATTCGCGCGCGATTATTCGCTCGCGATTTATTCGTTTTTTTATTTATTATTTAAAAAATGTTTGAAATATTCAAAATCCTGCGATTTTTCCACGATTTATTCGCATTATTATTTAAATAATTTTTGAAAAAAAGTTCATATGCAAAAACCTTAGTTATTTAATAATACTTCAATTATTATATTCAAATATTTTAAAAATATAACATAAGTTGTGTTTTCAAACATTTTCTCGCCCCCCGCGATTTATTCGCGCGCGATTATTTGCTCGCGATTTATTCGTTTTTTTTATTTATTATTAAAAAAATATTTGAAATATTCAAAATATAACATAACAAAGTTCATATGCAAAAACCTTAGTTATTTAATAATACTTCAATTATTATATTGATTGCGATTCGCCTGCGATTCGCTTGCGATCCGGCTGCGATCCGCCTGTGATCCGGCTGCGATTCGCTTGCGATCCGCCTGCGATTCGCTTGCGATTCGCTTGCGATCCGGCTGCGATCCGCTTGCGATCCGCCTGCGATCCGCCTGCGATCCGCTTGCGATCCGCCTGCGATCCGTTTGCGATTCGCTTGCGATCCGCCTGCGATTCGCTTGCGATCCGCTTGCGATTCGCCTGCGATCCGCTTGCGATCCGCCTGCGATTCTCCCACGATTTATTCGCATTATTATTTAAATAATTTTTGAAAAAAAGTTTATATCCAAAACTTTAGTTATTTAATAATACTTCAATTATTATATTCATATATTTTAAAAATATAACATAAGTTGTGTTTTCAAACATTTTCTCGCCTGCGATCCGCCTGCGATTCGCCTGCGATTCTCCCACGATTTATTCGCATTATTATTTAAATAATTTTTGAAAAAAAGTTCATATGCAAAAACCTTAGTTATTTAATAATACTTCAATTATTATATTCAAATATTTTAAAAATATAACATAAGTTGTGTTTTCAAACATTTTCTCGCCCCGCGATTTATTCGCGCGCGATTATTCGCTCGCGATTTATTCGTTTTTTTATTTATTATTTAAAAAATGTTTGAAATATTCAAAATATAACATAACAAAGTTCATATGCAAAAACCTTAGTTATTTAATAATACTTCAATTATTATATTCAAATATTTTACCTTAGTTATTTAATAATACTTAAATTGTTATATTGATTGCGATTCGCCTGCGATCCGCTTGCGAGTCGCCTGCGATCCGCTTGCGAGTCGCCTGCGATCCGCTTGCGATCCGCCTGCGATTCGCTTGCGATCCGCCTGCGATTCGCTTGCGATCCGGCTGCGATTCGCTTGCGATCCGGCTGCGATTCGCTTGCGATCCGGCTGCGATTCGCTTGCGATCCGCCTGCGATCCGCTTGCGATCCGCTTGCGATCCGCTTGCGATCCGCTTGCGATCCGCCTGCGATCCGCTTGCGATCCGCTTGCGATCCGCTTGCGATCCGCTTGCGATCCGCTTGCGATCCGCTTGCGATCCGCTTGCGATCCGCTTGCGATCCGCCTGCGATCCGTTAGCGATCCGCCTGCGATTCGCTTGCGATCCGCCTGCGATTCGGCTGTGATTCGCCTGCGATCCGCTTGCGATCCGCCTGCGATTCTCCCACGATTTATTCTCATTATTATTTAAATAATTTTTGAAAAAAAGTTCATATCCAAAACCTTAGTTATTTAATAATACTTCAATTATTATATTCATATATTTTAAAAATATAACATAAGTTGTGTTTTCAAACATTTTCTCGCCCCGCGATTTATTCGCGCGCGATTATTCGCTCGCGATTTATTCGTTTTTTTATTTATTATTTAAAAAAATTTTGAAATATTCAAAATATGTTAAAAACATAACATACGTTGTGTTTTCAAACATTTTCTTCAAGCAACTTAAAATAAGGGACATTTTTCTTGGTCAAAAGAATATCATATACGCACTTGGATTCGCTCGCGATTCGTCTGCGATTTATTCGCGCGATTCGCCTGCGATTTATTCGCGCGATTCGCTCGCGATTATTAGTTATTTAATAATACTTCAATCATTATATTCAAATATTTTAAAAATATAACATAAGTTGTGTTTTCAAACATTTTCTCGCCCCGCGATTTATTCGCGCGCGATTATTCGCTCGCGATTTATTCGTTTTTTTATTTATTATTTAAAAAATGTTTGAAATATTCAAAATCCTGCGATTTTTCCACGATTTATTCGCATTATTATTTAAATAATTTTTGAAAAAAAGTTCATATGCAAAAACCTTAGTTATTTAATAATACTTCAATTATTATATTCAAATATTTTAAAAATATAACATAAGTTGTGTTTTCAAACATTTTCTCGCCCCCCGCGATTTATTCGCGCGCGATTATTTGCTCGCGATTTATTCGTTTTTTTTATTTATTATTAAAAAAATATTTGAAATATTCAAAATATAACATAACAAAGTTCATATGCAAAAACCTTAGTTATTTAATAATACTTCAATTATTATATTGATTGCGATTCGCCTGCGATCCGCTTGCGATTCGCCTGCGATCCGCCTGTGATCCGACTGCGATCCGCTTGCGATTCGCCTGCGATTCGCCTGCGATTCGCCTGCGATCCGCTTGCGATTCGCCTGCGATCCGCCTGCGATTGTGTAAGTTGTGTTTTCAAACATTTTCTCGCCCCGCGATTTATTCGCGCGCGATTATTCGCTCGCGATTTATTCGTTTTTTTATTTATTATTAAAAAATGTTTGAAATATTCAAAATATAACATAACAAAGTTCATATGCAAAAACCTTAGTTATTTAATAATACTTCAATTATTATATTGATTGCGATTCGCCTGCGATCCGCTTGCGATTCGCCTGCGATTCGCCGGCGATTCGCTTGCGATCCGCCTGCGATCCGCCTGCGATTTGCCTGAGATCCGCCTGCGATTCGCCTGCGATCCGCTTGCGATCCGCCTGTGATCCGACTGCGATCCGCTTGCGATTCGCCTGCGATCCGCCTGCGATTCGCCTGCGATTCGCCTGCGATCCGCCTGCGATTCGCCTGCGATTCGCCTGCGATCCGCTTGCGATTCGCCTGCGATCCGCCTGCGATTCGCCTGCGATCCGCTTGCGATTCGCCTGCGATCCGCTTGCGATCCGCCTGCGATTCGCCGGCGATTCGCTTGCGATCCGCCTGCGATTTGCCTGAGATTCGCCTGCGATTCGCAAGCGGATCGCAGGCAGATCGCAGTCGCAGGCGAATCGCAATCAATATAATAATTGAAGTATTATTAAATAACTAAGGTTATTGCATATGAACTTTGTTATGTTATATTTTGAATATTTCAAACATTTTTTTAATAATAAATAAAAAAACGAATAAATCGCGAGCGAATAATCGCGCGCGAATAAATCGCGGGGCGAGAAAATGTTTGAAAACACAACTTATGTTATATTTTTAAAATATTTGAATATAATAATTGAAGTATTATTAAATAACTAAGGTTTTTGCATATGAACTTTTTTTCAAAAATTATTTAAATAATAATGCGAATAAATCGTGGGAAAATCGCAGGCGAATCGCAGGCGGATCGCAAGCGAATCGCAGGCGGATCGCGGGCGAATCGCAGGCGAACACAACTTATGTGTTATTTTTAAAATATTTGAATATAATAATTGAAGTATTATTAAATAACTAAGGTTTTTGCATATGAACTTTGTTATGTTATATTTTGAATATTTCAAACATTTTTTTAATAATAAATAAAAAAACGAATAAATCGCGAGCGAATAATCGCGCGCGAATAAATCGCGGGGCGAGAAAATGTTTGAAAACACAACTTATGTTATATTTTTAAAATATTTGAATATAATGATTGAAGTATTATTAAATAACTAATAATCGCGAGCGAATCGCGCGAATAAATCGCAGGCGAATCGCGCGAATAAATCGCAGGCGAATCGCGAGCGAATCCAAGTGCGTATATGATATTCTTTTGACCAAGAAAAATGTCCCTTATTTTAAGTTGCTTGAAGAAAATGTTTGAAAACACAACGTATGTTATGTTTTTAACATATTTTGAATATTTCAAAATTTTTTTAAATAATAAATAAAAAAACGAATAAATCGCGAGCGAATAATCGCGCGCGAATAAATCGCGGGGCGAGAAAATGTTTGAAAACACAACTTATGTTATATTTTTAAAATATATGAATATAATAATTAATGTATTATTAAATAACTAAGGTTTTTGCATATGAACTTTTTTTCAAAAATTATTTAAATAATAATGCGAATAAATCGTGGGAGAATCGCGGGCGAATCGCAGGCGAATCGCAAGCGAATCGCAGGCGGATCGCTGGCGAATCGCAGACGAATCGCGATTCGCCTGCGAAAATGTTTGAAAACACAACTTATGTTATATTTTTAAAATATTTGAATATAATAATTGAAGTATTTATTAAATAACTAAGGTTTATGCATATGAACTTTGTTATGTTATATTTTTAAAATATTTGAATATTATAATTGAAGTATTATTAAATAACTAATAATCGCGAGCGAATCCAAGTGCGTATATAATATTATTTTGACAAGAAAAATGTCCTTTATTTTAAGTTGCTTTGAAAACACAACTTATGTTATGTTTTTACCATATTTTGAATATTTCAAACATTTTTTAAATAATAAATACAAAAACGAATAAATCGCAAGCGAATAATCGCGCGCGAATAAATCGCGGGGCGAGAAAATGTTTGAAAACACAACTTATGTTATATTTTTAAAATATTTGAATTTTGAAATTTGGCAAAAATTTGAGACTTTGAAAATTGGGCAAACGATGAATTTGTATGGGCCATAGGCTGAAATCAAAAAAAGTATGAAAATTTTTGGAATTCGGCAAAATTTTGAAATTCTAAAGGGTGGGCAAACGAAAATAGCGAATGGGCAGTCTGAAAAAGTCAAAAAAATTTGAAAAATTTTGAAATTTGGCAAAAATTTGAGACTTTGAAAATTGGGCAAACGATGAATTTGTATGGGCCATAGGCTGAAATCAGAAAAGTACGAACATTTTTGGAATTCGGCAAAATTTTGAAATTCTAAAGGGTGGGCAAACGAAAATAGCGAATGGGCAGTCTGAAAAAGTCAAAAAAATTTGAAAAATTTTGAAATTTGGCAAAAATTTGAGACTTTGAAAATTGGGCAAACGATGAATTTGTATGGGCCATAGGCTGAAATCAAAAAAGTATGAAAATTTTTGGAATTCGGCAAAATTTTGAAATTCTAAAGGGTGGGCAAACGAAAATAGCGAATGGGCAGTCTGAAAAAGTCAAAAAAATTTGAAAAATTTTGAAATTTGGCAAAAATTTGAGACTTTGAAAATTGGGCAAACGATGAATTTGTATGGGCCATAGGCTGAAATAAAAAAGTATGAAAATTTTTGGAATTCGACAAAATTTTGAAATTCTAAAGGGTGGGCAAACGAAAATAGCGAATGGGCAGTCTGAAAAAGTCAAAAAAATTTGAAAAATTTTGAAATTTGGCACAAATTTGAGACTTTGAAAATTGGGCAAACGATGAATTTGTATGGGCAATCAAAAAAGTTGAAAACCTTCAAATTTTTCAAAATTTTGAAATTCTGAGATATGGGCAGACTTGAAAACACTTGAGGCTACCGTTGTAGAGCTTTAGTTTTCATAATTTCGAGGTGTGGGCTATCGAGTTTGAGTCATTCATGCCGAAAAAATGTCAAAATTTTTCAAAATTCAAAATTTTGAAAACGAAAAATTATTTCGAAAAACTAAAAGATGGGTAAACATGGGCAAACGATTTTAAAGCGATTTCCGCAAAAAAATTTTGAAAAAAAAATTTTTGAATTTTCGAAAAAAAAAATTTTTTTCATAATTTCGAAACTAAGGGTGGGCAAAAAAAAATTTTTCCTGGGCAAACATGGGCAAACGATTTAAAGCAATGGGCACCAATTTTTTTTTGAATATCTCAAATCACTGGACCCAGCTTCTCTGAGCTTCTATTTTCGGCCAAGATTCGGGCACAAAAAGGATTGCCACTGGATTGGGCTGTGCTCTGTAATGAAGGCACTTCTATCGATTAATTTCAATTGATTGAAAAGTTGACAACAACAGCAGAAAGTTAGCCGACGAAAAAGGTAGACAGCCGCGATAAGATTGAGGCTACTTTTGCTTTGTAGATTAAAACTTCGGTTTGGCTATTTATATTACAAAATGGTTATAAGAAAATGAATTTTCTTAAGGCAAACTTTGGCAAAATACAGAAATTAACAGTTTGCTTTTGGCTCTTTTTAAGTAAAGGTATTAATAAGTAACAATGTTTTGACTAAAAAGCTTATAGAAACTTATTTATTTAATCTCAGACTATTTGTTTTTTATACATTTTCATGAAAGTTCTCTAGAAATCAATCCTTTGTGAGTTATTTATATACAATTTATATAATTTACCCATTGACACAATTATTTCCATTACATTTATCTTGCTTCGAAGCTAATTTGATTTTATTTGAGTATGATGATTCTTCGTAAAGCTTTTTGAGCGCAAAGAAAAACATTGTTATCTAGACTACTCCCTCTACATTTATTTTTAAGACATCCCTTTGTGGGTTATTTATAAATTCATATTATTTACCCATTGGCTATCAATTATTTCCATTACATTTGTAGTGCTTTGAGCTGGGTTGGGTATTTTTTAGTATATTCTTTTGGTATGGATGTATAGTATATAGTGTCATGTATAGTATTTATAAATATTTAGGTATATAGAATAACTTTGTTCTTTAAAAGTAGTCCTTTAATTTTTAAAATTTCGACTATATGATTTAATTTACTCATTGACTAACATTTTTCCCATTACATTTTTCGTGGTATGAATGTATATTATTTGTCGTATATTATAGTATATAGTGTCATTTATAGTATTTCTATATACTTGGTTCACTAGACTACTGTGTCAATAATTTTATTAAATTTATTTTAAAATCATTGCTTCGGCAGCTATTTATATAATTTAGAGTGTATAATTTGGTTTACTCATTGACCAAACAATTATTTCCATTAGATTTATTTTGCTTTGAACTGAATTTGTTTTTTGTTGTGGTTTCGTATAACAAGTTTATAGAATGATGATTGGCATATATTGGCTTTTGGGTGTAAAGAAAAACTTTGTTAAATTCTTTTTAAAGTATCCTTATTTGGATAGATTTATATATTTTTTCCATTGGGTATCAATTATTTCCACAACATTAATCTTACCTTGAACTTTTATTTAATATACATTTATAGTATTTTATTATTTATAGTTACTGAACTGTTATTTAATATATATTTATAGTATTTTATTAAAGTAAAGTAAAGTAAAAGAAACACGCCTAAACACATTCTACTTAGCTTTACTACATTGGGGAACAACTAAAGTATATAAAAATAATATGTTTTTAAACACTTTTCACCTTAAACATTAATTCTTTTTAAAACAAAAAATTTAAATGTGCAACTGAATATGCAAACAGAAAAACTTTTTCCTCTCTTTAATCGTTAACTTTACTCAGCTTCTCAATTTACTATTAACTTCATCAAGATTTCCCATTTTACAACCAAATGTGTTTACTTTAACAGTCTATTTTACAGAATCTCTTATCGTTAACTGCTTTCCCTCAATGAACTGCACTCAAATACATAAAACTGCTTTATTATCATCTCCTCCTTTAGACAACGCATCGCGTATCGATAACTTTGCTTATTTCTTGCCATAATCCCCCCTTAATTGCACTCACAACAATCACAATTGGGGGCAGGTTGATCGTTGGAGTACAGTCAGCTTTTTTAGTACGCATCGATGACCCTGTACAATCGTTTGCAACCTTTCGATTACACTCGAATGCAACTTTCCTATTTTCCTTGGACTCTCATAGAATGCCAAACAGCAATTCACAATAGAATGCTTGCCTTAAGCTTAGCTTACAACAGACAATGGACCACAGACAGCGAACAGCGAACAGTGAACAGTGAACAGTTCACAAGGAAGGCGAGAGATAGCGAGAGAAAGGGAAATATAGAGAGAGAAGAGCCAACACCGAACAGCGAACAGCGGACATGTAACAATGGCCAAGGCAATTTAAAATAATAGTCTAATAAAGTTACTTAGCTGGCGCGCAACTGATTAGGTTGCGTCTAGATGTGGCAAAGCAGTTGAGCAGCTGAGCATCTGAGCATCGGTGGCAGCTGAAGAGGATGGGGTCTGTGCCGCATCCCCATCTTAAAGCCAATTTCCCAATTTTATTATTGCGCTTTTTCCAGTTGGACAGCGAAGCTCGCCAAGCCACAGCACAGCGAGTAGCATCAGCAGAATACAACAAAAAAAAATATATATTAGCTATAGCTGTGCATTAATAATCGACTGCAAGATATCCTGTGTGAATTACATTTGATTTTGGATGGCAATGGTTAAAATTATTGCAAAGAATTTTTGTATATTAAAATGATGTACTAAATGTTTAAAATATATAAATTTATGATTTTAGCTTAGTTTTGAAATACTCAAAAAATAGATAACTTAAGAAAACGTATGGATGCAATGTATAAGTATTTAATATGGTATATATTTATACTAAAAATATATTAAATAACTATGCAAGTAATGTTAGGTGTGTTGGTATATTAGATATAAATATTATGTGAACAAAACTTATGAATGCTAGGTGATGTATTAGATTTAGTGTTTATTATGGTATATATTTATACTAAAAATACAAAAACAAGCTATTCATGAATTCGTTATACATATATATTGCTATATTAGAAATAAGAATTATATCACTTAAAATGTAAAATATATCAATTAATAAAAGAAACAATTCATAGATTGAAATATATGAAAAGTTGTCTTTTTATATTTAGTATATAATAAAAAAAAATACCAAACATAAATGAGGTTTAATATGAAAGTGATAATTAAGAACAGTACCAATAAAAAGCCATCAAATTGTGAATTTTGTGCAATAGAAAAATGTGTCTAAATACTTCTATAATGTAGAGCACCATAGGAAATATGAAAAAATAAAATAAATTCATATCGTTAGCCAAGAATATGATGTTTTATTGAGCTATATACCTATAAATTATAGCTAAAGAATGCAATCGAAAATAGATTTGAGGATTAAGCAAAGCTATTTTAAAATCAGAATGTGAATATATCAAGATAACATATTATATATTCTAATTAGTCGAGTTGTTCATAGACTGTTGCTGCATTCCACTCGATTACAGGGTATTTGTAGCGTTGATTCGTTTGCTGCCGCGGTCGTTTGGATAATGCGCCGTGTGCCGCTGTTACTGTTGCTGTTGCTGCTGCTGTGGCGATGGCGTTGGCGATGGCAATGGCGATGGCCTTTTTGTGCTTATGGGTGAGAAATGCTTTCTTTATGTATTAATAGCACTCCCTTTTGCACTCGAGAGCCAATGCGGGAATCCCCCCAAACACTAAGAGGATGCGGGAGGCGGGAAGCGGGATGCGGGAGGCAGGGAGTCAGGCAGTGTTTGTTCCCAGAGCACATTTATACCGGCGAATGACTTTAGTGTTGTAGTATCACGTAGTAAATAATTCCTTTGTGGCATTGTCTCGGTTTGGTTGGCTTTCGGCTTTCGGCATTGGCTTTGGCTTTGGCTTTAGCATCAGCTTTGGCTTTGGTGTTGGCTTTTGCCTTAGCTCCTTCAGCTTCAGGTTTGAGCATCAGCATCAGCTTTAGCCTGCCTGCCTGCCGTTAGCCTGTCCTTTTGTCCCAACATATTTACCGTTGCGCTTTCTTTTCCTATGAAATTGGCCTAGACAAGGGCGTGTCAGCGGCATAAGGGAGAGAGAAAGTGAATGCGATGCTACAGCTACAACCTACAGCTACAGATTGTCTGCTTTTATTGTTACGTAGCAAATACAACATAAAACGAACGTGTAAATGTTATTTCTTGATTTATTTTAGTGGTGCATGCAGATGCTTACGCCAACAATTTAAAGGTTTTTTTTTTTGCTTTCCACACATTACACAAATATATGTGTATGTGTGTGTGTGTGTGTAGGTGGATGAGTGCGAACGAATACTTGAGTGAATACCTATACGAGTACAAAATTCGAATATAAAAATTCTGCTTACCTTGCACAAATATTTATACATTTTTGTAGCTACATAATATAAAATTACACGTGTGTCTCTTCTGTATTATTGCTACAGTCTCTCCCTCTCTATCTCTCTTTTTGTATCTTTCCCTCTCTCGCTTTATTTGAGTGTGGGTGTGCGACATTGTTGAATTTGGCAATTTTTTGTTGCTTTAGCATTTTTCGATTTTGTTGCTTTATTTTTCTTTTATTTTACATTCGTTCTGTTTGCAGAGCATTTTGTAATATTTCCCTCATACCGCGCAGTCAACGACTTTAATACCCTGTTGTCAAAGGCGAGAAGGGTTATATGAAAACTGTTGTAAATGAAGCAATGAATTGATATGGTTATTTTCATAGATTCCTTAGGATTTCTAAAAAATTGTATGTGTTTTACTTCATTTTTATTTATTTATTTATACTCTTGTTTATTTTTGTTTATCTTTATTTTTAATATCTTATTTGCAATGTCTCTGAATAATGTTTTTAAATGGATGTCTTTATTTGTCATTCCTTGATTTCTGAAGTTTTGTTCCTTTGATTTCATTCCTAGATAAAAATTAAAGAGCACTCTTTATAAGTCAATACTCCCGATTAAAGCATATTTCTTTAATAAGTTTCGTTCCTAATTTTCTAGGGTATGTAACTGTTGTCAACAATAACTTGTAAACAAATCCGTTTATGAGCAGAATAGAATCTATACCCAGGGGAACATGTCTCAGACATGAGGTAGCACTTCGCTTGAGATGCATAAATTATTTAATAGCCACACTCAAGTTTTGAGTACGTACTGATTTTATTTGGGAATTTGAAATAAGTTTTACTGCAAAGAACAATGTACTGTACTCTAGTTATTTGAAATTTAGCTATTTCATTTGAGATCTTTTAGAACCTTACCAAGGTGGGACCTCACAGCCTTGTGGTAGAACCTTTTTAAGGATTTCTGTTATTTACTTAATATATATTCCTTTTTATAAATGTATTGAAGTGGAGAATACTTATTATTCATTATTAGTAACTTAACGACACAGTTTTGCATATCATTTTCATAAAGACCAAACATTTTGTAGCAGTCAAAGGGATAATTAGTATTTAATTCAATTAAATAATAGTATTAGGAAATTCATATTTTTGTATTTGCACTAAAAGTAAGTTTTTTTACATTATAAATTTGCAATTTGCAATTTAGTTTGAGGCCTCTTATACCTTTCCTAGGTAGCACCTCACAGCCTTGTAGTGTTTATTTTAGGATTTGTGTTGCTTACTTAATATATATTTCTTTTTATAAATGTATTAAAGTGAAGAATACTTTATATTCATTATTAATTGTTATTCAATTCAATACATATATAATAGTTAAAGCCAGTGATGTAAATTTGAATTAAGAGTAAGCATTTTGTTGGCCACACTGGTATTATATTAGTTTTTAATACAATATGTTAACTTTCAATGGTAAACTGCCATTTTTTATTACTAAAACCTTTGCATTATAAATATTAGTTTTTAATCGTAATAAATGCTAAGCTTAAATTTCTTGACTGTGTTATTTAATTTAATAAAATCTTTACAAAATATAAATTTTAGTTTCAATCATGTTAAATTTCTTAACTGTGAAATTAAATATACTTGAATGCATTTCAAATATTTGTTTCTAATAACTTTAAATATTAAACTTAAATTACTTAAATATATGAATGCATGCTTATGTTTCGATAAGGTTTTCACTATATTTTTTTTATTTATTAAAGGCTTTACAAGTTGGTTTATTAGGCTAAACTTGTCAGTCATCATAAAAAATTGCTGAGCTGAGCTGAAGTGCAGAAGCAATCAAATAATGTAATTCACTGCTAGTATCTTATTTTCTGTTAACATTAAAAACTCGCATGTTCAATTTGAGTAATGCTCTGAAGCACCTAGGGTATTCGGAATTGGTTATGTCATTTAACGCTTAGCCTGTCACCGAGCAAATCAGTTCGGGGACTGTCGAGTAGCCTTGCCAGGTTAGCACCTTGTAAGCACCTCGCCAACCAGCCAGCCAGCCAGCAGACTAGGCCTCATTTTTTGTGCCTACTCCCCAGATGCAGGTGTAGAAGCTATATTTGCGTTGTCTCTCAGCTGCTAAGCGTTGGTTACTCTGGGCACCGCAATGTGTTTGAGTGTGCGAGTGTGTGCGTGTGTTTGTGTATATGAGATGTAGCTGTCTGCATATTTATTTGAGTTTTTTCTCAGTACGTGTTGTTGCTGGTGTGTTTGTTGTTGTTATTGTTGTATTTTATGTGGGGGGAGGGTTTTCGGTTTCCATGTTGTGCCTGTTGACGCAAATTGCCAAAATTGCCTGCGGTTGTGTTTACATGGCGAATGTAACAGACAAGTGACAGCCGCACGCAGCAAATTCAAATAAAAGCCAATGCCAGCGAGTAGGACAAGTGCCAGAGGAGTCGAGTGGGACAATACAAGGATGCCATATATATGTGTATATACTAGAGAGAGAGAGAGAGAGCGAGAGAGAGAGAGAAGTATGGGGCAGCAATCGTGCGTTACATTATTTAATTTTGACATGTGCTTGAGGTTTTGCCTTCGTACAAATGTATGCAAGAGTGTTGAGCAAGTGTGTGTGTGTGTGTGTGTGTGTGTGTGTGTGAATTGCCAATTCAAATTTAAGCTAATGTTCCTTTGATATATGTGTGTGTGTGTGTGGCTTTTCATTCAACACAAACACACACACTTGCATAGTTGGCTCACAGTCATTTGCAGCTATCAATAAATGGATTGCCATCTTTGATGATTTATTGCCTCTTCATGCCAAGACTTCCCTATACTTATGTATATACAACAAATATTGTCCTATACACACACACACACACACACGCATAAACACATATCAAATATATATATTTATATTTGCCCTACAATTTGTTTGTTTATGCATTTGCCTTTGTTTCTCCGTCGATGTTGATGTTTAGTCTACTTTCACTTTTGCCACTTTAATTTTGCAAGTCTTTAAACTCAGTTTAAAGCTGGCGCTGTTTACTTTTTTCCTTAGTTTCATTTTCTCTTTGTTTGCTTTGCATTTTTTTTTTTTTTGCGACATGATTTTGATTGCTTCGACACTTTATTTCGTATGCATCCTTATTCAGCGTGCTTCTTAAAGTCCTTTTTCTTGAATGCTTTTCAACAGTTTGCTGTTGTCACAGCCTCTCTCTATCTCTTTCTTCTGATGGTTCTGATAGTCCTTTAGATATACATTTCACAACATCAATTCCATTGCATACTGCGGGTCTATTTTGCATCCGTCAGCGGGTTGCTTTGCGCCCGAAATTATGTCGAAAACAAAGATCTGATTTGATATTTGATATAAACACAAAGCACAACATAGTATTATGTTATATTAGGTATTAGTGAAGAAGACATTTCTCAAGCATTTTTTTAATATTTCTTGATTCTTTAAAAAAGAAAAAGATTGAAAATAAATTTCAATTCTATTCAAAATAATTAGTTTCCTTTTAGTATATTAAAGAATATTGTTAGATTATGTAAAATAAAAATAAAGAGAGAGTAAGAGAGAGAAATACTCTATATAGTACAAATATTTAAAATAAAATTCTAATTAAAAGAAACTAATTTAATTTAATAAAAACTATAAGACTTTCATGCTGATCAATGCTCTGCACAACCTTTATAAATTTCTTACAAAGAAAAATAACATTTATTATGATTTTCAAAACAATAATAATATAATTAAGTTATATATACGTTAACAGTTTCATTGTCTATTAATTGTGATATAAAATATTAATTCTTATAGCGATAAAGTATACCTTAATTAAAGAAATTCGAAAATTTCTAATCCATAAATACATTTTTTAATAAGTATCTCTTCGTTGTTCTTGTGATAGATTTAACCCACATCTGTTACGCATTCAGACAGTTTTTCCTCGTTTTGCAGTTGCTGCCCCTCCCCCCGTTTTATATTTTCTTCCCTCACCTTCACCCTTTCTCTTTCCTTTTTCCGATTCCGGTTCAGTTTTTTTTTTAAGTAAAGCTTTGGACTGGACGTTGTTGTATAGTAAGTGCTGTTTTTGCCCTTATCAAATGCTGCTTTAGGCGGACGCTTTTCACCTTTTTTTTTTTGCTGTGCAGTTGTTGCTGCTGCTGTTGTTGTTGTTGTTGTTGTTGTTGAGGCCTGAGCTGGGTGACTTTCTCTATCTGCACCCTCAATAAATCTACCATCGCATATCTTTCGGGGCTCGGCTCGTGTTTTTACAGCATCAACAAAATAACTCAAAGTGTCATCCAAGGCTCTTGAAGTCTATTGTGTTATGCCTTTTGTTATTGTTATGCTTTGTATTATATTTGTTGGCTGGTTGTTGTTATGGCTGTCGAGTCGACTTCCTTGAGTCACACTCGCAGTCGCAATCGCAATCGCTGCTGCCGTCGCAGTCGCAGCTATGACTATTTCCCAGAGCTTTACCCAAGAGCTGTGTTTGCTTATCCCTCAACAAAACGTTTGTGTCGTTTTGTCGCCTGCTGCAATCGTTCGTTGGCTTTGGCTGTTACACGTGTAACCTTTGGTAACAATGCCTTAGACTCTCGTACTTGGTATTTGCTTTGCTTTCAGCAAAATTGAAGCGATTGGTCCTTATGCCTACTCTCCTACTTCCCTCTTCCACGCTTCTATAAGCGAAAGCACCATTTTTATTAGGTGTGCTTTTCTTGTCGAGCCTCGGCGACACGGCACAATGTCTCGACATTTGTAAATCACTATGCGACACATGAGGAACACAGCGGGGAGTGGGGGGTAAACGGGGGGCAGCCACTCAGATGCTTATTCTTATACTTATACACATACATAAATATATATATACACATATATGTATATACGCATACATACAGGCATGTGTTTTATTCATGGCATTTTAGTGTTTGATAACAATCTAAGCAAAATGTACGACATTGTTGGGCCTTCCATCTTGAAGAGACCCTGATGTGTGGTAGGTCGAGGTGCGAGCTGCCTGCCACAAAACCAGAGGGCTGCTGCCACGCCCACACCCCACACGCCCGCGTCCATGCTGTGTGCCAGTCTTCCCCTTCCCTCACTTTATTCCCCAGATACCTTGATGTATTTTGTATTGATACCGGGTAAACAAAGTGCAGAGAGGGTACTCTAATTTAGTGTTAACTCGTAGAAAATTCTTTAAAAATAAATTTATAAGTTAAAATTTTAATTGGATTAATGTTAATATAAAATAATGAAATATTCATTGGATGAAATGAAATTAAATTATTGCTAGTATCATACAATAAAATTTTGATGTAAATATCGCAATATTGAAAGCTCTAAAAGTACTAAAGTAACATATTATCATTCAAAGTATTGAAGAACTTATAGCGTAAGTTTTATTAGAGTAAAATATATAGAAAAAATTATATATGTAATCCTAAAAGTGTTAAATTTTGAATACTTTACTTAACCATCCTAATTTCTCTGAGATTTTAATAATTAGGTATAAACAATTTAGAAATGACAGCACAACTGTTATAAAGTTTATTCCATAATTTGCTCACACACATTATTGTCTGCTCAGATCGTTAATATAAAGTGGCTGTAAATGTAATTTTTCTGATTGTCTGTAAAATCTGTTCCTTCTAGTATTTTCCATTACCATCTTTATGTCTATATAGTAAAATTCTATATTTTTGGATTGTGTAAATATGTCTTCACATACAATATTGTAAATAGAAATGTAATTCTCAATAGTAACCCGTATCTTCAAGTCGAGCACACCCATGGCTTGTTTGCCAACTTGCTCGCATTTGGTATTTCGTTTTTGGTATTTTGTGTGCTGTGCGTGCGTTGCCTTGTTGCCCACTTTCAACATTTTGAGGGGCATTGGCAATGCATTGAAATTATTACATATTATAAATCATATCATGGCATCACATTATGCTCTCAGCATATCATATCGTATCGTATCATTTCATATAAATCGTACATATACAATTTGCCCAGCTTTCTGTTGTGGAACCTTTTTTCTTTTCAATTTTTTTTACGTTCTTTTTTTGCCTTTGTCGTTGTTGTTGTTGTGCTCATGGCATCTGGGGAAATTTTCAAGTCAAAACATTTTGTGGCAACGATGTCTCCGCCCACTTTGCTAGTTTGCCACTTTAGTTTGTTAGACTCTTGACAATGTTACGAGGGTTTTTTCACCTGCGCACACAAAAAACCACAAAAACACAGTTGATGCATTGAAATAGGAGACGCCACTTATCAAAGCTATCTTTTGAGTAACATACGAGTACTCATTTGTGTCTCGTTGAATATATCCAAGTGTCTGCAGATACAAATGTTTGTCAGTCTGTCAGTTGGGGGCATTCAATGCACAAGGTTTTTAGTTTCAAGTGAAAGTCTCACTGTGCATATGGATCATCCATTTCTTATCCAGTATTCGTTTATAACATTTGTGTGTATTTATTGTATGCTTAGAGCAGTGATTGAATGAAGTATGCAACTGTTAGCAGCAACAGTATTTTACTCAATTCATCCCCCCAAGTATTTGGCACACATTGCGTATGCGTAATGAATGAATTTATTGCCGAATTTACGAGCTAAAAGTTTGGCGTTCAATTCGTTTCTTTGCCAAAATTAAGATACACAAGTGTCGATAATATATTATGTACATCTAGATGATGTGATGCACATATATAAATGCGAAATGTAAATGTTTGCCAGTAGAGTAGTAATGAATGTAATAAAAGAAGTGTTCGCTAGCATTCAAATTTGTAGCCTATATTTTCAGTATGATTCTAATCTCCATAGAAGTGTCTGATACTTTTTCTATTTCTATATTTTATAAAGACATTGAAGTATCGAGCTGTTGGGAATAATTTAGATTCCAGGTACCCATTCTATGGTATATTTTTAATGCAATAGTATATTGGAATATATTAGTATTTCTACAGTATATTAAGTTGGTTTAATTTAATAATAACACCGCTCTGTTTTGGTATCTCTCGAGTGTATTTTTATAACTTGTTTGATATTATTCTAACCTACATTGCTATTTGTATTTTTTATAAGTATCTTATAGTATATGTGCAAATAGCTTAGATACTCTTGGGAATAATTTATCAAATATATATATTTTAAGGCATTCAACACCTCTCGTTTGTGTGGAAAACCGATGCATTTTTTATTTTATTCTCAGCGTCTGTTTCGTGCTCTATTTATTTATTCATTCGTCATTTTTCCATATATTATTTATGTCTTTCAAATGCTTCCAAGTGTGCAAATATATATTTAAAGACTTTAAACGCTGGAATACACTTGTATGGCAAAATGAGCTATTCATAATTTTGCGTCATTAATTGACTTATTGTTGCTACTCGATGTTGCCCCAAACACACACACGTACACAGAACAGACAGCTCCTGCTAATTGCTGTGTGTATTGATTGATTAATAATGTTATTTCTGCTTGTTTATTTTTCCCCAGCTGGAGCATTAAACACAGCAAATGTGTGTGTGTGTGTGCGTTTCGCTTTCGCATTCGAATGCAGTAATTTTCACATTTTGGACGATTCGATGACCCTTCGAAGTGCCTATAAAAAGAGAGATTCGGATGCCAACAAGAAAAATAAATATTATGCGCTTTATCAGATTTTCGTTTCATTTTTTTGGTTTTTATTTATTTAGATTTTATGGGGGAATAATTATGTTTATGGTATACAATAACGGCAACGATCAGCAGCTGATTAATGTAGATTGATCCATTTGCGAATACTTTTGATAGCGCGCCAGTTTCGTTTTGATTGTTTTCTCTTCAATTCATTTCACTTCGTCTTCTTCTTCTTTTAATTGTTTTGATTTGTTTGTTTGTTTATAGCATTTGTTTATAACATACACTTATTAACAAATATCACATAGATATTCTAGCTTAGCTGCTAACTTATTATCATCGCTTAGTATACAAACTATGAACGAACGGTTAATTAGTTGGTTTGAAACTAACCTCACTTTCTGTAGCGTACATAACCTCACAATTCGTATAAGTTCGGTTCTTTGAATTTGCTTTTATTCGCGTTCGTCATATGAAATAATATTTTGGCATTTTAGTTCGTGCATAATATAATAAAACATTGGTGTGCTTAATACTAGTTCGCTGATGGGGATGATGAAATCATCCGATGTATATACAACATGTTCCTTCTCTTCTCTTCTCCTACTCCTATACCTACTTATCTCCTTTTTCTCCTCTTCTTCTTGCATTAAAACTCTTTTTTGCTAGAATTAGTAACTTTTTCTTTGCGCGTAATTTCATAAGAATACTTTGCTTTTGCGTCTGCGGATGTCTGCTTGGAAGTGAAAGTGAAATTAAAATGAGATCTTTTTAGATACAAAAAAAAAATAAAATAAAATAAAATAAAAAAACTACACAAAATACAAAACAAACAAACAAAATAATGATGAAAACTACTCAAAAACAAAGTTTCACGTTTTCTTTGCTTAATTTTCCAAATGTTTTTAGAGTTCTGCTCAACTTTTTATACTTTCGTTAAGATTTAATGTTATAGATAGGCCTGAAATTAAGTTTAACCCACTTTTTCTTTTTCGATTCAGTTGACATTCGATTTTTGTGCTGTTAATCTTATTATTTTTCTCTTTTGGTCGTGTTCAAATTTAGTTTTTTTTAAATCTTTTCTTTTTTTAGCTAATTTCCTTTAACTTTTCTTTTTGTAGAATTTATTATCTAGTTTGGTTACCCTAGGTTTCTTTTTGTAGATTTCTCAAAACATTGTCAAAATATTAAAATTTTTGTTTGTTAATATTTTAGCTAATTCTTTCTCTTCAATTTTGCGAATCTGAATCTTCTTTTTAGCTAAATCTCTCCATCTCTCTTCTCGCATTTGCTGTTTAGACCTTGTCGTCAAAGTTGGAGACCGGCCTGTAGGAACGTTGTTTGGCAAGCAGATGCCTGATGTATATATAGAGCACTGCGATAATTACTATAAGCACTCCGATGATCACGAAATAAACATGATCATCGACTTTGGGATGCACAACCTCAACCACATTGGCAAAGTCATGCTGGCAAGGTGATGGCGATGTGGTTTGTAGTTCATTTGTGGTGGTGCTGGTCGAGGGGTTGGGAATGCTGCTGCTGATTGTGGTTGTTGTTGATGTTGTTGGCAGTTCTGTGGATGTATTCAGTGTGTCCAGCTGTTGCTTGGGATCCTCGTGTTCACGCTCATAGCCATAGCCTTCGTCATAGTTGCCAGAGTTGGGCATTGGCGCATCCTTGGGCCAGCAGATGGGACAACAGCTGTCCTTGAGCATCACCTGACGATGGCTGGGACAGTTGAGGGAACCGCAAAACGAAATCGTGCATTTCTCCTCGCCCTTGACGCACTGGCAGTGATAGCAGCCATCCACCCAGCTCTCGCCGTTCTTGAAGAACGTATTCAGATTCTTTGACTCGCAGATGGCATTATTACTCTCATCGCAGCTCTGTTCGCATATTTTGGTGCCCGACTTGCAGCTGCAACGCTGACAGCTCTGCAGCCAACTGAATTCTGTCTCTCGCACCTCGGTGCAATTCGGCTCCTGCTGGCATTCGTAGTTGCCACAGCATTGGCCAGGCGTGTCCATGGCCTCTGGCTGCAGTTCGACCACAACTTCACCCTCGTCGGTGTTGCAGTCTCGGATGTAGCATGTTTTGCACACACACTTCTTGGACAAACAGCACTGGGCATAGTCATCATCGGTGAGGCTGCTGTTGAAGGCGCTGCTCTCCGTGGTGGCCATCAGAGATGCGAGGCCGCTGACTGCATTCGTGCCAATGAGATCCACATTCATTTCACGTAGCTCCCGTATCGAGCTGTCCTCCGGACACTGCATCTCCGCATCCGGCGGACACACTATTCCGTCACATAGCTGCGGAATGGGCGCCAAATCCAACGCTGCAAAGATATGAATATGATTCGGTATTAGTTTTCATGTGATTAATGTGAAAGACAAAACTTATTATTATGGAGGCATCAGTTTACAAATGATTCATACGTAAGTAAGTAAATACTTTTGTATTATGACCGACAAATGGATAGACTCTAGAGTTTGCTGGAATTAAGTCACCTGAATAGTTAGCCAATAATATTGTTTGTCTTCGTTGACTCACGGACTAAGCATATGTGTAAACATCTCTTTACAGAACATAGTTTGCCGTCATACTTAAACTATTTTAAATTTTAAGATATGGTGTGTTAGGCTTCACTTAGTCTTTGGAATCTCCACAGTCAACATCCGCAAAGATCATGGGGTAAAGTCAAAACGTAGAGCAAACGCGAATTTAATATTGTTTTCATTGGATTTAAATATAATGATTGAAAATTTAACAACCTGATTTATTTAACTTCCATTAAAATATCATCTCAGGATATACTCTTTGTCCTTAGAATCTTCAGATACAATTTTGACATTGGCTCTGCTAAACTTTTAGCAGAATGTTCATCCAGGTTAGAATTCTACTGCAAACTGATCAATTTTAATATTTAATTTGTAAATAAATAATAATTTACTTAATTTGCAATAACTATTAGTTGCCATATCTTGCCATTTGGAATCTTTTTACTAAGAAAGATGTAAATGGTGTGTTAGATTAAGATATCGCCGGATCAATCTCTGACGTAAATGTCATATAATGTTTTATCCTTTTTATTTATTTTTTTTTTAAATATTTATTTTTAAACGAACGTGATTCAACTTGGGTTCGGTAAAGTTGTATACATTTCTCATTTAAGCAGCAGGAGACTGCAATCGGGGTTTAACAATCAAGTATGTTTTGCTTTTATTCAAAATGGGTAGCGGGTATCTCACAGTCAAGCACACTCGACTGTAGCTTTCCTACACAACAATAAAAGCATTTCAAAGACAAACTACAAACTTTATAGTTTCGAAAAATAGTTTTGTGGTGACATATTGAAAATACTAAACTCAGTTACAACGAAACCATAATCAAAATATGTATGTATATTAAGACAAAACAAGGGCCGGTCAAGCTGGCTAATTTTACACTTATAAATTCGACTCATTAAGGATACTGACAGAAACCCGTTTGAAGTTTGAAAGTTTTGAACCTGACAGCTATTCATTTTTATTTACAACTGCTTTCAATGGACACGTCATCGATATTCAATTAAGCCTGGCTTTATATTAGAAATATATGTCAAATTTGTTTATGATCCGCTCTGTGTCAGTAATTTGCATATTTACCAAAATCTTTATTATTCTCCACTCTTTTATTTCAGTTGTGTTCATAGTGATAACATTGCATTTAATTTTCTAACAATAATCTAGTGGCTGTTAAGTTTTTATGAGGAACACTGAATAATTTAATTGATAGCAACAAAACTTGTAGCACATTAAATGAATATTAAGTGAGTAGCAGCTGTAGAGCTAAACACAGATAGTGATCAAGTAGATTGGCATTCATAATAATAATTATAATAACGCAATAAAATAATGTTCTTTAGCGCTGCATAAAATTAGTTTGCAATGCCAGAAAACATGTTCTCAGAGCTTCGCTTCGATGTCAGCTCGTTAACGACCTAATTGGGGTTCAGACAACAAATAAATCCGAACTAATTCCAATTTGTGTGCTGTTACACCATTCCAGTTTCGAACTGCAATATTTGAATTTAACACTGTCGTGCAAATGAAATGTACATTTAAGAAATTAACACGAAACTCAGTCGCGGCGCTTTCTTCAGCTTCGTGTCGCAGCATTATCTGCAAATTGAATCGACAACTTGTCGGGACTGTGTGTGTGTGTGTGTTTGTGTATCCGTGGGGTGTGTGTGTGTGAGTGACTGTTTCTGACTGTCTCCGTCTCTGTCTCTGTCACTGTTTGTACCTGTACCCGTTGGCAACCTTTCACTAAAGTCTCGAATTTACCTTTACACTCAGCCGCACTTTTGTTTGCCAATTGGGTTTGGCAGCTGCGAAACTTTGCGGCTTCCTTTGAGCTCAAGTTAATTTGTCATTTTCACTCGCCCATATAATGGGAATTTCTTTTCTCGCTCGCTGTTTTCATTTTTCGCATTCCATCTTTTGCGCTTCTTCTTTTCTTTTCATTTCATTTAATTTTTTTTGATTTTTCGAAGTTTTCCTCGGCGGCAACAATGAACTTTGCCCTTTGCCTTCGTCTTTTGGCTGTGATTTTTTTCGTACACTTCGGACAAGACAAAAGCAAATATCTTGTTGTATATAAAATCGACTTGATTTACTCGCAAGGAATACGATACGAGACAATCTCGGCGCATGCACAAATTAAGAGTTTCTGCTCTCGCTCCACAGTTGTCTCCTGCACTTCGTTTGATCTATACACAAAATTCATGCAGTCAAAGTCCTCGACACCGTTCCGCTCCCACTTTTCACTTCACAACTTCCTAACTTCCACACCCTGTCAGACTCTCCTCCTCCTCTCTTTCCTCCAGCTCAGCTTGGCGACTCGTCGCGTTGACAGCGTTGAAGGGCCTTCAACAAACTTCTTACACTTTATTTAATTAAAGTTTTTTTTTTTGTGTTCGTTCTTTCTTTATATTTATTATTGTGTATGTGTGTGTGTGTGTGAGTCGGTCTCTATCATCGCTGCTTATCAGCGGACCGGCTTAGACAGCGTTGGGACAGTTGTTCGCTGCTTTTATTTCTATATTGAGTCCGCAATTTGACTTTGAAGTGTAGCGCCCGCCTTGTCTGCTCAGCTGGGTGGGGAGGGGGAGGAGGAGGAGGCAAAGGTCTTTGGTTTTTAATGCCAGATTTGTACAACACATAAAGTTGCACTAACTATCGCATGCACGACTATAAGTTACCCTTGACTAATTAAAAAAAAGCTGTCTTTAGTTTTCCATTCAATAATAGTGTAAGGTCGTTAAATTATACACAATTTAAATTTCTTAATCAACTTCCTTTGCTATTTTCGTGAAATTCCTTGCGGCTATTCAACTGTCGATATTTTGTACTTTGCCTTTGAAATTCACAGAACGTTCAATGTTATTTTGCCGTTGGGCAATTGATACTTTAGTTGCAAACACAAAGCTGAAATTATAATTGGTTTAGTTTCGTCTAAGAATTTAATTTGCAGAAATTTCACAGCTAACGAGAAATGTGCATAAATGTATTAAATGTATTTAATCTAATTAAATGTTTAGTTTGCTTTACTCTAAGTTTACTGGCTTAAAATGTTTACGTCATTGGGTTGCTTGAGCTTTATGATGTAGAGTAACTAAATTTGAACTAGAATCAGTAGCCACATAAAATTCTTATGTACGTCTTCTTGCATACCTTTCGCTTTGCCTCAGCCAATTACAGGGTATGAGAGGCGAAAAAAGCTGTTGCTTTTGCTTTTGCTGCTGAGCGAAATAGCGTAAAATGTGAATGAATTAGCCTTCAGAGTGCGACAGTGGAAAGTCAAGCAACTGTCAGGCTAGCCAGACAGCCAGACAAGCAGACAGACGGACGGACAGACAGACAGACGGACGGACAAACAGACGGACGGAAAGATAGCTAGAAAGTCAGGCGGTCGAAGGGAGTCGGGCGTGAAGTTGGATGTCGGGATGCTGTGTGCAGGATGGAACGAGGATAAAGCTAGTCATATAACCTAACCTAGATAAAAACCGCACACTTGGCTGCCTACAAGAGTGTGGCAAGCTGAGTGCCGCAATAACAGGACAAAAGCATATAGAAAGTTGCAGCAACATGGTCGTTTTGTTGTTCTTGTTCGTGTTTTTTTTTTTTTTATATATATATTTTACATATATATTTTTTTGTATTTTGTTTTCATCTTACCCTCTCACTCTTCTTCACTCTGCCCTCTCCTCTATCTGAAACTTATAAACAGCGCAGAAAGTTTACCATAAAGGCTAAAGTACATATAGAACTCGAGTGTTTTGCATTTTATGTTGCATGAAACACGGAAAAACGAAAAAAAAAAATATAAAAAAAAATAAAAAGGGGGAAAAACTCTTTAAAGTGAAAACTTTTTTAATAATACAACGACTGCGACTGCGATGGCAACGACGACGACGACGACGACGGCGATGGCGACTGCGACAAAAGACGAAAGCCAAACGTTTTTCTTTATTTCTCCCAGTGTATGCGATGGAAAAGTTTCCCTCTCCCATGCCTCTGCGCTCTGCCACGCCCTCCACTTGAGTCGAACCATTGTGCAAAGAATTTAAATTGTTAGTTTATCTCCTGACACTGATTGGAATCACGATTTTAAAACATGCTCATGCCGACAGCTTCCCGGAGCGTGCGGAGGAGCTTAATGCCAAAATACCTGAAAGCTTTTAGTTTGACATGTAATAAGCGAAAGCTGTTTGAAGCTCGCTTCGAAGATTATCAGCGAGAGTTTTCGACACAAAACTCAATTCAAACAAGAATAAAGCAAATTAGTTTCTACTGAATTTCTCAATGCTTTTTCATTCCTTTGAACCTAATTAAAATTGCCCGCAGCGTGCTATTTTTGTTGGAGTATTTACAAAAAAAAGTTGGCTGTCGATTACGCATAAGTTATAAGCACGCAAATTTAATATAACTTTACACAGAGATATTATTATAGTGTTTCACGCACTTTTAGGTTTGTTTTACTAAAATATCATATTCATGAATTCTAATTATTGAAAATTTAATTATACTAAGCCATTTATAGCAAAATTGTTTTACAAAAACTTTAAAGAGTTGTTTCAACTTAAGATTTTACAAAGCACATTCGTATTTTAAAAATTTAATGTGCTTTATGATTCCTTTATGAAAATAAAATTAAAAAAATATTAACAAAACAAGAATTTTTTTTAATATACACAAAAGATATAACTTTTTAAAAGCTACTTTCATACTTTAAAAAGTTGCGAAACTTTACAGTTATATAATGTGCTTTACAACATTCAAAGTTTTTCTGGATGAACAAGATAATCACCAAAAATAACATCTCACAGAAATAATACTATTCTGTGTCACTCTCTCTTATGACTGCTTCGCTACAAATCTGATATTTTTGTAATATGTATAATTAAATAAGGGCTATGCTAAGGAGCCAAGTTAAAGAGATGTTTAAACTTTAATTTATTTTTATGAATTGTAATAAATGTATGAGATTAAGAATTCAATAAATTTCTATAAAACGATCAAGTTTTTACAAATGACTTCCATACATTAAAAAGTTGGTAAACTTACGGGCAATATAACGTGCTTTTTCAACTTTCAAAGTTGGCTAGACGAACAAAAGATTTACCTCAAATGAAAAGTGCAATGTTTCACATTAAAAACTCATTGAACTCGCCGCTAATTTTACGAAGTGCCTCAGTAGCTTTCATGTACAAACGTAGTTACACTTTAAGTAAATAATGTTGCAAACTGTAACGTTGAATTAAAGTACAAACTTCTCAATGTACTTTAGCGGCGAAAGTAAATTGAAATTCAAGTGTATAAAAAGTGGCTGTAAGTTGTTTTCTTTGCTCTACTTTATCTACATCATTCGCTGGCTACTAAGTTGTACGGTTATCTGCAAACGTCTCTTATTAGTTTAGTCGCGTCTAATAGCCTGTGTCTAGAGGGTTAATTGAAGGACTGCGACAGCGATGGCGATGGCGATGTAGATTGCAACAGGAGCGTAGATTTTCACTACGTTTTAACGCTTTTGTTTCGCTGCCGCGCAATCCTTTTGTTTGCCAGCTTTTTCTAGTTGAGTGCACGCCTTGGCTAAATGGGAATTCAATCAGGCTAATAGCTTGGCCAAGGTCAGGCGGTTGGCAGGTGGGCGTGTAATCATGATTTCAATTATGGCAACGCACAGGAATCAGGTTGTTGCAACAACTGGCTGGCTGGCTGGCTGGCTGGCTTGGTTCATTCAGTAGTTTTTATAAAGTTTGCCAAGCATGATGTTGTTGCATCTGCTAACGAATGCCACACTGCGTGGCATTTATATGTTGAGTCGACTTCTTGGCCTCATGGCTGCCACAATGCCACAACTGAGCCGCAACGGGGACGGCGATGTGCCTGCGGTACAGAGTGTCCGCTATTGGCGTCTTCATAGCTACCTCGTCGCGGTGTTTGTCCTCTGCTATTCACCGTATGCCTTCCATATGATCTACACACGCATGGAATTCCTTCGACAGAATCGTTTGCTGCTGCTCGTTGGCTTACAGCATTATGCCCTCATGTTGGTCTCCACGTTCATCACGCTCTACATGCACACGACACATCAGATGTGCTACATCAGGTGGCTGAATAAGCTGCTTTCGTGTCGCCGCCAGCTGTTGCAACTGCTGCACAACAGACGGCTCAGGGACTCGGCCCAATCGCTGCTCCACACACGTCAACATCTCGGCGTACTCTTTCTGTTGACTGTCGCCATCATTGGATCCGGCGTGCACTCGGTGTTCATATTGGTGCATGATCCGATGGCACATAGCTGTGGCGGATACTTTGCCACTATCGTCTTCTTTTATGGCCTCCAGCTGGGATTGCAATTGTGCTTGGCGTTGTATTTGCTTGTGCTGTTGCTGTTAAGCCACTTGTTGCATCATTGTAATCTCCTTTTGGACCACATACTGACGGATGCGGTGAACACGCATCGCTTGCATCTCAGCATGTGGGGCATGCCACAGCGTAGACGTCTCTTGGCCGCCAAACAGCAGTGGCTGGCCTCCGAACTGTGGCGTCTCTGGCGACTGCACAATCGGTTGTGGCAGCTAAGTCAACGGCTTTGTTCGCTCCACAGCAGCCAGTTGTTTATCTTCGTCCTCTTTGTGCCCATCGAGTGTGTGCTGCACGGCTTCTTCACCTACTTTGTGCACTTCAGTCGCTGGTGGATACGGCGTAGGCTCGATCAGCCCAAATTCAATGCCTTCGGCTTGATATTCGTATTCTCGCTGTTCCTGCACCTCGCTTTGGTCCTCATGCAGACGCATCGGCATCGTCATCTCTCTTTCGAGACACGTCGCTGTCTGCGAAGTGCGTCATTGGAGTTGCCAGCTGACTGCGGCAAAGCTTTAACGCAAACGGTAAGTGACTATCGATAACGATAGTAACGATTAGAGATGCCCCTTATCTAATCTCTGCTAGTCACATTTTATATTTTAGAATCTTTAGTTTAAATCCCTGGTTAAATTTAATAGCTTCATTGCGTAAAGAAAGTTGAACACTAAGAGTAGATTGATCTGAATAAGTCATTTAAAAACCAAAAACGAAACTATTACCGATAACGATAGTAACGATTAGAGACGCCCTTTATCTAATCTCTGCTAGTCGAATATATTTTATAGATTTAACTTCGTAAGGTAAATTTTGAGTTAAAGCTTTGCCTCATTTCTAATTCCTAGAAAATCGATAAGCCTATTCTATTGATAAGTAAGATATAATACTATTCATTCAATAATCTTTAGTTTAAATCCCTGGCTAAATTTAATATCTTCATTGCATACAGAAAGGTGAACACTAAGTGTCGATTGATCTAAATAAAATAAGTTATTTAAAAATTGAAAGACGGTAATTATATAGACAATTAAAGATGTCCTTAGTCTAATCTCTGCTAGTCAGATTTTATATTTTAGGATGTCACTTCGAAAGAAAGTTTTTCTCTAGCAAAGTTTTTCTCTGAAATCTTTAAGATTCTAAAGATTGTTTTAAATAAGTTATTTCAATTAAATCATTGCCTCATATATCGAAAGCATCAGTGAGATAGGCTTTATATACTATTCATTCAACAACCAAGTTCAAATCCCTAGTCAAATTCTATATTTTAGTTGTTGAATACTGAGTTTAGATGGCTCTAAATAACTTATTTAAATTAAAGATTTGAACTGTTTTGAATTCCAAGAATAACGATAGGTTATTTTCAAACTATTATCGATAACGATTAGAGACGATTTCTATCGATTATAGCGCAATCGCGAATCTTTATTTATATTTTATAGAAGATATTACGATCGATTTATTTTCATAGATAATAAACCTAAAATTTTAATGAAGTTTAAGTTATATACAAATGATTTATTTCCATAGAGATAGTTTTTCATTAAGTTCAGAGTGCTGAAAAGAAGTTCCATAAATTAAAGATTTGTCTCATTACTAATTCCCTTTGAAGTGATAAACTATTGCTCTTAGGAGAGTTAGTTGCAATTAAAATATATAGATACAAATATTTTAAATAACTTGACAATTGTTCGCAATTTCTTATAATATTCTTTGACATCGTGCGTTGAATGCAGCTTGCTTACGCAAGACAATTTAAAGCTTTGTCACATTTCTAATTCCCTGTCAAACCATAAACTATTGCTGAATTGCCTAAGGACACATTATAACACTTGCAATTTCTCTATTTTCAATAACTTGGCAATTTCTCACAATTGTTTCCATCTCTTACATAACTAAAGCTAGAGGGGCTAGGTGAGGAAAATATAAAATTTAAAATTTAAATTCAAATGCAGTTAATAATTAGTGCTTTCACGCGCGTTTGTTTTAAAGCGATTGTAAATCGCTTAATTATTGCAGTTTAGTTTTATTCAAATGCAGAAATTTCGCAATTAAAACTTTCTACGCTTTTCATGAAAATCAAGGGAAATGCAAAAGCATGATGCAAAGGCAAAGTGAATAACCGATAACGTATCGCTCGCTTTCAAATTTGAACAGCTCAATTTGTATGGACTTCAACTGCAGCTTAACGAGCGTATTTACAAGATGTCTGCCTGTGGACTCTTTGAGCTGAACAATGGCCTCTTATTTTGCGTGGTGCAAACAATTATAATCTACATAATAATACTCATACAATTTGATAAGATCATTAACCCATAATGATGTTTGCACTGATCAGCAAATACAGATACAGATGCTGAGATACTCGTAATTAAGGCTACACAAAATAAGGTAAAGGTAAATATTTGGCAGACTTACGTGTCGTTGCTCTGGCGATATTCAGCTGGAAGGTGAACCAAGTAAGTAGCAGGACAAATGTCATCCAACTGGGAGTCAATTTCAATTTGTTATCCATATAACTAGGAGTCGACATTTTGTCTAAATTGGGCTGATATAATCGATATGACCTTGGCTGACAAGACGAAACGATCCGATGCGATGCGATGCGATTCGATTGGAGGCAAGGCGCGGATGCACAATTTTTGTTTGCGACTGAAATTCGCGAAAGTGTCTGCGATCGCAGTTACGAGTAAAATGTATTTGCTTGTGATTCCTTTATTGCGAAATCAGAACCAATTGAATTTCGTCGTATATCATCTGTGGAGAGAGAGAGAAAAGCAAAGCAATGAAAAATGAAAACAAATTAAAGAATCCAAATAAATAAAATGAAATGTTTCGAATTGTCAACCCACATTGTTGCCTCGTAATTCTTTATTTTTGTTGTATTTTTTTTGTATTTTTTATTCAATTTTAATAGCCGAGACCCAGTCACAATATTCCACAGATACAGATACAGATACAGCATGAGCCAGAGCTATACGAAAACATCAGACGCGGTTTTATGTGTTTATTTAAATACGTGTACAGTCAAACCTTTCTATAATAAACGACACCTCGGTCTATACAAATTATTGCTTAGAATAAATGTGTATTTAATGCTTCTTTAATGTGCGTCTGCGTAGTACAGTGGAGCATCGATTTAAAGATTAAATGAATCGAAATGTTAATTATAAAAGTTTACTGAATAAAACTGAGCACAAGCTTTCAATTTTAAGTCATAATTAAATGATAAAGCCTAATTTTAATATGTTATTTGGTTTATTTGATTGTTTACAGATTTAATTCATTATTTTTATTATTTAAAAAGCGTGACTTTAATTGCCAATTAAGTGTGAAAGCATTTAATACAAATTAAACATTGAAAAATGTTGTTTTTAATATTTGCGCAATAAATTGCTGTTCACTGCATGAAAATAATCATAAAACGAAATATGTTTACAAGTGAGTTCATTACAAATTGACCTAACTGAATAGTAAACATTTCCTCATTACGATTAGTAATTTGATTTGCAGTACAGTGATGCTTACATTATCAACAAAACTTTTACAAATTAGTTTGTAATATATAGAGAAATTTTTGTTAGTAAACTTTTCATCAAATTAATTTCAAATTTATCGATCTAAGCTTGTGATATTTATCAAGGATTATGGTTTAGTTTTGTTATTAATAATTTATGAATTAATCAATTGATTTATGAAAATGCCCAGAGCTTAGCTAAAAGTTTGTTTTAGCAGTGCTCAACTGTATATTAATTTAATTGCAGTGCAAAACAGGGCAGTAAACACTGAGAGAAGCGTTACTAAGTCACAGACATTGGGGATTGGCAATAGAGGGGAAGATGGAGGAGGGGGGGGAAGGGGAACGGACAGTCGACGGTGGTGGACTGTGAACGAGCGTACACGGCACACGGGCCTGTTGTATCACTGCTAAAAATAGCAACCTTTTTTGGATTTGTGCGAATAGTTTTTAATGACCGGAGGCAACCCGACGGCAACCCGGCACACATTTCACTCACTCATGAGAGATACAGATACTCGGTCGGTACTGTGATGAGGATGAGAGTATCTCGTATCTCGTATCTCGAGCACACGCCACAAAAGCAAAACCGAAACTGAAAAGTGTTGCTTTTTTGTCCATGGTTGTTGTTGCTGTTGCTGTTTTTGTTGCTGCTGTTGCTGCTCCATCTTCATCGCTGTTGCTTTTGTTTTTGTGGCCTGAATGGAGCAGCCAAGCCAAAGCTGATAAACGTTGCTGCCACATGGGGCAGGCAGCAGGCAACAGGCAGGCAGAGAAAAGGCACAGGTAGTCACAGTCGTTGCTATGGCTGTGGCTGTTGCTGTTGCTGTTTCTGTTGCTGCCTCTGTTTTGGCTCAGATTGGGGACTCGCATCAATTTTGCTGCTGCTTTTCATATTCATTCAATCAAATGCTAAAACGAGTCACTGAGGCAGATTCACAGCTTGCAATTTATGGCAAGCGGATTGCAAAACCGAAGGCCACACTCCACAGTTGCCTTTAAAAAGTTGCGGCTTTAAATGAACGGCAAACGAATGGGAATCGAGTGCGCATCGAAAGGAAGCAAAACCGAACTGCAACTATCAATCAAACTGTTAATCGAATTGTTAATTAATCAACAACAACAACAACAACAACAGCACCATCACCATCGTGAAGAAGAGGAACAACCACACTTCCGATTGCCACTGAATAAGCTTTGGAAATGGGCATGGGAACATATCGTCGTCGTCGTTGCTCGACATAATAAATGGCTTGCTTTCGCATTTTATAAGGTATTTAAGCGAGTGTGCATGTGAATAACAACAAGTGAGTGAGCGTCTGCTTTATACTTTTTTATTTCTTTTTATTTCTCTTCCAGCCCAAGTCTATTCAGCAGCACTTGATTCTTCTAATTGAATGCACCCATGCGACTGCATCAGTTGCTAGGTAAATATTTATATAATCAACTCATCCCCAACCTCAACCCAAGTGATGATTCAACCAGGTTCTTAAATTCTACTCCCATTATAAAGTGGGGGGAAATATGGTCTCGTATCTTATATAACATGATTCATAGATGGTTCATTCACTCTTCGTTTCGTTTCGTTTCGTTTCGTTTTTTCGTTTATCACATGAAATTCCTCCACATGTACTTCGACTTCGAGTGTTTTGACAGTCAGGTTCAATTTGCCAAAGAATTTTCACTGTGTAAACACCGAATCGAATCGAATCGAATCGAATTGGATTCGCTAATTTTCAGTTAATAATAGAATTCTTCATAATGAATTGTTTACGCCATCAATTGAATGCAATTTATACACAACTTTATCTATATAAAAGTGTCTGCACGTTGAAGAAAAGATAAATAGACAAAAATTCCAATGAATAGTTTGCATATTTATAAGAATCTTCCGATTTATGTTCCAGAATCTAGACTATACAATAAAGAGTGTCTGGAATCAACTTGTTGAACATTAAGGCAAACTTTTCCGATATAGAAAGGTTTATTCCAAAAATTATTAATAGAGATTAGATATTATTAACTTCTTATGGAAAATTTGTTAGACCTAAGGATTGAAAATTTAAGTTGAAGATAAAGTATAAGATGTTGGAAGTTATAATTGATAGTTTCTTGAAATTATATACAGAGCTTCATGGAAATGAATAATTTGGAACGTCTTAAGAAAAATTTGAAGAAATTAAAAATTAATTACAATAATGAAAAGATTCTGTATTAAAGTCATGGAAAGGAATAATTTGGAGCTTCTTATGGAAAGTTCAATAAAATTGAAGATTGGAAATTATCTATTGACAGTTTCTTGAAAAGTTTCTGAAACAACATTAAAAGTAAAAGAGAAATTTGAACTTTGTATGGAAAATTCAATAGAATGAAAAAATGAATATTTGGAATGAATTCAGAGAACATCTTTATTGAACATAATTTGGAAATTCTTGTGTAAATTAATGCATCTATTTTAAGAAACTTTCGACCGGTTGATAAAATATATTGTTCAATTTAACAATTTACGAGTATTCATAATTTGGAAATTCTTTTGTAAAATGATGCATCCATCTATTTTAAGATGTTTTCTGACACTTCTTGAAAGATATTGTTTAAATTAACAATTTACGAGTGTCCAAAATAGACTGAGAAGAATAAGAAAAATACATTTTCTTTGTGTCGCAACATCTGAGTAATAATGTTTACGATGATTTTTATCTGGAAATGCTTATGGGAAATTAAGAAGACTGTTTAAGAATTTTGATGGGAAATTAAGAAGAATTTCAAGATTTCTTCCTGGATAAGACTGATAATAAAATGTATTAAAAATATGCTTGCTCAAATCGTAATTGGGTTTCTTTGTGTCGTAGCTGCGTGAACTGCGCAATTCTGGCCAAAGAGTTGCCAAATTCTACAGCCACCAGATTGAAGAGAAACGAGAACGGCAAAAACCAAAAACCAAAGAGATGAATTACAATCTATGTGGAAGTGCGAGTGTTTCTTTGTTTCTGACTTGCCTCTGTACAAAACAACATACATATGTACATATATAGTATATCCAGCTTGGCTTTTTCTTTCTCTCTCCGGCCTATTTCAACTCTAGCGTGTCTGCTGGTTAATCTAGCTCTTCCCGTTTGTCAAGTTACCAACTTTCTTATCTCTCCATGGCGTAGAATGTGCGATGTGTGCTCATATATCTATCCAACTATCTATTGTACATATTTACTCATTGCTTTTTCCAGCTAATATTACTATTTGTACCCGATGTACTTACAGCTAAGTGTGTGTGTTTATGTGCTTTTCAACAATAGTGAAAGAGAAAGATGGTTTCTTCTTTGTTTTATGAAATCCAAGCATTAATAATACGTTTAAAACTGTTCAAGCTTGAATGAAGAAAATAGGCTTTAAAATAGTGTGAACTTGTTAACATTTCTATATAACTATTTCTTTCGTAAATGTAATTTTTACTTAAAATTATATTATACATGTTCTTCAAATTGAATTTTTAGAGTTTCATTAAATTTTTTTGTATTATAGATTTTTATGTAAATTTTCTAAAATATTTGCTTTAAATGCAATTCAAAAAAAAAGGTTTCTGTCATCTTTTATACAATGTTACTTTATTAATCTTCATTCTCATTAATGTATTTTTTATGGCAAATTTGAATGTAAATTTGGAAAATATATGGAATAGTATTTTTGTATAATAAAAGTACAATAACATAATATCTTTACCGGCAAATATTGTATCGAATTCATAAGTATGAATACTTTTCATGAGTATGTGAAACCCCTCAGAACATTCTTTTCTACGGTAAGCTATCTATCTGTTTCGCTCGCCGTTGCCCTCTCTTTGCACATATTTGTGTAGATGACTAAACATTGATAGCGAGCGTACTACACTCGGTACGCTCTCGGGTCTTGAGCTCTATGTTTGCCTGCTTAACGCCAACGGCAACAGCAACAACTGTGATCAGTTGAGCATAATGGAGAATGGAGCTTTGTTGAACCCCAGACGAGACAGCGCGTTAAGTACTCGCAAAGCTTAACTCCCGCTGCCACCGACAACAGCCCCCGCTTTTGTTGCTCCCCCGACTTGCCCGCCCCTCTGATGTGTCTAGAGTTTGGGCGCTACCCAATGCTAACTGTAAGTTTTTACCTCGAAAGCAAGATAAGCTTTATGATTGCCATAAATTTCACTTGAATGCGAAATCTGATGCATCTATTTCATGCCTTCGTTTTAGCTGATTTTTTCCATCAACCTCACGCTTGCTCTCTCTCTCTCTCGCACACATTCGCGTTGTTTGCCTCTCTCTTCAGCTGCTGCTGCTGCTTCTTCTGTTTTGTTATTTATCTTGAGACGCTACACATGCAAAACAGCAGCAACAACGTCCAAGTTGACGGTCTCTGCTTGCTTGCATGTGTGTGTGTATGTGTGTGTGCTGGTGTGTCTGTCTGTGTGTTTGTGTGAGTGCGAGTGTATTTACTCGTGTTCGCGTACAATAATTTCACGTTCAACAACTTTTGGCTTTTTTGATGAGCCAGCAGCAAAAGCAACAGCAACGGCAACGGCAACATCAGCAGCACTTGAAAGGGACGTTGATGGAGCGGGTGTTGCAAAGAGTGCAAAGAGGTGGGGAAGAGGGGCGTCGGTGGTGGTGGAGGCAATGTTGTTGCTATAGCTACCGCAGAAAATAAAGCTCGTCATCTCGTTTCAACATACCCACACACATACACACACACACACACAATTACATACACAAGCATTGCAACCCGGCCACAACATAGCCTCAGCTTTGGGTCTGCCTGACTGCCTGACTGTTTGGCTGGCTGACTGTTTGGCTGGCTGGCTCGTCGTTTATGCTCTGGACTTTGGCTATGGCTTTTTGCTTTGACTTTGGTCTCTCAGTTCTGTGGCCGCTCCACTCTACTCCACGGCACACACAGTCTCTTCACTTCACTCCACTCCACTTCACTTCAATCCCAAGTGTTTCACTCTCCGCGCACTCTACTCTGATCACCATTTCCATACACTTGCAAGCGGCATAATTGCTTTCGCTATGACTTTGCAGCATGTTGCATGAAAAGAACCGACTGCGTTATCATTTCTCGTTTCAACGTAACCAGCTTCTGCATTTTTCTCCAAGAATCTGGCTTTACATCTGCAGTTTCTAGCACGTTTGGAACTACAAGTCTTACCATGAAAAGTTCATCAATTCAGAACTGAGAACAAATCTAATTCAACGTTTATTTATTGCACTAAAAGCAGAAAAGAATTTGTGCTGTTTGCTGCATAAATTACAAAGTTAATAAATTCCAAATGTTTTTTATATTATATTAATTGGAATAAAAACAGAATAGAATTTTTGCGGGTTGCCGCATACATTAAAAAGTTAATAAATTTAAAATGTTTGCCAACAATATTCGCAAAAATAATTCTACGAAAAGTTGAAGCTTTTTTCTAAAAGCGAATCTTTTTAATGAGTTTTTTTTTTTCTTTGGTTGACAACAAAATAGAGTAGCGAATAATTTAAGGGGATTTTATGGGATTCGTCTACAATAGTAACACTGACTTATGATGGAATAAATAAAAAGTGTAAATTATTTACGCTTTTTTTGACACTTAGGCAGTTGTCTGGTATTTTTCCTGCCATTTTCAGAGATAATATGATTATCCAATGGAATCAATGTCAGTTCATGTAAAAAGATATGCCAAAAATGACAAAAAAACGTCAGAGCTTCATTATTGATTGTCATAAGACTATGCAAATCGCGAATTTACTCGTTGATAATTAATCATATTATTTTAATCGGATTACTTGCAGTTAAACTTCAGTCTGACATCGGCCAATTGAAGTCGACTTATGTCTCAGTTAAAAGTTTATGTATGTCGACCTTAACTGCACATTTCGGATAAGATATAAAAAAAAAACAAAACACAACTTAAAACTCTTTGAAAAGAGTTGCGCGCAAAGTCAAAAGAGTATGAAAGCTTCGACTCTTACTGAGCTTTACTTTCTTGTTTTTTGTTTTGCGTATTTTGATTCTTTTTTTTCTTTTTGTGTTGTTTTTGTTTTTGCTCTGGTTTAAGGCATGGGCTCAGCTTACGCTGCCTGATGGACGACGCTCTCTTCAGCTTCAACTAGCAGTTGACGCTCTACGCTTTACGCTTTAATAGACTTCGCATGGCTCATTTTTGGTACTTATGGTTAATGCTGCCGCAGCATACACACATACACACTGCTATGGGAGTAATAGTATTAGTAGTATGAGTATGTACACAGACATTTTTTCGATCATTGCTCGTTTATTGAGCGATATATTTATTTGCTTCCACCTTTTACGCTTGTTGTCGCTTTGCGCTTTTAACCTTGATTTTTGTGTAAACAAAATACGCACACACACACCCTGACACACAGATGTACAACTACACAAATAATATACTACACACAGATATGCAGCATATTCTCAAAGCAAGCAAAAAGCAAAAGAGCAACAACTACAACAACAAAAAAGCTTTCGGCGTTGTGTGCGTTTTTCATTTGTCTCTTTTGTGTTCGTACATACATATGTATGTATTTATGTGCGTATGTATGTTTGTATGTGCGTGCTGTGCTGTGTGTGTTTGTTCGTTTTGTTTAGTTTCTAGTTTACTGTACATTTATTAAGTTACCTATTTATAATTTGTTTATTATTTAGCAAATGCCAGTGCCAAAAGACAGAATGAACGAAAACCAATAAAATGCGTACGCACATGCAATGGATCGTATATTATGGACTTGAATTGGACTGGAACGTAACTGGCAACTGGAATCTGAACACCCAAGCTCTCCTCCACGAGACGAACACACAATATAAACAAATAGAAAATGTTTTTCGGTTTTCGGTTTTCGTTTTTCTTTTTGAGCATATGACGTTATGGCCGTTTTGTGTGATATTATTAGATATGCGCTATCTTATCTGTATGGCAACATACAGTTTTTCCACATATGTGTGTCTCGAGTCACAAAACTAACCAAGGCCCCAACTAAAAAAAGTCAACAAAACAACCATTGCGGCTTATATAATCAGCAAAAAAAAAATTCTCGCTATGCATGTTGTGGGTGCTTTGCTCAACACAGCATAGTGTGAGGGGAGAGGGAGGGCGGTAGGAAGGTGGGTAGGAAGGGAGGTCAACCTTTGGTTTTATGCGCTGCATACAATCCGCATAATATGTTCATTCTTATATAGATTAAGTCTTTAGAATATTTGTGTGTGGAATGTGGATTGTGTGGAATGTGCGCTGAGTAAGCGGTCTACACACCTGCCACGTAAATTTTGTAAGCTCTTCCAACATTCAGAGCATAAATATTGTTTCTTTCGTTTCTGCGCTCCTCCGACTTCACATGCTGGAGGAAAGGAAGAACGGGATGATGGCGATGGCAACGGCGACGGGGGTGTGAGAAACAGAGAGAGCTCTGTGTGCAGTTTATTCACTTTGCACCTCACACTTTATTACACCTTCTTTCAACGTTTATTTCGGTTGTGTGTTTCGTTTTTCGGTTGCACGTCACTTCTTTATGTTCACTACTTTTGTTGCTGTTGTTGTTGTTGTTAATTGTTGAATTACATTTAGTTGGTTACGATATTGAACTTAGGGCATTTCTCTGCCTGTGTCTCACTTCACTTCACATCAAACACTGACACCGTTCGGAATAGTTACGAATACGTAGTCGTGCCCTCTTTGGCTATCACTCGCTCACTAAAGCGTTTAAGTTTGCGACACACAAATTTAAAGCTCTCCGCTCGCTGCTAGCATGTCTCTGCCAGCGTCGAAGCGTCGACGATCGCCAGGTTGAGAAGCAGCGCACAGTGGTTGAGCATTTAGCTTTTACCTTTTCAAAAAGAAAATGCCAGCTAACTAAATCAACTGATATTAACATTAACATGCATACATAACTAAAGTTAACATGTATTCTAATTGAGAGCACCCGAAATCTGTGCTGATCTCAGCACTGTAAGCCGGTTTTCAGTTAAGCTCTCGCACTCGCTCTCTTATTTTACTCTCTCTCACGTTCTCCCGTTCTGTTGCTTACCCGCTCTTGCTCTCTCACACTCCCTTGACGTTGTCAATAGTAGTGGTCAGCCGATTAACCGGCTAGCCGGCAACCTGTGTATTGTGCTCTGTGCTCTGCTTTCTGCTCTCACGCTCTGTTGCTCTTCTAAGCACTCATAATTTTTGTTGCTCTTGCGTGAAAAAGCTCTTCAAAAAGCTTTTGACAAACGAACGTTTGTTGTTGTGCAGATCTTTTTTGGCAAACTTTTAGCATGCGTTGCAGACCACAATTTGCGAGCACGCCATAAATTTTCGCAAAAACACACACACACACATGTACAGGCACTCAAAAATGGTGCCGCTAAGGAATTTTGGGTGAGTGTTGAATGAATGGTGAGTGCATCACACGCACTCGTCACGTGCATGCATTTCCATTCCAATTCCAATTCCCATTCCTCCAATCTCATTTCAATTCCACGACCAATGCGATCGATCGATCACACTTACATATTCATGCATACTTCACTTATTAAAAGATCGTTGCCTTCGTTCTTGGCTTTCCAGGCCAAGGCGTGTGTGAAATGCAAATGTAGAAAAAAAATGAATATCATGACAACACCCTCAATCTGCCCTCTCCCTCCCTCCTCCATTGCCACCTCTCTTGCTGTGCTTCCTCGTTCCCAGCGGATTAATGTAAAAATGCAGATATACAATCGCAACAAGTACAAAAGTGTTCAAGTATTTGCATGCATAATATTTCAATGTTTTCTTGGCATTTGCAGAGATCGTTCAGGTGACTAATTGGCCACGTCTGAAGAATGACTAATCATCAGGTGTTGTCATTGCATTAAATGCTATTTACAAATCTGATAAGCCCACAAAGCGACATTGAAGAGGTAGGAGCACCTTCAGCATGAATAGATTCAAATGTAATTATTCTTAATCGTTCTATGTTGAAGGTAGAGAAAGATATGAGGGCAAATTATGAATTGTAAAAATATGTAAATTTATTTATAGAATCCTTTATTTTAATGAAATGAAAAGAAATTTTAAAAATGAACGTGTTTAAAAGAAATACAAATATGAATTGAATCTTTTCAAACTAAACTGTTTAAATTTAACAAAAGCAATGTGTTCCTCATAATATACGATCTTAAAGAAAACAGAAATAGTGTTAAATATTTTAAATTAAGGGTTAAGTTAAGATAAATTATTCTTTGAAATATAATAATATAATATAATAATAATATCATATTATAATACAATTCTTAGAGTTATTTGTACGAAATATTGAAATAGTGATAGTAAGAGTAATATAAATACAATTTCCTCTTAATTACAACATAAAATGTATACATTTGTTCTGCTGTAAAAGGAATAATTAGCTTGCATGACAATCGCATTAGCTAACGAATTCTTTATAACAGTATTTGGGTCAGGCTAACACTATATAATTGAATTTTTGCATTTTATCTACGCCTATTAAGCATGAAAAACATTAGTCAAAGTTTTGCTCAAAGTCCGCTGTGGCTGTTAAGTTTGTTATTATCTGATAATGGAACATCTTTGTGGCTTAATTTCAGTAGAAAATTGCAGTTGAGTTGAGGATTTGTGCTCCCCCGCAACACGACACTGATACAGTTAACAGCGAGACGAAGTTTGCTAGAGCTATAAATATCATTATATATTATATATATATATATATTGTCCGTGTTTGGGGGAGTATAGTTGATATGTTTGTGCATTTGGCTTAACAATTTTCATGGTCAGTTGCCTCCGGTGTCACATAAACTGCCGCAGATAACAGCAAAAAGGCAGCCAAATCCTTATAATGAAATAAAAATACATAGCCAAATAAAGCGACGACAGGACAAGACAAGACAGGACAGGACGAGACACAACGAGACAGGACCAAGAGCAAAAGCAAAGGCAAAGTCAAAGTGAACAGCAGAGAACAAGAACAACAACATTGATTTCACTTTAACGAGCTTGTAATGTCTTCAAGACGATAGTATATAAAAAGCGTTATGTATACGACATGTGTGCAGTGGGTGTCTTTGGACTGTCGACGTCTTTGCCTCACTCTGTGTCTTTTTCTTTCTCCCTTTCTCTCTGTGTGTGAATGAAAAGTTTCTGAGCTGCTGTCACATCCTAATAGGATAATAACGAGCCAAGCGAAGGCAAGCGAAAGTTGTTGCGCCTGCAACTCCCAAATAAAATATGTAGCCAAACAATAAACGATGATAAGGGGCCAACGAACGTGTCGGCTTTCTGTTTTCTGTTTTCGCCTCGCTTGTTCCTCAACGCAACTAACTCCAGCTCATACTGAAAGTAGTCATTATGCCAGCCAGGCAGTCAAAGCAAGTTCACTTAGTCGTTCACTGCTCATTGGGATGCTTGGCTGTCCAAAAGGACAGTGCCGAAAAAGCTGATAAGCAAACGACTTGCGGCAAAGTGCGCGTAATGCCCGGCATAACCGCCTTTCCTCTAACCGACACACACAACAAAAAAAAAGACAGTGTAGAAAGCCTTCTCAATGCGGCTTTTCAGTTGCCCATATGGGCGTTGTAGGCAGTTTTCTGTGGGGTTGTGGGCGGACCAGGAAAAGGCGTTGCTTGTAGCTGCCAAATGGTAATTTATGGGCGGAACATGGCCAAACTTGGTAGGCGGCTTTAAAACTGTTGCTAAATCGTAGTTACGAAGAGTCCAGCAGCATTGCTGCTGCAAGAAATTCCAAGCGTATCTTTTTCCCAAAAATGGTTCCTCGGCGGCCAAGCTACTTATACTTTTTTTCGTTTTTTTTTTTTTAGGTGTCTCAAGTGCACCTATGGACACATTGCTATTGTGCTGATTGCTCTTTAGTTTAAGTGAGATATTTGTCTTCACTCACAATGCACACACACACACACACACACAGGCAAAGAAAAGTCGCAAGTTGCCCTCCCCCTCCATATACATATATTATCTAAATATGTTTAAGGTCCCTGATGGTGCTCGTCGTTTTGAAGGCAAATATGGACACAGGTTGGCCGGATATTGGGGACCCCAGCATTTGCCAGTGCCGGAAGAACGGCATACAAGACAGTCTGTTTGGTTCTAAGCAATAGTGCGTGATAGACTACGGGATACCCAGCTCCAAAACTTTCTTCTTAGATTCACTTAAGCTAACTTTGATGTAAGAGACTGTTATAATGTTATTATTTATTTATTATAGGATCTTAATAAAATTATAGTTAATTTCAACGGATTACAGAATTTCATATCTATAGATTAGATCTATCTATAGATTTTTTCCTATAGAACGAAAAATTTTGAAGACATCAAATAAGACATCTAGTTTAATAAATTCTTCTTACATATATTCTTTTATAAATATCAAAAATAAATTATATTATAAATCCTTTTTTGAAATCTCGAAAACAAATTAACATCATTAAGACTACATGATCATGACGTTAATGTAATTGTATAAACAATCCAACAAGTAAGTTAAATAAACTCGGGTTTTTATTGTTGCGTATACTTAATATTGTCGAGAATTATAAGTTTTGCTTATACATTATGTAGTATAATGTGTTTAGTTTTGCGTACGCTTAATATTGTAGTCCATTTTACGTATACTTAATAAAGTAAAATATGTGGCGTATACGTAATGCAGTAAAATATTTTTATTTTTGCATAAACCTAATAAATTCGAATGTTTTGCGTATACTTAATAAATTTGCATATTTTGCATGTGCTTTATAAAATTGCCAACGTTGCGTATACTTTATAAAGCCGAAAGAGCTGCGTATACTTTATGTAGTCGCATATGCTCCCAACAACTGTCTGTAACATGCAAAACAAATCTTTTCTGTCCATTTTCAATGTGAGTAGGGTATGCAAAAAAGAAAGAAAAAAAAAACAAATGAAGGAAAACTAGCGTAAAATGAAAAGTAAGGAGTCGTAATTCTTGGAATTCACAGGCAGTTGTGCATTAAAAATTCTATTTAAAATTTCATAATTCTTAGAGTTTCTTCGTGGGTTGAGGGTGGAGGGGGTAAGGGAAATGAACAGGCAATTGCTACATCTTTTATTTTATAACTTAATGCAGTACGAACGAAAGAACTTAATAAATCTCTTGAAACGTCTCAGTCTGAGTCTCGGTCACAGTCTGAGTCTCGATGCTGCCACGCTGCTGTCAGCCACAGTTTGTTAAGAAACCCAACAGATTTCCTAGTGATTACTGGTTTTGCTCTGCACACACACAAACACACACACACACACAGACAGCGTGAGGCGAGAGAAAGAAGCGGCAGCGACTGACAGCTGTACAAACAAGTCATAATTTGACGAGGAAATCGCTGCCATCGTTTTGCAGCTTCCTGCTTCCTGTACATGGTCCCTTTTCCGTCATTTTGCCGTTAGTTGGGAAGCCCCTAAACGTTCATTGTTCAACGGCAACCTAACGAGTTATTTCTCTAGTCAACTCTAGGTTCTCATTTTGCTCATTGCTCTGCTTCAGCTTCTGCTGTTCATCACAGCCAGCTAGCAAAATGTCGCTCATTTATTTTGATTACCTTTTCACACACACACACAAAACGAGGGGCAAAAATAAAAGAAAACACGAAATGAAAAGGCGAACGGAAAATGCCAACAGATTTTCATTCTCAAGCAATGCGTTTTCATTTTCATTTTCATTTTCATTTCAGTAGATTTTTAATATACCCTGTCCACTTGGAGTTTATCTTAAGCTGTCGCTGCTTGGCTTAGACTCGACTCCTTACGGTTTGCTGTCTCTGTCTTTAACTGTATCTCTTTCTCTCTCTCTGTCTATCTTTGACTGGTCCATTTCCTCTCTTACGCTCTTGCTCTCTGTCATTTCCTTCCTGCTTTGGCTGCTGCTGCTGTCTTAACTTGAGTTTTAGTTAAGAGTTGAATCATGGTCATCAGCGTTGATGAGCTTAATTCCCCGGTGACACTTTTCCTTCGTACAAATTTAGTGTGGCAAATTTTACACACACTCACCCACTTACCCTCACTCACTCACACATACACGAAATGGCAATAATAAAGTTGCTACCGCCCTTTTCATCCCCCCTCCTCCTTCTTTTACTTAGCTAGCCTTCCTGGTCCTGCTGGGGCCTTTTGCTTCCGTTACGTCTTGACTTTTGTTATTGTTACCCCGCAACGAAATTCCATTATGAATCCTTGCTCATTGTTTTGTGCATCGTCGGTTTGTGGGTTTATCAAGGGCATGCCCTTCCGTTGTCACCCATCCCTCTTCCCTCTTCCCTCTTTCTCTCTCTATCTTGTCTCGTGTACACAAAATTAATATTACAATTTTTGCGCTGTCGTCGTCGTTGTGTTATTTGGGGTCTCGGTAATGGGTCCGGGGTCTGTCATAAGAGTGAAATTATTTCAGAAAGCATATTTCAAAATGAAAATTTTCTTGCGGCTTTTGGCTAAAACAAATGTTTGGCCTGGTCTCCGTTCTCAGTTCTCCGTTCTCATTCTCTTGGCCATGGTCTGCATTCGTCGTCTGGTCTGGTCCGCTCTGGTTTGGCTTTGGAAAGGTTCCGGGGTTTTTGGCCTGGTTTTATAATGAAATAAATTTCATTTGCTCATTGAGTCGACAAGCAGGCTAGCTGCTTGACTGGCTGGCTGGTTGGTTGGCTGCTGACTGAATAGCTGGCCGACATGTGTGGCCAGGCATGAAGACGTTGTGGAATTTGCATGCATGTTGGACTCTCAAGTACGAGTCGGACGCATTAGGACGGACACATTAACTCTGCGTATGTGTGCGTGAGTGTGTGTGTGTGGAACACACATTTAAGGTATTAAGACTTGGCCCAAATGAAATATGACATGGTTGACAAAAGGCCTGGCCACTGGGACATCTATTGCCGCTCACACACACAAGCACAAACACATACAGACAGGCACGCACACAGAGAGAGAAAAAATCAATTGAGTTGGGATTGAAACGAAAAGCAATTCTCTGCCATTCCCTTAAAAATAACATAACATTGCTACTGTGGTTAAAAATAAAAATTCGAGGACACTTTTTGCAACCATTTGTAATATCGATAATTTGAATAATGTTAGAAGAATATTTTTATTTTAGCATGGGCAACAGAAATTAGAATGTCCTAACCATTTAAATCGTTTTTTGCTATTTTAAAAATAGATCTCAATTAATGATTTAAGAACACATCTAATCGTACATTTATTACCATTCCAATTTGATTGAAATAAATACTTTTTTTCGCAAAAAAGAAAAGCAAAGTTATGTTCTTTTACCTCAGATTAGCCCCAAATTTAAATCGATTTTGCGCTATTTAAAAAATAGTTTTACTGCTGTTCAAAACTAAGGCTGCTGAGGTTTAAAAGAACACACTTCTAAACAGTAATTTATCACCATTCCAATTCGATTGAAATAAATTCTTTTTATAGAAAAAACAAGACCAGCAAAGCTTTATTCTTTTCTTTCATTAGCCACAAATTTAAATTTATTTTTTACTATATTAAAAATAGATCTAAATATAGATTTAAGAAAACTTCTTCATAAATGCTTTTTCTAGAAAAACAAGACTAGCAAAGTTGTATTCATTTCTTTCATTAGCCCCAAACGTACATCGATTTTTTGCTATTTCAAAAATAAATCTTTTTTTTAGCTAAAAATGAAAGCTACTAAGATTAAAAATAACGATTTAAAAATACAAATATGTATAAATATTCATTTACCACCATTCCAATACAATTAAAATAAATACTATTTCTAAAAAAAAAAATATAAGCAAAGTTTCATTCTCTCCCCAAAAGTATGTAGCGTATATATAATAAATGTTGACGAAGTATCAAAGCAGATTATCGGCTTAATGAAATAAAACTGAAGCAATGCACTGCATTAAATAAAGCTGTAAAGAATAATTTTGCATTTTCATATTCACAAAATATTTTTATTTTAATAGGAATATTTCCAAAAATCTATACAAAAAATGTCCACTCTTTAAAGAATTCATACATATGCATATATCACAATTCTTAAATCAATAGAATAGAATAAAAATTGTATTAGTTGAATAGTTTTGCATTTATGCTTTCGTAAAATATTTGAATTTCAATATTTAAGAATATGTTCACAAATAAAAAATTGCTTTGAATGTATTTTTATACCAACATCAATCTAAACTTAAAATAAATGAACTAAATATTGTGCCGTATTTATCAGAATAAAAATATATTTTCACAAAGTTCTTAAGAGTATTTCTAATAATAATTTTTTCGAAAAATCTCGTATTAATCTTAACTTTTACGTATTTACTACAACAATTCTGGCCACAATCCAGATGGCAAAGGAAAGTATGGAAAAATGCTTAAAGTATTTCACATGGCATACAAAATGAATTCATATATTAAAATCAATTTCATTGAAGAACAATTTCAACCGCAATTGGTACGTCAACTCTACGTACAACATATTATAAAATTCTTAAAGTTATTTTATGATGGCTAGCATTTAGATTGGCATATTTCTCTCTGTGCACGCTCACATGTCCACAAACTCGCACTAACTGAGAATCCCTTGCGGGGATGTTGTACAACAGCAATCGCCCAATAGCAAATATTTTGCCTGATGTTGCGCTCTATCGCCAGATATAGCAAAGAGATAGAATCTCTTCTGCTGCTGCTGCTGCTGTCCCTTCCTTTATCATGTCCTGCGCTGTTCTGTCCTGTCCGGTTCTGTCCAGCTGGCTCTGCATTAAATGCCACTCCGGCAGTCAGTTCGCTTTAGCTCCACTCACTCTGCCAGCGTGATGACGACAAGGACGACAAGGACAACGACGTGGACGCCGACGACGACGACGACGAGTTCATTCGTCCTGCCTCGTTTCATTTCGACACCAAAAACGCAGCGGGTGTTGCGTTGCATACTTTGCAGCTTGTGGCATATAGCATCGAAAGCATCGTCAGCATCGTCAGCATCATCATCGTCATCATCGTGTTTATACCCTGTGCCTCATAAAAAAGCTTCAAGTAATGGGTATCATAAAGTTGTGCACACTCATCGTATGTGTGTGTGTGTCTGCGAATACGTGTAGCGCATAAAATATACACTTTATTGCGCCATTCCACCCACAAATATCGTTGCCGAAAATTGCAAAAAAATCGTTTGAAAACTGCAGTTTTAGGTAAACAGCTCTGCTTTTTTGACACATGTCTCGATTTTATGACCTTCTATACTTTCATTAAATATCAGAGTTATTCAACTCTTATTTTTTTCATAATTGTCAAGAAATAAATTTTGAAAAAAAAAAAAATTTATTCATTCGCATTATTTTTGTCAAGAAATAAATATATGAAAAAACAAAGGAAATGCATTTGCTTTATTTTTAAAAAGAAATAAATCTATGAATAAAAAATTTGTTTTATTTAAACTAAATTGAACGAGAAATCATTTAGTCAGAATGTATTTAAGATTTTTAATTATTTTTTGTTTTTTATAACTATAGCAAGGCTTTCGAATTTATAATGAGTGTTTTCTTTTTTATTTCTTGAAATAGTTTTATTATTCAACTGTATTGAAAATATTCAAATATTTTATTATTGTTTTTTTAAAGTAAGTGAGAGTTTCTCTTTCTTTAATTTACACAGATTGTTAGTTTTTCATTCTTCAATACTTCATTCGAGTAATGAACTCAATTATCCATATATCCCGTTTGACCAATTTAATTATTTTTAATGTCTTAAGCTAAGGAAATCTTCCTTTTGTTTTTCTCTTCTTTTTATCAAGTATTCGTCAAAAAAATAGGTCTTTCCTACTTTAATAATATAGGAAAAGTAATGTTATTTTCGTTATAAAATTCTTAAATATAAATGTTAAAATTTGTGGCATCTCAATAATGTTTTGGACATAGAAGGAGAACTTTAAAGTTTGACAAATCTGTGATACATGTGAACTCTTACAAAATTAAAAATAACATCTCATTCAAAAATTCTTTTGCTGAAAACATTTCACTAAAAACAAATTGCCTAAAAATTTTACTTTTATTATATTAAGAAATAACTAAATCATATATAAAAATTAGTTTTCGATTTCGCAGGTGTACATATTGTACATATGTATATAAATTGTAGAATTTTTTCAGATGTTATGTAAATAAAGAAATTTTGCTTATTTGTAAAAGTTTTGGTAGAGCAACCAATAGTCGAGACGTATGTTAAGCTGTATTCGTGTATTAATTAAGACGAGCAACATTACAATTTATGCAACACTTCATATTTTAATCAACATATGTAACATGTATTACATTTGTAGATTAGGAAAAAGCAACATGTTTGGCTTGCAAGAAAATGATTTATGGTTGACTTGACTTTAAAGGCCACTTTTAATGTCAATTTCTATGGTAAACAAAATAGAGGAAGTAAAATTTATAGTTTAGATTGTCAATTTTGCAGGGTAACTGACAGGTTGTGCTTTCTCACCTGGATACTTTGTGCTCTCGTTTAAAAGATAAACAAGTCGACATTTTGACAACCCAAAATGCGGGCCAGGCAACAAAATGTGGCGAGTGTGGCAACTGCGGCTGTAGCTTTAGCCATGGCTGCGGCTGCGGCATTTGCTGTCGTTGCCATTGTCTCTTCTGCTCTGCTCTGATGTTTTCTCTGCTTCAGCTGGTTCGCTTTATGAAAACTCCATAAACTTTCATCAAATAATCGAAATCAACTTTCAACTTCAGCTTCGGGATGTCTGCAATTTATATGCAAATTTGATTAAGAAAATACTGCGAGGCTTTGGCTTTTGCTTTCCGTTGCTGATCCACAATCCTTCTCCCTGTCCCTTCTCCCTCTCCTACTCGATGCTTAAGAGAAATTTCTCTAGTTGCCCCCTTCCGTCCTTTTGGCTGGGTAAGTAATTGAAACAAAAAATATGCATTTGACCAGCATCGCGTTTCGTGTTGGTCCGCTTAACTAATGTAATTTAAAATGGACGAGTGGCAAATTACTTGCCCTTAAAAACGCGAAACATTTGCGGACATTCCTTTTCCCCCCACATCTCCCCATCGTCCCCCTCCGGCGACGCCTTTGGCGTACCCGAAACACACAAAAAAACAGGAAAAATAATGCCGTTGCGTAAATTGCCCAGCGCAAATCCCGTGAAAATAAAAATTGTTAAAATAAATTGTGTGGGCGGTCGCAAATTGGTTTGGCTTTCTGCTTGGCTTAATTTGTAATTCAAATGTTCTCGTTTCGTTCTCGTTCACTCAGCGGCGAACGCTTGTTAAATACGCCCCAGCGGTCGCAGCAGCGATCTGGCAACGCTGCAATGAATCATTGCTGCCTAAGTGGCAGTGCTGTAAACCGCCATAAAACATCATTAAGTGTTGGCAAACGCAATCAAAGGCAACACGGATTACCACACACAGATGAATGGCCAAAGCTAACGATCAGTGCTGTAAAATGCCACGGATTATGATGATGAATGCGCAATGTGAACAATCAGTGTTGTTAAATTCTATTAAGTGTTATGAAGCGTATTGTAATGCTGTGGATTACTGTGGCGAATGAGCTATGCTCACAATTTGTATTCTGCTAAGGGCTGTAAAATGCAGAGATGATTAGCCAAAGCTAATGATCAGTGTTGCTAAATGACATGAACATAAAGATAATTGTTGTGCATGAAAGCTAATAAAAAAAAGGAATAACTTAATTTTTTGGGATTCGATAATAAGCTCAATTTAGTGTTGTCAAGCGTAAGCGAACTTCGGTTTAATTTAAGCTTATTAAATGTCGAAAAATAATATTGATTTAAATGATATGGTTCTAAATAATACTACCACACAGATAAATGATGAAAGCTAACGATCAGTGATGTGAAATGTCACGGATTATGATGATGAATGCGCAATGTGAACAATCAGTGCTGTTAAATTCTATTGAGTGATTTCTTTTATTGTGATTCTTTTGTACTTATTGTGTTTTAAACAGCAATAACAACAATACTACATGTTGCGGATGGCAATGGCCAACAAGTCCCCGAAGCTAATGGTAATAGTGCCATTCTGTTGTGTGTCCCGTTGTCTAAATGCCTCCGTTAAGCGCTGAACCTGCACGCACAGCACAATGAACTGATCCACCGAGACCTCTTTGTTATTAGGATCACTCTTTTTCACCAGGAAATTTATAAATTCCGGCGTAAGCGCAAAACCCATTTGAGTGAAGGCTACATGAAAATACATAAAACAAAAGTTATCTAAAGCTGCTATCGTTAAGATATCTTTCACGTTTACCTTGCGTCAGTTCGCCCTCCTCGATATGACCGGATCCATCTTGATCGTAGGTCTTAAAGACCTGCAGCCATTGATTGATATAGTTGTAGATCTTCTCAAACTCATAGATATCGATGGTGCCGCTGGCGTCGTTGTCGAACATGCCTACAAAATAAAACATTTTAAAGTCAAATAAACACACATAAAAACTTTAAGTAAACAATCATCAAATGCTTAGGCAACACGAGAAAAGCACATGGCCAATTCCTTTGTTTATGTACACATTATTTGAGAAAGCTACCTCAGACTGACTCATAGGAAACCCTCTATGGATTTGCATGATTCGACTTACTTATCATGCGTTTGCATGCGTTGTCCGAAAACTTCTGTCCATGCCCATTAATCAGGGCTGCCTGGAGCTCTTCGGAATTGATCTTGCCCGATCGATCTCTGTTTACCATCGCAAACCATTGCTGAGCTTGTGGCGACACCTGTGCATTTTGTGGGGGAAATGCGCCAGGAGGAGCAGCATAGCCACCGCCAGGCTGAGCGTCGGCATTGTAGCCACCACCCTATAATGCACATGCAATAAAAAAACATTGAAGAATATTTACCTTCTTAATTATACGAGATAATAACTTACGTTGGACATTTTGTTTAATGCAATGTAATTTAATATACATACTTCAATTGTGACGGAATACACACGACACACACAAGCAGTGTTGCCAGTTTAGCTTATTATAAGCTAGTTCTAGTATATTTGAAAATGGAAAAGCTTGTAAAATATGCATCTTGCTTATAGCTTGAAATATAGCTTATTTTAAAATTCATCTAACATAAACCGTTTGTTCTGTAAGAAAAATATGCATGCTTGTTCTTTTTTTGCCGATGGTTATGTGCATTTCGTATGATCGTGAATTTATTTCTAATTAATAGTGTCATCGAAGAACGATCTTCTGAAGTGTTACCACTAATCGTTTGGAGTTGTGAAATTAAATAAAGCGTTTGTTAAAATGCCAAAAGAGATATATGTATGTATAAACAAATTTTTCGCAGCATTGAAGAAGCATATGTTAGCAATAGGCAGTAATAAGATATTTAATAAAATTTTTGTTCAATCATACAGAAAACTATTATAAATCCATACCCTTTGAATTGGTGTTTTTTTCTATTGGAAACTGTCGCAATGAAAGTTTAAAGACCTAATCATAAATATAGCCCCCAAAGATTTTTGCAACCCACATAAAAACATAGTAAGGTTTAATGTTTTCTCTCATTTGGGTGTAGGTTATTTTTCTGCATTATTTTTTTTTTAAATTTTGCCTTTTCCATTTTGTTTTTTTCAAAAATCTAGCTTATACGGGTGCTCAGAACCTGGCAACACTGCACACAAGTGATAGCTCAGCTGTGAATTAATTTATTACTTTTCTGTGCGTAAGCTTTTATCGATATATCGCAGGCATATCAACTCTGTCATATTCGATTTATTCGTGCGTCTATCGTTTCGTTTCGCTTTGTGTTTGTAATAAGAGGCAGAGACCGGCGTAAACAAGCAAGTTTTTTGGCAAAAACAAAATGTCGCACTTTGTGAATATGCAGGTTTTTTCAAACTATCAAAAGTACATAGATAATGAACAGAAAATACGCGAGGTAAGTGAGAATTGGTGACATTATTGCAGAATGACAAACTGTATTATTCAAAATTTGCGCAGAACATTCGTATTGTAGTGTGGAAGATTGAGCACTTGGCCAATGATGCAACAATTCAATTACAGATCATACACTCCGATTTAAGCACAGATTAATGGCCAAAGCTAACGATCAGTGCCGTAAAATACCACGGATTATGATGATGAATGCGCAATGTGAACAATCAGTGCTGTTAAATTCTATTAAGTGGTATGAAGCGTATTGTAATGCTGTGGATTACTGTGGTGAATGCAATTTGTACTCTGCTAAGGGCTGTAAAGTGCAGAGATAATTAGACAAAGCTAATGATCAGTGTTGCTAAACCTGAAGATTAAGATAATTGTGGTGCATGAAAGGCTCTAAAAAGGTATAGCTTATTTTCTAAGTATTCGATTTCGCTTCGCTCTAAAAGATAATGAGCGCAGTTTAGTGTTGTCAAACGTAAGCGAAATGCCTTCGAAATGAAGCTTATTAAATGTTGAAGAATAATAATTGAAATGTTTTGGTTCTACATACATATATAATACTGCTTAACCTTGACAACGATATTTAAACTAAACAGCTAAGTTACTCGAATTGCAAGATACAACACTGTTTATCAATATTATCTATCAAAGCTCATTGCAGCGCTGTAAAGTGTTTAAAAGGAAATCAAGTTTTTAATCGTTATGATAATTGTGATGAATGAAAGATGCTAAGAAAAGGTAGAGCTTATTTTCTTAGTACTCGATTGAAATGCCGTCTAAAAGATAATGAACTTCATTCAGTGTGAAAATTTTTTATTTATAGAGTTTATTATAATATTACTTCACCTAGAAAATTAAATTTTGGCTGCGTTAATTGAAATGAAAGCAACGACACTGTTAATCAACACTATCAATCATAGCTAATTGCAGTGCTGTAAAATATTTAAAAAGAAAGCGTCAAGTGTTGTGAGTCTTTATGATAAGCGGCTGGTAAACGCGAGTATATTTAGCTTAAATACTTAATTATCGCTAAATGGAAATGTTGTGCAGCGAAAATAAGAAGATTAAATTTTAATTGGGCGGCTAAAATGGGTTTGACACACCTACACACCTACACACACACACACACACACACGCATGCAGATTGACTCAAACATGTACATGTGCATATTTTTAGAATAATTTGAAATATTAATTGCGCAAATTAGTGCAACCTAATTAAAGAAGCTAATAACTCGGCTGTCAGTTCACTTCAACATGAGCAATTTAGTATTTTGCCCCCTCTAGAGAGTTTAATCGAATAAAAGCGTTTTCATTTTTTATGCATATTAATTACTTGAAATTCCTTTCAAATATATTTTACTTATGCATGCGATAAATTCTTTTGTCGATAATGCGAGCGCGTAGTTTTTTTTTGTGTATGTGACGAGGTGTTGGAAATGTTAATTAAAATCGGTTGATAAATGAGCACAGATAATGGGAGTGTGAATAAAATTCTGCAAAAATATTTATAATAATTCAATTTTCGCTTTGTTTCGATTAAGTGCAGCTGCCAAGTAATTGACTTGTCAAACTTGTAAACGATTTAGAGCAAAAAGTTATGCAAGAACTTGACAACAACAATAAGAACATTTCTTAAGTTATTATGTTAAGCTCGGCTGTGCTTTATCCTTCAATTAGTAGCAGTCAAATCACTTTATAAACTGCCAGCTTTTCCCACTTAAATTCTATAAAAAATTGCCATAATTCTATAATATTCCCCATAGAATCCTGCAAGCGTTGCATGCAAAGAAATGTGTTCATCTTTTTTGTTCGTTTTACAATTTTGTGTTCGTTTTTTTTTTTTTTTTTTTTGCTGGCGTTCTACGGGAAATATGGCCAATAAAACTGTCATCAAAAAGTTGTAAAGTAATGAAGCATTGCGGGAAAAAATGTAAGAAAAACATTTCGGGAATGAAATGCGCACTTGAGGCAAAACTTTTGCTGCCAGCGATTCAACAAAATGTGAAGCAAGCAACACGCAAAAAAAAAACAAAAATGAATATGAAAATGAAAATGAAAATGCCAAAAATGAAATGGGAAGAAAAAGTAAAAATATTAATAAATACTCGTAGATTGTCGAAATGCACATTCACAAAAGAGATTTACATTTTAAGCGGTGCTGAAAAGAAGTCGCTTTCCTTCCTCCCTTCCTCCCTTTCACCCTCCTCGCTTCCTTCGCCCTACAACATTGTTCCTCTTTGTGTCGTCGTCGTCTCTTGTCTCCATCGTCCAGCTCAGTGGCACATCTCCAGCTGCTGCACACAATGTTGCACATTATTTTGCACTCTATCAATTTGAGCTCAAGTTGAGCGCAAGTTTTTCCAGCTTTGCCCCTATATACATAAATTCATACAATATATCTATATTGTTACCCTGTAAAAGTGGGCGCTGAGGGTGGCTTGACAGTATCTCGTGTTGGCCAGCAATAAACATATCTCATTAAAACCATGAGCTGCGTCTTGCAACCGTCCATCTCAATCAATCAAAATGAGTAATTACCGCCATTATCTATATTGACACCCTGTAAAGTGCTTAGCTTGGGCGGGCTATAATAAGTTGTGGGTGTTTCTTTTTTTTAGCGGGTGGCTTACAACGTGTATTAAAATTTCCTCGTTAAGATATCAAATTGATGTCTTAAGGACTCTTTAAAATACTATTTATTTTTTATATAAATAAAAACGAATTCCACATACAATCTCTTTATAATTGTCAACTTGTTAGTCTAGACAACCCTGCTGTTGCGTAGTTACAGAGTATTACACTTGACTAAAGCATTCTTCTGCTTGTGCTTTCATTCCTTCCTGTCTTCTCTTCTTTTTTTCTTTTTTTTGGGCATTCCTTTTGACTCTCGTTGTTATTGTTGTTAAAAAGTTTGCTCCACTCATAATTCCCGATTGCTCTTTTGTTCAATTGCCAAACGTAGAGTGGGCATTGCTATGACTGCGAGAGAAGCGAGGCGAGGAGGAAGACACCAAAAGGGGGGAGAGAGTGTGAGTTTCGGAGTCGTAACCAGCAGCCCGCATCAGCAAGTTGTTTTACGCAACATTTACTGTGGACTCACTGTGGCCAGGCCAAGAAGCCCCCCAAAGACCAAGAGACCAACCGGCAGGACCAAAAGGACCTAAAACCAATGCCAACTTTGGACTTTGCCGAGAAGACTCCGAATGTCTATGCTACTGCTGCGTGTGTGTGTGTGTGTGTGTGTGTCTGTTTTTTTTTCCGCTAATTGGAAAAGTTGCAAGTTGTGCGGGCTGCGTGAGCGTTTAGATGTCTTCTCCCTTACCACAAACTTCCCAGCGACTTCCCAGTGATCTGATGTGCTGAAGTCTTCAATGTCCCGAGGTCCTGCTGACTTGGCCATGCGGCAGTGGCGGCTTTTATGGCATTTGGAATGCTTATTAGCAGCTGACACGGCGTCAAAGTTTATAAAGCATGAGATTTTACACTCGTAATTGCCCATTAGCCGCCCCTCCTTCCGTTCGCCCCCGATGTGTTTGAGAGATGTTGAGATGTGCCTAAGCTGCGTCTTCCTGCGCTTTATGCCATTGTAATTACAATAACCGAATGACTTATATTTTGAGGCAAATGCTTTGCATCCGTCTGATAACTCTGTCTTCTAGTCTCCATCTAATCCCCTCCCCTATCCTCTGCCGTCGTTTCTAATTCCCTTCGCCAAAATTGAATTGCCCGAGAGTGCGCCGACGCTGAGAGAGAGAGCGAGAGCGGGAAATACATTGGGATATTTTTGTTCCCTGGCAACAGGACGAAACTGGCAAAAGGTGTTCAGTTACGAGTTCGTTTCGGTTAGTCAGTCTATTGCCACAAATGGCCGCGTGTGGCAGACAAAAGCGCATGAAAAATTCATAAGGCGAATTCCAAAGCGCAACGGCAACAGCAACAATAGCAACAACAACAACAAAGAGAACAACAGCAACAAGAACATCGAGCAAAAACGTTAGTCGTCAACGTCATCATCATCGTCATCGTCATCGGAATCGAATGGCGAGCGGCCAATGAACGTTGCTTTCTAATACCCAAAACATAGAGCTAAAGGTGTGCACTCGTGTGTGTGAGTGTGCGAGTGTGCGAGTGTGTGTGCGTATGTGTGTGTTAGTGAGTGGCTAACCGAATACTTGACGTTTTACTTTCATATAGTTTCCTTCAACATACAAAAAATAAAAAAAGGAACGACAAGAAAACAAAATAAAATGAAAGGAAAATTTGCCAACAAAATTCAATGGCAAATCGAAAAGTGCTTGACAAACGAGTATAAAAAAAAACAGAAATAAATGAAAAGAAAAACCAACAACAATAACTGGGACAACATTACAAGAATGAGAGTGTGCGTTTGTGTGTGTGTTGGTGTGTAAGTTAGTGTGTTTTGTGTGTGTGCCAACACAAATACACGAGTGCTTTACGCTCAACAAATTTACGATATATACAATAAATATCTATATATATATGCGAGTATATGTGAAGTGTATATAAAAGCAGCACAAACAAAGAGCAAATGTTGATTATTTGGTCATTCGGTTGTGGTCCTTCTCTCCCTTCACCCCCTCACTCTTCGCGCGTCCTTAGGGTATATTGAGTGACTGCTGCAGGACCCCCTCTCCAGCCCCTGCTAATCCCCCGTTTATGTGCACAGAAAGAGCCTCAAGTATCATTGAATTGTTAAACACAATTAGGTTTTGTTTGCGCTCTTCCCAGCTACTGCGATATCACTTTAATTACAACAACTTTACGCCTTGCAAAAAAGATAAGTTCTCACTTGCTACACACACACTCTCACACTCACACTCTCTCCAGATATAGTATTATATTATTATAGCTGAACTTGTTAGTGATAAAAAATAACAGCAAAAGTTTCTGCAAGCTTCAATTGTGAGTTAATTTTTCATAACAAAAGTTTTGCTTATTTCTCTCTGCTTGCTTGCAAAGAGGAGAGAAGACGAGGGGGCAAGGAGGAGGAGGAGGAGGAGGATAGAAGGGGCTGGTGAGTGCTTGTGTTTGCATACATTCGTTTGCCACAAACAACACCACAATGTTTCTCATGTGTAAATTAAATGAAATTTCTGTAATTTATTCGCTTGGAATTAATTGAATTCAGCAAAAATTGCATTCACATTCGTCAAAAAAAGACAAATTATAAAAATGAAGTACATTTAAAAAAATAAAATAATGTATTCCTGATGACATTTTGCGTAATTGATTTGGGAAATGCAATTTCCAGAGATGACAGCATATTAAATGAAGGGGCAATAAATGAAAATCAGTTTGTAGCTAAAACCGAGTCATGCAAACGTAGCAAAAATGTAAATTTTTGTATATATTTATGTATTTTTGCAATTGTTGAAGAGGCAAATGACAATCCCTAGAGAGTTGTGTGAATAACTAATGAATATACATTTATGTTATCATAAGTTGTTTATGTGCAAAAAAATATAAATGAATACATTTCTGAATCTCCACACAATTTAATGCCACTTATGAGCTGAGCGTTTAATACTTGCTTTATTTTCAATTTCATTTTAATAATAATTTCTCTTCATTGAAGACTTTAAACAGTCGCAAAAATATTGTTAAATCCTCTCTGAAAAATACGCATTTTTAGCATCAACTGTGCAAAGAAATGAAACGGACAATAGCTTTGTTTATAATCCAGCTGTGCTATTTGTTAATCCTTCAGCTAAAATGAAAGCCAGCATAAAGTCTGTTTAGCTCAATTTCGCCACACTGGTTGCCGCTGTCCAAAAGTATGCTTTCTATTATTTATAACTAGAATTTCAGTGGCGATGGCGAGAGAGCTGGTCGTTGAATAAATGAAAATGAGACACTTGGCCTTTATGCCGAAACGATTGCAAAAGTCCTTCGCATTAATTATGCACAGTTTCGACAGCAATAAACAATAATAAAAATAACACTTGAACTATGCAAAATTCATAATGAACTTTGTCGAACTTGCGACAAAGGCAGCAGAGTGAGTGGGACAAAGTTTGGGGGCTGCATAGCGCTGCTATTGATATACAATATAATAAATTGTGCTATTTTAATGAAGAGCCCGAAAGTATGCTACGGAAATTGTTGTAGCGCAATTGAAAGCAGTCTTTGCGTTTGGCCTCCCGAAAAGTATGCTACACTAAGCGTAATGCGGTAAAATTAGGCAAAATATCGTCGTTAGGAACGAAATGGCAGCCGCAGCGGTTCTCGGTTACATAAAAGCCCACCCATTAAAGCCTTGGACACAAGGCGTGGCATAGTTTATGGCATTTTAATCATTTAACAACGCTTTGGTTTGCAGTCAACATGCAAATTGCCTGGCGAGCAACCAAACAGGACGAACAGACCCAAACAACAGCAGCAGCAACAACAAGAGCAACAACAACAACAACATCGGTAGCACCACCAGAAGCGACAGCAGCAAAAACACAATAAAAATTGCCTATAAATGGGCGGAAGAGCAGTAGCAGGAGGAGGAACAGGAGTAGGAGCTGATGGTCGAGGAAATGGAGAAGGCCATGTGGGTGTAGATGTTGTAGGTGATGGTGTTGTTGTTGCTGTGCCGGCGACTGCGATTGTGACTGGGACTGTGGGAGTAGCCGACGCCATTGGCATGGATATACGCACAAGGACAACAACAACAACAGCAATAAACAACAACAAAGACAGCAGCAGCAACAACAACAGAAGCAACAGCAACAACAACAACGAATCAACGTCGACGTCAGTCAAACAGAACAACAAAGCGAAACTTCCGCATAGGATGCGACGAAACGGAAGTTATTTTGGTCGTTTGAACGTACGGATCTATCTCATCTATTCATGCTGCTATCTGCTGCTGATAATGGCAGCAGCTGGCAGCAACAATGTGGTAAATGGACTCAAATGCTATTGCAATCCAAAGGAATGCGATGTTATACGGGCCCTCGACTGCCCCGGCAAGGGCCTAATGCTCTGGGATCCGTGCCAGTAAGTTAAACCACTCATCTACAATATTTTATGCGTATCTATTCCACAATTCCTCCTATACACATACATATATTTCGAATATTACGATTCTCATTCGTATTCGCATTCGCATTCACATTCACATTCGCACACTCTAATTCTATTCATGTGCAGATGCTGCCGCATATGCGCTAAAACGTTGGGCGAATCCTGCGGCGGACCCGGCGGCTTTTCCGGCCAATGCGAGCCGCCCCTTCAGTGTGTTACCAAACTGCCCATTAGCAGCGGTCTCGGCGTCTGCATGGGTAAGTCTCTTCTTCTTTCTCTTATTCGCTTTCTCTATCTCTCTCTCTCTCTCTCTATATTTATCTCTGTTTTTGTTTGGACTGCATGTGCGCCGTATTAATTTCGAAAGCTACTTCTCAGCATTTTTTATTATGTTTATCACATCTTAAATTCCACTCAGATACCCGGTGGCTATCATATAAAAGTGCATATTAGTGGCAAGTGAAAATTGCCGCTCATTTAGAACTGAGTGTGGTACACAATTTAAGTTAGTTTTTCATATTATATGCGCATTCATTAGCTTCTTAAATTTATAAATATTTAAAAATATTTTAACCCATATAATAAGTTTACTTTAAATGAATTTCGATTATTTATTTTTGGTGTGGAAATTCGCTGCTTTTTTTCTGAAAATAGCATTGAATTTTTTTTTCGGTTATCTAATATTCGCAATCTATAAACTTAATTATAAGCTCATTGCATATTAAAATTGCAAGTTTATCCACAAACTATGTACGATACTATAAGCTTTATGTAGACAGGTCTCTGATGTCAAATGCGTCATTCGTACGCTTTCAAAATATAATATATGCCAAAACATTCTGGTTTTTTTTTTGACAATATATGAAACATATTGCTCTTGCTATTGATTAGTTTTATAATTGTTGCTTACGTTGATGTTGGATAACCGTTCGACTCTAAGATAGTTACACAAATTGAAGGCAGTCGCAAAAACAGAAGTCGCTAATATGTTACCATTACAATGTTTTTTTTAATGATTAAAAAATGTTAAGTCGTTCCTTTTTGATTTGATTTCAAGCGATGTCGCACGAGGCAACTCTTTCCTTTGCCATATTTATATAAATTTGTAATTTATTCACATTGTTCGTGAAAAGTATTAGAAGAAAGGATATAAAATATATACTAAATATATAAGCTATTATTTTATAATTTTAATATAATGAATATATCGCAAGAAAACACCAAAAAGCAAAGAACACTTGACAGTGAATTAATTTTGTTCTCGTAATATTTCTAATTGTTTCGTTGTGTTGACATTAATTTATTAGTTCAATAAAGTCCGATTACCGTATGATTAATTGCACTAATAGAAGACAGAGCCTTCTGAGAATATATACGCCAAATATTGTTCGCCCCGCAGAAACTTGAGGTGCAGTTGGTAGTTTAAGTCAAATATTCCGGTCGGATACATATCAGGGATTAGTGTGGCATTTGTCATTCCATACGTTATGCACTGTAAATATTGACTGGCGTATTAATGGCATAATTTAGATAAATTTATAATATTAATACCCACCTCTGATACTGGGCAATTTGTGGGTAGATTGCTGCCAATTTGAAAGCGCTTAAAGAACTTGCCGTAAAAGCTGCCGATGTTGATGGAGTTGAGAAACTTGCAACCATCCATTTTGACTTGGGTCAAGCTCAATTTGGTGCCATCTCGCTTCATAATATCCAAGATGATCGCAATGTTAAACGATCTCACTGTTTCCAATAGACTGAAATTCACGGAAAACGAGGGATCGGATCTTTTTTTATGCACTTCGCAGCGAATTTGACTCACAACTGACGCTTCAATGTTTAAGCACGTCAAGTTTCTCAGCTCCACCGAGACGGGTCGCTGTGAAAGAGTAAAAATTACATTTCATTAATCACAAATTGGTTTCAATTAAAATTGTACCTTAGCTTCACTCAAGTGCGGCAAAGTCAACACAGTTAGGGTCAAGAATAATACTTTGTATTTCATTATTCAAGTGTTCTTTACAGTTGAGAGGAATGTTAGTAAATGAAATCATAAATAAATAAATCATCTTATTTAAATTGGAGCAACAATCAAACAAATGTCCAATTAATGTGATTTTAATATGCACGAAAATTAATTGGATTTTCGTTCTATCGATTGTCCATCTAATGAGCAATCGCCCCCGCCCACACACACGTCATGCATAATTGCTGAATTTTCCAAAAATGTGTTTGCTTTGCTTTTCTCTCCCTCACTCGTGTGATTACAGATCTGCAACATTTGACAGCGCTCACATACAGCCAGCTGAGCAACTGCACTGCGGATGAGGCGATTGTGCTGGAGCCGGGCTGTGAGATAACCAACAAACGCTGCCAATGCTGGCCCACAATGCGCACTTGTCTCAGCCAGCTGTCCACTGATGGCGGCACGCCAAGCAATTCGCGTTGGCATTTCAAAAATCTCGAGGTAATTTTCTATAGCATACTTATTGGCGTCGCATCAAAACCATTCGTTAAAGCGCAAACGAAAACACAAATATTCGTTTGTGATTGAGCCAGGTGTGATTGCTGTTAATTGCATTTTCTGTTTTCTGTTTGTGTGTGTACGTTTGGGATTTCTAGGACTGCCAATTGAACTTGCAAAATCTGATTAAACTCGAATTGGAATTCGATGAAGACTATAAAATCTCACCGAGTAAATTTACATACAAAAAAGCTGCGCAGAAAGCGAAAATCGTTGAGGAAACGCATGTGAGTTGAATTTTTTATCAGCATTTCGCAAATCGAATACATTCGAACGTAATACGTTCGTAATTTATGCATTTGATTTATTTATTGTCGCTTCGATTTATTTATTGCAGCATCATTTTGGAAGATGAAGATGATGGTGGCAGCAGCATCCAGCAGCAGCAGGAGCAGCATGAAACCGTCTAAAAACGTCCCCCCTTCTATCTCTTCTCATAAATAAAATTCTTGTACAGATAGTATGCTTACTTCTATGAAATGTGGCTATTATAAATATGATAATAAACAAACCTATACATTATACAACACAATACACTTATACATGCATTCATTCAAACAGACAGACAAACATCAACACACATACACACACACATACGTACGTATTGGGTATGGTAAATATAAACTATTGTATGTATTGTATGTATCCCTAAGACATTTGTTACTTTATTGTTTTTTGAAACAATGTGTGCGCATACATAATGTATTATATATTGCAATTTCTATTCCTAACAAGACAGAAACCTAAAGAAAAAAACAAAAAACATAAGAAATACCTACAAAATATATTTGAAACATTTTACGAATGTTGTTGCTTTCGAAAATAATGCGATTAAGAAAAGCATCGAAATATATATATACATAAATGGCCAGAAAAACTAAAGTTATTTTCATTTTTATACCCGATACCCATAGGCTAGAAGGGTATTATTTTTTTGTGCCTGCAGGAAATGTATGCAACAGGCAAAAGGAATTGTCTCCGACCCTATAAAGAATATATATTCTTGATCTGCATGAACAGACGAGACAATATAGCGAGGTCCGTTTGACCGTCCGTCCGTATGAACATCTGAAAATCTAGTATTTAGCACTCTGTGGTATTCTTTCAATGGAGTACTATATTAATATTATAATAAAAGCAAAATAGTCACGTATTAATAATAAAATATACCACATTATTATACCACAAAAATACTATCTGATGACAAAAATACTAAAATATATTATCCGTTGGAATATTTTGTTTAAAAATATTTTTGTGGTATTTTAATTTAGTATATTTTAAAATTAATACCGCACTGTTTTGCTTTTGTGTACAATAGATAGCGGGTGTCTCACAGTTGAGCACACTCGTCTGTGGTTGTCTTACTTGTTTAATTTTGATTTTTGATTTGAGCTGTGTGTTGGTGCATTTCACATACAATTTTCTACAAACGACAATTACAAATGAAAGTGTGTTCTTATTGTATTAAGAACATTTTTTTAGTAGATAATTGATCCTTCAATATAAACGTCGGCAATGATTTTGTTATCCTTTTCAATTTGCAAAGTCAATTGATGAGTTAAAGCTGGCACATTCGGCGGATATTCGTCCACTAAAACTGTGTAATTACGTATCTCGAAGACTGTGTTCTACGATTATATAAACCATATTCAGATAATGCTAAAAATGTTAATAAAATTTGCAATACATACAGCTGGAACTGGACAACCTTTGGGTAAGTTGCTGACACTGAGGATGCGCTTGAAGAATTTGCCAAAAATGTTGTTGCTGTAAAATGACTCCAGGAATTTGCAGCCATCGAGTTTGTGACGCCCGACGCTGATTTTGGTTTTATCCTTCTTGAGAATTCCCACATCGAGCCACAGATTAAAATCATTGGCACTTTCCTTAAGGCTGAAGCGTGCATACATCACTGGAACAATGCGCTTTCTATAGATAGTGCAGCTGAACTCGTGTCCCCATGAGGGATCAAGCATTCGGCATGTAAAATTGTTGATTTCAATGGTGAAAGGTCGCTGTAAGATTTCGAAAAAAAATGAAATTCTTAAAATAAACTTTACATTCTATTACCTTAGCCTCATTCAAGGACTGAAAGCTGAGAATAGCTATAGCTATAACAATTAAGCGGTACGCCATTGTTCAAACGTTGACTTTACAAGAATTAAAGAGTGAATAGGAAGAAGTTTCGAACCAAAACTAATACAAATTAAGCTTTATAAAGCAATTATAAACGTATTAAATTACATAATAACACGCATAACGCATTTTTAATATGTGTATTAATATTTGCTAATCTAGCTTTTTGATCGGTTTTGTTAAATGGCCGATTGTGAAATTGCTGCTATTAAAAGCGTGTTAATATACAGTTAATTAAGTTGTAACTGAAAGTTACAAGTTGCCTATTTTAATGCAATTTATTTACGACTCGCATTTGTGTAGAAAAACGATATCAATAATATTTAATATTCATGTATAGGTCGTAGTTCCAAGAACATATATGTGAGCGATAATTCTCTCATTGAGTTCGATTTTCATGCCCCATTCGTACGTCATTGCTGGAATACCTGGAGGATATTCCTCGGCCAGAACTGTATAGTTGCGTATCTCAAATAGTTTGTTCTATAAAATTTAATATTTTAAAAGAAAATTTTGAAAAATCAATCAATTACTTACAGCTGGAATCGGGCACTTCTTGGGAAGATTGCTGGCTGCCCGAATGCGCTTGAAGAATTTAAAGAAACCAACTTGGCTGTAAAACGATTCCAAAAATTTGCAGCCATCAAGCCTATGGCGCCCAACTGACATCTTAGAATTATCTTTCTTGATCATAGCCATATTAAAAATAAGGAAAAAATGGACGGCCGGTACTTTGAGATTAAATCGCACCGATAATGAGGGTTGAATGCGCTTTCTATGCAGAGTACAGCTGAATTCATGGGCTAACTCAGGCGCAATAGCTATGCAACTGAAGTTGTTTAGCTCAATACTTAGCTAAAAGAAAATAATTTAAATTAACATTTGATAGACATTAACATTAACATTAACATTTTTACTAACCTTTGCCTGACTTGAAATCAGTACACTAAGCAATATGCAGGTCAACAGCAACACGCGATAATCCATAGTTTATAGCTGGCTTCAAACCTATCTTGCAGTGTATGTATACAGCGTATTTTATAGAGTGCGAACAGTAGATATGATATGTTTTAAAACAAACATTTGTATTATATCAGATAAACTTCATGTTTTTCTCTAAACGCACTTTTAATACGTTCATTTTTTTGCGATTGCAATATCATTAGCATACGTCACGTTCAATTGATGTTTAACGCCATTTTGTGTATCTGCTAACAAAATGCGACATTTAAATTGCGCGCCAAAGCTTGCCGCACATTTGCAAAGCTGACCGCTTCAAAACTCGTGAAGTGTTTAGTAAATTCATGTGCTGAAGCTGACTAATATGAAACAATTCAGAAGAACACAACGTATGGAAAATGTTGACTTGAGAGGTGATACTGCGGTGTAGCTAAGGATTTTTATGCTTTGCTTCCCTAGAGGTTGCCGACCCAACCTAACATAATAGGTGATAGAGCAAATAATAATAGAAATTATTCTATTACTCATTTCATTTCCCATTCATATATCATTGCAGCAGGATTGCGAGGATATTCTTTAATTCAAACTTCAACTTTTCATATTCAACAAATCTGTAAAGAGTATAGCTAGATATCGTCATCATTATTAATAGCTCAATAAATATTCTTCACAGCCATCATTTACAAAATATGAGTAAAGCTTTATTACGCTGCAATTTTGAAATGTTAGTAATTGTTTAAACCGTTTAAAGTTCAAGGTTTATTAATGGATTGTAAGTAGATATATATATATATATATATATATGCATTATTTATATAAATGTATTATTTATTGAACAAATTTGAGCACTTAATACTGTTTAATAAGAGATTTTCCCCTGAACATAAACATCAGCAACTATTCTGTTTTTGTATTCTATTTTCATTCCAAGGAAATGTGTAATTGCTGGAACGTGCGGTGGATATTCCCGCGCCAGAACTGTATAGTTTCGTATCTCATATAGTGTGTTCTTAAAAGATAATAAAGTTAAAAAGATAAAAGAAAGGATCAATGGAATACTTACACCAGAAACAGGACATGATTTGGGTAAATTGCTAAATGTTCGAAGGCGTTTAAAAAACTTTCCGACAACGTTAACGTTGCTATAAAATGTGCTCAGTACTTTGCAGCCATCCACTGTGAGATTCGATATACCAATGGAAACTCCTTTCTTAATAATTCCCCAGGAGCATATAATATTGAATGCATCGGCCGTTTCCTTGAGATTAAATCGCACAGACATAGAAGGCAAGACGCGTTTTCGATGAAGTGTACAGCTGAACTCATGAGCTATCTCGGGGTAATAAGAAATACAAGTGAAATTGTTGATTTCAATTTGAATGGGGCGCTAAAAAAAAAAACAGTATTATATTATAATAAATCAACAAGTTCCCTGTAAAATCATCTACCTCATGCAGACTTATGTCCAGAATCCCCAGCAATATTAAAACCACTAACAAAGCACGGTAATTCATGACTCGAGGAGTGAACGCAACTGTTTGTGACTTTAGTGCATGATACGCATATATTTCGAATGAAAATAATACAATCATTGCCTCTAATTAATCGCAATATTGATGTAAGATTCATTTTTAATTTTCTATTAATTGCTTAATGATTTTTTAATACAGTTTATTTTAAATTTGTTACGTCATTATTTGGGGTTATGTCACGTATATTTATTAACATTGAACAGAAGGAAATTAATTCATTTTGTTTATAGAATATTATTTATTTGCTTGCACATCCTTGAAAAATGTAATTAAATAAACCATTCATGATATATTAATAATATCAGCTATCATCATTCTATGCCAATTCATCTTAAGCCTCATATGAAATATTGTGGCATAGGCAAACAGATGATTTTATCTCCAAAAGCTTATTTGAAAAAATTTGAAAAATGTCATTGGTTGTTGTGGATATTTTGATCAATAAAAAATAATTACTTAATGTATAAATTGGCGATTTATTGAGAAAAAACTTTGCAATAGTATTGTCACTGTAAAATTTACAACATTAGATCATCATCATCTTCGTTTCAAATCAAAAACTATTCAAATACCATTAACAACATAATATTTAAAATGGGCGCCAAGCTTTAGCTTTAATTACAAAGCTGATTGCTATGAATTGCCAAAGGTACTCCAGGCTTCAGCGGCAAGGCTGATTGCTTTGATTGCAATTGTGAAAATAACAATTGTTTTAATTTGTTATATTTTTATACTTTTTTTTATATACTTTGATTATACTTTTATTTATTATTTAAAGATCACCCAATTACAACTGGTTAGCTGGAATATTTTTCGGGTATTCCTGCGCTAGAACTGTATAGTTCCGTACTTCAAAGAGTGTGTTCTAGAATGATAATAAAGTTATTGAATATGTTCTATAATGCGATAAATGGAATATTTACGCCTGGAACAGGACATGATTTGGGTAAATTTCCGAACGTTCGAATGCGTTTAAAGAACTTTCCGACAATGTTGTTGCCATAAAACGAACCCAGAACTTTGCAGCCATCCAATGTGATGTTCGTTGAGGCTATAATATTGAGGATATAATATTGAAAGCTTCGGCAGTTTCCTTGAGGTTGAATCGCACAGACATAGAAGGCACGACGCGCTTTCGATGAAGAGTACAAGTTAACTCATGAGCTATCTCGGGGTAGTGAAATTGGTGATTTCAATTTGCATGGGTCGCTGAAATAATAATTTCATATTCTAATATTCTTAATCAACGAGTTGTCTTTATCATTTAGCTCAGCCAGACTTGTGTCCAGAAGCATGATCGGTATTAAAGCCAATAATAATGCGCGACAATTCATGTTTCAAGGAACGTAAATAACTGCTTGTGACTTTCAGTGGTTGATAGGCAAAAACTTTGAAAGGAAATCATGCAATCATTGCCTCTAATTAACCGCAATATTGATGACAGTTTCATTTAAAATTTCTCATTAATTGCTTAATGATTTTTTAATACAGTTTGCTTTTAATTTGCTAGGTCATTATTTCACTCATGTTTGGCAACATTAAGCAGAAGTTGTGTCAATTACTACACTTAATTCATTTAATTTGAAGCATTTTATTTCGTTTGCTTGCAATTATCTTGACAATTAATAACTAATAGAGCCTTCATTAATAATATCGGCCATTATGTTTCCATTTCGTTCGATCTGAAGAGTCATATGATATGTCATGGCGGGAGCAAACGGAGGATACTCTTCGGGTAATACTGTATAGTTGCGTATCTCCAAAAGTTTATTCTGAAAAATATTGCTTATTAATTAATTTGAATCAGATAAATGGGAGTTACTTACTCCAGGAATTGGACATTTCTTAGGCAGATTACTGACACTTTGAATGCGCTTAAAGAACTTTCCAACCATATTGTTGCTCTAAAACGATTCAAGAAATTTGCAACCATCAAGTTTGAGGCGTCCAACGGTTTTTTTCGAATTATCCTTTTTGACCAATTGCAGATGATACAGCAAATTATATTCATTCACTTGCTTGGCGAGTTTAAAAGCCACAGAAATTGATGGATATATGCGCTTTCGATGCAATTTACAGTCGAGTTGCAATACCCAGTTGGGATCTCGAAGTGCACAGGAAAAGTTAAGGAGTTCAATTGTAAAAGGTGGCTATTAATATTATAAAATTATATTAAGTACAAACAAATTATTAAATTAGTTTTTAACGTACCTTGGCAGCCTCGTCATGAGCCACAAAAATTGAGAGAAGCAAAAACAATCCGTGAAAAAACATTTTTCGTAGGTTATTAAGTCTGAACTGTGGAAAGCGGCATGCTACATGGAGTATATACATATAATAAATTTACTTAATGCATATTTAATTTTCTTTTGAAAGTGGTTACAGATCATTTTAAATAACACAAATTTACGAATAGATTACGATACCCGGCTTCGTTTCGAAATATATTGTAGAAATTTATGGTAAATTTTAATTTTGCAATTTATAAGTTGAACAACAAATTATGTTAATTTGTTAAGTTTGAGCTCATTAAATGCCAACTTTAATTCTGTTATTGAAATTGAAATTTACATATAATAATTTAATATACATAAAAACTAAATATTGAATTTTTTTGACATTTCAAATTTGAATTTTTTAATAAAATTAGGAATTTTAGTTACTTTAATTGTATGTATTTTAAAGCGTTGAATTTACGATTATTTAATAAATAATGGAGAATATATTAATAATTTCGGCAATGATTGTTCCCCGTCGTTCCATCTTGAGACTCGCAACAAATGTGGCGGCGGGAGCAAATGGAGGATACTCTTCAGGCAATGCTGTATAATTGCGAATCCAAAAAAGGTTATTCTAGGAAAAGCATTGATTGTTATCGATTTATTCATCAATATTAATATTAATTACTTACTGCAGGAAGTGGACATTTCTTGGGCAGATTACTGACACTTTGCATGCGCTTAAAGAACTTTCCAAGCTTACTGTTTCTGTAAAATGAAGCAAGAAGTTTGCAGCCATCGAGTTTAAGACGTGCAACAGTCATTTTAGAATCATCCTTTTTGATAATTTGCAGATGATAGAGCATGTTCAATTCATTCACTGGCTGAGCTAGCTGAAGGTGCATAGAAATTTGTGGATACATGCGCTTTTTCTGCATTATGCAGTCGAGTTGAAGCATCCAAGTGGGATCCTGAATTGCACAGGAAATATTTTGGAATTGAACTGAAAAAGGTGCCTAAACAAATTTTGAAAATTAAATACCATCAAATTGACAAAAGAACTTTCAATTTACTTTTGCAGCGTCACCTTTGACCAGCAAAATTGAGAAAAGAAAAATCACTCCACAATAAAACATGTTGCGTGGTTTATGAGTCCAAACTGTGGGAAAAAGCAACATGCGTGAATTATATATCGTATATTAAGTTCGTTTAATGTATTTTTAATTTCTTTATGCGACTAACCGGAAAACGGTATTTTAGATAACAGAAAGTTACAATTCGTTGTTTGATATTAAATCCGATTCGCAAAGGAAATGTTTAGCAACGTGATTTTTATACTCGCTACCCAGGGTAGAAGGGTATTATCACTTTGTGCCGACAGGAAATGTATGTAACAGGTAGAAGGAGGCATCTCCGACCATAGGGTATATATATTCTATATACTATAAAGTATATATATTCTTGATCAGCGTCAACAGCCAAGACGATCTAGCCATGTCCGTCTGTCCGTATGAACAGATCTCAGAGACTATAAGAGATAGAGCTATAATTTGTTATGTTTGCACGAAGATCAAGTTTTTTTTTCAAATTTTTGCCACGCCCACTTTCGCCTGCGCAAATTAAAAAAATTAAATAACAAGCGTAATTTTAAAGCTAGAGTTTTTGTATATATAATAATAACTATAGTAGTTATGATTCCTGAAAATTTGGTTGCGATCAGATGAAAATTGTCGAAGTTATTAAAGAAATACTTTTGTATGGGCAAAAACGCCTACGTACTAGGGGTCTTAGTTGCTCTGGCTGACAATCTGGTATTGTGCCGTCTATGGTATATTTTGAATGCGGCACTACATCGATATACCACATATACCATTTGGTATATTTTTAGTATTTTTTGCAGTGTATTGTGAATATTTTGAGAATAATACCGCAAAATATATTGCTTTTATTCAAAATGGGTAGCGGTATCTCACAGTCGAGTACACTCGACTGTAGCTTACTTGTTTTACTACGAATTTGACCCTAATTGTGAGATAAATCAACTTACGTTAGAAATTCGTTGATTTTTCAAATTCGCGCCAATTGTAATCCCTAGGCAACAAAGGCTTACTGATACATATCGCGTCGAACGACGCTTGCGCATATCACAAAGCTGACTGCTATATACATATTTTTAGCCACAAATACGAGTAATTTGGTAAAATTATGAAGCATACTTTTGGGCACTTCAAAATTTAATATATTCTATGTGACGTATAAGATGTATAAGACGTTGCAACTAAGATCAGAATTGCTGCTTGTTTCCAATTAGAATTATATTTTAATAAATAATAAACATTCAATAATAATGATGTAAAATGCTGATATGACGGCTTTAAGTTCGGGGCAGCAACACTGAACAGAAATATTAATAAAGGTGCGGAAAATAACTTCTGGTTCAAGTCGGCAGTCAAGTGGGGGTCAGTTCTTGAAAAGATCAAAGATACACTTTGGCGCTTAAGTGTTTTGGAGTGGCGCGCAGTCGAGACGAGTTGAAATGGAGTTTTGTTTATTGAGTTGTTATATTTCGGATATTTTTATTTTCTACGCTTTTTGTTGTTCTGTTGCTGTTGTTGTTGTTGTTGTTTTGTATGGAGTGCGTTACAAATTATGTTGCGCACCTTAGTGGAGCACACAAAAGCAATTAGACGCCGTCGTCTGACAAGCTGAATGAAATAGTTGAGCTTGAGGTTAAGATCGAGATTGAGATGAAGGATTGAGGATGGCAGCTGGAGAATGGAGAATGAAGGAAGATTGGGGAGGAATGCCAAGTAGACGTTTATCGACTGGCCACATCGGACAGGTCGATGCCGATTGCGAGTCGATGTCTAACTGCCAATGAGCCGTTGCCTGAAGTGCGATAGAAATGAAGCAGCGGGGGGACGGGGGAGCCCTGGCAACGGGGGCTACTGTGGCGAGCGCCGGACAATGAAAGAACTCAAGTGGGGATGGCAATACAAAAAGGTGTTAAAAAATTCTACTTTTTATGCTCTTATTATGATTTGATGGACATTTACGATACCAAAGTAAAGTACGAAGTATGAAGAAACGGAATGTTTTTATACTCGTATCTGCCTTTTGGCTTTGTTTTTCGATTGTTTTTGTTGTCTTTATCGTGTGTTGTGTATTCCCTTTGCCCTCCCCCACATGCTTATTGTTTCAGTTGTTTGACAAGCGATGCGTACAAATCAAAGCAGGCAACAAACTGGACAGCAACTTGGCTCCAGAGTCTCGCTCTCGCTCTCTCTTTCTCTAACTCAATCTCTCTCGTTCGCTCTCGAATCGGATCGGAATGAAATGGATTTTTTATTTTTGGTATCGTCTCGGAATCTGTTGGGGCTGTTGGAGAGTAGTATTGAAACTCGGTTTGTTTGATTAATAGCCGCACAATTGATATGTTAAGTGGTAAATTACGCCATTGGCACGCAAATGTGTCCAGAAACGGCAAAAGTTGTTGTTTGTTTAAGGCGCCGCCAACGGGGGCTGACAAAAAGGGGTCGATCTTGATCTTATCTGCCAGCCCAAAAGGCATAAAGTGATTTAATTTTGAATGGAGAAAGTTGTACAGCCTCGCACAATTATTCAATTACATCTAAAGTATTTGAGTAAGCCATAAGAAGGGGGGAGCCAAGGGGGCATTGGCTTTTCCATAGCTGTGAAAAGCTTTAAAGTGCCATAAAGTTCGATGGTGGCTGCTTAAATTAAAGGCCATTAGTCTACTTTTAACACGCTTTTGGGAAGCAAAAAAAAAATAAAGAATAAATAAATAACAACATAAACTTCATCGACGTCAACCCGTTTGCATTTTATGGTCTCATTTATATTATTAAATAAAACAAAAGCAAGGCAACAACAAAATAAATACGAAAAAAGGCGCACAGAAATCCATTAAAATCTTTTGCATATTATAAATACAATAGCGAATGTCATTAAATTTTTGCCACGCCATAAAAAAATCGAGAAGAAAAACACAACAGTCCAATAGCAATAAGCAATAGCAAATAAAATGAAATGGAAACGAAATACAGAAATCAAACTGATCCGCTGAAGTGTTATAAAAATCATTTAAAAGTCGCGATCGCTATACGGTTTTATGGCCAAGCTAGCTGGGGGCCTCGACTCATTTCGATCGCTTAGCGCTCGACTTGGATCGATTTTAGATTCAGATTCAGATTCGGAATCGGAATCGGATTCATGAAAGCTCGCTCAACTGAAATGATTTAATTTCGAAACGTGTCGTCCGCGTTTTATGATCGATTTTGCTATAAATAATCCGAACTTCATTATTTTTAGATATGATATAGGGGTTGCTAAATAGTGCTATTGAGAATCGATTAATAATCCAACTGGTTTTAGCGCTCATACTAATCGAAAAACTTTGTCTCTTGGCTTATTGCACATTCGCGTTTTGTCTTTTCAACTTGAAGTAATTTGATTTTAATGCGCTGAAAGTCAATGTTGATTTATTAAACTTACTTTATAGATGCCGTAATTTGAAGTCTGCATATAACGTCATTCTCAAGTTGTCTTTTGGTTTTCTATTGAGTGAATTTAATAAAATTAGCTTTCTAAAACTGTATTGTTAATATCTAAAAGATGCACTATTTATTACTTCAACTTTATAATTTTAAAGAATTAATTGAAGAATGTATAATAACTTACAATATATTTATATCATACTAAATAGCTGTTTCAATTTATATAGAATTGGCAATCTAGAATTTTTGTTGAATTTTAATCGTGATTTATGAACTTACCTTGTTGGTTCGATTTTGACAATATCTTGATTTAGCCTCAAGATTTTATTATTAATTTTTCTGTGTATTATTACAATTTTAATGAATTGAATCATATTAAATTAGATTTCTTAAATTATAGCAGCAAACACGAATTATGAAATAATTAAGGATTTTTAGTTTAAGATATCGGGAGACTTTTCTATTTCATTTTTATCATAAACTAAACATTACATTTATATTATTTTAGTGTATATTGAAAGCTTTAGTTTCATTGCGTATACAATACAATTGTAAAACAAAAATTTTAAGTAGTAAAAGAAGTAAAAAGTATATTTTTTAGGAATGTTGCTTAACGACTTTAATTTATTTCAATTTAAGAATCTAAAGTTATAATTTTAACTTATTAGTATTGTCTAGAGTATTATATAAATACCTGCATTAAATTCGCTTTTCATTCATTAAATAAAAATCAATGCATTTTACAACTATTACTTTATCACACAGATAACTTCATTCATTCTTGATTATTTTATGATAGATCTACTTAGATTAATCGTCTCTTCTATTTATTTGTCAAATTGCCAGACCTATGTGCTTTATAGAGGCGGAATAGAGTTGCCCTCATTTCGAATTCGCATAATGAAACCCTCGAGCATCGAGTGGCCATAAATAAAGTGTGGCAAATTCTCTAAGCAACTTGTTGAAGTGTCATAAATAAAGCGAGAAGCAACCAGCCAGCGATGGGCACACAACAAGCAAACGGACCACAAAACGCACTTCAAGTGGTTGTCATTTAATAAACTTCACCACAACTGAGTGTACCCAAGAGTGTGTGTGTGTGTGTGTATACTGGTGTGTGTGTGTGTGTGTTAGTATGCGCCTGCCGATTGCTGTTATATGATTTCATATATCATCAGTTTGCTGTTTTGCTGGACGACAACGATTCGTAGGGCTTTGGCTGGCTGCCTTCTTGGCTGGCTGCTCCAGACGTTGCTTAGTCTTTCTCTCTGCCACTCCTTCCAACTTCGTCCCACCCCTCGAACTCTCCCCCGCCGCACCCAGAAGTGATGGGCAACTTGTTGAGCATTGCGCAGGCGTGCGGCATTTAGTTCAGCCTGTCCGCATGCGCCTCATGTTGTATTTTTTGATAACATTTTATTGTCCGCTTTATAAATTATTGACGTTTGCTGCCAGCGGGTAAGGAGGGACGGGGAGTGAAGGGGGTTTACTAAGTTAAAAAAGTATCCTTTTACGTGCACATTTTTTGGTATGCAGCGTGTGTCCAAATTTGTGCAGAGCAAATAAATACTAAAGAATATACTAAAGTCTCGCGATCGGGATCGAGTTGGAGTTGGAGTTGAAGTTCGGGTTCGGGTTCGGTCTGAGAGGTCTGATGTCTGATGTTATGTTGACGGTTCTGCGCGTGTTTTGGCCATTTAAGGGCTTGTCGCCCAATACACAATTGAGTGTTGTTGCTGCTACGTTTTGCTGGTAGTGTGAAAGTTGCTTTAAATATCGTAGCGCGATCTGCCACCAAATCAAACCATTTATGTCCGTTCTCTCGATCGCAGCTCGCAACGACACATTCATCATCGTCAAGTGGCAGCTACAACAACAACAACAACAACAGAACATTTGTGGCACTCTGCCTACTAATGCACCTGTCTGGGGAGCTTCAATGCTGTAGCTGTCCTTCAATTATATCGCACACCCGCTGAGTTCTACTCGCAACTCCTAACTGGAGCCTCAGGTTATTGAATTCCATCTCTTTCTCATCACATATCTCTCTGTGACTCTTTCGATCTGGCTACACTGCTAGATAAATTGTCCTTATTTCTCACAATTGCCTTGGCATTTGAATCATGCCTTAATATCGTTTATCTCTCATACACACGGCGCATGATCAATCGAAATGATATAATTATAGTCGAAGAGCCCAACGATCAGGCCGAGGAGCCAGAGGGGCCAGAGGAGCTGCAGCCTGCGGCTGTGTAAATTGATATCAACAAATTACGCGAAAATATTTCAAAAATATTAACGAATGTGATTGATATAATGATGAGCTGACCAATGTCGACTACACTTTGGAAAAAAGTTGCAAACCGAGCTTAGCAAGAGAGAAAGGTACATTTAATTCGCATGAGCACTGTATTTATTTATTTTTTGGTAGTTAATGAAGCTAATTTATTGTATGAGAAATATAAGGCATTATTGTACTTTTGTATGCTCATTTCTCAGATGTATTCTTTACGAAATGATTAACTTTGCACGTTTTAATTAAATGTATTTAAATATCTATACAATCAAAACAAAATATGGTTAATTTTACCTTAAAAATTGGGAAATTTTAAATTCAATCGAATTTATGTTAGACATCTATAAAAAAGAAACACATTTTAAATTTAAAACAATAATAATTTATTTATTATACATATAAAAATAATACATATTTAAAAAGCATGCATTATTAGGAAAATATTATACAATAACATTTCAAGTTGAAGAATGAATGCTTAAAGAAAATTAGAAATATAAATACTTAATATAGAATATAGTTTTTCAATATTGGGAATAATTATTAAAAAATTGCAAAATATATTGACTTTTTAGTGCTTTTAAATTTATGCATAAGCAACTGTTAATTCTCAAAATGCAGATTGTACAGAAAATCTTTAAAGACGAACGTAATTTTGTTATAGAAAAACTAAGAGTCTATTCACTAATTGTATTCCATTCTTGGGCAGCAACTGTCAATAAAGTAATTAGTGTTTTAAAAATTAGATTAGAAAAATTATAGTTCAGGAGATCCTATTCATAATCATCATAATAATTCTATGGTATTTTTGGACAGCGCTAGCTGATAAATGAATTAACTCTGCTAAAATAAATATATAATTAAGGTAGTCTTCTAATATATAACATAAAACTTATATAATATTAAAAGTACTTCATTTTATTCAACAAAAATAAAATAAGATACTTTTTATATCCGTAACCCATAGGGCAGTGAAGTCTTATAGCTTTGTTATTAATAATTGCATTGCATTTTCGGTCAGTGTATTGGCCAGCCTAATTATGCCCAATTTAAAAAGGGTTAATTAAGGCACAAAACGTAGCACACGAAATGTGCACCATCCGGGGCGTTATTAATATGCGACATATCTGATATCTTTTTGTTCGTTGAAGCAGCAGCAGAAGCTGCAGCAGCATGAAGATACAATACTGTCCTTCTGTGAGATCAATGCTACAAAATATATACAATAATTACATACAGCATTTGTCATAACACCAGATATGGACAATGTCTGCTTCGAATGGGGCGCGAATGGGCAAAATGACCGAGAGAGAGAGAGACTTGGCCAACAGCCAACAGCCAACGGCCACAATGCGGCTTCTGGCCAGGCCAGGCCAGGAAAACAATGCGACAAATGTACGCAAAAAATTGTAAATATCATCATCGACATTGTCGACAGCAGCAGGAGAAGGGAGAATGCTGAGCATTTTATAAATAAAATAAAATCATAAATGATGCGCCTGCCTCTTGGGTTTGGGGCAAGGACAGTCAGACAGTCGCTGCAGTCGCTTTGTCCATTCGTTGGCCTTCTCGGGGAGACGGGGAAACGATTCGGGGGTGCCATAATAATTATATATCAAACCTTTGGCAAGCCATGGGTAGACATTTCGCGCCGGAATTCGGAGCATTGTGTCATATTTAATACAGAAATTTTAATTAAACATAATTTGTAAGGAGTGCACGTCTGCTCAAACCCAGAGAACCATCTCTGCTTCCTTCTCCTCCTCTCTCTCTCTCTCTCTCTCTCTCTCTCTCTCGCAGTCGCTGTCTCATCTAAGTGATTGAGCTCGAGTATTCCCCAGTTGTTTCTTTAGATTGCTCGTTGCGATAGCTCTACCTAAAGCTGGAATAGAGTAATTTATAGCATTTTATGGCCTAGGCCCCCATTCGATGACAACAGACACTTGTGTCTAGCATTCGCAAAGAATGCTTTTGATCGTATCGCAGTGCAAGTCCATCAATTGAGCGATAACAACTCACAAAAGCCCACTGTCACTTCGACAAATGGCCAAACTACATTCGCATATCTAACTAGACTTCTTCCTGCGCATCTAAGAAGAAGCGTGAACAAAGCATGCTTGTAATAATATGGATTTGTTTATTATCCTTCGGCACTTTTGTGGCTTTTAGTGATAACATGCATTATTTTGAATGATTTTATAGATATGATGATCGATTCGAAAGTGGAATAATCTTGGGTTCATTCCAATAGATTTGTAGATTTTAAGTTGATCGGAAAATAGTTTCAATTCTACAGCTAAATATGTAAAAGCTATTTGAGAATATGCTTGTTTAATTGGAGTAATATTTAAAAGTTTTCGATTATTTTTTTTGTAAAGATGTTAACTTAAGAATTTTTAGACCTGAATCCCGGAAAATAAAATAACATGCTATAAGGAATCAAGGAATACTAAAAAGAAATTGTCAAAAATAGCTATACTTTAAGGACCAATAAATTTTCTTAGTAAAAAATCTATGACAATACTTAAGACTTGTGGGATTACTTTTCTTCAAATACTATTTAGTTTACGAATAATAAGAATTTCTGGTATGCTGCCAAAAATATGAAGATATATTTAAATTACTTTTAGTGAAAAATATTAGTTCTTTTAATATGAAAGTGACAGTGTCTCCCTCTCTCTCTCTCTTTATTTTAATTGCAAATTCATATACTTATTAATATCCTATTAAATTGAAACTAACTTGCATGCATTTGGTCATTAAAGTGTCATACTAAAATATTTCCTGTTAAATATTGGATGTGAAATAAAATCTATACTTTAGAACTGAATTTAGATGATGCTAAGACGACAATATAAAATTTGATTCCAAATTCCTCCATTCAATAGGAAACATATGGCGGCAACATTCCGAGACACTTTTAATTTACTTCCTTGTAAAGTCTCTACTAAAGTACCGAGTGACATTCCTCATTTGATATCGAATAACTGCTACCAAGACACTGGACCAGGGCTTGGCTCAGATGACAAGTAAGCGCAATTTCTGGTGATTTTTCAAATGATTTAACTAGTTCACAATGTGGACTCCGTTTTGGGAGCATTGTTGGACTGCGTCTTGAGCCCGGCTGACTGGCCAGTTGCAGGCCAAGCGCTTGGTTGCCTACCAAGTTGAACTCCAGTCGGTTTGGTTGGCTCATCGCCGGGGGCTGCATTACATTTGCAAGACAACAATGGGCATTTGGCATTGGCAAGTTGCAACTTGCAGCTTGTGGCTGGCAACGTGCAGCGGCGTTGGGCGTTTTTATTTTTACAGATATTGTTTACTATTTTCGCAGTTGTTTTTGTTGTGCCTCGTCTGCTCTCAGAGTGAGTTCCAGTTGAAGCCAGCCAGGGCTTGGGTCCAGCTTCAGCTTCAGCTTCAGCTTAGCTTCAGTTCGGGCTGTGCCCTCTCATTGTTGTGGCGGCTGCTCCAATCATCATTTTTGTTGCTGTTGCTGTAGATATTCGCTTGGTGATATATTTTGGGTGAGCGCTTCCGGCAAATCGGCGCAGTGAAAGGTCAAGTTGCGGCCAGGGAGACTTCTGCCAGGGAGCTGGGAGATTCGTGTGCCAGCGAAATAAACAAATCAAAGTGAGCAAATGTATCCCCAATTCCCTCAAATCCCAACCCCTCTCTCTCTCTCTCTCTTTCTCATTCTCAGGCTGTCCCGCTCTTTGGCATTGTGTTTGTGCGCGGTATGTGCTCAATTTTCTATAACATATTTGATCGCTGCGATCTTTGCGATCGCCTGACTTTCCATTTTTCCACTTTTTCCACACAGAGTTTCCTTCGTGTGAGTGTGTGTGAGAAAAACTTATCGAAACGTTGCTATCAATGCACCGCAAACGTAGCAAAAGCCAAGCCAACTCTCCCCTCTCCTTCCACCTCTCTGTCTCCTTCACCTTGGGGCTGCCTCAAATTAAGCGCAGGTGACCAAAGGCCAACGAGCTGACAAACCTTGGAATTTTTACCGCACGATCCGCAGTGCAAAAGTGGTCACGGGTTGTGTTGTGGTTTCCAGTGCCATATGACAGCACTCACAACACACACACACATACACACATACACACACACACACACTTTGATTTCCGAGTTCGACTTGGAGTTCGAGTCTCAGTCCGAATACGAGTGCAGATAAACGGCTTTGACATGCCCTAACCAGATCATTAATTGCTGATCTAACTGAGAGACTGACGCCAATTTCCGACTAACTTTGAAGTGCAGCCATCGATTGGAGGAGGGGAAGTGTGCGGAGGGCAATTGCTGTAGGCGAACAGACAGATGGACGGATGAACTGACGGAATTGGGTTATGCTTATTGAGATCACTTTGAGTTCAGCTCCGACAGAGCTTAGACGAATCTATTTAAGTTTTGAAGGGAAGAATTGGACTGCAAACTGATAATATGGAATGATAATATGAATAAGGATGGAAATGACAAATAAATTGTGAAAAAAGTTACAAATATTTGAAATTAATTGTATTTTATTATCTAAAATGAAATATACTGTTAAACTGATCTGCAGAGTGCCAGAAAATTACTTTTTTGTTTATCAATTTATTATCAACTAAACTTTGTGGACGGATGTCTGTCAACCTATAAATGGGTTGTTCATATTGAATGATATTATTTCTAGGACTGGACTTAAAAATTATAAAGAAGATCATTAGCTCAATATAAGTTTATGTATATTTTTATATGCTTTATCTATACCGTATAAGGGTATTATAACTTTGTGCCTTGTATATGTAATAGGCAAAAGGAGACTTCCTTCCGACTCCATAAAGTATGTATTCTTGATCAGCGTTGACAGACAGGACTGCCGTGCTTTGACTAACAATCTGATATATTTTCTACTATATGGTGTATTTTAAATATAGTATTAAACCAATATACATATGCTAAGAAATGATTCTTAATTATATGGTTGTTCTCAACAGTCACTAAGGAGGTAAGTATTTAGTTTGTAAATTTGATATTCACTCAATACAATCTATGCGAAGTAACAAGCCACATCATTTGGCTAACTGGAGTGAAGGGGTTTAAGTAAGGTATTCGCATATTCGAATTGCTCTTTGGCCACATCTAAAAAGCAATTCGCATGTGAAGCAAATCTTAGCAAAAGTCAAACTGAAGCTAATACTCAAAGAGATAGAGAAAGAGAGATTCCCCCACTGCAGTGCACTGCCCAGCAGTCGCCTTATTGCAGTTAGGAGCACACACCCACACTCCCACACAGTGTTCGATCGCATTAAACAATGGCTAGAAGAGAGGCAGCAAGAGAGAGGGGGAGAAAAAGAGTGAGGTGCGGGGGTGCGGTTGCGATTGCGATTGCCAGTTGGCAGTTGCAAGTTTTGGCAGATCGATGCTGCCTGCCTTTTGATGATAGTCAGCCTTGGTTTGGTTTTGTTTTGTTTTGTGTGTTGCTGACTTGGCTCTGGCTCTGGCTCTGGATCTGACTCTGATTTTGGCCCCTAAGGGCGTTGCGATTGAACTTGTTCCACATTTTGATTGTAATGCCGTTACGGACCCAGAGACCCCAAACATTTTGTATTATTTTTTTTTTGTTTTGGCTGCTTGGTTGGTTGGTATGGGAAAGCGAGGGCAAGACAAATATGATTTTCAATTTGCTCTGATCGCTTTCACAAGATTTGCATTTCGAGCGACTCCTTCAGACATTCGCTGACCATTAAACACTTGAGCAGCTGTAGCCAAAGTTCAATTGGAGTTCAAACTACTACCACCAGCAACAACAACAAGAACAGCAACAACCACGAAAACAATAAAGCAACAACGCTTTACTACTATGACGACTCTTTGACTCATCTCGGCAGCGCTTTGATGGCCCATTAAACAGTCAAATGGAAACCGCTTCGAGTACTCCAATTGGAAACTGCTGCACAACAAATCAAAATATTTATGGCCCCAGCAGAGGGGCAGAGACCACGAAGACCTGAGGAGCTAATGAGTCTAGCAACGCTACACGCTAAAAAATCAATTGATCAACTCTCTAGCAAATCGAAATGTATTCAAATTTTGATTTGAGTATGTCTGAGGGTAATAATAATGATTAAAACAAGCAGAGAAAATTGTGGAATATATTTTTATGAAATGTGAGAAATTTACGTAACATAATTGAAAGTACAGCATGGCAAACAAATTATAGGTAACTTGTTTTTAATTTTGGAAATAATCTTAATTGGTCCTAACATAACTCTTAACATATTTGAATTCAAATTTAAAAAAATATTTTCAGTACTCTTGAACCATAAATGTATTATTATATCAGAGAGTTTATCTTTGCAAATAATCTTTATTTTTCTTAAAATATTCCTTCAGAAATTTTAATTTTAATATAAAGAAAGTTTTTAGAACTTTAAAACTATAATTCATATCATACTTAAAATAAACATTCAATTATGTTGAATTGATTTTCATATTTATTTAAATAAATGTATATATTTACAATATATTTCCATTTGAAAATCTTAAATTTCGTGCTGGTAAGTTTTTCGAGTTTTATTGTTATTCACATATTATTAAGTTTGACAATATAGGTAATGTTGTATTTATTTGGAGAGAGTTTAAATCTGACAAATCTTTCCTGATGTAATGTTTCTAAAGAATCTGTAATTCCTCTTTTATTCCGCTTGCATATTTCTCGCAGTGTATATGGGAACTTAAGGTGTGTGTGTGCTCGATATACCACCCAAGTGGTTGGAGAACTTGCCGGACTGAATGCACCGCATAAATAGCCACAAAGTGTGTCGTAAATGTCGTCGCGATCATATAATGATTTCTGAGGCCCCCACCGAGGAAGAACCTCGTAGATGGAGAGCGACAGGTGGAGAGAGTGGGAGATCATCCAGTTTATCAGGCGGCGAACAAAATGCAAATTTTAGCCATAACCAAAGAGAGAGAGAGAGGAGACTGACTGTGACTGCTAGAACAAGTGCAGATCGGGTCGAAACCATAACTGTGCATCCATTTTAAACGCATTTTCATCTGACTTTGAATTCCCGTAGCTATATGTAGCTATATCTATAGTCATTCCCATTGCCATTGCCGTTCCCGATGTCAACTCAGAGTCGCAAATGTTGTGTACACTTTGCAGTTTATTGCAAAATGCGTTCGCGTGCACATTTGAATCAATCGTTCAGTTTTCAGCTGGGAATCGCAAAATTGGAATTGCGGATTCGATATTTTTGTTTTTTATTGATTCAGGCAGAGACTGGTTTCCAGTTGCGAAGGGGGAAGCGAATGCGCGACTTTGAACTGCACTGATATCATTTCGTTTTTGACATTTAGCATCGCTAATTCATGGCAAATCGCCAGAAGATTATGTTCATAAGCACGCATTACGATTACACGTTTATTATAATTTAGGAGTTTAAGGCTGGACCTGTTTTCTCTCTCTCTGTCTCTGGACACCGCGAAAGCGTGTGACAAACTTGCGTATAGAGTGAAGCAGTGAGGAAGGAGAAGATGCAAGCTGATGATGATGGGGTGTAGGTGCTTTTTGCAGATCACTTAGTAAACACATAAGATTAGCGACCTAAAAAGGAGCTAAGGGAAAGTTGCACTCGCAAGCTCACAAAAGTGTTCAAGAGAGTAAAGATAAGGGGCTAAAATTCAGGCGCACTCACTGATATCTTTTACTCCGGAAAGAAGTGCAGATTTGTTGCATAAATAGGGGAAAGTTGGATGCCTTTAGTGGCAAAAGAGAGTAAACCGAAAGTGGAAAACAAATGAATATGTTTTTCCTGATTTGTTGTATTATATGTTTTTAATTTGTCTACGCTTTTTGAAGCACAATTTAATTATGAAAGTAACTAAAGAGTGAGATGCACAGACAGATTAATTTAACTAATTTGAAAAATAGAATTTACAACAATTTAATAATATGTGACTGAAAAATCCGGAATGCTTTTACACTTTTTCATTGCACTTTGTCTTTTGACTTCTTTGAATACTAGACTACAAGTCAGACATTCAAATAATCCTATCACTGGTCGTTTACTTTTATTTAATTACATATTTAAGATATAGTTTTTATTAGCAGTTAAACTTAACAAGATACATTTGTATCTTGGGGATATTTAAGTGTTTTTTCAGCACATTCAAACAAAGTATTGCATTAAAGTGCAGTCAAGAAACTGCTGCCAAATGGGATCACTTAAGGGGGAGTTACTTAAGGAAAGGTGTCTTAAGAGCTGCAATGTTGAAAATGGTATCGCTTATGGGGGAGTTACTTAATGGCAGGTGTTTTAAGAGCTGGATTGTTGAATGAGTTCGCTTTGAAGTTTGTTGGGCTTGTTTGTGACATGCGCGCCGTTCCAGCAATCAAGAGAAACAAATGGTCATCAGAAGAAGCGCCCGACAAGGCAAAGAGGGAGTAAGGGAGTGTGGAGGGAGCTTGGAGCTGAAGTGCGTCGTTCTTGTGTCGTTGTCTTCGCACTAATTGAGCATTTAAATGCAACGTAATTACTTCTCTAACACCTTCATCAGTTGGAACGTCAGTCAAACCGGCTGCCTTTGATGCCCCATGCAAATTAGCATATAAATTGTCCCGTGTGAACATAAAATCAAATGACAACAGACTTTTGGAGTTTGTCAAAAAAAAAAGCGAGACAAAAAAAAAACTAAAAGAAAAGCCGCGCTGCGAATGCCGAAACAAAAGCTGGCGGAAGAGAGTCAATCGCCAGGACATGAGATGGTGAAAAATCCATGAGTGATCTTTGCTTGTTGTGATTGTTGTTGTTGCCCCATCATTAGCATAGAGAACGTGCAACTAATTGGAAATGGAACAGAATTTACAATGTACAGTCAGTCGATCATCAATGGAGCTGAGAATCAAGTCGAAGTAAACCCCTAAATTCTAACAAGCGGCGCCAGCCAGACGTCTTTATGGTTTCTTCAGTTGCTTTTTTGGCCCTTGGGCTGCATTTGAAATTCGTTCAAAAGGCCAATTCAATTAATTAAGCATTAAAACAGTTACACTCCTCCCTTCCTCTTCTCCCTTCGTTGTCTCTTTCGATGCGATACTGAATGAATGTTGTGTGGGCGAGTTTTTTGACCCGCGTTGGGGGCAGGAAACGCAGCGCGTTCTGAATGCCAAGGCGTAGCGTCAACTCGTTGATGGTTTTTGTGTCTTTTTTTGTGTTGTGTTCATCGACGATCGTTGCACAAATGCGCTTTGCATAACTGAGTAATTTGGTGTGGCAACTACCAGTTGTTGCATGCCTTCTTTGCCTGGCCTGGCGTTATGCACTTGTTGCCACAGAGCACACAGAGTTGGGTGGCCGAAGGGTCCGGGGGGTTGGGCATCCGGTCAAAGCAAAGCGATCCATGTGCCCACTGCAGATCATTTCGAATCGATAACTGCATAGCATACTATGTACATACATATCATATTCATCATATTCAGACACACGTGTACTCATAAACTGATTACAATTGCTTGCCACCTGTATTCATATTTTTATTGCTTGTATTTTATTTTTCAATTTTTATTGCTTTTAGTTGAAGTTGCATTCTTACCCGGAAGTCGTAACGACGATCAAATTCATTTCGATTTCTGGGGATGCACAGACTTTCTTATCGACAATTACAGGCTTCTAATAATAATAAGTTGTGGTTACAATTGTAGAGTGCAATTGCATAACCACGATCACTGGCAATAATTTATATCGTGATCTTGCGATCGCAAAGCTAATTATATATAAAATGAGATCATGCGCTTAGCGAAAATGTTTAAGCCAAATACTAATTATAATATGAGAGCCCCCAACACACGATCATCGATCATCGATCAAAGTGCGATCGATGGCTTAATTAACGCTTGCATATTCATTGATATTGGGATTTCTTTACGATGTTAAATACGATATTCGATTTTATTGATTTTAGTTACTAATCATTTTACGCTAGTCATTCTCATTTACGATATTCACATGCGATCTTTGCTTTCGATATATGTACGTACACAAGGTGTGTCTGCGCTCACTGAGGGACTTTCCCAGCGATCTGTTCATTGACTACGTTATTTCCCGTTAGCTTAACTTGCGTGTGGCTTAAATGGATTAACGAGCATTAAGCGAGGATCAGCAGCTCATGTTTTGCCCAGGCTGCCAGAGTGCGCGCTCTGCGAGCGACTGCAACTTGTGCAATCTTGTAAATTCCAAAGCCAGGATCTAATCAAACAAGTCCCGAGTCGTTTCCACGGATTTAATTGAGATCAGTGTGTGTGCCAGAGTCGGAGAAGAGGAAGAGGTTCAGTGTGTGAAAAACCGCGATAGAATTTTGCGGAAAATCGCAAAACCACAAATGCAGCGTTGGACTTCCGTTAGGGGGTTTTGCCCATGTTGAAATTAAATCTTCAACATGTGGCTCCAGAGATTCTGTGGCACTGTGTGGCACATTAACATATCGTTAGTTTGTCATGATCTATCTGATCCGTGGGAAGTTTGCTATCTTTTGGCTTTCGGTTATTTCGGAAACTCCAATCTCTACGCTAAAGCAAAAAGGATTTCTCAAAAGAGCGCAAAACTCTTTAATATATGTAAATTCCATTTGGTAGAGAAAAACATATTTTCCGCATAATGCAAATGTCATAATTGTCGCGTAATTATTATTAATGTTGTTATGCTCGATTATAAATCGAAATGAAAATGTTTCAATGTTTGCCAAAAGTATTACGTGATCATTGGCAAACAACCCTCGTTTCATATTCAACATAATTGACATTTGCATAATTTCATAATTTGATCATTTTTCTAGAATACATTTCGTACAATGTCAATTGACAGGGCGATGATATAATGTTATCATAGACACGAGTAGTACAACGAGTTTCTCGATCGTTGATTGGAATGCTTTTAGCTATCCGCATAGCTAGAGAACAATAAGCGAGAGAGAAAGCCATATATCAATTGGAAAGCAAAACGATCAGCGATCAGCAGCAACCAGTTTAGTCTACTATATTATTCAAACGTAATGAAC